>NC_091954.1:100292328-100909828 GCF_031021105.1 Erythrolamprus reginae
GAGTTGGATGGACGGTCAGCAACCCGCCTGGAAGCCAGGACAGGATCGGGCGCAAGGCGCAAGACGCAGGGCATAGGGCTTGGGGAGGGGTTTCCCTTGCAGCCCCAGCTGGGGGAGAGTCTTCCCTCCCCCTTTCCCGGCGTTTTCTCCCTTCTCCCCCACCCCAAGAACCGGACGCTGAAAGCCTCGTGGCAGAGAAAAGGGGGGGGGGGAGCAGCAAGCGAAAAGAGCGCAGACACCTACTTGTGGCCAGCTTTCTGGCTCTGCCTTTGGATCGCATGGGTGCCCGGTCCTGCGGACGCTGCTCGGACGGTGTTGGGGGGGAAGAGAGATCTCGGGAGGGAGGGGGAGAAAGTGGACGGGCTAATTATTACTTTTTTTTGGTCCCTCGCTTTTATTTGTGTTTCATCTCCCCCCCTCCACCCCTTGTCTTTTCTCTCTCTCCCTCTCTCTCTTTCTCACCCAGACTCTCTTTCTCTCAACCCCCGAGCTCGCTATCTCTCCAGCATTGTCAGTTTGGACACCTTCGCACATGCGCACAGGGCGGCTTCTCTCCCCCCCCCCCTTTCTCCCTCTCTGCTCAACTCTCCCCCCCCCCCTTCTTTTCAACATCTCCCGGTCGCCGCTGCCCAAAAGAAAAAAAAAGTTTGGAGGGATCTTTCACTTTTTTGGAGAGGGGGGAGGAGGAGGGAGGGATTCCGGTCAGGGGAACGCAGGAGAGCCCCCCCTCCAGCTTCACTTTTTATTTATTTTTAAAGGCAAAAGGATTGGGATGCGCGGATTTATCGCGGGACTCCACGCCTGGATATTGAGGGATGCTTGAACTTCTCTCCTTCTCTCTCTCCACCTCCCTCTTTTTTCTTCTTCTTCTTCTTCTTCTTCTTCTTCTTCTTCTTCTTCTTCTTCTTCTTCTTCCTCCTCCTCTCTCTTCTTTTCTCTCTCTCCTTTTCCCTCTCTTTCTTTTCTCTCTATCTTCTCTCTCTTCTCTCTCGCTCTCTTTCTCTGTCTTCTCTCTCTCCTTCTCTCTTCTTCCTCTCTCTCTCTCTTCTTTTCTCTCTCTCTTTTTCCCTCTCTTTCTTCTTTTTCTATCTACTCTCTTCTCTCCCTCTCTTTCTTTCTCTTTTCTCTCTTTCTCTCTCTCTCCTTCTTCTCTCCTTCTTCTCTCCTTCTTCTTTTCTCTCTCTCTCTCTCCTTTCCCTCTTCTTTTTCTCTCTAACTACTCTCTTCTCTCTCTCTTTCTCTCTTCTCTCTCTCTTTCTCTCTTATCTCTCTTCTCTCTCTTTCTCTCTTCTATCTCTCTCCTCTATCTCTCTCTTCTTTCTCTCTCTCTCTCCTTCTCTCCCTTCTTCTTCTGCTTGTCTCTCTCTCTCTCCCCCCCCCCCCCCCCCCCAATCATTCCGCCGCGCTCCCGTCCTGGCGCGTTTCCTCGGAAGGAAAACTCAGCTGTCTGCCCGCTCAGCTGCCTGCCTGCCTGCCTTGAGCTGAGCTCCTCGGCTACCACACGGATGGAGAGGGCAGCCCCCTCGTTTCCCAAGGGACGGTACCCCGCGTTTCCTCCAGGGGCAGCTGAGGCGCAAATCCCTTCCACCTACCCTCGCCCACTCCCGCAGAGAGGAGCAGGGGATTGAAAGCTGGGGATCACCCCGGAGGGAGGGCGCCCAGCTATCCAGGACGGCAAAATCCCCCCACCCAGTTGGAAAAGGCGGGGAGAACGATAAATCTTGTGGCCGCTCGTCCCTCGGGAACCTCCCAGTTAACCAAGCAAACGGCGCTTTTTTCCCCCGTCCTTCGGGATGGTTTAGCCCTCCGGTTTTTAGCTTTAAAGCAAGTGGCGGGTACCGAAAGGAAAACAACCCCAGACTGACCGGAGAGGGGAGGGAAGGGCGGTGGGAAGCCGGTAGATTTCTCTCCTCCATACACCCACCCACCCACCCAAAATGAGGAGAGCCGGTTGGAGATCTTCAGCTGCGCTTTTAGGGGTAGAATCCACCGGCCGTTCCTTTTTATTCGAGAGGAGAAGCGGTTGACCTCGTTATGGGGTGGGGTGTTTTTTTGTCTCTTTTAAGGCGGAAGGCCTCCGTTGCATTTCTGGGTTCAGCATCTGGGCGCCCCCACCTCCTCCTGACCCTCCGTTTACTCCAAAGTAAACCGCGCGACTTTCTACCGTGGCGCAAACGGGCTCTCGAAGTAGTAAGACGCGACCCCCAGCTCAACTTCTTGTTAGCCCTCTGCCTTCCCGCCTGTGCAAGAAGGCAAGGCGGCAGGACTTTCTCCCGAGTAAGGTTACTCTGAAGCGGGAACGGGGAGGAAAATCCCCCCCCTCCGATAGATCGGGGTATTTAAGCATGGGTTGGTTTCTGTATTACTTTAATGCTGCTACCCATCGCCGAAAAGAAACTGTTTAACTAAACCGCCTGGTTAAGAAGTAAACCTTCCATTTCCATAGGGCTTCCTCTAGTAAAAAGGCATGTAAGGATCTGGCCTGTATATCTTGACCTCGGCTGTGGCCTTACTCGGGAGTTACTCTGAATCCCAAGGAAATAGTAGAACTGGAAGTAAAATCGGATTATAGTAGACCGCAAACCCAGCAAATTCGCAGCTCCCGTCGCCTCGAATACATTACCCATTTATTCGAGGCGACGGGATTCGCTCCGACGCACCTATGTAGAATTTGAGAGAATTGGGCAAGTCTTCGGGGGTTGGGGGGAAAAAAAAATCCCTTCGGCTCGCTTCTCTCCTCTTCTTTCAGACGGAACTCAATTGATGAGGATCTTAAAGCGAGCCGAATTATTTCATTGCAGGCGAACCAAACCAGGCGCTAGCTGAGCGATTCCAGAATTTCGTTTTTAAGAATCGGGGGGCCCTGTTAATCAACCCGAGCTACAACAATTGGGGGGGGGGTTATTTTATTTATTTATTTTCCTCCGGAACAATCTTCTTGCTACTAAACAGCTTCGTTCAATACTTCCACGACGCTTTTTATGCGCCCATTAATCGGGCGCGCCCGATCCTACACGCAATTACGGCGGTCACAATCCGCTTCAGGTTTAAGGCGTATGTAAAACTCGCAGCCGTCTCCGCTGCGTTTTGACACAGCTGGGAGGGATTGTAATCACTACGCAACCGCCTCGCACAACCAGGGGAGCAAAACGGTTGGGGCCTGTAGAGTAAACCGCGGCTAATCCAGACCACGGCCCCGTTGGGACTGGTGGAATTTGTTTCCGAACATACAAACACGTTTCTAATCGGACAATTAAAACAAAAAACCAGCAGAAGGGGGGGGGGGAAAGGCCCTTTTTGGTTTAAAGGACACCCTTTTATATTTAAAAAAAAATACCTACGAAAACGGGATTTTTTTTTTAAACGGGTAAAAGATTTCAATGGCGAAGTGACACTGAATATGCAACAGGCGGCAATCCGCTTGCGATCTGGAAAAGTGAACGTGGGAAGAGTGATAAACACGCCACTTTCCTTTCTCCAAATTGAGCACGCGCCCGATTCTGCGAGGGGGAGGGCAAGCTCAGCTGTTTTTGCCCATCCGAGAGAAAACGCATGTTTACCGATTCACGGTTATGTGTTTGGGGGGGGGGGGGGACTGGCGCGAAAAGGAAGAAATGAAGTTAAGTTGAGTGCGCCACGGGTCAATTGAGGGCTTTTTGGGTAGGCGAGCTGAATGAAACCCACGTGCGTAACAGCAGTCTATCTGTAAACGGTCCTCGCCTTTGCGCGTTTCTCCGGGTGGAACTTGCCTTAGCGCCGGATGGGGGTCGGGGAGGGAGAAACCTTCTCTCTTGACGAGGGGTCGGAACTGGAAAGCCCCTTTTCCGAAAGACACCGTCCCCGGAAGCTGGGGGAGGGGGATCAAACCCGAGTACTGTATTTATTTTAGGGCCTATCCTGAGAGGGCACCGGATATGTGAATGCTCACCTGGTCCCAAAATAGGCCAGGTATTGAAGACAAATAAGGGAGAGATAGAAAGATGGATGGATGGATGGATGGATGGATAGATGATAGATAGATAGATAGATAGATAGATAGATAGATAGATAGATAGATAGATAGATAGATGAGAGAGAGAGTCAGACAGACAGACAGAGACATTGAGACAGAGAGAGAGATGATAGATGATAGATAGCTAGATATATAGAGAGAGACAGAGAGACAGAGACAGACAGAGACACAGAGACAGACAGAGACACAGAGAGAGAGATGTATAGCTATAGGTGTGTGTGTGTATGTATATGCATATGTATATTGCTCAAAAAAATAAAGGGAACACTTAAAAAACAGAATATAACTCCAAGTAAATCAAACTTCTGTGAAATCAAACTGTCCACTTAGGAAGCAACACTGATTCACAATCAATTTCACATGCTGTTGTGCACATTCAACTTTGTGCAAAGTATTCAATGACAATATTTCATTCATTCAGATCTAGGATGTGTTATTGGAGTGTTCCTTTTATTTTTTTTAGCAGTGTAGATGTAGATGCAGATGCAGATGTAGATGTCCGTATTTATGTCTGTATATATACATATGTATATGTAAAAAACATGTACAGTATATGTTTTTTCCCACATATGGATATGTGGAAAAAAAACATATACAGTATTGTACCTCTTCCCTAGTACAAGCTGAGAGGAAGGGAATCTGTGGTGGTTACAGGCAGACTCCCCAGCGGGCAAACTCCCCAGGTTCAAATCCCGGTAATGGTATGGCTAGCTGATGAGAGCAAAATAGCTTGGAAACAGATCTATACTAGTCTCCCTTCTTTTTCATTATCAGCAAAAATATGTTATATACATTTATACGTGTGTGTGTATACAGACATACACACATATATGGTAGACATCGGTATATCCGTATATAAACATAAAGGGTGTGTGAAATAAGTAAGAAATCAAACCCAGCTCGTAGAAGTCTGAGCAGAACCGTGTGGAGCGGGACGGGGCGGGGTTAACAAGAAAGGAAGAATATCAGCTGAAGTGGCCCCTCCCGGCTTTAAAAGGGGAGGGGGCGTGATGAGGATCCGCGGACCCCAGGGTTGAAGGAGGACGCGGAGATAGCCTTCCTTCCTAGATAGTCAAGTGCACAATTATTATATCATCATCATCATCATCATCATCATCATCATCATCATTATTATTATTATTATTATTATTATTGTTGCTGCTGCTGCCTACCTCCTGCAACCCGCCTTAGCGAGGCCTTTTATTAATATAAGCCCCCCCGCCCTTCCCCTTTAGAGTCCCGGGAAAGGGGGGAGAAATCCAACAGGTGAAGAGTCGTGTCCCTCCCCCCCTCTGTTTTTCTTCCCCTTCAGGTGAAGCGAAGGCTCGCGCGGGGCGGGGCGGGGCGGGGAGGGGATGCGTAACTCTTAAAGGCGCAGTAGGTGGGAAGCGCGCTAGGGCGCACGGTCTTGTTCCCTTTTCTCCGGCCACTCCTGTTGGCCTACCCGTTGCCTACCCGTTGGATCAGGCGCCTCGGACTGGCCACCCCGTTGCCTCGCCTCTTTGTGGTCCACCTAGGCTTCTCTCCCGGCCATCCTTGGGCCTTGCGGGGCAAGCAGCGGCCAACTCTGGGAGGCCCGGTGGAAAGCTCCCGACGTCGAATATTTGGGTGGGGGGCAGGCTAAATGAGATCTAACGGGGGTGGGCGGGTTTTTTTTTTTTGCCAGATTTTATGTATGGCGCATCCAAGGCAAGCCATTTCTACTGGGATAAGTAGTCCTGGAGTTCTCTGTCCCCCAAGTAGCTATAATTACGCATAGGGACTGAAATTCCGTACAAGCGAGTTTTTGAAGCATCACGTTTATTTTCTCAGGCGTTCGCCTTTTTTAAAAAAAATAATGGCATTCTAGCTTACATGTCCCAACTGTTTCCGCTTCTTCTCCCAAACCAGATCTGTCTCATCGTGGTTCTACACTGTTAGATGCTTCTTCCCATCCTGGATTATTTTCCCTGGCTGGCAATTCCAGCTTCAAGAAGAGTTCACACGTGGAGCGAAGTGGTGGCTTGGTTGGGGTTGAATGGTTGAGCAAACCCCTAAAAACGGGTGTTTTAATACACTGAAACTTACGGAGCCAGCCCTGTTGTGTAAATCAGGGGTCTCCAACCTGGGCAACTTAAAGACTTGTGGACTTCAGTTCCTAGCTTTGCTGGCCCAGGTATTCTGAACTCCACAAGTCTTCAAGTTGGCAAGGTTGGAGACTCCTGGTGGTGTAAATCCATTCTGGGCTCACCAGCCAACTCATATAGTTAAGCCATCATAGCTTGAGCTTTGTGCGAATGTCCCTCAATCGTGAATAGCGATTGGGAGACCCAGATGTAAACCAGGATACCCACTTCACTTTTTAAACTGGTCGCTATATAATGCAACGACCTCACGTGGAGGAATTAAAAAAGGAAAATTGAAGAAAATCCCCCGGCTGTTTTTAGCTCGGAGAAAACGCGGGAGATAAATGTCAATCGTTCTTTCTCTCCTCCTCCTCCTCCTTCTTCCTCTTCCTCATCCTCTTCTTCTTCTTCTTCCTCTTCTTCTTCTTCCTCTTCTCTCTCTCTCTCTTCTCTCCCCCCCCCCACCTCACCGTCAGCGGCTTCAACCTAAAGGCTTTTGTTAGGTTAGTAGTTTCTGAAACTGAAAGCCAAAATTGCCTTCCGCCCCGAGCAAAATTATAGCATTGCAACATATGGTCCGACCCGAGAGGCAGGACGACCGACTGAAAGCGAGGGAGTGTGAGTAAATGTGCGTTACAGGTGAGTTCGGGTCCCAGCCCAGTTTATATGCGCCCTGTTAGGCGGGAATCAAATCTCATCACCGGCTCAAGGTTGACTCAGCCTTCCATCCTTCCGAGGTGGGTACCCGGATTGTGGGGTCAATATGCTGGCTCTGTTAAAAAGTGCTATTGCTAACATGTTGTAAGCCGCCCTGAGTCTAAGGAGAAGGGCGGCATAAAAATCTAATTAATAAATAAAATAAATTAATAAATCACACTTGGCCAATAAAGAATTCTATTCTATTGTATTCCATTCCATTCCATTCTATTCCATTCTATTCTAATATTCTGTTTTAATATTGCATCATTAACGTTTCGCCTGACTTGAACCAACGCGTTGTGTAAACGCATACAAGAGCAATTCCTGCTCGCTCGCCTTTGGTGCTACTCTGGCTATTATCTTACCAGACTCAAGGTTGACTCCGCCTTCTGGATAAAATGAGGACGCCAATTGCTGGGAGCGATAGGCTGATCCTGTAAAGCGCATAGAGAGGCATGTGAAAGCGGTATACAGTACATAAGTCTAAGTGCTATTGCTGTTATGGAATGAACTACATTAGCTGCACTTAAACCTTAGATTACAGACCCACCAGGGCTGTTTTCATACAACATGGCCAAACCCAACTAAACACTTTAGCATCTTAAAGGCAGTAATGGGCTGGTGGGGGGTGGACGCAGTGGGGACAGTAAGTTTATGCACTATTTATTGAATACTAAATATAAATAATAAAATAGTTTTTTTATTGTCCTTCCTTCTCTAGTACTTTATTATGATTCTTAATTACCTTTAAAATAGGAAATCATTAAATAGTACTGTATGTTTTTACCCATAAGCATTTATGGAGAAGAGCAGCATACAAATTTAATAAATAAATAAATAAATAAATTTTAATCATTATCTAGAACTGAACTTTTACAGCAATTAAAGAAAACTGAGCTACTTGCCTAATCTGTTATCATACTGAACCTTGTGGGTTCAGTACAAAACCTTAAAATGTTCCTGTGCTCCTCCACAAATAATGTTGTCTCTCATTTGTCCTTTTTTTGTGGCTATTCAAATAATGTGACTTAATCAACTGAAAAAGAGTCCAAGCACCTATTTGAAAACTTATCTTGGTCGGTAAGCCCCTCCCATCCAGTCACATGACCTTTAAGCCACCCCATCACATGATTGTCAAGCCACTCCCACCTGGTCACATGGCCGGCAAGCCACTCTCACCGGTCACATGATCATCAAGTCACACCCACAAATTAAGCCACGCCCACTGTATGGCAGTAAAAAAAATGGCTGTCCATCCCTGCTTAAAGCTAGCTAGTTCTTCCAGTTCCATAATAGAGGCTTTCGGAGAGAGGTGGCATACAAATCTAATAAATTATTATTAATTAATTAATTTTTTTAATATTATTATTATTATTATTATTATTATTATTATTATTATTATTGCAGTGATTCTGTGAGTTCAGTGGTAGGCCTTGCAGAAAGTAATAATCTAGAGACTGAACATGGAGGAAACGGAGCGTTCCTGCAGTTAAATTCAACTCCGAATGAAGAGGTCAATATGGTTTTTCTTAGCTACCAAGAAGTTAAGTAGCGGTTCTTTTCCTAGTCTCCAGCATGCTGGCGTTTTCTCGTGGTCTCCCATCCAACCGTTAACCATATTACTGGAGAAATGTTGCTTGGAAACTAATGACAGCACCAAAGGATTTTCTGCAGCCCAGACTTAGAGACCTTAGCCCCGATTTCCTCCAGTCGCCACGCCAAAAAGAACAAGCCGGCCTGTCGCAGATTTCACCGCCAGGAGAGGCAGCGGCTGCGACCTGGATAAGAAAGTAAAGGGCTTTCCAGATGGGGGCGCCAGATGTTGAGACTCCGGTCAACCGAGGATTCCTCGTCTTCCTCCTTCCTTCCTTCCTTCCTTCCTTCCTTCCTTCCTTCCTTCCTTCCTTCCTTCCTTCCTTCCTTCCTCTTCCTTCCTTTCTTCCTCTCTTTCTCTTTCTTCTTTTCTTTTTCTCTTTCTTCCTTTATTCCCTTCTCTTTGTTTTTCTTTCATTCTTCCTTCCTTTTTTTCTTTCTTTTTTCCTTCCCTTCTTTTTTCTTCCTTCCTACCATTTTCTTCCTTCCTTCCTTTCTTTTTCTTCCTTCTTTCCTTCTGCTCGCTCCATTCCTAACTTCCTTTTTCCCCGTCTTTTTCCTCTCTCTTTCTTTCCTCCCCACCCCTCCTCCCTCCCTCCCTTCACTCAGTGCCAGCGTCCATCCCTCAGTCGGTTTCCAGGCCGCTCTCCCGGGCAAATCGAAGCCGGCTTTCCTGGCCAAGCTTCCTAACGCCTCCTACCAGGTTTAACACGTTCAGACGACTTATGCACTCGCCTTTCTCTAGGCTCTCCCTTAGAAAGTCCCTCACTCCACCACGGCACTCTTTCACCTGCAGGCCTCCTAAAGTCGCTCCTCCTCCTTCTCCATCATCATCATTATCGTTATTATTATTGTTTGTTGTTGTTGTTTTATTGTTGTTACTATTATTATTATTTTGTTGTTTTTATTATTGTTGTTGTTCTGTTGTTGTTGTAGTAGTTGTTATTATTGTTGTTGTTGTTATTGTTATTGTTGTTGTTGTTATTATTATTATTATTATTATTATTATTATTATTATTATTATTATTATTACCCCAAAAAACCTTTCCTTCCTTTTCAGTCTGACAGGAGGAGGAGGAGGAGGAGGAGGAGAAGGAGGAGGAGGAGGAGGAATAATTGGTACTACGACCCCCGGCTTGCAACTCTGTAGGCTGCTTCGGATCTCGGGAATTCATTTGGAGACGAAGGAGCGAAAGGAGACAACGCGTAAAGACGCGCGTTTGTTCTGCCCCCGCGCGCGCACTTTTCCTCCACCGTCCAGCTTTTAAGAACAAGGCCGCAGGTCTTTTAGGAAGAAACCCAGAGAGAGAAAGAGAGGGAGGGAGGGAGGTTTGGCCCCCACCCTCCCAGCTCCCCACCCCTGGCCTCGCTCTCGCCTGCTTGATCGCGGGTATTTGTCGCGCCATTGTCTTTGTGCAGTGAACTCTGGTTGAGTTGTTTAGTCAGCCAGGGCGCTTGCACTGGATCCTCTTGGCTACCCAACGCAGGAAGATTAATTCAATCATTGCCGGGCAATTATTGTTTACCAAGAAGCAGCGCTTGATGTCGAGTTTCGCTGTCAAGAAATTAAAACTCTTTGAACTGGCCGAGCAAACCTGATACAATGTGTGTGTGTTTGTGTGTACATATTTAGTATGTATGTATGTACTGTATATATGTGTATGTATATATGTATGTGTATGTATGTGTGTATGTATGTGTATGTATACATACATACATAAAAATGAAGCTGTGATGCTATTTCCATATACTGTACCAGGGTGACTCAACAAAAAAAAAAATCAGACACACACATACACATCCTAGATCTGAATGAATGAAATATTCTCATTCTCATTCAATTGCACAAGTATTCCATTTGCACAACAACATGCGAAATTGACAGTCAATCAGTGTTGCTTCCTAAGTGGACAGTTTGATTTCACAGAAGCTTGATTTACTTGGAGTTGTATTGTGTTAAATGTTCCCTTTAATTTTTTTAAGCAGTGTGAATCTATATACTGTACTGCTCAAAAAAATAAAGGGAACAGTCAAAGAATACAGTATAACTCCAAGTAAATCAAACTTCTCCGCAATCAAACTGTCTAATGAAGAAGCAACACTGATTGACAATCAATTCCACATGCTGTTGTGCACATTCAACTTTGTACAGAACAAAGTATTCAATGAGAATATTTCATTCAGATCTAGGATGTGTTATTTGAGTGTTCCCTTTATTTTTTTGAGCATGTATGTATGTATGTATGTGTGTGTGTGTATTTTGTATGTGTGTATGTATGTATGTATGTATGTATGTATATGTATATGGCGGGACCCAGGGGAAGAGCCTTCTCAGTGGTGGCCCCGACCCTCTGGAACCAGCTCCCCCCAGAGATTAGGATTGCCCCCATTGCCTTTCATAAACTTCTTAAAACCCATCTCTGCTGTCAGGCATGGGGGAACTGAGACATCTCCCCTTGCCTATGTAGTTTTATGTATGGTATGTTTGTGTGTATGCTTTTTAAATAATGGGGTTTTTAGGCTTTTAATGTTAAATTGTTATTTAGACTTTTAATATTAGATTTGTTATTGTATATTGTTTTATCACTGTTGTGAGCCGAGAGGGGCGGCATACAAATCTAATTAATAATAATTAATAATAAGAATAAGAATAAGAATATGAATATGTATATCACACACATAAACATATATACATAAATACATACGTATATACACACAGATATATATATATATACAGTATATATATATATATATACATACATATACATATGTACATATACTGTACATATATATACACATACATACATACACACACACACACACATATATATATATATAGGGTTTAGTACAAGTTGAAATTATTAATTATTATTATTACTAAGGAGAAGGAGAATTCTCAGAACTCTGCGGTGGGACTAATTGGTCTAAATCACCCTCCCCCGTCCCCTTTTCTGGGGAAAGAGTCCTCCAGATCGTTTCCCAAAGACAGCCTTTTTATTATGACCCGCTGACCTGTGGGGTGGGTGGGGGGCGTGAAAAGTGGCGCAGTTCGGAAAAACGGGGAAAAGGCAGCTGGGATGGGGAAGTAAGGCTCGCTCCCACCCCCTCCAAGTCCCCCTGGGCTATATAATTATTAGAAATTAATTGGGTTCAGGACCTTGGGTAGGGCTGGGTAAATTAATAGCGCGTCTGGTTGCTTACAGTTCAATGTTTAGACCACAGGAGAGAGAAAGAGACATCGAGACAACGCTTAGCCCCCACCCGCTCGCCCCCCTATACTTCATTTTTTTAAAAAAAAAAAATTAAAAAACCCTTTATCTTTTCCCAAAAAGATAGGGTTTTGTTTGATCATTGGTGGCGGTGGGCTATCTTGGGTGGGGTATCCCTATTCATCCATGGGGCGCCTCCGTTCAAGAACAAGGGGGCCCAATCTGAGGTTAGTTGGGGGAAAGATCAGAAGCAACGTGAGAAAATATGATTTGACTGAAAGAGCAGTAGATGCTTGGAACAAACTTCCAGCAGACGTGGTTGGTAAATCCACAGTCACTGAATTGAAACATGCCTGGGATAGACATATATCCATCCTAAGATAAAATACAAGAAATAGTATAAGGGCAGACTAGATGGACCAGGAGGTCTTTTTTCTGCCGTCAATCCTCTATGTTACTATGTTCCTCTTGGTGGGGTCTCTTTTTCGTCCTGGACCGCTGCTGACTTTTGAGTTTCTTGGGATTTTATTCGCCACACACGCTATAGGTTTGTGGTTTTTTTCCCTACCTAGCCCAGCCTTGCCTTGCCTCTCCTTGGACTCCCCTCCTCCTCTTCCTCCTCCGGGGGCTACTTAGGGGTTAAAATCAAAGCGAAGTCCTTTTTCTCCCCCCCCCCTCCTCAGCCCCCCCACCAACCTTCCCATCGCCGCTACACTTGGAACTGTCGCGCTCAGAGTCAAAGTGGGAAAGAGAGCCTCGGGCAAAAGGAAATTACTGCGAGCTTTCGTGACCTTTCCAAGAGGTAATCAATCAAGTGATCAACAGGGATATTTATCATTTCTCGATGGGGGCTACTTTACAAATGCACGAGGCAAGGGGGCGGGAGAAAGAAAGAGGAGGGAAAGGGAGGAGATAGAGGCGCGAGCGCCTACCTAGAGTAACTTTGACTTAAGCCTAGGAATTGTAGCCTTTCCCCTCAACGGGGCGCTCTCTTTGGAGGGAGGGACTGTCCACTCGCGACGCCTCGACACACCCGTGGGAGCGACAGTCCAACCCGTCCGGAAGGCGTCACGTTAGCAAAGGGAGCAAAGGGACTTGGCTGCCAGTCGCACTTACTCAGCAAGCCCCGAGTTCCTAGAAAGAGTCTATCTCAGAGGTCTTCAGATTTGGCAACTTTAAGACTTGTGGACTTCAACTCCCAGAATTCTCCAGCATAGCACAACTGGCTGGAGAATTGTGGGAGTTGAAGTTCACCAGCACAGCTGCCTGGAGAATTCTGGGACTTGAAGTCCACAGGCGTAGCTGGCTGGGAGAATTCTGGGAGTTGAAGTTCACAAGCGTAGCTGGCTGGGAGAATTCTGGAACAGGAAGTCCACAAGCACAGCTGGCTGGGAGAATTCTGGGAGTAGGGGGGAGAGTGGGGGTGTGTGGATTCCTGGGTGATGGCAGAAAACGACCTCACAGTCCATCTAGTCTGCCCTTATACTATTTCTTGTATTTTATCTTAGGATGTTTATCCTAAGATAAAATACAAGAAAACATGCCTGGGATAAACAGTATGTTTATCCCAGGCATGTTTAAATTCAGTTACTGTGGATTTACCAACCGCGTCTGCTGGAAGTTTGTTCCAAGCATCTACTACTCTTTCAGTAAAATAATATTTTCTCACATTACTTCTAATCTTTCCCCCAAGTAACCTCAGATTGTGCCCCCTTGTTCTTGTGTTCACCTTCCTATTGAAAACACTTCTCTCCTGAACCTTATTTAACCCTTTAACATATACCTTAGAAACTTTAAAAACTCTAATAACATTTAAAATCATTCATTCCCATTCACACAGCAAGACATACTACACTTGTCGGCCAGGGGTATGTAAGTCTAAGTGCTATTGCTAAAAGCAGCACGCGGAGAGGGGCACCCCCATTCACAAGAAACAAGCTGTTTTTCTTCCCAGCAGCCAGCTGATGAGTTAGACTACAATGCCCATCACACACACAATGCGGCTTCCCATCAGAGAGCATTTCCTTCGTTCAGGCCCTCTATGGAAGGTGGGAGAGTTTAGAGGGCCTCTTTACAGGACCCGGTATTTTGAGTTCAGCTTATTTATCCTCAGGGCCTTGTTGTTGTTTTTCTTGTTTTCCCCAAATTTGACAAGTTTAAGGCCTGTGGACGTCAGCTCCCAGAATTCCCTGACCAGTCATGTATTTGACCAGAGAATACTGGGAGTTGGAAATCCATGGGGTTTAAAGTTGCCAAGTTTGAAAAAGCAAAACCAGAGTGCTTTAAAGCAGGGCTCTCCAACCTTGGCAACTTTAAGACTTGTGGACTTCAACTCCCAGAATTCCTCAGCCAGCAAAGGTGGGTAAAATGAGGACCCAGCTTGTTGGGGGCAATATATGCTGACTCTGTAAACCAGTGTTTCCCAACCCTGGCAACTTGAAGAGATCTGGACTTCAACTCCCAGAATTCCCCAGCCAGCATCCGCTGGCTGGGGAATTCTGGGAATTGAAGTCCAGATCTCTTCAAGACGCCAAGGTTGGGAAACATTGCTGTAAACAGCTTAGAGAGGGCATGTGCAGAAGCAAAAATATCGGCAAAAATCACTGAAATCTCGCCCACTCATGCATCCTCGCATGAAATTTTGCTGCTGCGCATGCACAGAAGTCCAATCTCATGCTGTTGGACATGGGCACACCTGTCTCAGCGCCGAAGATAGGAGGCCTTTGCTTATGTGTGTATTTTGTATTTTTTTAAAGAAAGCAGTGTTGCTTCCACATCCTTTATATCAGAGGGTTTACAGGAAAAGTGTTGGTTATGATCTATAAAGCCGTACACGGCACTGGACCAGATTATCTATGGGGCTGCCTTTTGCCACATGAATCCCAGCGTCCGGTTAGGTCCCACAGAGTCGGCCTTCTCCAGGTTTCGTCAGCCAGACAATATCACTTGGTGAGGCCTGGGGAAGAGCCTTCTCTTTGGGGGGCCCAGCCCTCTGGAATCAGCTCCCCCCGGAGATTCGTACTGCCCCCACTCTCCTTGCCTTTCATTAGAATTTTAAAACTTATTTATGCCGCCAGGCTTGGGGTCATTAGATCCCAGCCTCTGGCCACTGAATGCCTAGTATGTTTGGTTCGTATTGAATTAATGATTTTTGATATTCAGCTTTTATACTGTTTTTATGCTAACTACTGTATTTATATTAATTGGATCTAATTGTATTTTGTACGCTGTTTTATTGTTAAAATGTTGTGAGCCACCCTGAATCCATGGAGAGGGGGCGGCATACAAATCCAATCAATCAATCAATCAATAAGCAAAAGATTTTACTCCACCCCACTCCACTCCAATATATGTATGTATGTATGTATGTATGTATGTATGTATGTATGTATGTATGTATGACATGTTTTATATATGTGTGTGCTTTTTCTGGCAAACAAGGCCGAAATAGCACTATCCTAGTCTCCCTTAATTTTAAAAATTCAACAAAAACATGTGATACATATATATATGTCACATCTTTTTTTTTGCTGAATTTGAAAATTAAGGGAGACTAGGATAGATCTATTTCGGCCTTATTTTGGCCTCATCAGCTAGCCATACCCATATATACTACTCAAAAAAATTAAGGGAACACTCAAATATTCTCTTTCAATACTTTGTTCTGTACAAAGTTGAATGTGCCAGAGCAGCATGTGAAATTGATCGTCAATCAATGTTGCTTCCTAAGTGGACGGTTTGATTTCACAGAAGTTTGATTTACTTGGAGTTATATTGTGAACATACATACATACTGGAGAATTTTCTTGGGGATCCTCTGCCTTCCATTCAAAGAACCCTTTGAGTTTTCCTGACAAGCGAGGTGTGCTTTTCAAACGTGCCTTGGAACAAGCTCAGATTTGTCCTCCTCAAACCTTTGGTGTGGCCAGAAGCCAAGGTTACCTCAAGCCAAACCAAGAAGAGGAGACTCCATCACACACTCCATCCATCCACAACTCTATCATGATCCTCTTACCCTTCAGCCAAACAACTATCCCACGAACCTATAAAATAACATTGATAAAAGGATGAAAAAATTCAAAATGACAAAATTTAAACTCTAACTCAAATTTGGAAACTCAAAACCTTCATCTATACTGATAGTAAATAACTTAAAAGCTGTAGAGTAATCGGGTCAACAGAGAAGTTGACACTATTTACAACATCTGATAAAGTAATAGATATGAATTTTTCTCTTCTTTCATTCTTCTTCTTTCTTTTATTTTTATTTTTTCCTCTTCTCTTTCCTTTCCCTTTTTCCTTCCTTCTCTTTCTCTTTCTTTAGCTTTATTTCCTTTTATATATGGAAGCGTGTATTTTGATTTATAACTATATACTCTAAATTCATATGCAGTGGTACCTCTACCTAAGAACGCCTCTACTTAAGAACTTTTCTAGATAAGAAATTTTTTTGCTTCTTCTTAAGAACCATTTTCAAGATTTTTTTGCTTCTTCTTAAGAACCATTTTCTACTTATGAACTCGAGCCCAGAAAACTTTCCCAGGAAATTTGAGAGCAGCATAAAGGCCCGGCCAGTTTCCTGCCATTCCCCCTTTAATCTCAGCCATCTTGGGCTTTTCTCATCCCAGAGCGGAAAGGCAAAAGGGGGCACTTCGCCCCAGCCAGATCAACTCAGCTTCAGCTAAAGTGAGGAGTCACGACAGTGAAGGAAAGGCGCCAGCTACAAAGTGAGTGAGCGAGCGAGCATGTGAGAGGAAAGGGGAGCCCTTCAGCATGGGAAGGAAGAGGAAGCAGGTAGCGGCAGCAGCAGCCACCCTTCAGTCAAAGGAGCAGGAGGTTCCACCCTCTTGCCCACTCTCTCTGGCGCAGTGTATGGGAGGCAGCCTCATGCTGGGTGTATGAGAGGCGCGTGCTCCTCCTCGCCACCTCCGAGTCCCTCTTTTTTTTTTTAAGCCTTAAAGTTTTGGATTTTTTTGATTCCCCTTATTTCACCTTCTTCCTTTGGCAGCGACTGTCCTCCTCCTCTTCTTCTTCCTCCTCCTCCCACCCAAATTCTGAGCTTTTCTTTCCTAATGGGTTTGCACGCATTATTTGCTTTTACATTGATTCTTTTGGGAAAAATTGTTTCTACTTACAGACCTTTCTACTTAAGAACCTGGTCATGGAACGAATTAAGTTCTTAAGTAGAGGTACCACTATACATTTGTACCAATATTCGTATGGTCTTTTTGCTTTATGTATCCCCTCCCCTATTTATGTATCCCCTCTCCTATACCTCTGAGACCGCCTTCTGTCACACGAATCCCAGCGGCCGATTAGGTGCCACAGGGTTGGTCTTCTCCGGGTCCCGTCGACTAAACAATATTGTCTGGCGGGACCCACGGGAAGAGCCTTCTCTGTGGCAGCCCCGGCCCTCTGGAACCAATTCCCCCCAGAGATTAGGACTGCCCCCACCCTCCTCGCCTTTCATAAGTCATTAAAAACTCATGGGGAAATTAACACACACCCCAATTGTCAAGGTTGGTGTATGGTTTGATTGGATTGCGTGTTTATTTTATTATAAGGGTTTAAAATTGTATTTTTTAAAAAATGGATTTGCACACTGTTTATGTTGTTGTGAGCCGCCCTGAGTCTTCGGAGACGAAGGGCATACAAATCTAATAAATTATTATTATTAATTAAAATTATTAATTATTATTTACCTTCAATAAAGGTTATATTTTCTTTGAAAAAAAGGAGAAGAGGAGACCTTGGTGGAATCCAGAAGCCAAGTCTAGATCTGGAGCCCACCACATGGGCGTAAAGCAGGTTGGGGAGAATTGATCCTAGTGCCCAGATGAGAAGAAGCTGGCAATACACTGGGGGTGCCCCTACCAGGGCTATCAAAAGCTGGGGAGAGAGCAATGCGGGCAATGAGAACTGTCTTCCGCCATCTAATTGCCGAACGGATTTTGGCAACCCAGGTAATATTATCTCAGGGACCGCCTTCTGCCGCACGAATCCCAGCGACCAGTTAGGTCCCACAGAGTGGGCCTTCTCCAGGTCCCGTCAATTAAACAATGTCGGTTGGCGGGGCCCAGGGGAAGAGCCTTCTCTGTGGTGGTCCCGGCCCTCTGGAACCAACTCCCCCCAGAGATTAGAATAGCCCCCACCCTCCTCGCCTTTCGTAAGCTCCTCAAAACCCACCTCTGCCGTCAGGCATGGGGGAACTAAGATAATCTTTCCCCCAAGGCTTCCACAATTTATGCATGGTATGTTTGTATGTATGATTGGTTTTATAACAAGGGTTTTTAGCTGTTTTAGTATTGGATTTTTACATTCTGTTTTTGTCACTGTTGTTAGCCGTCCCGAGTCCACGGAGAGGGGCGGCATACAAATCCAATAAATAAATAAATAAATAAATAAATAAATAAATGGATGAATGAATAAACGAATAAACGAATAAACAAACAAACAAACAAACGAGACGACCGCATTTAGCTAAAGCAGACCTCAGCAAAATGATAACATTCAGCAAACTGTTTTATTCATCGTGATAAGCCTTGCGTTTCCAGGAAGTGAGAGTAGATCCTCCCCTGTGTGAATGAAACCGATTTGTGAAAAACCTGCAGTGGAACCTTCACAATGGAACATACCTTCCTTTTTTTTTTCTCCCAGCAAAAAAAAAGCAGCTCAGAATGCCAAAATGATTGTCCTGCGCTGCCTCCTAGTGGCCACAATGGGGAACATCAGAGGAAAGATATTGATTTTATTTTTTTGTTTTGTCAAGTACATATTGGGGGGTGTACAAAGATATAACAATATTTATATACACGATACAGTAGTAGTAAGAGAGAAACATTAGGGGACGGAAGGCACGTTGGTGCATTTATGCATGCCCTTTACTGACCTCTTAGGAATCGGGAGAGGTCAACAGTGGATTTTCTAAGGGTAACGTTTTGGGGGTTAGATGATGATACTACAGGTAGTGAGTTCCAGACATTAACTACTCGGTTACTCTACATGGGGCTACCTTTGAAAAGTGTTTGGAAACTTCAGATTGTGCAGAACGCGGCCACGAGAGCAATCGTAGGGCTTCCTAGATCTGCCCACGTTTCGCCAACACTCCGCGGCCTGCACTGGTTGCCGATTAGCTTCTGGGCACAATTCAAAGTGTTGGTAATGACCTATAAAGTCCTACATGGCATTGGACCAGAATACCTGCCTTCTGCCACACGAATCCCAGCGGCCAATCAGGTCCCACAGAGTTGGCCTTCTCCGGGTCCTGTCGACTAAACCAGTGTTTCCCAACCAGTGTGCCGTGGCACACTAGTGTGCCGCGAGACATGGTCAGGTGTGCCGCGAAGAAGGAAGCTCAGCTTCTGGTCTCGCAACTTTTTGCTGAGAGTGCGAAGAGCAAAAAGTTGTGAGACCGGAAGCTGAGCTTCCTTCTTTGCGCCTTCCAAGTTTTCCGGCAGCTGCAGTGCCCCACCCGGCTGGAGCTTCCCTGGCAGCGGCAGCAAGTGAGCTTTGGGGCCTGGTGGGAGGGCGGCGGCAGCAGCGGCACCGGGCAGTAGCCGTGGGGTGGCAGCAGGGTGGTTGGCTGCGAGCCAGAACTCCAGGACAGAGGCACCGACAGCGGCGGCTGGACATGTTGCTGTATGCCGTACATGCTGGCATTGCGTGGCTGGCACTTGCCTGCTGGCTGGGTCAGGACGGAGGCTCCAGCCCCACGCCCATGCCCAGTGCAACACCAGCGTGTACGGCATCTAGCAACACATCCGGAGCTCAATGTTCCCCAGGATTTTGTAAATGTGAATAATGTGCCGCGGCTCAAAAAAGGTTGGGAAACACTGGACTAAACAATGCCTTCTCTGTGGCAGCCCCCGCCCTCTGGAATCAATTCCCCCCAGAGATTCGAATTTCCCCCACTCTTCCCGCCTTCCGCAAGATGTTTAAGACCTGTCTATATCGCCAGACATGGGGGGACTAGCTATCTCTTCCCCTACCACCACCTTTTTTTCTGACTGTAATACATGAGAATGGTGTGATTGTACAGTAACGATTGTTTTTAATATCTATGGGTATTAAATTTAGCTTTTTATTTAATATTGGATTTGTACCCTATATACTGTATTATTGTTGTTGTGAGCCTCCCCCAGTCTTTGTAGAGGGGCGGCATACAAATCTAATAAATCTTAATCTTAAATGTTAAAGTCGTATTTCCTGCAGTCGAGTTTAGAGCGGTTGTATGTGTTGTGTGCTTGTGTGTTGTTGTGGTTGAAGCTGAAGTAGTCGTTGACAGGAAGGACGTTGTAGCAGATGATTTTATGGGCTATGCTTAGGTTGTGTTTAAGGTGACGTTGTTCTAAGATTTCTAAACCTAGGATTGTAAGTTATTTTATTTATATAATAATAATAATAATAATAATAATAATAATAATAATTTATTAGATTTGTATGCCGCCCTCTCCAAAGACTGCTCAAAAAAATAAAGGGAACACTCAAATAACACATCCTAGATCTGAATGAATGAATGAAATATTCTCATTGAATAATTTGTTCTGTCCAAAATTGAATGTGCTGGCAACAAAATGAAATTGATTGTCAGTGTTGCTTCCTAAGTGGACAGTTTGATTTCATAGAAGTTTGATTTACAGTACTTGGAGTTATATTCTGTTGTTTAAGTGTTCCCTTTATTTTTTTGAGCAGTATACTTACTGGCATATCCGGCCACACGTTGCGGTGGCTCAGTGTGGTTAACTGGAAAAGAAAGAAAAGAGAAGGCATAGGTTTTATTCAGAATAAGAATTGGAAGGAACCTTGGAGGTGTTCTAGTCGAACCCTCCCTGCTCAATTTATTCAGAATAACAGAGTTGGAAGGGACCTTGGAAGTCTTGTAGTCCAACTCCCTGCTCAGTTTATTCAGAACAGAGTTGGAAGGCAATAATAATAATAATAATAATAATAATAATAATAATAATAATAGACAGTTGGCGGAACAAAGCATTGCATGGACAGTTCTTGGAGAAGATTGAAGGCAAAGTGGATAAAGAAAAGACCTGGTCATGGCTTACAAGTGGAACACTCAAAAAGGAGACAGAAGGACTAATACTGGCGGCACAAGAACAGGCCATTAGAACAAATGCTGTCAAAGCCAGAATTGAAAAATCAACAGACGATCCAAAGTGCAGACTCTGCAAAGAAACAGATGAATAATAATAATAATAATTAATAATAATAATTTATTAGATTTGTATGCCGCCCCTCTCCGAAGACTCGGGGCGGCTCACAACAAGCGATAAAACAATATTGTACAGGCACAAATCTAATATTAAGAAAAAACTAAAAACCCTATCAATTAAAAAAAAAACCAAACAGCACATACATACCAAACATAAATTATAATAAGCCTGGGGGAAGGGTGTCTCAAATCCCCCATGCCTGGCGGTATAGATGGGTCTTAAGTAGTTTACGGAAGACAAGGAGGGTGGGAGCAGTTCTAATCTCCGGGGGGAGTTGATTCCAGAGGGCCGGGGCCGCCACAGAGAAGGCTCTTCCCCTGGGACCCGCCAGACGACATTGTTTAGTCGACGGGACCCGGAGAAGGCCAACTCTGTGGGACCTTATCGGCCGCTGGGATTCGTGCGGTAGTAGGCGGTTCCGGAGGTATTCTGGTGCAATGCCATGTAGGGCTTTAAAGGTCATGACCAACACTTTGAATTGTGACCAGAAACTGATCGGCAGCCAATGCAGGCCACGGAGTGTTGTAGAAACGTGGGCGAATCTGGGAAGCCCCACGATGGCTCTCGCGGCTGCGTTCTGCACAATCTGAAGTTTCCGAATGAAAGAATCGATCACATACTCAGCTGCTGCAAAAAGATCGCAGAGACTGACTACAAGCATAGACATGATGCTGTGGCACAGATTATCCACTGGAACTTGTGCCGGAACTACCATTTACCAGTGGCAAAGAACTGGTGGGATCATAAGCCCGAAAAAGTGGTTGAAAATGAGCAAGCAAAACTACTATGGGACTTCCGACTTCAGACTGACCGAATTCTGAAGCATAACACACCAGACATTGTGATCGTGGAGAAAAAGAAAGTATGGATCATCGACATCGCAATCCCAGGAGACAGCAGAATTGAGGAGAAGCAGCTAGAGAAATTAGTGAAATACGAAGATCTAAAAATCGAGCTGCAACGACTCTGGCATAAGCCAGTGAAAGTGGTCCCAGTGGTACTTGGCATGTTGGGCGCAGTACCAAAGGATCTCAGCAGACATTTGAAAACCATCTGTCAATTGCAAAAGGCCGCTTTACTGGGATCGGCAAACATAATTCACTGCTACATCACGCAGTCCTAGGTGCTTGGAAAGCGCCCGACTGGTGATGAAATATGAAATCCAGCATAGTGATCTCGTTTGCTGTGTTGTACTGACATAATAATAATAATAATAATAATAATAATAATAATAATAATAATAATTTATTAGATTTGTATGCCGCCCCTCTCCGAAAACTCAGGGCGGCTCACAACAATCATAAACAATGTACAAATCCAATGTTTAAAACACAATTTAAAAATCCTTATAATAAAATAATCACACAACCTAATCAAACCATACATAAACCAAGTAGTTAGAGGAGGTGTCAATTTCCCCATGCCTGGCGGCACAAGTGAGTTTTCAACAACTTACGAAAGGCAAGGAGGGTGGGGGTAATTCTGATCTCCGGGTGGAGGGCTGGGGCCGCCACAGAGAAGGCTCTTCTCCTGGGCCCCACCAGATGACATTGCTTAGTCAATGGGACCCGGAGAAGGCCAACTCTGTGGGACCTAATCGGCTGCTGGGATTCGTGCGGCAGAAGACGGTCCCGAAGGTATTCTGGTCCAATGCCATTACTCACCATTATTACTGGTATTCACCATTGAATAAGACACTTAGTAATCCTGATATTTATAAACATAATTATTTATTAACAATATTTTTTTTTGTTATTTATTTGCAAAAATTATTAGTTTGGTGATGATGTATGATGTCATCGGGTGGGAAAAACCATGATATGGGGGGGGGGGAACCGCGAAGTATTTTTAAATTAATATTTTTTGAAAAACCGTGGTATAGGCTATTCGCGAAGTTTGAACCCGCGAAAATTGAGGAAACACGGTATATGATTTTCCCATTAGAGTTCCAAACAGATGCTTCCAAACAGAGTTTACAAGATCATCAGCCGTCTTGCAAGGTGTGGAGATGCACTGCATTATTAATGAGCCGGGGTGGCGCAGCAGGTAGAGTGCTGTACTGCAGGCCACTGAAGCTGATTGTAGATCTGAAGGTCAGCGGTTCAAATCTCATCACCGGCTCAAGGTTGACTCAGCCTTCCATCCTTCTGAGGTGGGTAAAATGAGGACCCGGATTGTGGGGGCAATAGCCTAGCTCTGTTAAAAAGTGCTATTGCTAACATGTTGTAAGCCGCCCTGAGTCTAAGGAGAAGGGCGGAATGAATGAATGAATGAATGAATGAATGAATGAACGAACGAACGAACGAACGAACGAATGAATGAATACATAAACAAACAAACAAATAATGACAAACCATTCTGGCTTAATACAGCTCCGCTCTTGCGGGCGTGTCCAAAATTGCCCACAATCAATATTTCTCTATCACCATTTCAGTGTGGATCATTCAGGGAATGGCTGGCTCTGAGAGTTGGAATAAGAACGGAACGTAGGTCTCTCTCTCAGGTTCCAATTCAAATGATTTCAATTGAATTACCCTTTTGAACCAAATTTCCAAACAGACTAGATGTCAAACTGTCAGGATGCCATCTCATCAGTTGTTAATAATAATAATAATTTAATAATTAATAATTTATTAGATTTGTATGCCGCCCCTTTCCATAGTAAGGGTTTTATTGTTTGGGTATCAATTCAAATATTCTAATCCAATCAATTGAGTTCATATCAATGGTTCTGATCAAATCGATTCCGAGGGGTTGTTGGGAGTTTTTTTGGAATCAGGTTGACAATTCAGTACAAGTCAATAATTGAAACTCGATCTTGGATGATTTGCAGCTCGGTAATAGATTGCCCTACAAGACTACACTACAAGAGAGATAATACACTACAAAAACTAGATACATGCCTAGTTTAATGAAAAGGGTTAGGGGAGATGATAATAATAATAATAATAATAATAATAATAATAATAATAATAATAATTTATTGGATTTGTATGCTGCCCCTCTCCATAGACTCGGGGCAGCTAACAACAATGATAAAAACAGCATGTGACAATCCAATAATAAAACAACTAAAAACCCTTATTATAAAACCAAACATACACACAGACATACCATGCATAACTTGTAATGGCCTAGCGGGAAGAAATATCTCAACTCCCCCATGCCTGGTGGTATAAATGAGTCTTGAGTAGTTTACGAAAGACAGGGAGGGTGGGGGCAATTCTAATCTCCGGGGGGGAGTTGGTTCCAGAGGGCCGGGGCCGCTACAGAAAAGGTTCTTCCCCTGGGGCCCGCCAAACAACATTGTTTAGTCGACGGGACCTGGAGGCCAACTCTGTGGGACCTTATCGGTCGCTGGGATTTGTGCGGTAGCAGGCAGTTCCGGAGGTAGTCTGGTTCAAAGCCAGACTACCTTTGTTATTCTGGTCTGATGCCATGTAGGGCCTTATAGCTTATCACCAACACTTTGAATTGTGTCCAGAAACTAATCGGCAGCCAGACTATGATAGCTGTGTTCCAATATCTAAGGGGTTGCCACAAAGAAGAGGGAGTGAACCTATTGTTCAAATCACCTGAGGGTAGAACAAGAAGCAATGGGTGGAAACTAAACAAGGAGAGAAGCAACTTAGAACTAAGGAGAAATTTCCTGATAGAACAATTAATTCATGGAACATCTTGCCTCTAGAAGTTCTGAATACTCCAACACTGGAAGTTTTTAAGAAGATGTTTGATAACTACCGCATTTGCCTGAAGTGGTGGAGGGTTTCCTGCCTAAGCAGCAGGTTGGAATAGAAGACCTCCAACTCTGTTATTCTATTCTATTCTATTCTATTCTATTCTAATCTTGGGAGGCACAAATCTTTTGGGGCCAAAAATTATACTTGACCACCCATGTTATGATGGGGACCAAAAAATTAGCCTTCATTATCCAGTTCCATTTAAATTCAGTTAAAACAAAAGGGCTACCTCTGAAAAGTGTTTGGAAACTTCAGATCGTGCAGAACGCAGCCGCGAGAGCCATCGTGGGGCTTCCTAGATTCGCCCACGTTTCTGCAACACTCCGTGGCCTGCGTTGGCTGCCGATCAGTTTCCGGTCACAATTCAAAGTGTTGGTTATGACCTTTAAAGCCCTGCATGGCATTGGACCAGAGTACCTCCGGAACTGCCTGCTACCGCACGAATCCCAGTGACCGATAAGGTCCCACAGAGTTGGCCTTCTCCGGGTCCCGTCGACCAAACAATGTCGTTTGGTGGGCCCCAGGGGAAGAGCCTTCTCTGTGGCAGCCCCAGCCCTCTGGAATCAACTCCCCCCGGAGATTAGAACTGCCCCCACACTCCTTGTCTGTCGTAAATTACTCAAGACCCATCTATACCACCAGGCATGGGGGAGTTGAGACACCTTTCCCCCAGGCTTTTTTATATTTATGTTTGGGTATGTACATATTGTTTGCTTTTTTAAATATGATAGGGTTTTATGTGCTTTTTAATATTATATTTGTTTTCACTGGAATACTGTTTTTATTATTGTTGTGAGCTGCCCCGAGTCTTCGGAGAGGGGCGGCATACAAATCTAATAAATTGAATTGAATTGAAATTGAATTGAAGTTAATGAAAAGTCAGTGGGATGCGTTGTGATTAAATTCAATGTTTCACTTTAAAAAAATAGACTTTGGTTGCAATTTAGGAAGGGCTTTGAAGGTCACAGCCAAGACTTTGGAGTCAGCCCCTATTTTGTTTAATGTGCAATGTCTAATTCATACTACTACATAAAGGAGACAGTATTCATAAGCAAGATGTGTCACCAATATATAGTTTAATTCTTACCGCCCAGCTGTGCAAGGGACAAATCAAGGGTCTTCATCAACCACTATTCTTTGGTTTTTCAATAATGGTTGAAATCACTCAGCACTTCCTAAGAAAAATGTCAGCACCTAACAGCTCAGGAAGATGCAATTTAGCCAGGAATGGTGGTGAGAACATGCTGTTTTATTTTCCCTTCTTTCCTCCCCCCCCCAAAAAAATAGACTCGACCCCATTTTGGGAGAGGTCAACTTCACATATGTGACCTTGAGTGACCTTTGGCGCTCTATGATGACAACATCTACAAGAAATAGCTTGAACTCCTGATCCCTTGACAGTCCACAAGACATCTATCGGGTGCAGGAAAACCTTGCAATTAATACAAATGCACGTACTTCATGAGATGGATGACCACAGTGATTAAAAGAGTCTTTTCACTGGTGGCACCATTAGCCCCTGCAACCACAATGAGTGAGTGATCGTCTAGATATTACAGATTGTCAACTCTATTTCTTGTGGCGCTAAGGCAGTCTGGAAATTTATACCAAACAAGGCAACATATTTAGGAACACGCCTCAGAGAGGGTAGATTGGGGCTTCTCTTTTTTATATATATTTAGTTCTTGAATTAACTTTAGTTTTTCTCTAAATTTTTACTTTTGCAAAATTTGGTACTTGAAATTTTTGAGTCGTTGGCTTGGTTGAGTAGTTAAAACAAAATATACAGAGTAAGCATAAGAAGGTAGCAATGTCAAATCACTTTCATAACCAGAAGCTATCAGGAAGACTACAAAAATGAATTTTTATTTATTTATTTTTGTGGCAGCCTGTCAGGTACTGCTATCATCTCACCCCTGGTCCTACTCTTTTACTAGACTAGCCATGCCCAGTTCCTGCAACCTCTCTTTGTATGTTTTAGTTTCCAGTCCCCTTATCATCCTAGTTGCTCTCTTCTGCACTTTCTCTAGAGTTTAAATGTCTTTTTTGTAGTATGGTGACCAAAACTGAATGCAGTATTCTTTTTTTTTTTTTGGCTTAACAGAGTTTTTATTAGAAAAGTTATACATAACAGCAACTATTTCCAAGAATACAGTAGTACCTCTAGATACGAGCTGCTCCACATGCGAGTATTCCAAGTTACGAGCCACGACGCGAGAGAAATTTCTGTTCGACACCCGAGCTCAAATTCAGGATACGAGCCGAGCTTCCACTAGGTGGCGCAAGAATCTCCTTGCTTCCAGTTATCTCAGCGCGAAAAACAAAGTCTAAAGGCATTCGTTTGAGATGCGAGTTGATCGACTTACGAGCTCAGGTCTGGAACGAATTCAACTCGTATGTCGAGGTACCACTGTATTAACCTTGAAAAGCAACAAAAATGGACTAACAATCTTTAACAAGAAACTAATGACCTTCTCTATAATCAAACAATCGTTATCTACAATGTCTCTTTGTACAAAGGGGGAAAATCATGGTTGTACAGGCACATCATGTCAAAAATAAAGTTGCAGTAACTATTTTATACAATTATCTTTTCTCAAGGGTTATTAAACCATTGCAAATTTTAAAACATTCACATAACTTTACACATGGGCATATACTCAATTTCAGTCCCAAACGTTTAATCGTTTCACAAAAGTGCCAACATTTTAAATCAGAACCTTTAATGCAGTATTCTTAGTGTGGTCTAACTAAGGCTTTATAGAGTGGTATTAGTACCTTCCTAGTACTAGATTGTATCCTTCTGTTAATGCAACTTGACCACACTCAATAGCAGTGACTGCGAGAGGAATCTTGGAGACTTGGTGGACAACCAACTAAATATACATCAGCAGCCAAAAAGGCCCATATATAATAATATATATTCAAACTTACAAAGAACTGATCAATAAAGGGAGACTAGTATATTTCTATTTAGCTCTCATCAGTTAGTCATACCCTTCTGAGATTCGAACTTGGGCTGCTTTCCTTGTTACTAGTCTACACTAGTCTCCCTTTATTGCTTTATCAATTTCTTTGTAAGTTTGAAAATAAGGTATGGCTTACAGGCAAAAGGAAGCAGTATGCTCCCTCCCATATTTGGGTATATCAGGTAATTCTACAGAAAAAGAAAGAAGAAAGAAAGAAAGAAAGAAAAAGAAAGAAAAAAAGAAAGGAGGGAGGGAGGGAGGAAAGAAGGAAGGAAGGAGAAGGAAGGAAGGAAGGAAGGAGGGAGGGAGGAAGGAAGGAAGGAAGGAAGAAGGAAAGAAAGGAGGGAGGGAGAGAGGGAGGGAGGAAGGGAGGAAGGAGGGAGGGAGAGAGGAAGGAAGGAGGGAGGGAGGGAGAGAGGAAGGAAGGAGGGAGGGAGGAGAAAGGAAGGAAGGAGGGAGGGAGAGAGGAAGGAAGGAGGGAGGGAGAGAGGAAGGAAGGAGGGAGGGAGGAGAAAGGAAGGAAGGAAGGAAGGTAGATAGATAGATAGATAGATAGATAGATAGATAGATAGAGATAGACAGACAGACAGACAGACAGACAGACTGACTGACAGACAGACAGACAGACAGACAGACAGACAGACAGACAGACAGAAGAGAGGCAGAGATAGAGGTAGAGATATAGATATATCTTCAACTGTGCAAAATGCTTCATCTTGTTGGTCTTAGTACACGCACAGGATCAAGATGAATCCAGCGCTTACTCCCGGAAAAACAAGAAACTAAAAGTAAACAAGTTGTTTGCTTCAGTTGAAATCCCTGCCACAATGCTTTTTCTGTAGACCTTGAAAACAATAGTGCTTTGTTTTGGATCACTTTATTTAACTTTTTTAATTTTTCCCCCCCTGATCTTCATTTTCTGCTTCAAAGATCACATTTCAATCTTGCATAATGTTCATTACCGGAAAAAACACACTGGCACTAAATAGTCGCTGTACGCTTGAAATTACGTGTCCATGGCTGATTTAGCAAGGCAGCTCTTTTTCAGATGAAATAAGCCGTTGTAATTCATTGCATATCCTTTAGTGCCTTGGTGTTACTTATACCCCCTAAATCCATAGAGGCTAATTTGAAGCCATACATTTCCCTGTCACTCTGGAAAGTATGTGTTTTTGTGTGTGTGTGTGTATGGATATCTATAGATAGATAGATAGATAGATAGATAGATAGATAGATGGATGGATGGATGGATGGATGGATGGATGGATGGATGGATGGATGGATGGATGGATGGATGGATGGATGGATGGATGGATGGATGGATGGATGGATGGATGGATGGATGGATGGATGGATAGATAGATAGATAGATAGATAGATAGATAGATAGATAGATAGATAGATAGATAGATAGATAGATAGATGGTAGGCAGGCAGGCAGGCAGGCAGAAAGACAATGCTGCCATGTTTTATGAAATACAAAGTTATATTTGCCGTATATTTATTTATTTATTTATTTATTTATTTATTTATTTGTTTGTTTGTTTGTTTGTTTGTTTATTTATTAGATTTGTACGCCGCCCCTCTCCGAAGACTCGGGGTGGCTAACAGCAATATAAAAAGACAATGTAAACAAATCTAATATTAAAAACAATCTTTAAAAACCCAATTTAAAGAACCACTCATACATACAAGCATACCATGTATAAATTCCATAAGCCTAGGGGGAAGGGATATTTCAATTCCCCCATGCCTGACAACAGAGGTGAGTTTTAAGGAGCTTGTGAAAGGCTATATAGGCTATGCATTTTAGTATCTCTTGCAAGGATTTGATATTGGAATCTCAAAGACAGTTATCAAAACGGGGAGGAGATCCTATTGATTTTGTGGGATTTATTCTCGCAAAGGACCCTAAGCAGAAAAGAGGATCGGTCAAAAGTGGAACAAAAGAGATGCCTATGTAAGATCTATATACAGTATAATACAATGCATATAATATACATAATAATAGTGATGATGGTAATGGTAATATAGAAATATCACAATAGGAAATAAGAAACAGAACTGTCAAATATTGTCCAGTGTTTTAAATGTTTGTCTACGTATGTTTATATTGAAATAAAGAAAACTTCTATTTAAAAAAAAAGTATCCCAGAGCTCCACTAACCCTAAATTAAGGAAACCATGACTTAGAATGATACACGAATCCATCTGGAAACAATATCTGGTATTTCAGACAAGTCTAATATGGACCTTAAAAAGAATCAGTTAATCAGTGAAATAATAGGGTGCCGGCCCTCTGGAACCAACTCCCCCCAGATATTAGAATAGCCCCCACCCTCCTTGCCTTTCGTAAGCTCCTTAAAACCCACCTCTGCCGTCAGGCATGGGGGAACTGAGATATTCTTTACCCCTAGGCCTCTACAATTTATGCATGGTATGTTTGTATGTATGTTTGGTTTTATAATAAGGGTTTTTTAGTTGCTTTAGTATTGGATTGTTACATGCTGTTTTTTTATCACTGTTGTTAGCCGCCCTGAGTCCACGGAGAGGGGCGGCATACAAATCCAAAAAATAAATAAATAAAATAAAATAAATAAATAATATCTACTGTATGTATGCAGAAATGATCATATAAGTCTAAGTTCACTTCCCATCCAAGCTGCCTTCTTCAACAGCTTTGCAATCAAAATTATTTATGGAATACTTCTATAGTCCAAAATAGTTAGAAATGTTTGGAAGTTAGAGACATTTTGCATTTTGTTTTTAGTTATAAGTTGTCATGCTGATGTGTTTCTCCTGATTTCTGTATCAAATTCAGCTTTATTCGATTCCTTTAATAAAGATCTATTTTAATACTGAATCAATGTAACCTTTACTCTAGTAATTTCAGACTTGGTTGATCTCTTATGATCATTGGAAAGCTGTAGGAAGTAACAACTGATGTGAAAGAACCTCCTTATGTTGACATGAGAGTCCTATGAAATTTTGCCCTTGAAACGTGCCTGAAGGAGCCCCATCAATCCTTTCCTATCATTCATTAGAAACCTGTAAACAGTTTCAGAGCTATACTTTGATAATGATGGTGGAATAAGTCCAAGACAAATCTTTAATTAACAGCAGGTGGTAACACCTAATTGACCTTGCTTATGCTCAGTAGCTAAAAGGCATAGTTAGTACTTTGAATGGACCCTCCTGGGCATAGTAAAGCTAACCCACTAAGGTGACAGAAGACGAAAGTAAATTAAAAAAGGAGGGGGATGTAGGGAATTGACCAAACTGTAATCACAATTGCTTTTGCTACCGCACGAATCCCAGCGACCGATAAGGTCCCACAGAGTTGGCCTTCTCCGGGTCCCGTCGACTAAACAATGTTGTTTGGTGGGCCCAAGGGGAAGAGCCTTCTCTGTGGCGGCCCCGGCCCTCTGGAACCAACTCCCCCCGGAGATTAGAATTGCCCCCACCCTCCTTGTCTTTTGTAAACTACTCAAGACTCATTTATACCGCCAGGCATGGGGGAGTTGAGATATTTCCTTCCCCCTAGGCCATTACAAGTTATGCATGGTATGTTTGTGTGTATGTTTGGTTTTATAATAAATAAAATAATAAAATAAAATAAAATAAAATAAAATAACATAAAATAACATAAAATAACATAAATAAAATAAAATAAAATAAATCTGCATGAATGTCTCTTAACAAATTATGGTTACACAGTGGCATGGAAAATGTGAAAGAGGATCTACATTTCTGCAGCCCCTAAAGTATATCTGGAGTGTAAAGTCAACATTTGCTTGTCAGCTTTGTTTTGTGTTTATACTATTTTCAGGTGTAAAATAGGTACAGTCAAGTTTTTTTAAACCTACTTCAATTGTATCTTAACCTCTGCCTTTAATTGCTATACTTTGCTGCCCTTGAAGGCATTTTTTTTAAATGTGCAGCTTTTAACTACAAACCTGACCTCCTTCTGACTTTGGCTGACCATTAAGTACTTTGGTAAGAACTCAGACACAGGTTAATAATTCACCAGAAACACCAAAACACCTCACATTCCTATTTTAAATGTTAACCAAGTTAAATATTTAAATGTTTAACAAATGTAATCACTTGATACTTAGGAAATCATCAAGTTTCCATTTCCGACTCTTCATGAATCACCCTATTTCTGTCCACAGAGCAGAACTATCATAAGTCTGTCTTCCGCAAGACATAATTTTAAACATTGATGGTATCTGAGAAGCCCTGAGAAGTTTGGGGACCCCTGATTTAGAGGCTGGTCCAATTGCAGGATGTAATTAATTGATCACAGGCAGTGAACATTTAGATATTATATTTTGTAAGGAAATAAAGTGAATCATAATATAATGGTCGGGGAGCAGTGTTGATTAAACATTCACAATGAAATAGTACAGGGTTTCTCAACCGTCGTAACTTTTAGATTGTGGACTTCAGCTCTCAGAATTCTCTGGTTGATATGCCGCCTTTCATAGCCAAAAAAGATAATACAACTTTTGGATATATAAATAGAGGCATAGAATCAAAATTCATGTGAAGTAAAGTGGTACCTCTACTTACGAACTTAATTCGTTCCATGACCAGGTTCTTAAGTAGAAAAGTTTGTAAGTACAGTAGTAGCAATTTTTCCCATAGGAATCAACGTAAAAGCAACTAATGCATGCAAACCTATTAGGAAAGAAAAGAGGAGGAGGAGGACAGTCGCTTTCAAAGGAAGAAGGTGAGGTGAGGAGAATAAAAAAAAATCCAAAACTTTAAGGCTTAAAAAAAAAAAGAGGGACTCTGAGGTGGTGAGGAGGAGCATGTGCCTCCAATATACCCGGTGCGAGGCTGCCTCCCATACACTGTGCCAGAGAGAGAAACCCAGAGGGAATGGCAGGAAACTGGCCGGACCTTCGTGCTGCTCTCAAATTTCCTGGGAAATTTTTCCGGGCTCGGGTTCTTAAGTAGAAAATGGTTCTTAAGAAGAAGCAAAAAAAATCTTGAACACCAGGTTCTTATCTAGAAAAGTTCTTAAGTAGAGGCATTCTTAGGTAGAGGTACCACTGTATTAGTACCATTTTATAAATCCTTACTAAGACCACAGCTAGGATATTGCATCCTGTTTTGGTCACATTACAAAAAAAAGATGCTGATTTTGGGGGGGGGGAAATGCAAAGAAGAGCAACTAAGATGATTAAAGGCCTGGAAACTAAAACACAACAGTTCCTGTTGCAGGAACTGAGTATAGCTAGTCTAAAGCAGTGTTTCCCAACCTTGGCAACTTGAAGATATCTGGACTTCAACTCCCAGAATTCCCAGCCAGCATTCACTGGCTGGGGAATTCTGGGAGTTGAAGTCCAAATATCTTCAAGTTGCCAAGGTTGGGAAACACTGGTCTAAAGAAAACAAAGATTAGGGAGGATATGATAGCAGTGTTCCAGTATTTGAGGGGCTGCCACAAAAAAGAGGACGTCAATTTATTTTTCAAAGCACGGGGAGGCAGAACAAGAAACAATAGACGGAGACTAATCAAGGAGAAAAGCAACCTGGAATTAAGGAGAAACTACGGCGAGAACAATTAACCAGTGGAACAGTGAAGGGCTGCAAAATTTTTAACTACCATATTGTGGGCGTGGCTTATTTTGTGGGTGTGGTTTGCCAGCCATGTGACAAGGTGGGAGTGGTTGGATGATCATGTGACCAGGAGGTGGCTTAAAGGACATGTGACTGGCTTAAAGGTGGCCAATTTGATGTCACTCACGTCAAGGATTTGTATTAGAGTTAGGGTGCCTGGCCTCTCTTTGCCTCAGAGATACAATTTCCTTACCTAAGAATGCAAGGGTTAGTGAAATGAGAAGGAAAACACATATACATAAGTGGTATTACATACCCGTTCAACTTGCATACTTTCAGCAGAATGTTAAGGGTATTTGTTGGCATGGGTGCCAAGATAAAGGAATGTTTATGCATATGTTTTGGAAATGTCCAGTAGTGCAGAATTTTTGGCAAAAAGTGCAAGAGGATATTAATAGGATGTTAAATACTGTATACGATGGACAATTATTAAAGAAATGATAGTACTGTATTAGTTAAATGTAATGTGATGGGAGAATTTAGAGAAATAAAACAAGCAGCAATAGAAAGCGCTTAGGCGGTAATAGTCTTGGATTGGAAGGATGCGACAAAATGGACAATGCAAAATTGGTACCAGTACATGGTGGATCACATTCAATTTGAGATTATGGATAAAAGGATGGATTTGGTTAATGAAACTGATGTGCGACAACTGATGGGACACGGTAAGACGATATATGGCGAGTAGAATCCGAGACCAAGCTACAAGAAACAAATTGGAATCACTTTATAATATGTAAATAGATACTTTGTTCTTGAGTTTAAATGGTTTATACAAGAAACACCCCCAATTTGGTGGTGGGGTGTGAATGTTTGTCTGGTGGTGGGCACCTGTTTTATGTCTATATTTTAAAAAATCAATAAAAAATATTAAATTCAAAAAAACATGGGTTATTTGACAACTGAGAAAAATCATGGCCTAGGTTTGTGTGATCAAATAAGACTCAATCTGTTTTCTAATTGGATCTGTAAAAATGCTGGCCACTGAACTATCCAGTATCACTGAATAGCTAATTTCTACCATTCATGAAAAAAAATATTAACATAATAGCTAAATTACTACTGTACACTGACCCTGCCAATTAAGCCCTTCAGCTCCACAACAAATTGCTTTATAAAATAATTCCCATTTAATTTTAATTAAAGCTAAATGTAGTTATTATTTTTCTATCATTTAATAATTTTCCTCATTTGTCATCTTGAAAAATTACAATTTGGAATAAATCTCCGCGGGCAGCAATCCATGGCTTTGGAGAGTAATTGCAATTTTGAGGCGCACTTCTACTATTAAGCAATAGCTGCTATTCAATATTGGGTTCCTACCAGCACGTTTGAGGCTGCTGCACCGGTAGTAAAAATTGAGCTGTGTGCGCAGCTTTGGGTGTCGTACGGGTACATGTGTGCAAAATCTCTTGAGGGGACGTGTGTGCGAGACATTGCTTTTTTTGCTTCTGCGCATGCGCAGAAGCAAATAAAATGCTGAAATTTCATATGCACGCATGTCCCCTCGCTCTTTACTTCCTGCGCATGTGCAGAAGCAAAATCTCGCTGGGACGCGTACACACCCTCAGGTCATTCAAAGCTGCACGCACAGCGCACTGGTAACAGCAGTAGGAGAAACCGGCCCCTGCTGCTATTTTGTTAGAAAGGAGCTATTGTGCTGTAAATGTTCCGTACTTTATGTATTTAAGATACATAAATGCAGGGGAAGCTTGATGTGCCCATAAAATTGAATCTCAGCTATTTCCTTCATTGTTCTTGTGCCCTTCACTCCTTGCATTGTTCACTAATTGCAAAAGACTAGCTACTGAATGCCACATAATCACATCCACAGAACGGTAGTCATAAATGACTTGTCAAGATTGTTAGGGGTTCTAACGCAACTATTACTCAAGCAACCAGCACTACTGGATGGATGGCTTATAGAAGGGACTTTTGAGACCAACAAACCAGGAATTTTGCTGATAATGAATACATATTGCCATCTACTGTTAGAAAACTGATACATTTTCATACTTTTTACCCACTTATAATTCAGTTTAAAATGTGCACATTCGTATTTCCATTATACAGTACCATGATGATGCTTTATGCTGGATCAGGCCCATCCAACTTTGCATTCTTCACTCAGTTTTGAACTGATCCAACAATAATTACATTGATGGCAAAATTCTTCTACAGAAAAAAAATCTGTTTGCCATTCTCTATACCAGTGATGGCTAAACTTTTTGCCATTGTGTGCCAAATGCAGGTGCATGCCCACACCCATAATTCAGTGCACCCCACCCCCTTGCACACACAACCCCCTACCCCCCACGCTCTCCATGCTTTTCCTGTTTTCCGTCCTCCCCATGTTCTAGAGCAGTGTTTTTCAACCAGTGTGCCGTGGCACAGTAGTGTGCCGCGAGACATGGTCAGGTGTGCCGCGAAGCTCAGAGAGAAAGAAAGCAAGAGAGAGAAAGAAAGAGAGAAAGAAAGCAAGAGAGAGAGAAAGAGAGAAAGAGAGAGTGAGAAAGAGAGAGAAAGAGCGAGCGAGAGAGAAAGAGAACAAGAGAGAGAGAAAGAAAGCAAAAGAGAGAAAACAAGAGAAAGAAAGAGAGAGAGAGCAAGAGAGAGAAAGAAAGCAAGAGAGAGAGAAAGAGGGAGGGAAGGAGAGAGAGAAAGACATAGAGGGAGGTAGGGAGGGAGAGAGAAAAAGAGCAAAAAAGAGAGAAAGGAAGGAAGAGAAAGAAAGAGGGATGGAGAGAGAGAGAAAGAAAGAGGAAGGAAAGGAGAGAAAGAGGGAGGGAGAAAGAAATAGAGTGAAGGGGAGGAAGAGAGAGAGAGAATTTTTTTGTCCAAACTTTTTTTAGCCACTCCCCCCCCGCTCAATGTGCCCCAGGGTTTCGTAAATGTAAAAAATATGCCGCGGCTCAAAAAAGGTTGAAAATCACTGTTCTAGAGCAGTGGTTCTCAACCTTTCTAATGCCGTGACCCCTTAATACAGTTCCCTGTGTTGTGGTGACCCCCAATTCTCCCAACAGAGATTGAAGCTGATTGGCAGGAAAATCAGAGGGACACCCCCACTGTAAATGCCTGATTGGTCAGATTGTAAAAATAGGTTCCAAGGTGCCAGAATAGAAGCTTTAGTTCTTAACACCATGGGAAATTTGTCTTTTCCCATGGTCTTAGGCGACCCCTTTGAAACAGTCATTCGACCCTCAAGGGGGTCCTGACCCCCTGGTTGAGAACCACTGGGGAGGGTAAAGACAGCCCATTTCCCAACTTCCGGTATGATCAGAAGGCCCATTTTCCACCCTCCTCGGCCTCCAGAGGCTTTCATGGAGGCTGGGGAAGGTCAAAACTGACTCCCACCACCACTACCCACCCAAGACCCTCCAGAGGCCAGAAACACCCTCCCTGAGCCTCCCCACCATTGCTTTATTTTTAAATGCAAAGGTTTATTTTTAAATAAACCTATCTGCTTGGTTTTTACTGAAAAACTCAAAAAGATATATCTTTGCAATTGTCTTCTCTATTTAATAATAATAATAATTAATAATAATTTATTAGATTTGTATGCCGCCCCTCTCCGAAGACTTTATTCAGAACTTTGACACAATTAAGCATCAATTGCATAGATTTACTGATGTAAAAAGAAAACATACGGAGATATTGTCCATATAATAATTTGTCATATGACCAGCATAAATTCAATGACATTCTAGATTTAGGTTTGCCAGCAATTGACTGAATCAGAAATTCCTTTGTCCAGTATTTTGAAGAGAAAAACTGGGACATGAAGACACTGAATTAAGAGTTACACAAACATGGGTTCTGCAGGTGTGTCATGTCCATTACAGTGGATTAGACAAGGTAAATTATTAAGATGAGTAATTGTTCAAGCAACAACTGTGTAGCAATGCTACTTATGACAGGCTAACTTTTCTGGATAATATTCATGGTGTAACTATTGTCAGAGCATTGCCACATATAAAACCATCTGCAACTATTGACTCTCCCTTCCCCGAAGCTTAGTTCTGATCCCCAGTATGAAATACTATGGCTCACTGGTTATCGATATATGAGTTTGAAAGAAAAATCACCTGTCCAATTATGCTTTCAACATAGCCTTGACTGTACGATTTTCTTATCAAAAACAATTCTATTATTAGATTAATTTGTAACATTTTATATTTACAAATTTAACAAATTTAACATGTAAAATTGAAACTACAAAATGTAGTTAAATGTATATTTTAATTAAGCAAAAAAAAGCATTGTCTTACTGCTTCCCCTCATAGCAATTTTGTCAAAATAGCTTCTATTTCTATTATTTGTTGATTTATCTTATTCAGTTCTACACAGTATAAAATATCTAATCCATGCTTTTGTAAAAATAGAAAAGCCTATTTTGGAAATTGTGTTATTTTAAAAGAAAGAAGTCAACTTTAGGCATCTTAAGGAATATTAAGATAATGGAAAGACCTTCTCACTTATGTTCCTTTATATCCAGATTTAAATGATAATGAAATAGAAGTGGTGGCTAATAATAGAGTATGCGTGCTAACAATTAGAAAACATTAGTTTGCTGGATTTCTCCACTTTGAAAGTTAAAGATACCACTAGATGGCAATAGTTGATCAAATTCAAGTCTACATTTTACCAGAAATTGCATCTTCACCACCATAAAGGTAATTTATATTTTGAAAATATTGCATCTTTACAAAGAATTATGACAACATATAAAACAAGTGACAAAAATTACATGAAAATGCAACTACTGTATATGAACTTTCACAAAGGTAGGGAGCTTAATCTCAATTTGAAAGCATGTGATTATTGTCTGGTGACCTACAGCCTATTCCTACATTCTAAATTTGCAAATTATACACAATAAACCAACAGCAACCGCTGCACAGTATTTTGTCACAAGGCATTTTTATTTAGGTGAAGAAGCTAAGTACACCCCCTCTGACTTTTTCTTTTTAATGTATGTGAATACATCAGTATTTTATCTTTAAACGGTATATAAAGATGAATTAAACAAAAACTTATGAAAATTGATTCTGCAATTGTTCAGCAAAAAAAAGAAAAACTGAAATCTCCTTGTGTGGAAAAAGTACACGCATTGGCTTAGCCCTTTTTCTAATTCATCATGCAGATTTCAGCTGCGCAATGTCTTAACATGTTTTTTTCTCAAGACACACGCACGCACAAATGCAGTCTTTCCATTTGAAAACATCACACGGTTTTGATGGGATTTAGATTCAGCTTTCACTTATCCATCCCAGAACCCTTTCTACCCATCCATTCCTTGAAGGTTTTACTAGATTAATTAGGATTGTCTTGGAGCAAGGTTTACTTCTGGCTGAACTTCAATCTTCTAAGAGTTTCACATTTTCAAGGTCCCTCTACCAAAACTAAAGTAGAAATTCTATGCTGCACTGCCAGGCCAAAGCAGTAAAGCAGCTTCAAATCTTAGCATTTCCACCCACACTTTAATTAGCAACAGGTTCTTTTGGTGAAATGGCAATCATTGGTGTTCACAAAATGTCTTCTAGTATTATGACTAAATATATTTTCCTTGCTGTCCAGAACATGTTGTTCCAAGACCTGGTCTGTTTAGATGTTCATGAACATGCTAGTTCTTTGTGGACAGCCAAGGCTCCTTTCTGGTGCACCTCCATGAAGATCTCATTTGTGCAAGTTCCAATAGCAGACTCATAACTTTGACAAGATCTACATTTAGATCATGTGATAAAATTCTGGGAATTTTAAGAGACTTCTTTGAGCATCAAACATTCTGCCCTTTAGTTTGATTTGCTGGGATACCCTAGCCTCATGATGAAGAACCTATGGCACAGGTGGCACACATCACCCACTGTAGGCAGTGAGCCTTAGCCCTACTTTAGCTTTACCATGTTACACCTCACTAGCCAGCTGGTCATTGGGTTTCTCCTGCACATGTAGGACACGTGCATGCATGTGGTGGGAACATGTGGGGAGACACACATGTATGGCAAAGGGTGCATATGATGGTCACACATGCATACCAAAGGTGAGCTCCTCCCAGTTTGCACCGATTCTACAGAACTGGTAGCAAACTGCTGGTTATGTCAGAGCCAGTTCTATTGGTGCCAGTTCATGGATGCTACAAATCTTTTTTGGTGCGTGTGTGTTTTTGAATTTTTTGCTGATTTTGTCTTCTGTGCATGCACGGCTGCTTCCACACCATCTTGCTTTGGCTTTTTTTTTTGCACTGCACATGCGTGGTGCGGCCATGTGGCACGTAATGCATATAGCCATACAACCTAGTAAGCAAACTGGCAAGTTAGAACCCAACCTTGGTGCATGCATTCAGTCCAGAAAAGGTTAGCCATCAATGACCTAGCCAAATTGGCAGATGTTTGAAATCTCCACTTGCAGCTTGTTTTCTGGACTCAGCAACATAAACCTTTTAGTCATTGGAAAGATTTTTCAATTTGTATACAAGAATCCCACCAGAGTAAATTAAACTGAATGTCTATTAGACAAGATAGGGTCCTGCAAGACTCTGAAGACAATACTAAGACCTCCCAAAACATACTCAGACACATTTATTTATTTATTTATTTATTTAATTAGGTTTGTATGCCACCCCTCTCTGCAGACTCTGGGCGGCTCACAATAAAACAATGTACATACTCTGGATATGAAGGGGGAAGCGATTCAGAGCATGTAGGGCATTCACACTCCACCTGTCAGCAACTCCTTAAAGACATATTTGATTTAAGGAAATACTGACAATGAATTATGTGCACCCCTAATCACCTTTACCCTTTGAATCCAGATCACTGCACAGCCTAAAGCCAATGCAAGTAACCATTTATTTTACCTGAAGCTATTCCTGCAGTATTTATAATTACACCATTCAAAAACATCTCCAGAGCTATCATTTGATCAAAATGGGTCTGTAAAGCATTAGAAATTTAGACACCATATTTCAGTTGTTTCCTTAAAACTCTAGTAAGAGCTTTTCAAAATGTGTAGGAACTAAATCATTTCTCCCATTTTTAAATGGGGAGGGGGGGGAATAGGCCAGTTTTTCTGCCCCTCTTGGTCTCTTCCCAACTATCATGGAACCAATTTCATAATTTCCTGAACTGTGAAGCCAGTTTTTTTTTTTAACTGGTCTGCCTTACAGAATGTTGCTAGTGTACTGTCACCTAACCATTTCAAAAGCACTTCTAGAAATACCTGAAAATACGGGGGGGGGGGGAATCCAAGATAAGCATTGCCTGTAACTATGCAAGTCATCCACCCCCCCCAGAAAAAGGGGTCCACGGAGGCAAAAGAAGCATGTCTATTACTTAGGGCAGTGTTTTCCAACCTTGGCAACTTGGAAGATATCTGGACTTCAACTCCCCGAATTCCCCAGCTGGCTGGGGAATTTTGGGAGTTGAAGTCCAAATATCTTCAAGTTGCAAAGGTTGGAAAACAGACTTGGGGTGAAAACACATAAAACATTTACATACATACACACAGAGAGAGAATTATAATATATTCATAAACATTTACTAAATTTTATTTATTTATTTATATATATATATTATACACACACACACACACACACACACACACGTGTAAACATTTATTAAGACATGAGTCATAAACATTTATTAAACTTGCCTGTCACCTAAACTTTTTGGAGGGCTCACATTAAAAAAATAAAGCAGTTTCACAACGCTTGTCGACGCCCGAGTTGCCTCAAGGAATCAACCTACCTTCCCCCCCAGGATGTGTTTCAATCATCCAGGTCCCAAAGTGGTTTCCCCTCCACCCCCAAAAGGCAATTGGAGTTTTTTTTCCTCTCGAAGACGTTTCCCTTCGCATCCAAGAAGCTTTCAGCGAGTTGAGGAAGCTTCTTATATGAGAAAAGAAACGTCTTCAAAGCTTAAAAAATAAAAGGCCTTGATGCCTTTTGGAAAAAGCATTTTTAGGACTCACACATCCAAGACTAACAATGTTCCCGGGATGAGGCCCACATTTTTTCCCTTCCTTTCGCCTGCGTTGCTTTTTTTGAGCCCCCCCCCTCTTCGCCACCTACTCAACGCAGAGGCCGGAGGGGGGAGGAATAATTTAATTAAATAAGTTAAATTAATTAACTTAATAAAAAGCGACTGCCTTTTATTTTTGGGCCTATCAACAGCAGAGCCGGCTTAAACCATCGTCGCCATGGCGGGAATGCAGAACTGCAGAACCCCGAGGAGCCGGCATTCGCCAAGGCGCTCGCTTGAACAAGTACGTATTGGTGGCATACAAAGATATAATATTTATATACATGATACTACTAAAAGATTTTCCCCGGGCGCCAAACTTGGCGTGTCCGGGCGCCGCCCGCCGCTCACCCCACTACTCAAGGGCGAGCGGGAAGAGGCGCCGCCCGTTTTTGCTCTCGCGCCGGGCCCTTGCGAGCCCTTCACACACACCCCCAGTCCTCCGCCCTTCGTTGAGACTCGCCGCCCCCCTGAGGCGAGCAGGGGCGAACCCTTCACGGCAGCAGCGGCCCGGGCCAGGCTGACCGCGGCCCCAAATAGGGGGGTGGCGGCGCCGGGCTGGTAAGCCCAGCGCGCCCGAGGCGAAGGAAGGAGGGGACCGACGCGCGGCCATCTAAGCGGAGGAGGTTCCCCGAATAGCTGACGTGTTTTTCGGAGCTTGGGTTCGCTGAAAGTCAGCGAGTAAAACAGCGAACGAGGCGAGGCGCCGTCGAAGGCGACGGGAGTTAGGGTTAGATGAGGAGGAGAACCTCCAAACCGCCGGGAGCTCCGCCCGTATTCGGAGTTTAAATACTCTCCCTCCGCGGCGTCCCATTGGCCAGCGAGGGAGAAGGTCTTGTTTCTCATTGGTGCGAGGCGGATGACGACATGGGGTTGCTTTACTCTCGGGTACTTTTTAAATTTTTTTGTAACGGAACGTGCCCAGACTTGACTCCTTTCCCTCCCTCCCTCCCCCCGGGACCTGTTGGTTGGAAAATCCCGCGTTTTGCTTTTGCAACATGTTAAAGTTGCCGAGGTTGTTTTACAACTTCGTGCTTTAAATCGCGGTAAGGTTTGCTGCCTTTTTGGCGACTAACACGTGTTTTCTTTGTTTTCTTTTTAAGCATAAACTTTCGTTGCTTTTTCTTCAAGTGGCTTTTTTGGGAATTGCTATATTGTGCAGCACAGTGCATTGCAATGCAATGCAGCACAACGCAATACAGTATAATCCACCGCTATGCTATGCTGGGTACTGCTTTGCAATGCACTGCTATGCTATGCATCGCCATGCTTGGCACTTCTATGTACTTGACTGCTATGCAATGCATTGTTATGCATTGCTATGCTGTGCACTGCTATGCTATGCAATGCAGCACAATGCAATGGCCTGATGTACTATGCTGTGTACTGCTTTGCAGTGCACTGATGTGCTATGCATGGCTATACTTGGCATTGCTATGCAATGCACCACTTATGTATTGGTATGCAATGCATTGCAATATAATGCTGTACTATGCTATGTACTGCTATGCAATGCATTGTTATGCATTGCTATGTTGTGCACTGCTATGCTATGCAGCACAATGCAATGTGCTGCTGTACTATACTGTGCACTGATTTGCTATGCATTGCTATTCTTGGCACTTCTATGCACTGGTATGCATTGCTTTGCAATGCAACGCAACACAATACAATATAATGCACTGCTGTACTATGCTATGTACTGCTTTGCAGTGCACTGCTATGCTATGCATTGCTATGCTTGGTACTGCTATGCAATGCTACCATCATGCAATGCAGCGCACTGCCATGCTTTTTTTAAAAATGCTCTTGCTCCAGAGTTGCTTCTGGTACATGTGCAGCCGTACATGTTTGTTTTATAGATAAATGTTGTGATGTAGTATCTCATGAAGAGCTGCAGGTCAGGAAAGTTTATGAGTTTTCATAAAACTTGTTAGTTAGTTGGAAAAAGTGCTACCAGATTCCTGTTTTGATGAAGGAGGGAAGGAAGGGAGAGTTGGTTTTGCTTTGCCTTGGTGTCTGTGGGCATAATGGAAGTATAAATGCCAGCTTTCTCTTCGTCTCTGGTTGGAAATTCTGGAAATTGGAAATCCAGCAGACTTCTACAGTACTTTAAATAAGTGTGCGCTGAAATTTTATGAAAAAGTTCACACGAGACGTTTGGACAAAGAGAACAGAAATGTTTATTCTCTCTGGGTATACCAAAAACGGTTTGCAAAGCGGGTCCTCTTCATAAGGGAAGAGACACTTGTACAGAAGCTAAAGAGCAGGTTATATAGGTTTTACAAATCACAAAGGTACATAGAATTCCTCAACTTATCACAGGGGTACACAAATTTCCTTGCCTAAATATGGTCTACATCCTGTTTCTTTCTCCTGGAGATGAATAGTACCTTATATGGTTTATTGGGTAAACAGCAAACATTTATCTTGTTAAAAACAGATCCCAAAATGACAGTCCTTATCTTGTTAAAGACAGAAACTACAGACAGCAAATACTGATATTCTTAAAATAAAACTTAAATTATTTTATACACAATGGATTTTTCCTTCATAAGGAAGGTAAACATAATAATCCAGACTTCTATAGAAGTGATGGATTTCAATATCAGGCCTGGGAAAGGCTGATATCAGTCAGCTATTGAAAAAGGCAGGTGTTAAAATGAGCAATTTCTTTAAAAAGCAGCAGCCAGCACCAAATGGCACAGTGAAGGGAATAACTTCATAAAGTGTCAGTGTTTCTCTACCATGTCAACTTTCCCAAGTTCTCAGCAATTGCTCTGCTGGCTGAGGGATTCTGGATACTAAAAGCCAGGCATCATGCATTTGCCAAAGTTGGGAAAGACTGATAGTATAGAGTTGCCATATTTCAAGAACCTCGAGCAGAGGTTACCCAAGTTTCTAAGCCGCCCCGAGTCCTCAGAGAGGGGCAGCATATAAATCCAGTAAGTAAGTAAGTAAATTTGGGAAGACAGGATGAAAAGTTCCTAATCTCCTGCAATCATTCCACAGTTTTAAGCACAGACCTGATAAGGGTTTTACAATCTCATATTCCTTTTGCAATCTTGATGTGTAAGGATGGGCTGCCCAGAACTTCCCGTTAAGTTTAATCCTAACATGATGTGTGATGTGTCTCTTTCCCCATCTTGCAATCATTTATTTATTTTTATTTTATTCAACTTCTATGCTGCCCAATTCCCAAAGGACTCAGCCTTACCCCCCCCCCCCCAAATTTGGCCAGCCCCCTAGTCAAAGCTTGCCTATTCCTGCTGTAGGAAGTTAGCACCCACCCCTCTCCTAGGAAAATGAGATATTTTAGTAAATATTAAAAGGGAAATATTTATCCTAAAAAGGAGGCAGAAACTCAGACCCCCACCTTTGCCCGGGCCAGTCTATTCTACATAACAAAGATCTACCTCCTTTAGGAAGAGTCATATTAGGAACTCCCCAAAGCCCTTTGATTACATCATCACCCAGCAAGAGTCCACCACCAAGCCTGGGACTCAAAAGATACCCTACAAAGTTACCCCTGCATGGCCCCACGAGAGTCTGACAATCAGAACACAAACATTCAAAGCCCAACAGAGGGCATAAAACCCAAGCAGTCTCAGCATCTCTGCCCCTTTTTGCCCAGGATCTCAAAACCACGTGGTCCTCTCCATCATTAAACCATCTTTCCAAACAATCTTCAAAATTTCAGTGTCTTTCTCCCAACTTAGAACTGAACCCAGATGAACATAGAAACATAGAAGACTGGTGGCAGAAAAAGACCTCATGGTCCATCTAGTCTGCCCTTATACTACTTTCTGTATTTTATCTTAGCGTGGATATATGTTTATCCCAGGCATGTTTAAATTCAGTTACTGTGGATTTACCAACCACGTCTGCTGGAAGTTTGTTCCAAGGATCTACTACTCTTTCAGTAAAATAATATTTTCTCATGTTGCTTTTGATCTTTCCCCCAACTAACTTCAGATTGTGTCCCCTTGTTCTTGTGTTCACTTTCCTATTAGAAACACTTCCCTCCTGAACCTTATTTAACCCTTTCACATATTTAAATGTTTCGATCATGTCCCCCCTTTTCCTTCTGTCCTCCAGACTATACAGATTGAGTTCATTAAGTCTATCCTGATAAATTTTTTGCTTAAGACCTTCCACCATTCAAACATTTCTTCCAACACCATTTAAATGCTTTTAAAACACTTGCTCTGTCTTTTTGTCTTACAACGAAAACTCCACCAGTAGATGCTCCTAGATGGCTTACTTGCCTCTAACAACTTTCCACACAGTTAACTCCAATCACTTCTCACCCATTCTTGAGTGGATAGAAAACAAGATTGGCTTGAAATTGGTTGCCCTCATGTTGCCTCCATTAAGTCTGTTTTGTCTCTGCCAAATGGTGGGGTTTGTGTGTGTCAAATGTGATAGCTAAATGTGGTAGCTACCTGAACCCTTTAGCTTTGCTGTTTTCCATCAGGTCATCAGCTGATAGGGGAAAAAACATTAACATGTCATAGACTCCTGCAGGAATAGAATCTCTTAAATTCCTTCTTGGGCCCCCTTATCAACACTCCAATATGTGGTGAATAATTGGAATAAAGCTAACACAAAATAGATTGGAACATGAGAAAGCTCTGTCATGAACAAGGTTTGTTTTCCTTACAGATAACAATGATTTTAATGTTTGTTTAGTTATGAAAAATTAGCTATATTAATTGGATTAAGAACAAGTTGTATAAATAAATTGTAATTAGCTTTGAAATTTTATTTTTTACTATTAATATAATGCACTAGTAACAATTAATAATAGATTCGTATAGCAGAATGAATTTGGAAGTTTTTAAGCCAACAATATGAAGAACAGTGTTCCCTCGATTTTCGCGGGTTTGAACTGCGCGAATAGCCTATACCACGGTTTTTCAAAAAATATTAATTAAAAAATACTTCGCGGGTTTTTTTCTATACCACGTTTTTCCCCACTCAATGATGTCATACATCATCGCCAAACTAATAATTTTTGCAAATAAATAACAAAAAAAATAATTATTGTTAATAAATAACTATGTTTATAAATATCAGGATCACTAAGTGTCTTATTCAGTGGTGAGTACCAGTAATAATGGTGAGTAAATGGTTAAGGGAATGTGAAATGGTAATTTAGGGGTTTAAAGTGTTAAGGGATGGCTTGTGATACTGTCCATAGCCAAAAATGGTGTATTTACTTCCGCATCTCTACTTTGCGGAAATTCAACTTTCGCGGGCGGTCTCGGAACGCATCCCCTGCGAAAATTGAGGGAACACTGTACAGTGGTACCTCATCATATGAACTTAATTGGTTCCAGGAGGAGGTTTGTAAGGTGAAAAGTTCGTAAGATGAAACAATGTTTCCCATAGGAATCAATGTAAAAGCAAATAATGCGTGCAAATCCTTCAGGAAAATCCCAAACTTTAGAAGGGAGGCGAACAGAGGGCAGGGAGGAGCAGCTAAAGGGGGCGGGTGGAAGAAGCAAGGCTAGGCTAAAGGGTGAGTGGGAAGGAAGAAAGGCAAGAGGGGGCGCCCCTCCCTTTTCTTTCTTCAAAAGACACCCTTTCAGTGCCTTTGCAAGCATGCAAAATCTTTACTCCTCCAAGCTGCCCCTCCCTTTTCTTTCTTAAAAAGACACCCTTTCAGTGCCTTTGCAAGCATGCAAAATCTTTACTCCTCCAAGCTGCCCCTCCCTTTTCTTTCTTCAAAAAAGGGGGGGAAAGAAACCCCTTCATCCCAGCAGCAGCTGCTTGGGTTCGTAACGTGAAAATAATTCGGAAGAAGAGGCAAAAAAATCTTAAACACCGGGTTCGTATCTTGAAAAGTTCGTTAGAAGAGGCGTTCATAAGATAAGGTACCACTGTACTACAAAGATTTAGAAAGACATAAGTAAAATACTTTAGTAAAGAGAGAACAAGGTTATCTCTCTTGTTTTTAATGTAATTTCTTTGCCGCCTTTCTTTCCTTTCTTTGTTCTATTTATGTATAATTTTTCTTTTTTTTTAATGTAATATAATGTATAGCCGTAATTAAATCTATTTTCCAATAATAATAATAAAAATAATAATAATAAAAATAATAATAATAATAATAATAATAATAATAATAATAATAATAATAAAAAGAAATACAGCCTAAGGAAGCAGGCGTGGAATTGTTACCTTTATTTGTCTTTCAAAAAGGTGAGGCAAATAAATCTCACCAAGCGTTCCGTGACGTTCTTCCCACAGCTTTTTTAAATAAAAAATGTTTCCGTTCAGCAGGACTCTAGAAGCACTTCCTGTGTACTATGTTAGGCCCAACTTCAGCATATTCTTCTTTGGAAATCCACATCTCCTGGAAGGCTGAGAGAGAAGCCAGAATGGACCCTCCCATCCAGACGGAGATCTTCCGGTCAGAAGGAGCTTGGACCAGGACTTCGGTGTCTTTGGGCGCCATGCGAACCAGCTCCTTAGTCAAGCGATCTGAAATCCCGTAAAAGAGGCTGGAACCCCCAGAAAGAAGGATGTTGGCGTACAGAGTGGTCCTTAAGTCAATGTCACACTTCATGATGGTGTTGAATAAGAGTTTATCTATTCCTGGCGCTTCCATGCCAATGTTAGATGGACGAAAGAGGGTCTCTGGGCAGCGGAACAATTGATTGTGGATTTTGATGATCTGACCATCAGGCAATTTCCACGTTTTCTCTATCGCAGTAGGTGGCTTAGCCATTTCTTCCTCAGGGTTTAAGCACACGTAACACAAGGCCTCCTTGATGATCCTCACGATTTCTCTTTCGGCTGTGCTCACTAAGGCAATGCCACTTTCCCTCAGGATTCTCATTAAATAATCCGTCAGGTCCCGGCCCGCCAGGTCAAGCCGGAGAACAGCGTGAGGCAAGCAGTAGCCTTCGAAGATCGGGACGGTATGTGTGACCCCGTCCCCAGAATCCATCACACAGCCTGTCGTGAGACCGGCAGCGTAGAGGGCCAGCACAGCCTGGATGGCCACGTAGAGGGCCGGAACTTCAAATTTTTCAAAGAGCAACCTTGTCATTTGTTCACGGTTGGATAACGGGTTAAGCGGTGCCTCGGTGATCAGTGCGGGCCTTGTGCCGGAGTCTAATCTCAATTCATTCTCATAAGTATGCTTCCAGATTTTCTCCATGTCTGGCCAGGAAGTGACAATGCCATGTTCTACTGGATATCTGTTGGATATAAATGTGAATTAAATCAGTTTCCGGTCACAATTCAAAGTGTTGGTCATCACCTATAAAGCCCTTCATGGCACCGGACCAGGGTATCTACGAGACCGCCTTCTGCCGCACGAATCCCAGCGACCGGTTAAGTCCCACTGAGTTGGTCTCCTCCGGGTACTGTCAACTAAACAATGTCGTTTGGCGGGACCCAGAGGAAGAGCCTTCTCTGTGGCGGCTCCGACCCTCTGGAATCAGCTCCCTCCAGAGATTAGAACTGCCCCCACCCTCCTTGCCTTTCGTAAACTCCTTAAAACCCACCTCTGTCGTCAAGCGTGGGGGAACTGAAACATCTCCCCCTGCCTATGTAGTTTTCTGTGTATGATATGACTGTATGTATGTTTTTTATATATTGGGGTTTCTTGTTTTAGACTGTTTAAATGTATTATTGTTATTTTAGATTCTAACTATTAGATTTGTCATATATTGTTTTTATCATTGCTGTAAGCCGCCCTGAGTCTACGGAGAGGGGCGGCATACAAATCTAGTTAATAATAATAATAATAATAATAATAATAATAATAATAACAACAACAACAACAACAATAATAATACTAAATGTCTGTCATATCTCAAGATCTAAAATGGTCACCTAACATCAAAAACGTCATCAAAAAAGCACAACAAAGAATGTTCTTTCTGCGCCAACTCAGGAAGCTCAAATTGCCCAAGAGCTGCTGATACAGTTCTACAGAGGAATCATTGAGTCTGTCATCTGCACCTCTATAACTGTCTGGTTTGGTTTTGCAACCCAACAAGACCGACACAGACTTCAGAGGATAATCAGAACTGCAGAAAAAACAATTGTTACCAACCTGCCTTCCATCGAGGTCCTGTAACCTGCACGAGTCAAAAAGAAGGCAGTGAAAATATTTACTGACCCCTCACATGTTGGACATAAACGATTTCAACTCCTACCCTCAAAACGTCGCTACAGAGCACTGCACACCAAGACAACTAGACACAAGAACAGTTTTTTCCCGGAAGCCATCACTCTGCTAAACAAATAATTCCCTGAACATTATCAAACTATTTACTAAGTCTGCACCACTATTACTACTAGTTTTTTCTCATTATTGCTATCACCCATTTCCTCCCACCTATGACTGTATGACGGTAACTTGTTGCTTGTATCCTTAAGGTTTTTATTAATATTGTTTCCTTGTTGCTTATTTGACCCCTATGACAATCATTGTGTTGTTCAGCTTCAGCTCTGAATTTTTTGCAAACTAGGCCATTTAAAGAAATGAATTGACTTGGTTGTTATGCCTACCACATATTTTTGATTATAATTCCTCGTTAGAAGAGTTAAACCATGGTTATGCTTAATTAAACAGTGTGCAATGCTCTAGCTGAACCTCAACCTTTTACATAAGTAGGCAGATTTTAACAACATACCGCAAGCGCATCTTTATTGTTAACATTTGGTATCTTAATACAAATATGGTGACAAAGAAGCATGACCGTTGTTAAATTAAAAAGTGGGAGGAAATAGCCATAACATTTTGGGTAATTCTGTATAGTAACAGCAAAGTTAGTAGAAAATCTTTCATGTGGCAAATTAAATTCAATATGATGTACACCATATATTCATCAAATTCAATATGATGTACACCATCACTTTTGGGGTTGTGCTATGAAATTTGTTCCTTTGGGTCCAGACATAATGAGCACATGAACGAATCAATACTTTTTAAGGTTCACCCTTAACTCAAACAGAAAGATTTTAAAGCACAATATAAAAAGCATATAGACCAAATAAGAAGAACCCCCATTTCTTACAAGCTATCATGAACTCTTTAATAATGACAATGGAGATACTCCAAGGGCAGTCAATTTCCACAGTTCCCAGGGGCTTGGTCTGTGCAGTAATGCACCCAGCTTAAAATACGGTAGGTCCCTCCCATTTTGAGAAGTGATTACAATCTGAGAAAAGTCATTTTCTGTGTACAAACATTTTTTTTAAATGTCTCCATCTAGGCCTCTGAAGAGGAAACACCAATAAAGAAATGGCTTGCAAAATGTTTTCCTCTAACCCAATGGTTCTTAACCTGGGGGTCGGGACCCCTTTGGAGGGTTGAACAACCGTTTCACAGGGGTTGCCTAAGACCATGGGAAAAATAAATTTCCCATGGTGTTACGAACTAAAGCTTCAATTCTGCCGCCTTGAGACATATTTTCACAATCCGACCAATCAGTTGTTTACAGTAGGGGTGTCACTCTGAACTTTCTGCCAATCAGCTTAAAGCTCTATTGGAAGAATTGGCAATAGACTTATGTTTGGGGGTCACCACAACATGAGGAACTAAGGATTAAGGAATCAAGGCCATTAGAAAGATTGAGAACCACTCCTCTAACCTGTTCAGATTCGGATATCAATTCTGGAATTTACTGATGATTTCCCATCCACAAATTAAGTAATTGTGACCCTGTCATGTAGTATAGTAGAAAAGCAGGGTTTTATTTATTTATTTATGCCTGGTGTACCAGTTGCGGCCCTATTTGGACAGGGAGTCATTGCTCATAGTCGCTCATGCCCTCATCACCTCGAGGTTCGATTACTGCAACGCTCTCTACATGGGGCTACCTCTGAAAAGTGTTCGGAAACTTCAGATCGTGCAGAACGCAGCCGCGAGAGCCATCGTGGGGCTTCCAAGATTCGCCCACGTTTCTTCAACACTCCGTGGCTTGCATTGGCTGCCGAACAGTTTCCGGTCACAATTCAAAGTGTTGGTCATGACCTTTAAAGCCCTACATGGCATTGGACCAGATTACCTCCAGAACCGCCTGCACGAATCCCAGCAACCAATTAGGTCCCACAGAGTTGGCCTTCTCCGGGTCCCGTCGACTAAACAATGTCGTTTGGCGGGCCCCAGGGGAAGAGCCTTCTCTGTGGCGGCCCCGGCCCTCTGGAACCAACTCCCCCCGGAGATTAGAACTGCCCCCACCCTCCCTGTCTTTTGTAAACTACTCAAGACTCATTTATACCGCCAGGCATGGGGAAGTTAAGATATTCCTTCCCCCTAGGCCATTACAAGTTATGCATGGTATGTTTGTGTGTATAACAGGGTTTTTAGTTGTTTTTTATTATTGGATTGTACATGTTGTTTTGAGTCTACAGAGAGGGGCGGCATACAAATCCAATAAATTATTATTATTATTATTAATATTAATGTTATTATTATTATCGTGGGTACAGAAAAATCTCTTGATAGCTTTCATTGCCCTCCAAAAAACAGCAATAATAGCACCTGAATGGACAACATATACCTTTCCAGACATTGAACTCCAGTACATTCAACCAGCATGACTAATCTGAAAGACTGCCAATTGCTGCCCATTATGGAGTTTATATCCAATTACATGGATCAAAGCCAGAACTCACTGTCAATCATCACAGAATGCATTAGTCCATCAAAATGATGTTCTATTGTACAGAATAGCCTTTTTCCATTGTGGCACTATAGATATCATTGACTTGACCTAAAATTATATTCATGTAAATTAACCTACTTTTACATCATCGTTTCAACTTTTAATGCCTAGGATTGCTTTTTTTTTTTTTGAGTCACTCCCTCCCCTAAGTAAACAGTTTTAACATGATTTTTCAGACCAGCTAACTCTTATTTATCCCCTATGGCAGTGACCTTTTTTTGCTTGGGTGCCAAAAGAGTGCACACACATATGTCCACACCCATAATGCAATGCCCTCCCTCCCGCCCCGGCATGCATGCAGCGTTCACTTAAATCTCCGGAGCTTGTGAATGGCGAAAAATTGACCTAAGAGGCCCACCGGAAGTTCGGAAATGAACTTCCTGGAGGCCCATTGAGTCTGTTTTTTGTTATCCACAGGCTTTGGAAGCTTTCCTGAAGCCTGGAGAAGGTGAAAACGACCTCCCCCTGCCCTCTGGAAGGCCAAAAATCAGCTGGCTAGCATGCACATGTGCACTGGAGCTGACATAGGGCTAATCCTACTTAGCTTCTGCTCTGGCAATCTCACACTATTTACCAGAGCTTACAAAACTTTCGCCAGACCCATCCTTGAATACAGCTCATCTGTTTGGAATCCATATCACATCTCAGACATTCACACCCTTGAAAATGTCCAAAGATACTTCACCAGAAGAGCCCTTCACTCCTCCACTCGAAACAGAATATCCTATATCTCTTCTTCTATTCTTTCATTGATATGTTCATTGATATGTTCCTATATCTTCTCTTCTCTTCTTTCTTAGATATATTTTACTATGACCTTCTATAACCTTCATCATGAATTTTACTACATATGTGTATACCCACTAAAACCCTCATTGTGTATTGGACAAAATTAATCAATCAAAATAAATAAAATGTCTCGCCTGCCCTAGATATGGCTCCGTGTGCCACTTGTGGCACCCATGACATAGCTTCACCACCACAGCCCTGTGGTTTACATTCCCCAGTGTTTGCTAAAGCACCTGAGGGAGAGGATCCCTCTCTTGGCTTGTGCTTCATCTCCAATGTAGAAATCCTTCTGGCCGGCACCGAGCATTACAGACTTGGCCTTGGCACGGCCTATCAAGTTGGTGAAGATGACACGTGGTTCCTTGTCTCCAGCAACACCAGCTTTGAGCAGGCCTGAGCCATTGTCTAGAACTATAGCTGGTGGTAGCTCACCCATCCCTGGTTGATGGTTCCAGTTGCTGCACAGCGCGTGTGACCCTCAGTGGGCTTGTCTTATATTAGGGAAAGGTTAAGGCTAACAATCTCTCCAGACAGGTATGGCTCAGGCTATTATGACCTCCATGTTGCTATGATACCTTCTGAGCAAAGCTTTGTAAGGCCTTGAATGGATGTTTGGGTAAAGATAGGACGAATACGATGATTCTGTTTTGTCTGCATTCTTCAGTGAAGTCTCTTTCATGGTTCAGGAACTGTCCAGTTGTGGTTAGTCTTTTCTCTTCGGGGACGTGTAACTTAAATGGGAAGCTGTTTAAATTTGACCAAAGGCACAGACTCATAACACAAGTTGACACTTCCCATTCCAATTTCTCACTAGGGTGACTTTTGCGACGGGTTCAGAGATATGCACGCATGCATAGATTGTCCATGTTCATAATGATGTCTGGGTGGGTGTGGCAGAGCCTCCCACCATCGCTACTACCAGTTTGCTTGAATCAAGGCGAACTGGTAGCAACCCACCACTGGGGTGACTTACCGTGTTTTTCAGAGTATAAGACGTATCTTTTTCCTCCCTAAAAGAGGCTGAAAATTCAGCTGCATCTTAAACTCTGTAGCTTTTTTGAAGCTTTTTCCCCCCAGCCCTAACTAGATGCTAATAATCTTCCCAGCTCTTACTTTGCAGGTTCTTTCATTGTTACTCTTTGCAAAGAATGTTTTCCAAGCTCTAATTCTTTGCAGGGTTTTTTTTTTTCATTGCTCTAACTTGCTCCAAATGTTTCATTCCAGACCTAACCAGGTGCTAACAATGTTCCCAGCTCTTACTGGCTTGCAAGCTCTTTCATTGTTACTCTCTCTGATTAAGGTTTTTTTAAAGCCCTAACCAGGGGATAAAATAATGTGCTGAAGCTGACCAGACTAAAGATGCTATCCAGATGAATATATGGTAAGCAGATTCTTTTCCCTATTTTCCTCCCCAAAAAACTAAGGTGCATCTTTTACTCTGCACGTCGGAAAAATACGGTAATAATAATAATAATAATAATAATAATAATAATAATAATAACAACAACAACAACAACAACAACAACAACAACAACAAATAATTTATTAGATTTGTATGCCGCCCCTCTCCGAAGACTCATGGTAAGCATGAAGCACTAGGGCAGATAATTTTTTTAAATGGGGAGATGTCCTTTTTACCCCAAACATGGTTGGGGCAGAACAGCATATCCCTCTTCCCCAGGACTAAAGTTTTTTTATTTAGTTAGCCCTGGTTTTCCCTGAACCCAAAATATTGTGGAATGTGTAGGACTGATGCAAGCCAAATATTGGGTAAGAATGGTTTTTATTTTCATTAATTGAAACAACGATAAGTACTTGGGGAGGAGTGAATCTGGAAATTTATGTATAGAAATTAGCCAATATCTTGAAACAGATTAACCAACAAAGATAATGGAACAGAAAAAGGAAAAATATTTAAATAGCCACCCTGCACTAAAAAGAGATAAAATGCATCAATATTGCTGCCTTCATTGGGAGCGTCAGCTGGCTATAATCAAAAGAGCTAAAATAGATGCATTAGTACTATGGAAGTTCTGTCTACCTTTAAACAGCATTGCATATAAAAACAGATATACAATGATACCTCTACTTACGAACTTAATTTGTTCCATGACCAAGTTCTTAAGGAGAAACATTTGTAAGAAGAAGCAATTTTTCCCATAGGAATCAATGTAAAAGCAAATAATGTGTGCGATTGGGGAAACCACAGAGAGGGTGCAGGCCTTGTTTCCTCCCAGGAGAATCCTAGAGAGGCCCCACGAAGGCTTCCCTCCGCCTTTTCCGACCCAATCTCCTCCCAGGAGATTCCTCGAGAGGCCCCATGGAGACTTCTCCCCGCCTTTTCCGGCACTGTTTCCTCCCAGGAGAATCCTAGAGAGGCCTCACGGAGGCTTCTCCCTGCCTTTTCTGACCCTGTTTCCTCCCAGGAGATTCCTAGAGAGGCCCCACAGAGGCTTTCCCCCCCCCTTTTCCGGTTACAGTTTCGGAGGCTCGGGTTTGTAAGTGGAAAACGGTTCTTGAGAAGAGGCAAAAATATCTTGAACACTCGGTTCTTATCTAGAAAGGTTCGTAAGTAGAGACGTTCTTAGGTAGTGGCACCACTGTACTGTAGTCTCAAGCATAGGGTCACAGCCACCATCTTGACTTTTTGGGCTATATCTGGCCTTCCTCTTCCAATTCTCTGAGGCTTCTTCCAGAAAACCATAAAACCATATTGAGTCTAGTTGAGAAGCTGCCCTCATAGAACTGTAGCCCCAGCATTGGTAAGGATAACAAAAAATAATAATAATCTGAGCTTTGGATCTCACCCACCACTTGCTTCCCATTGGAAGAGGACTCTGTTTTTAATAAAATACCTGGTTGACCACCAGGTTGCTAGATCTGTGGCACTTTCTTTGTAAGCACTTTATTTTTCCTGGAAGCAGATATTTTTCATTATCCCAATAATTATCTCCCCAATAAATTTGGGGACCAAAAGAAATAAATCTGTTTCTCTTAGCCTGGGGTCCTTCTGTTTTGCATTGTGGTGGCAGTTCCTAACTCAAGCACAGCAGCCAATTGTTATGGGTTTCAGGATTTGCTGAAAAAGACTTCAAAGTACAGCTTTCTTGATCTACACAGTCTTGATTCAAAGATTTTTGTGCCTTGGAACAAAGATCTCTTAAGATCTGATTAAAAAGTTTATTCTGATTGAAGGTCAATTGGTCAAATGGGATTGCAAAACTATCTTGACTTGCTGGGAAAAGTACTTTGATGGGAGAAATATTGAAAAAAATAAATAGCAAATTCCTCATTCTGAATTTAGTCTATAGCCCTATATAAAGAGGTCACAGAAGTGAATTCACAAACTTCCAGTTTGAAAGACAAAGAAATGTAAAGATCTTTCCATTTGAAAGGCAAAGAATGGTAAGCAAGCACTAACATGCCTGAAACTGTTTCACCATTTAAAAGTGGGGTAGTAAATATGTAAAAATACTCGCCCCCCTCCCCACTTGGGACCCATCAATCACTTTGCAATGACTGAATGCTTTCATTTGGAATCCTTTATATCAGTGTTTCCCAACCTTGGCAACTTGAAGATATCTGGACTTCAATTCCCAGAAGTCCCCAGCCAGCGACTGGCTGGGGAATTCTGGGAGTTGAAGTCCAAATATATTCAAGTTGCCAAGGTTAGGAAACACTGCTTTATATTACACCAGGAGCTTTTCAAATTTTAGAAATCAGCCAATATAAGACAGTGGTAAGGGAAATTTGGAACTGATCAACTCCCCATTTCAAATTTAATCAGAAGCAAACACCGCTGAAACCAAATGGGATTTACTCCCAAGTAAGTGACTGCAAACCATCTTTTAGCTCAGAGTGTTTGTGGGAGCTTGGTTTTCATAGGGAGTTTCTACTGTTTAAATTCTCAACAATTGCTTCAAGGAGTGACAGAATAACAGTTAAGCCTTTCTTTTTATCAAGTCATAAGTAATTGGGTTTTAAGAAAAGAGAATGAAGATATTCTAATAATTATTTTTTGTGATTGTAATTGTAAATGTTAATTATTCTATAGTTGTAAATACTGTATATGTAAATCAGGGTTGAATTGGGAGATTTTAGCTGCTCTGAGCCGGATTGCTTGCTTGCAGACAATTCATTACTCGATTAGATCTCATTATCCTATAAATGTGTAGACTTTATAGAGGAAGTCTTCATTTGGGACCGCAGTGTTTATATTTTAATTGGGACTTTTTGTTAATAAATATTTTGTCTCACTGTTGGATGCTGGTCCTATTCAAATTCCGCTTGAAGATGCGTAGGCGTAGTAAAGGCATAAGGGAAATAATTTCAAAGTGGTGAGCATGGCGGTTTCCGTAGTGTAGTGGTTATCACGTTCGCCTAACACGCGAAAGGTCCCCGGTTCGAAACCGGGCGGAAACATTTTTTAATCTCCAGAACAGCTTTTATTTAGACATTGTTATTTATTCAACGTTCTTTTAAATGTATTTTATTTATAATTGACAGAAAATGTTGAAAAATAGACTGTTTCTCTCAAATAATCCGTTGTAATAAATTTACTACACATGCTCCCAGTGGTTAGTATTTTTTTAAAAGAACTTTTTTAAAAAACCCGTGTACCTCAATGTTTTAATATTGCAATCGTGCGGCTTTGAAATAACTTTCCCACTTTACCAGATGACAAAATAGATTTCACGCCATTTGCCTCTACAAAATTAACATTAATAATAATCTATTGTGCTAGACATCATGGGAAGTGTAGTTTATGCTGGAGGAGCGCCCATTCCCCCCCCACACAATTACGTCATTAAGCCCCGCCCCAATTCCCAACCACAGCCACCCCGTCACTCTTTCCTGGCTGGAATTGTTCGGGCGAACGGAAGTGAGCCTTGAAACCGCCACCAACCAAGGAGGCGGGTTCAACCTCGCGTCATCACAAAATGGCGCCCTGAGCGGAAGAGGCTTCCGCTTCTCCAGTTGCCACTCCTGCCAGGTGTGTTTGCCCAGTAATTCTGCAGGGAGGGAGGGAGAGAAAAAAGGAAGCGGGGGGTAGGACGGAACCATTTGGGCTGGATAGCGGGGGGGGAGGGGAGAAGGAAAGAGAAAGGACACCCGGGCTTGCTGGAGGAAAAATCCGAAGGACCCGGGAGAAGAAGTGGGTGGGAGGCAGCCCGGCTGGCGGGCGCGTGTGACAGGAAGGAGCCGGGCATTTGGGGAGGTCAGATTTGGAAGCAGAGGGAGCTCTTCCCCCTCCCATCTCTCAGCCATATCCTCAGGCAAAAGAGAGAGCTGCAAAAACAATGGGGCCACTTTGTGTTTCTGCTTTTGCAGGAGATGCCACTCTGAAGCATTGCCCCAAAACTCCCGTCACTCCCCACCCAATGCATATGTTTGTTATTAAGGGGGTCCCTTGCATCTTGCAACAGGGAGTAACCCCTTAGCAGCCTTATTAGGGAAGTTTGGGTGAGGAAGGGTGAACTGAGCCCAAATCGCCCGAGTGAGTTTCTCTAATGGAAATTGGGGGTCCCTTGAATCTCCAGTCCTGGTCCAATTTTTCATTCATTGTAGATGGCTTAGATCAGTGATTACGAACCTTTTTATCCTCAGGTGTCAAAAGCACATGCGCATGGACTATTGTACATGCACAAGTGCCCACAATTGTAATTCAGTGTGTGGAGGGCAAAAGCGGCTTCCCCTGGCTCCCACAGATGGCCTCTGGAGGCCAGAAATGGCCCATTTCTTGATTTCCAGTGTGCCCAGTAGGCCCGTTTTTCACCCACCCCAGTCTCCAGAGGCTTCCCTAGAGCCTGTGGGGATCAAAAATGCCCTCTCCTGCCTTCCAGAGGCCCCCTGGAAGCAAAAAACACCTTCCCAGACCCTTTGTGTGAGCCGAAAATCGGCTGGCACGCATATGCGTGCTGGAGCTAAGATAAGGCAACAACTCGTGTGCCAGCAGATATGGCTCTGTGTGCCACCTGTGGCACACATGCCATAGGTTCACCATCACTGGCTTAGATGAATAACACATCCCACTGTTCCCCTTTGCTCCATCCTGTTGCTTTCCCTTCTGTCAGCTAAGATTACGTATTGCATTTTTTGTAGTGTTTTATTTGTACAGTTAATGTAAGCCACCTGCAGTTATCCTGGGGTAAGATGGGCGGCCAATGAATGTAATTTAATAAAAGAGCCTACCTCTATGCATCCCTGTTAAGAACACCAAACCTAAAGCTGTCTTTGGGGGATTGCCTACTGGCACTCCAAATCAGGTTCTGCCTTTTGTATCTGGATCCCTACATAAGGGCATTGAGCTGTAAGATATAACACCCTTTGCCTAAAATGGGAGGAATCTCAGCTGAACTCTGCAACAGATATATCCTTAAGTTGGCATCTTGAATTTAGTCTGCCAAATATACAAAGATGCATCGGGTTGTGGGGAAAAGCTGCTGGGATGATGCAGGAAACTTGATAGGGCCATCATCCAATTCAATCTCTGCTTGACAAACCCAAAAGAGAGTCCAGTTTTTCAGAATCTCATTACAATCTAAAATAGTGTTTAAGATGGCTCCTTTTTTATTGTAATTTAAATTTGCTTGTTTTGGAAAGGGATGCTGATATAGTGGTTTCTCTACTTACAAACTTAATTCGTTCCGTGACCAGGTTCTTAAGTAGAAAAGTTTGTAAGAAGAAGCAATTTTTCCCATCGGAATCAATGTAAAAGCAAATAATGCGTGCGACTGGGGAAATCACAGGGAGAATGGAGGCCCTGTTTCCTCCCAGGAGATTCCTAGAGAGGTCCCATGGAGGCTTCTCCCCGCCTTTTCCGGTTACAGTTTCAGAGGCTCAGGTTTGTAAGTGGAAAATGGTTCTTGAGAAAAGGCAAAAAAGTCTTGAACACTCAGTTTTTATCTAGAAAAGTTTGTAAGTAGAGGTGTTTCTAGGTAGAGGTACCACTGTACTTTCTTTCTAGAACATCTTTTCCCAGAAAATAGTTTCATGAGATATAGCACCTATGGGGATGTTGTATTTGTCGAATGAAATTGTTTTAACTTTGTCTGAACATTTTGCTTTACTTCATCATAATTAGAATCTGTTGTCTAAATAATGCAAATCTTTGAATGACTGAGAGGGGTTTGTGTTATTTCTTTTATTCTGCAGAAACTACCATAGGAAACCTGATGCTTATATATATTTGCTTTGCTTTTCAGGCCAAAGGAAAGAAACTGTGCATCGTTACGCAAAATGCAGTGTTCCCATCACTGTGAGCATCTACTGGAAAGTCTGAACAGGCAGCGTGAAGTGGGCTTCCTTTGTGACTGTACCATCATTATTGGTGAATTCCAGTTCAAAGCTCATCGAAATGTTCTTGCATCTTTTAGCGAGTACTTTTGGGCTATTTACAGGGACACTTCAGAAAGTAATATATTTCTGGATCAGAATCAAGTGAAGGCTGATGGATTTCAGAAACTTTTGGAATTCATATACACAGGAGATTTAAATCTTGATAGGTATGACTGGATATTTATTTAGTGCTTAAAGGAAGTACTAGACAGAGAACTAAACTGAATGCTCTTTCTTAAGATTACATTACAGTGAAAGTTAAGATGCTACAGAAACAAAGCAGGCAGGAACAGAAGAGGAAACTCATATATGCAAGGTGATGGGCAGTGTCACATGACAATTGCCAGTAGTTTAATCCAATTTGCAAGCTCCTCATTTCATGATGCAAAATCATCTGTTATATGAGTGGTGTACTTAAAACCCCAGTATTAAGAAAGGAATGTTGGGGGAAATAACAAGAAACAGCTTAACAGAAGCTGTTAACCTCATCACTTCGAGGTTCGATTACTGCAACGCTCTCTACATGGGGCTACCTTTGAAAAGTGTTCGGAAACTTCAGATCGTGCAGAATGCGGCCACCAGAGCCATCGTGCGGCTCCATCGTTTCTGCAACACTCTGCGGCCTGCACTGGCTGCCGATCAGTTTCCGGTCACAATTCAAAGTGTTGGTAATGACCTTTAAAGTCCTACATGGCATTGGGCCAGAATACACCCGGAACCGCCTTCTACCGCACGAATCCCAGCGGCCGATAAGGTCCCACAGAGTTGGCCTTCTCCGGGTCTCGTCGACCAAACAATGTCGTTTGGCCAGCCCCAGGGGAAGAGCCTTCTCTGTGGCGGCCCCGGCCCTCTGGAATCAACTCCTCCCAGAGATTAGAACGGCCCCCACCCTCCTTGTCTTTCGCAAATTACTCAAGACCCACCTTTGTCGCCAGGCATGGTGGAGTTAGGATATTCCTTCCCCTAGGCCATTACAAGTTATGTATGGTATGTTTGTGTGTATGTTTGGTTTTTATAATAAGGGTTTTTAGTTGTTTTATTAAATTGGATTGTTACATGTTGTTTTTTATCATTGTTGTTAGCCTCCCCGAGTCTGCGGAGAGGGGCGGCATACAAATCCAATAAATAATAATAATAATAATTACAACAGCTTGTTATAAGGTATTAGAACTGATATCGCTTGTTATGTATTGAGATATTACATTTATAGCCTGTCTTTGTAAAGGAATTCAAGAAGCCAGCAATAGTACTTGCTCCTCCTACTTGTCCCTACAAGGACCACTGTGTGAGGATGTCTGGAGTCATCTGAGGATCTTCCATGACTGAGAGTAGAGAAAACTTGAATCTCCCACTTCTTAGTCCAAACCTTGAACCACTACATCACTCTGCCTCTCTCAGAGATGACTGAGGAATAATTCAATTAGTACCACTTGGTGATATATAAACTTTGTTGGTGATTATTTTCTATTCAGCATTTTTGTAAGCTAAACTGACTTCAACATTTTCAGCCTTACAATTTGCCCAGTGGCCCCATCTAAGCATTGGATCTCACATGTCTTAATATTTACCATATTTTTATGTGGCAGTACGTCTGTTTTGACACGTTCTATGTCATAGAAACATAGAAAACTGACGGCAGAAAAAGACCTCATAGTCCATCTAGTCTGCCCTTATACTATTTCCTGTATTTTATCTTACAGTGGATATATGTTTATCCCAGGCATGTTTAAATTCAGTTACTGTGGATTTATCTACTACGTCTGCTGGAAGTTTGTTCCAAGGATCTACTGCTCTTTCAGTAAAATAATATTTTCTCACGTTGCTTTTGATCTTTCCCCCAACTAACTTCAGATTGTATCCCCTTGTCATCTAAAATTATCAGATTTGGTATCATATTTGGTCAATCTGAATAATCGTGTTAGACTACAGAGTGAATTGATTGGTAAAATGAGATTATATAGCAGTGAGATAACTTTTACGGCTGATGCTTATTTTTGTGATTTAATGGCCATTTTCAAAAAGGAAAAGGGAGTGTATTATAACTCTTATTTCTGATCTAGAATTTTAAAGTCTTGTTTTAAAATTGTATGTTTTCTCAATATTTGTGCATTTTTAAGACCATCCGTTTTCTTTGTGCATATTTTTTCTTGCAGTTGGAATGTTAAAGAAATTCACCAGGCTGCTGACTATCTTAAAGTGGAGGAAGTAGTCACTAAATGTAAAATTAAAATGGAAGACTTTGCTTTTATTGCTAATCCTTCTTCTACAGAAACTTCTAGTATCACTGGGAACATTGCATTGAACCAACAGACTTGCCTGCTAACCCTTCGTGACTACAATAACCAGGAGAAATCGGATGCCCCTTCAGTGGATATAGATCTATCTCCAGTCTTAACAGCGACCTTGGAAAAAAAATCTGTTCAGCCCAAAAAACGAAAAAAGGCCTTTAGTTCCCCCAAACACCCACCGAGCAAGCCAGTCCAATATCCAGGAGATGTGGCAGAAAACTCTGCCATGGAGATGTTTCTAGACGCAAATAAATTAGCCACCGAGATCACAGAGCAAGCTGCCCAAGGTGGCGATAATTCTGAACTGCAACTCACCCCTGTGGTGGAGAGTGAAACTTTTGCTGCTCAAGAAATCCTGGTGCAGACGATGGCCGCGAAGCCAAAACAAAGCAAGCCACATCAGAACTCTGCTTTGAAAGAGCACTGCTTGTCTAACATCGCCAGTGACAAGAACTCCTATCAGTTGGAGAGCTCGGGAGAAGACCTGGATCAGAAATACCCCAAAACCAAGCCAGTGTGTAATACCTGCGGGAAAGTATTTTCGGAATCTAGTAGCTTGAGACGGCACATGCGGATTCACAAGGGCGTCAAACCATACGTGTGCCAGCTGTGTAGCAAGGCGTTTACCCAGTGCAACCAGCTGAAAACGCATGTAAGAACTCACACAGGTAGGCTCCCTGTTTGGGTATGGGGATTACATCCGGTCAAAATAAGCAGGAAAGGTCACCCATCTTTCAAATAAATTCATTTTTTTCATAACCCAGAGAGTCGGCCTTCTCCAGGTCCCATCAGCCAAGCAATGCCGGCTGGTGGGCCCTAGGGGAAGGGCCTTCTCTGTGGCGGCTCCGACCTTCTGGAACCAGCTCCCCCCGGAGATTCGCACTGCCCCCACTCTCCTGGCCTTCCGGAAGGCTTTAAAAACTCACTTGGGCCAGCAGGCCTGGGGCTGTTGATTGTTAACATTTGCTCCAGCTGTTAATTTTGATGTTGATCAAATGGATTAGTGTGAGTGTGTGTGCATGGTTTTAAATGGGTTTTAGATTAATTGGGATTTTAAATTATTTAATATTGGACTTTGTATTTGAATTTGGTTTTATATTTTGTACCTTTATATGTTGTAAGCCGCCCTGAGTCCTCAGAGAGGGGTGGCGTATATGTCTAAATAGACAGACAGAAATATAGGACTCAGGAACATTCTTCATCTTCAGATTATTATTTTTCAAGGAAGCAGGTATGCCCTATCAAATGAAACTAGATGTATCAGCATTTCTTGTTTCTATAAGCTGCAAGGAGAGAGAGAGAACATTTTAACAATATAGTTTGTAAGCAGAAAGCTCACTCCTGGCCATTTTCAGAGTAGTTTATCCCGATACACTGGTCTACTGATTTGTGAGCTATAGCCTTATTCTACCCTTTGTGTAATATTTGTAGCCCTTGTTTCTTGCCAGAACTATTTAGGTGGGGACATTATAAAAGTTCTTCCAAGTAAATAAAGGAAAATAAAGCAATAATGATGATGATAATAATAACAGCAACAACAACACTAATGTACACATCGCATTACAAAACTATAGTTAAACCTTCAAAATCTTATTAAATAAAATGGTTTCTGGTGCACAGGTTCTGGTTGATAGTGCATATCTACTTTGACGTAAGCAGTAACTTTATTTTTGTCATAATTGCAAAAATGTTAGAGAATCTTATGGTTTATATGACGAGACAGTTGAGTTAAAGCACAGGGTTGCCCTGCGGTGTCACTCTTTACTTGTCTTGTACATAAACACTTACTGGGCAAGGCATGTGTGAGCCAAAAAGGCTTTAGCAAGACTAATTGGCTATTTAAAAAGGCTAGAGCCTCAGTGGCACAGTGTTTAGAGTGCAGTACTGCAGGCTACTTCTGCTGCCTGTAATTTGGCAGTTCAAATCTCTCCAGGATCAAGGTTGACTCAGCCTTCCATCCTTCCCAGGTAGGTAAAATGAGGACCCAGATTGTTGGGGGCAAAGTGCTTACCCTATGTAAACCACTTGGAGAGGGCTGTGAAGCACTGTGAAGCGGTATATAAGTCTAAGTACTATTGCAAATTCCAGAGAAGTTGGAGTGGCAACTGGGTGATGGCATAACACGACATAGTGGTAGCTAAAGATTTGGAGTGGTGGAGAACTAGTGGAAGAAGGCGGAAGAACATTGAGGAAGAAGTACGTACATTTTATGCTGTGAGGCTCGATAAGAAGGAAACAGAGGCTTCTGAGAGTGGTCTGGCAGCTCAGCTTTAAAGTAGCAGCTGAAGTTTATAGGGATTGCAATGATACCAGAAAGATGGAGTCCAGTAATGGAACGGTCAGACTTCCAAGGACATTGAGGGGTCTGTAATATGGTAAATGATTTAGTGTTACTAGATAAATGGTCAAAGCAATGGAAACTGCAGTTTAGTGTTTCCAAATGTAAAATAATGCACTTGGGGAAAAGGAATCCTCAATCTGAGTATCGCATTGGCAGTTTTGTGTTAGCAAAAACTTCAGAAAAGAAGGATTTAAAGGTAGTGATTTCTGACAGTCTCAAAATGGGTGAGCAGTGTGGTCGGGTGGTAGGAAAAGCAAGTAGGATGCTTGGCTGCATAGCTAGAGGTATAACAAGCAGGAAGAGAGAGATTGTGATCCCCTTATATAGAGCGGTGGTGAGACCACATTTGGAGTACTGTGTTCAGTTCTGGAGACCTCACCTACAAAAAGATATTGACAAAATTGAACGGGTCCAAAGACGGGCTACAAGAATGGTGGAAGGTCTTAAGCATAAAACGTATCAGGAAAGACTTCATGAACTCAATCTGTATAGTCTGGAGGACAGAAGGAAAAGGGGGGACATGATCGAAACATTTAAATGTGTTAAAGGGTTAAATAAGGTTCAGGAGGGAAGTGTTTTTAATAGGAAAGTGAACACAAGAACAAGGGGACACAATCTGAAGTTAGTTGGGGGAAAGATCAAAAGCAACATGAGAAAATATTATTTTACTGAAAGAGTAGTAGATCCTTGGAACAAACTTCCAGCAGACATGGTTGGTAAATCCACAGTAACTGAATTTAAACATGCCAGGGATAAACATATATCCATTGTAAGATAAAATACAGGAAATAGTATAAGGGCAGACTAGATGGACCATGAGGTCTTTTTCTGCCGTCAGTCTTCTATGTTTCTATTGACTAGTGTGAGTGACCTGTCTGGTAAGTTAAGGAGAGAGAACTTCCTGTTGTACTTGGTTCTAGCAGCTAGGAAGACTTGTCCAATAGCATTTAGACTTATATACCGCTTCACAGTGCTTTACAGCCCTCTCTAAGCGGTTTACAGAGAGTAAGCATATAGCCCACAACAATCTGGGTCCTCATTTTACTGACCTTGGAAGGATGAGTCAACCTTGAGTCTACTGGGATTCGACCTGCCAAACTGCTGGCAACTGGTAATCAGCAGACGTAGCTTACAGTACTGCACTCTAACCACTGCACCACCGAGGCTCTAATGTCCAATGGGAAGAACAGTGACTTAACATATTTTTCAGAGTATAAGACGCACCGGAGTATAAGAGGCACCTTAGTTTTTGAGAAGGAAAATAGGGGAAAGAATCTGCTTACCAGATATTCAACTGGCTAGCGTCCTTAGTCTGGTCAGCTTCAGCACAATATTTTATCCCCTGGTTAGGGCTTTAAAAAAACCTTATTCGAAGAGAGTAACAATGAAAGAGCTTGCAAGCCAGTAAGAGCTGGGAACCTCATTAGCACTTGGTTAGGGCTGGAAAGAAACAACATAGCAAGCTTGGAAAACATTATTCGCAGAGAGTAACAACGTAAGAACCTGCAAGGTATTATTATTATTATTATTATTATTATTATTATTATTATCATTATTATTATTATTAAGGTAAGAGTTGAGAAGATCGTTAGCACCTAGTTAGGGCTGGGAAAAAAGGCTTCGAAAAAAGCTACATTCAGAGTATAAGACACACCCAAATTTTCAGCCTCTTTTAGGGAGGAGAAAGGTGTGTCTTATACTCCGAAAAATACGGTAAGTACCAACTCCTGATCTGGTCCAAGCAGCAACCACAAAACTAGGTCAGGCAGCAAAATGGCCAAAGTCACAACAGCTAGCAGTAAAAGAGGATGCTAAAATAGGAAACAGAGAGAGAGCTCTTATATTGGCCCTGTCGAACTCGCTTCCAAGCACTTGTTTCCCGGGTCGTGATAATAACTGGCAAGGGCTGCATAAGGGAAGGGGGAGGCTAAGTGTTAAGGCAGGGAATCCCCAGGCCAGGAAACATAGGAGAGAAACAAAACCCCATAAAGGAATAAAGTAATGTCCTTCTTAGCTCTCTGTGAATGGAAAGAGTGGCAAAGAAAGCTTCGTTTTTCACATTCAAGTGTTTTGGGAAGACATCCAAGGTCACATTGCTTGGCTAGAAAGACATGCCAGGTGCTAGCTGGATAGATGCCCAGAATCTAAAACTGAAAGCTGAAGACAGCTAGGAGGAAGGAGAGGTGAGAAAAGTCATTTTTCTTTGGTGTCAACTTTGGCTGCAAACCAGTAATCTTCCACTTCACCAGAAAAGGGCTCTTATTGTAATCTTTCTGGCTGACCATTTTAAAAGAAAACCCACAACAGGCTTCTCCCTACCACACACACATTTTTTTGGCAGTCTTTAAAAGAATGTTTGCTACAGAAGTTGTAGTGTGTGGCTCGTCTGCACAGTATTTGAAATCTTGATAAGCAACATAGAAAGATAGAAACATAGGAAATTGATGACAGAAAAAGACCTCATGGTCCATCTAGTCTGCCCTTTTACTATTTCCTGTATTTTATCTAGGATGGATATATGTTTATCCCAGGCACGTTTAAATTCAGTTACAGTGTGAGATTGTCACAGTTCCATTATGTGACAGTTAAGCCATATCTTTCAACCCAGTATTTTTTTTGCCATGCAATCTTCTAGAACTAACTAATAACTGTGTGGATCTAAATCAGGGGTCCCCAAACTTGGTCTGAAGACTGGTGGGCTTTAACTCCCAGAATTCTTCCGCCAGCCATGTTGGCTGGAGAATTCTGGGAGTTAAAGTCCAGAAGTCTTAAAGTGTCCAAGTTTGAAGACCCCTGGTCTAAATTGTCTTTGCAGTATACAGGGTGAAACTTTATCTTTTGACTTTTAATGGCCAATGGTTCTAATCTTTTAATTGTTTTAGATGGCTGTGTATGGCGTAAGCCACACAGAGTTGCTTGATATTGAGATGGATGTCATGTAAAAGTAATGAATACATAAATAAACTCTGAATGTCAAATCTGACTTGATAAACAATTGGTGAAATCATGAAAGGAAACACACACACATCTCTTCCTTCCCATTAAATGTGTACTCATCCCAAGACTCAGTGGAATAAGCAGTGTCTGAAAATGTTCAAGCCTTAATTAAGCAGAAAGACAATACCTAAAATTCCTGAACATTTGCTATGGGGTTGATTTGTGGCAAAAAGTTTCCCAGCATTATATAAGCAGTTACTGTATAGCTAAATTATTGTGGATAATGGGCGGGGGAATGGAAATCTCTCCATTGCATCTATTAGTGGCAATAGTTAAAGAGCTTGGAATAAAGAGCTTCATCAGCCAAGGAGATGGACTTCTTTCAGGGTCTGAATGATGTCACCAGACGGGGTCTTGCCCACTCTCTGAAATTCAGGCATATCTCCCTGTGTCTGTCCACAATTCCTTTTTGCCCAGAATAGAATAGAATTCTTTATTGGCCAAGTGCGATTGGAAACACAAGGAATTTGTCTTGGTGCATATGCTCTCAGTGTACATAAAAAAAGATACATTTGTCAAGAATCATGAGGTGCAACACGTAATGATTGTCATAGGGGTCAAATAAGCAATCAGGAAACAATATTAATAAAAATACAAGGATACAAGCAACATGTTACAGTCATAAGGTCATAAGTGGGAGGAAATGGGTGATAGGAACTATGAGAAAACTAATAGCAATAGTGAATAGTTTGACAGCGGTGAGGGAATTATTTCTTTAGCAGAGTGATGGCGTTTGAGAAAAAAAATATTTTTGTGTATAGTTGTCTTGACACAAAAGAGGGACGTGACTTTTCTATAGTGACATTTTGAGGGTAGGAGTTGAAGCAGTTTATGTCCAGTATGCGAGGGGTCAGTAAATATTTTCACATCCCTCTTTTGGACTCGTGCAGTATACCGGTCCTCAATGGAAGGCAGGTTGGCAGCAATTGTTTTTTCGGCCGTTCTGATTATCTGCTGAAGTCTGTGTCTGTCTTGTTGGGTGAACGGGAGGGGGTTGGAGTTCCTTTAGAATGCATGACTAAAGATGACTAAAGCAACCTCTTAATTCCCTTTGCAGGTGAAAAGCCATACAAATGTGATCTCTGCGACAAAGGTTTTGTTCAGAAATGCCAGCTTGTTTTCCATAGCCGAATGCATCACGGAGAGGAGAAGCCGTACAAATGCGACGCCTGCAACCTGCAATTTGCAACTTCGAGTAATCTAAAAATTCACGCCAGGTGAGTGAGTAATGAGCATCACCTGAAATTTGGCTCAAGATGATGCCATTTGCAGAAAAGCCACTGGGGCACAGATAACAAGTTTTACTTTTTTTAACCTTAGGAAACACAGTGGAGAGAAGCCATATGTCTGTGATCGATGCGGGCAGCGATTTGCACAAGCAAGCACGCTGACGTACCATGTGCGACGACACACGGGAGAAAAGCCTTATGTCTGTGACACCTGTGGGAAAACATTTGCCGTTTCAAGTTCACTCATCACACACTCAAGAAAGCATACAGGTAATCCTGAAATGAAATGACCTAGGGGGGGCTTGGGCTGGTGTAGATATAAAAAGCAGACTTTTGAAAGGCGAAAGATGGATTCATGTATCATTCATTCATTCATTCATTCATTCATTCATTCATTCATTCATTTTTTGATTTGATTTGATTTGATTTGTATGCCGCCCCTCTCTGCAGACTTGGGGCAGCTAACAACAGCAATAAAAAAGCATATAATAATAATCCAATACTAAAACAGTTAAAAACCCTTATTATAAAACCAAACATACGTACAGAAATACCATGCATAAAATTGTAAATGCCTAGGGGGAAAGAGTATCTCAATTCCCCCATGCCTGGTGGCAGAGGTGGGTTTTAAGCAGCTTACGAAAGGCAAAGAGGGTGGGGGCAATTCTAATCTCTGGGGGGAGTTGGTTCCAGAGGGCCGGGGCCACCACAGAGAAGGCTCTTCCCCTGGGTCCCGCCAAGCGACACTGTTAAGTTGACGGAACCCGGAGAAGACTCACTCTGTGGGACCTAACTGGTCGCTGGGATTCGTGCAGCAGAAGGCGTTCCCTGAGATAATCTGGTCCAGTGCCATGAAGGGCTTTTGCCCTCAGTAGAAAAGTATAACAGACTAAAAAGTTTGGAAACCAAAACTGTTCTATATATCAAAAAGACTATGCTGCTTATATTAAGAGTGTAGGTCAAAGACAGCATTTTCTGATCATTTATCCCTTATGTTCTCTGCAGGAGAAAAACCTTATATATGTGGCATTTGTGGCAAAAGCTTCATTTCTTCAGGAGAACTTAACAAACACTTCCGGTCTCATACAGGTGAAATCTGAAGCAAATTATGCATGAAATTTATTTATTAGATTTGTATGCCGCCCCTTTCCGTAGACTCGTTGCTTAATGCTATACAGTGATCTCTCGATTATCACGAGGGTTCCGTTCCAAGACCCCTCGCGATAATCGATTTTTCGCGATGTAGGGTTGCGGAAGTAAAAACACCATCTGCGCATGCGCGCCCTTTTTTTTTTCATGGCCGCGCATGCGCAGATGGTGGAATTTGCGTGGGCGGCGGGGAAGACCCAGGGAAGGTTCCTTCGGCCGCCCAGCAGCTGATCTGCTCGGCAGCGCAGCGAGGAGCCGAATCGGGGTTTCCCCTTTGCGTGGGCGGCGGGGAAACCCCGATCTTCGTCTGCTCGCTGCTGCTGCAGCCGCCCAGCAGCTGATCTGCTCGGCAGCGCAGCAGCAGCGAGCAGATGAAGATCGGGGTTTCCCCGCCGCCCACGCAAAGGGGAAACCCCGATTCGGCTCCTCGCTGCGCTGCCGAGCAGATCAGCTGCTTGGCGGCCGAAGGAACCTTCCCTGGGTCTTCCTCGCTGATGCCCCCGCTCGCCCGCCCGCCGCCCGCCGCCCGCCAGCAAGAGGGGGAGAGATAGAGAAAGAGAGAGAAGGAAAGAAAGAGATGAGAGAGGGAGGAAGAGAGTGTGAGAGAGGAAGAAGCAAGATAGAGAAAGAGAGAGAGAAAGAAAGATGAGAAAGGAAGGAAGAGAGTGACGTCATCGGGTGGGAAAAATCGCGATATAGCGTTTCGCGAAGAACGAGATTGCGAAAATCGAGGGATCACTGTACTACTGCTCTTTTAAAAATTGAAGGGTGATTTCACCACTACCCATTCCTATTGAAATACTTTATATTGGAATTTAATGAGTCTGACTAGAAATTTTGCTTTAAGGTGAAAGGCCATTTATCTGTGAGCTGTGTGGAAACTCCTATACAGATATCAAGAATCTAAAGAAACACAAATTGAAAGTTCATTCAGGTAAGTGCTCACTTTAATACCTAATACTTTCACAGCCTAAAAGGCATTTACTTAGTCTCTGTTCAAAGTGGAGAAATCTGTGCCTCAGTCGTCTAAGCCAGTGTTTCCTAACCTTGGCAACTTGAAGATATTTGGACTTCAACTCCCAGAATTCCCCAGCCAGCGAATGATGGAACAGTTATATGATGGAATGTTTTTGTAGGGAAATCCTGCCATTCTGTATTGCTAATCTATCCCTGCATAAAATATTGAAAGAAACTAAAAAAAAAACCTGAACAAAAAAACCTCCCAAGGATAAATGGATAGGAAAATATAGGGGTGTTGCATCGTCCCTCGGTACTACAGTATTTGTTTATATAGGTTAATAGTTGGCTTTTTTTAAAAAAAAATGCAGAGCTGAACCTCATGTAACTTGTAAAAATTAATTTCTTGTCTTTCTTTTATTGTTCTTACAATAGTTATATATTATGGGGGGGGGGGTCTTGTTGATTGGGAAAGAAAGGGAAACAACTTTTTAAAAACATCCTTATAAATCTAGGAGCTAATTGTTAGGCATTGTTAGATTTATTTATTTATTTGAATTGGAAGGGACTTTGTAGGCCATCTAGTTCACGCCCCCGCTCAAGCAGGAATTCTTGCTTTATTTCAAGCAAATGGCAGTCCAATCTCCCCCTTGAAAGTCTCAACTGTTGGAGCGCTCACAACTTCCACGGGCAAACTGTTCCACTGGTTGATTGTTCTCACCATTAGAAAGTTCCTCCTTATTTCCCGATTGAATCTCTCTTTGGTCAGTTTCCATCCGTTATTCCTCGTAGGCCCATGCTACATGGTATAGACGTTTGCCCAGGTTCTCCTGGTGCACCAGTTGTGGCCCTATCTGGACCGGGACTCACTGCTCACAGTCACTCATGCCCTCATCACCTCGAGGTTCGACTACTGTAATGCTCTCTACATGGGGCTACCTTTGAAAAGTGTTAGGAAACTTCAGATCGTGCAGAATGCAGCTGCGAGAGCAATCATGGGCTTCCCTAGGTATGGCCATGTTACACCAACACTTCGCAGTCTGCATTGGTTGCCGATCAATTTCCAGTCACAATTCAAAGTTGGTTATGACCTATAAAGCCCTTCATGGCATCGGACCAGAATATCTCCAGGACCGCCTTCTGCCGCATGAATCCCAGCGACCGATTAGGTCCCACAGAGTGGGCCTTCTCCGGGTCCCGTCAACTAAACAATGCTGTTTGGCGGGACCCTGGGGAAGAGCCTTCTCTGTGGCGGCCCCGACCCTCTGGAACCAGCTCCCCCCAGAGATTAGAACTGCCCCCACCCTCCTCACCTTTTATAAACTCCTTAAAACCCACCTTTGCCGTCAGGCATGGGGGAATTGAAACATCTCCCCCGGGCCTATACAGTTTATGTATGGTACGTTTGTGTGTATGTTTGCTTTTAATAATGGGGTTTTTAGTGTTTCTCTTAAATTATTAGATTTGTTATATATTGTTTATTATTGCTGTGAGCCGCCCTGAGTCTACGGAGAGGGGCGGCATACAAATCTAATAACTAAGTAAGTAAGTAAGTAAGTAAGTAAAAGCAAGTAAGTAAGTAAGTAAGTAAAAGTAAGTAAGTAAGTAAGTAAGTAAGTAAAAGTAGGTAAGTAAGTAAGTAAGTAAGTAAGTAAGTAAGTAAGTAAAAGTAAGTAAGTAAGTAAAAGTAAGTAAGTAAGTAAGTAAAAGTAAGTAAGTAAGTAAGTAAGTAAGTAAGTAAAAGTAAGTAAGTAAGTAAGTAAAAGTAAGTAAGTAAGTAAGTAAAAGTAAGTAAGTAAGTAAGTAAGTAAAAGTAAGTAAGTAAGTAAAAGTAAGTAAGTAAGTAAGTAAGTAAGTAAGTAAGTGTAAGTAAGTAAGTAAGTAAGTAAATAAATATCATTAAATTGGAATAATTAGATTTCTGTGTCGCCCTGAGTCCGAGGAATAGGGCTGCATACAAATCTAAATAAATAAATAAATAAATAAATAAATAAATAAATAAATAAATAAATAAATAAATAAATAAATAAATAAATAAATAAATAAATAAATAAAAAAAATGACTAAATAAAATAAATAGGTCTTTATTTTCGAGACTAATTCTTCCGTTTTGTTTGACTTTTCAGATTCCGATAACCCATTGGATTCCATCACACTTGACACTTCTCCCTTCAGTGAGCAAGATTCAATTCCAAGTGAGCAAAGCCTTTTGTTGGAATCTGTTGATGTGAAGCCCTCAGATATATTGCCTCTGTCCATAGAAACAGAGGACCACCAGGTATTGCTGCCTGTCACGGATGGTCAGTCTTCCCCGTCCGACACACTTCTAAGATCTTCCATCACGGGATATTCAGAACCTCAGTTTATTTTCCTCCAACAATTGTACTGACAACTGTTGAATGACGAAAACTCTAAAAAGCCAAGCACCTCTGATCAAAAGGAGCTGTGGGTGAGCTAGATTTTCGTCTCAGTTTCCACAAAGGACTTTGGGTGATGCATCTTTGCTTTGAAATCAGCTTTTTTCTCTTAATATTTTGTTACTCTAGAACAAAGATATGTATATGTATGTGTATTTTCACTAGAAAGAATCAAGATTGCATTTTCTAGGAGATAAAAAAAAAGTCTTGTTTCTCTTCAACATCTGCCTTAAGAATCCTAAACCATTTAATACGGGGGCGGGGGGATCCTTCAGTGTTCATGCAGAAACTAAGTCAAAGTATTCAAGATAAAAACATTGAAGAAGGGGTTTTTTTAAACCATAAATGACTTAGCTTTTGAAATAAACAAACTCAACAATAACTGAAAGCAACTCTGAAAACAGCCATTATAGATGCAGGAGCTGCCCAGTATGTTCCACGGAGTGTTACAGATACAACTGGATGCCATTGGACAAAAAAATGGGGGGAGTTGTACCATTTCAAAGATGTCAAGGAAAATTAGGATCTTGGGACAGAGGAAGCTATCTGAAGAAGATGCCATGTATCCAGAAGCAGAGATAAATCTGAATGAGAGATTAAGTCATTGGATATAGGAAGCTGCGATGATATTTGCTCTGTAGGCCACAGGATGAATTTCTTGTCTAAAGAGAAATTTGCAAAGTTGCCTATATTAGCGAAATAGCTTGATAAGTTATTATCAGTGGTTGTGCTATATGTTGGCCCCATTGATAATAAATAATGTACCATATTTTTTGGAGTATAAGATACACCTAGTTTTTTGGGGGGAGAAAATGGGGAATCTGACTATCAGATATTCATTTGGCTAGCGTCCTTAGTCTGGTCAAAACCTCCATCGCAGGTTTTGAGTGTGTGTGTGTGTTTTTTATCCCCCAGTTAGAGATTAAAAAACAGCTGAGAAGTAATGAGAAATCAGGAGTAGCATGGAAGATCGCTTCACTCACTAGAGCAGTGGTCCTCAACCTTTCTAATGCTGCGACCCCTTAATACAGTTCCTCATGTTGTAGTGACCCCCCAGCAGAAGTCTAGTGCCAATTATCCTAAGCCGATTGGCAGGAAGGGCAGAGGGGTACCCCCACTATAAAGCCTGATTGGTCGGAGTGTGAAAATATGTTAACAAGGCGCCAGAATGGAAGCTTAAGTTCCTAACACAAATGCGAACTTTGTATTTTTCCATGGTCTTAGGCGACCCCTGTAAAATGGTCATTCGACCCCCAAAGGGGTCCCGACTCCCACATTGAGAACCACTGCACTAGACCCTTGTTAGGGATGAAAAACAGCTTCTAAAACACAGCTGATCGTTGGAGGGAGCTGCAATGAGAAAATCAGGCAAAACGCAGATCTTATTAGAGCTGAAAACTTCAAAAAATCTACATTTGGAATACAGTGTTCCCTCGATTTTCGCGGGTTCGAACTTCGCGGAAAGTTATACCACGGTTTTTCAAAAATATTAATTAAAAAATACTTTGCGGGTTTTTCCCCTATACCATGGTTTTTTCCACCCGATGACGTCATATGTCGCCAAACTTTCGTCTGCATTTAATAAATATTTTTTTAAATAAATTTTAATAAACAAACATGGTGAGTAATAATCTGAATGGTTGCTAAGGGAATGGAAAATTGCAATTTAGGGGTTTAAAGTGTTAAGGGAAGGCTTGTGATACTGTTCATAGCCCAAAATAGTGTATTTACTTCCGCATCTCTACTTTGCAGAAATTCGACTTTCGCGGGCGGTCTCGGAACGCATCCCCCGCGAAAAGCGAGGGAACACTGTATAATGTAAGCAGCACCCAAATTTTCAGCCTCTTTTAGAGGGGGGTGGTGCGTCTTATACTCCAAAGTATACGGTAATTATGATGTTATGATAAGTTAGATTTTGGGTCTTGGGGATAAAATTCAAAGCTAGAATCACCCAAAGTATTTTTTTCCCCTGACTTGCTACCTACTCTATACAGATTCGACTAGTCCAGGTACATACATGTTCCCAGGATTTTTGTTTCCAGTTTCAGATATCCCTGGCTTGGAAAAAAACAATTGGAATGGCATGGTTACAGGTTTAAGAAAAGCTTTTCTGGTTTCTCTCACAAATGTTAGTAGCCTTCTGAGAAGATGGTTAGTTTTATCTGTCATGTTAGTTGTAGAAAAAGAAATTTACTTCCTCCACAGCTCGCAGACAAACGAAGCAACTGAAGAAGAAATACCGATATTCCATCTTTTCTCTGGCAAACTATGTTTTCTCTGGCAAACTATCTGATCCCTTCTGTGCTTGCCTAGTTTAAAATTCTGAGTGGTCCCTGCATACCAAATCAGTTTCTAAGCATATAGCTGACTTCTAATCTATCTTGTCTGATAGATTATAAAATCTTTCTGCAACAGAAGCTGGCCCAAAATCCATACAATATCCACACCAACCGTTTCTACGCCACTTAAAGGCATGTTGGGTTCTTTTTTTTCCCCCTTGAAAAACAATTCCCTTCCAGATGAAATTCTTAGCCAAAAATTGAGGCAAGCTGTAGAAGTGGTTCCTTCCCAATTCCACAGAAGTTTTTTTTTTAAAAGGACTTAAAAAAAAAAAAAAGCTCTTGATAACCTCATGGCAGTTATGTTTTTTATTTATCAATACCAAGTGTTTCTGTGAGGAGGTGCCAAATGGCTTACTATTTTTTCAACCACTCCTTATCAAAAATATAGTATAGATGCTTTAAGGAACTCCGCATTGTAAATGAATTAACCAGCTAATTTCAGCCAAAGATTTAGTTCTAGAATTCTGCCTTTGTGTTTTGACTAGGAGGTGCCCTTAAGGAATTCCTGATAAGGACATGTTTTTTAAAAAGTGCTGTTAAGTTGACATTGAACAGCGTGTGAACTTAAACATATGTGTAGTTATCATCAAATTCCTAAGGAACAAAAAAAGAAAATCTAGCTGTACTATTTAACTCCCTTTTTTTATTCTTCTTTGTAGACTTTAGAAAATACAAGCTGGGAATATTGAAAGAGATGGAGAAATATTTGAGTAGGATTCCATTTTTTTTAAACAAATTTATCCAATGCAACAAAAGCAAATTCATTGTGCCGTAAGAAAAAGTACAAATATTAAATTATGTAGCAGTTTTAGCACTAATGCAATATGTACTCTCCCTCTGATAACTATACCAAATTCAAATTCTGATTAGGGTAAGATTTGTAGTATTCACTCAGATAGGCTTATATAGGTCTATGGTATTGATATGCAAAACTAAATATAACTAGTATCCAGTAACTAGGAAACCAAATTCAGACAGAATGAACTGTATCAGTTTACATTGCATAATGTAAAAGGAACCAGTGTATTGTACATTTTGATCTCCAGTTCCTGAAGGCAAGAGATCAAAAATAATAATAATAACAATAATAACAACAATAATAACAACAACAGAATTGGAAGGGATTTTGGAGGTCTTCTAGTCCAATCCACTACTTAGGCAAGACACCCGACACCACTTCAGACAAATGGTTATCCAACATCTTCTTAAAAACTTCCAGTGTTGGAACATTCCCAACTTCTGGAGGTAAGCTGTTCCACTGATTAATTGTTCTGTTAGGACATTTCTCCTTAGTTCTAAGTTGCTTCTTTTCTTGATTAGTTTCCACCCATTGCTTCTTGCCCTGTCCTCAGGTGCTTTGGAGAATAGTTTGACTCCCTCTTCTTTGTGGCAACCCCTGAGATACCGAAAAACTGCTATCATGTCTCCCCTGGTCTTTCTTTTCATTAAACTAGCCATGCCCAGTTCCTGCAACCGTTCTTCATATGTTTTAGCTTCCAGTCCCCTAATCATCTTTGTTGCTCTTCTCTGCATCTAAACATCCTTTTTATATCATAATGACCAAAACTGAATTCAGTATTCCAAGTGCGGCCTGACCAAGGCCTTATAAAGTGGTATTAACACTTCACATGATCTTGATTCTATCCCTCTGTTAATGCAAAATAGAACTGTGTTGGCTTTTTTGAAAGCTGCTGCACACTGCTGGCTCTTATTTAAACGGTTTTCCACTATGACTGCAAGATCCCTCTCACAGTCACTACACTACTTTACTATCTTCAGAGTCTTCAGAGAGGGGCGGCATACAAATCTAATAAATTGAATTGAAATTGAATCTTTAAAAGGCGTGCTTTGTCCCAATGACTGAATTTGGGAGTTTGTAGGACCGTATGTGAAGGACGAACAATGCCACTGGATGTGATTGTGCAGACATTTTGGCATGCATAGGATCAAAGGAATTTCCATGCATTTTTCAGGACCAGGACAGCTAGAGACTCATTCTGATTTTAAGCACTCTGTTCTTAGCCTGATGTGTTGCTTGGTTAATCCAGCCTGAATAATAATCTGTTTTTGAATTGTCAAAAACTAAAAAGAGATGGGTTTTGCCCTTGTTAACGACAGCCAAATTGCTGTCCTAACAAACTTCAGCCAAATGGCTTTGGTACCTATTTCCTTCCCCCACTACTCAAGAATATAATTAACATTGTTATCCTACATTTAGGAGTTACTGTTATGGAAGAGGGAAAGAAGGGTTATCTCTGTGAAACTTGGCCACAACTTTTTACTTTTGTGGCGAGAACCTGGTGGTTTTCGTGATAGATATTTTCCTGATACATTCAAATCAGACTTTTATGGTATAATCTTGCTTAGTGCTGGTGATACTATGCTTCTGTTAGCACAAAAAAAATCTAAAATGTGTACGAAGATAGGTTTTGAATATATTTCTTTATAATATCATTTATAATATACCTTCTGGAGAAAAGAGTTTAATGTAGGTATTTCAGATGAAGATGATTTGGGTCACTCTTGAATACTGTTTCCGAATTTCTAAAAATCTTGTCCCCGGGGTTTTTTTATTGGACTGTATTCGACTATTTAATATTTATAAATATTTTCTGTCTTTCTACGGTTTGCAGTTTGTATGTGAAGGAATTTTTTTAAAAGGCCATTTTTATCTTATACACTACTTAGGCTCTGGAAGAGCTGAAAATTATTGGAGCAATAACTGAATATACAACCTTTTTTTTTCGCCTCCCAAGTCTGAAGATTCTACCGTGATACTCGGAAAACTTGGGACTGTTGAGCGATAACGTATCTTTTTCACAAATCATAGTTTTTGCTGGTATTAAAGTACTAGCTGCGAGAGTTTGTTGGGTGCTGTAGGGATAGTGTCACAAAGAGGGGTGTGCTACATTTTGTGTATAAAGCTTTCCCCTCTTGCTTATGGGGGAAGATGGAAGGAAGAGCCAACTGCATTTTGGACTTAAATTAACCACCTGGTTGGTGACCAATTATTTGCTGCGATTCACCATCATTAAACAGAGGTTTTAATGCTGATGTGGAATAATACCTTCATGCAGAGCAGGGAATGTGCAGACATTGAGCTCTTGGCTGAGAATGTTATTATTTTTGCCACATGAGAGTTGCACAATTGTGGGCATTTTGAAGAGTTTTGTGACTTGCCCTACCCTACTAGTTTAAATTATTTCTGGAATATTTTTCTCATGTATTTGCAAATCTTTTTTGTTCATGGGTAAATGTGTGTGTAGCTGACTTCCTGTTTTTTGTACATCCCTCTGAGGGTACCCGTGCATAGGTGGCAATATTTTAATGTTAGATTTGAATAAACTGGTTTTGTAACACTTCTGGGTCCTGCTCTTCTGTTATTGTTTGGGCTACAAAGGTAAACAGGAAACAGATCCGAAAAAGTTTCATTTCAGAATGATCAATGACCTAAACATGAATCAAACCAAGGATTTTAGGATAATTGGGTGGTCTGAAATCCACTTGAGAATTCAAAACATATAAAAAGACATACTGTACTGTATTTATGATCATTGCAACATATACACTCACAAACACAAAAGATACAGAATAAATGCTTTCAATCAGGTCAGCTATTGCTGCATTGAGAGCCCAACTGTTGAAATAAACCAGCATTGATGGTTGTCATGATTATGATTATGATACAAATATCTAAAAAAGTGCTCGTGTGTTAAACGAAGGCACACATGAAAACACTCCTGGAAAAGGGGGGCGGGGAGAGAATTATGTTCATATATGTTCTGAAGCAGGATTTATTGCTAAAGCTGCATTTTCAACTTTGTTATCTGGTTCTCCATAACTTGGTGTCCAGTAGTAATGACGCTTAAGACCATGGGAGACTTCAGCAAGATATATAATTCCATCCACTGTGTAGGGCTCAACATCTGTTCCAGTGGGCTTCAAACGGCCACTCTCAAGCAAGTCTGCAAATGCCTGGGGAAAAAAACCCACACAATATGAAGTTGACTATTTTTGCAATCAGCAGTGTCCCAGGAATACTTTCAGTAAGAAAATAAAATGAAGAATGGTGCATACATCATATGGTTTGTCTGTCTGTCTGTCTGTCTGTCTGTCTGTCTGTCTGTCATCTATCTATCTATCTATCTATCTATCTATCTATCTATCTATCTATCTATCATCTATCTATCTATTAGATTTGTATGCCGCCCTTCTCCAAAGACTCGGAGCGGCTCACAACAGCAAAACAATACAAATCCAATAATTAAAACAATTTAAAACCTTAATATAAAAAGCAATCAAACATCTCATATAAACCATACATAAAGCAGAAACGGTCCAGGGGAATCAGTTTCCCCATGCCTGACAACAGAGGTGGATTTTAAGGAGTTTGCGAAAAGCAAGGAGGGTGGGGGCAATCCTAATCTCCGGGGGGAGTTGATTCCAGAGGGTCGGGGCCGCCACAGAGAAGGCTCTTCCCCTGGGTCCCGCCAGATGACATTGTTTGGTTGACGGGACCCGGAGAAGGCCAACTCTGTGGGACCTGGCCGGTCGCTGGGATTTGTGCGGCAGAAGGCGGTCTCAGAGATATTCTGGTCCGATGCCATGAAGGGCTTTATAAGTCATAACCAACACTTTGAAATGTGACCGGAAACTGATCGGCAACCAATGCAGACTGCGGAGTGTTGGTGTAACATGGGGATATTTGGGAAAGCCCATGATTGCTCTCGCAGCTGCATTCCGCACGATCTGAAGTTTCCGAACACTCTTCAAAGGTTACAATACACGTGGGTAGAAAGACAGATCTTGAGAGACAGGCAGAGACTGCCAAAAAGACAATGGTCCAATGAAAGTAGAGCATAATATAGGTCATAAAATAATAGGGTAAGGGGTCTTCTACTCCCATACCCTGCTTAAGCAGGAGTGATGGTGAATCTATAGGATGCGTGCCACAGGTGGCACATGGAAGTATATCTGAAGGCACACAAGGCGCTGCCCTGTGTCAGCTCCCCAGGCTTCAGGAAAACCTCTCGAGCCTGTGGATGGTGAAAACAGGCCCAAGGTGCTTACCTGAAGTTCGGAAACGAACTTCTGACAGACCCATTGGGCCCACTTTTTGTCATCTACAGGCTCGGGAGGCTTCCCTAAAGCCTAGGGAGGGCGAAAAATTACTATCGGAAGTCCAGTGGCTTTAGAGAGGCCTTCTCGCATGTTGGGGGGAGCAGCGAGGTGTGTTTGTGTGCATGGACAGGGGGAAGGCACTACATTATGTGGGCACTATCGTGCCTGCAAGTGCCCTTTTGGCACCCGAGCAAAGCAGCACTCTGGTTGGTCATAGAAACATAGAAGTCTGACGGCAGAAAAAGACCTCATGGTCCATCTAGTCTGCCCTTATACTATTTTCTGTATTTTATCTTAGGATGGATATATGTTTATCCCAGGCATGTTTAAATTCAGTTACTGTGGATTTATCTACCACGTCTGCTGGAAGTTTGTTCCAAGGATCTACTACTCTTTCAGTAAAATAATATTTTCTCATGTTGCTTTTGATCTTTCCCCCAACTAACTTCAGATTGGTCACTTCTCCATCAATCAACCGATTGTGTGTTGTTTACAATCTTGTTCTGTCGAGCTCTCTGGTAGAATCCTCCCGAAAATTCACAGATACAAATTTCAGACACACACGTTTGAAAATTCAAACACAATGTTCTTTATACCGAAAATTCAAATAAACTAAGCCCTCTTTTGGTATAGCAAAGAGCACTCGTCTCCAAACAAACTGGTAATTTGTACAAGTCCCTTATCAGTTCTGAGATACTTATCTTGCAACTGTGAGGCAATTCACAGTCCTTCTTTCACAAAGTGAAACACACTTTGCTCTGGTTTAGTTTCAAAGCGGGAAAAAATCAGCACAAAAAGGTCGAAGTCAGCAAGGCAGGCACGAAACACAATGATCGGATAATCCTCCACAATGGCCAAACCCACAGGCTGCTATTTATAGCAGCCTCACTAATTACCACAGCCCCACCCAACCACAGGTGGCCTCATTTTATTTGATAATAATCTCTCAGTTGTTGTTGCCTATGCATCGCTCTCCGCATGCGTGGCTGCATCATTAACTCTTGTTCTGAATCCAAGGAGGAGAGAGATAATTGATCTCTTTCTGAGCTGTCTGCCACACTCTCCTCCTCCCTGTCACTCATGTCTTCTTGGTCAGAGGAGCCTTCATCAGCAGATTCCACCAGGGGCAAAACAGGCCTGCGGCATGTGGATGTCTCCCCCACATCCACAGTCCTTGGGGCAGGAGCTGGGCCAGAGCTAACCACAACACAATCTCATGTAGGCAAGTAGAAAACCCGCGAAGTAGCCAAAATCCACAATATGTATTTTCCATTAATAAAAACCTGCGATGCACCGAGTCCGCGAAAAGGTGAACCACGAAGTGGCGAGGGAACTCTGTAGTTCAATAAAGGGGGAGTTTCCCTGTTTCTTGGTTCTGTGCTTAGGCTGGCTCAGAACACAATCTATGTTTCATCACTCAGTTATTTAAATGACAATTGCCGGCTTGGTTATTTAATTTCCCTTTTTTTCATTTGATTAAATAAACTGATGTAAACTATTTTCTTTAATAATTTTTAAAAATGGGAACCACCAAAGAGAGTTTTTTCAGACTGTGAAACCTCCATTTCAGAGGCATTTTTCCACCTCTGAAATCTCCACTGTAGCCCCACCCAGCCTCTCAAATGGAGATTTCAGAGGCTGAAATAAAGCCTCTGAAACGGAGTTTTTACAGGCTATTTTCAGCCTCTGAAACCTCTGTTTGAGAGGCTGGGCAGGGCTACATTTGGTGTAGAAACACACCCAAATTTTCACTCTCTTTTAGGGGCAAAAAGGCACATCTTATACTCCAAAAAATACGGTAGTCTAAAGAAACCTTTGAGCAGAAGGGCCTACCACACAAGCATCTTCATCTAATTTGTTTCCCCAGATGTAGATGTAGGAAAGGACGGGGTTTGTTTGCATGGCTTCTGAAAGCGCCACTAGTCCTGGTCCAGAGATATTGTTGTACGTCACTGCTAACCTAAGAAAAGGATATGAAGCAGAAAACAAAGTTATTTGGAGCAAAGCTGAGCAGGCTTAGCCTTTTTTCAAACTGCATGAGAAAATATCTCTATACTAGATCAGGTGCCTCCAACCTTGGCAACTTTTAAGATTTGTGGACTTCAACTCCCAGAGTTCCTCAGCCAGGAGTTGAAATCCCCAAGTCTTAAAGTTGCCAAGGTTGGAGACTCCTGTACTACATGCAACTCTTATATTTTGTTCCCCATCCATAACCACATCTGCTATCGTTATCCAGAATCACAAAATCAATGTTGCTTTATATCACTTTTTATCCTCTGTTCTGTCGGGCTCTCTGGTAGAATCCTCCCAAAAATTCACAGGTGCAAATTTCAGACACACACACGTTTGAAAATTCAAAACAATGTTCTTTATAATGAAAATTCACTTAAACCAAGCCCTCTTTTGGTATAGCAAAGAGCACTCGTCTCCAAACAAACTGGTAATTTGTACAAGTCCCTTATCAGTTCTGTGATACTTAGCTTGCAGCTGTGAGGCAATTCACAGTCCTTCTTTCACAAAGTGAAACACACTTTGCTCTGGTTTAGTTTCAAAGCAGGGAAAAATCAGCACACAAAAGGTCAAAGTCAGTAAAGCAGTCACGAAACACAACGATCAGATAATCCTCCACAATGGCCAAACCCACAGGCTGCTATTTATAGCAGCCTCACTAATTACCACAGCCCCAACCAACCACAGGTGGCCTCATTTTCTTTGATAATAATCTCTCAGTTGTTGTTGCCTATGCATCGCTCTCCACATGCGTGGCTGTATCATTAACTCTTGTTCTGAATCCAAGGAGGAGCTAGAGAATTGATCTCCTTCTGAGCTGTCTGCCACACTCTCCTCCTCCCTGTCACTCATGTCTTCTTGGTCAGAGGAGCCTTCATCAGCAGATTCCACCGGGGGCAAAACAGGCCTGCAGCATGTGGATGTCTCCCCCACATCCACAGTCCTTGGGGCAGGAGCTGGGCCAGAGCTAACCACAACATCCTCATGATAGTATTTATGTCTCTGGCTCACTCCGTGGTGCTCATTTCTCCTTTATTTGATTATTCATTTTCCATTTTCCTTAGGGCTTCTTACTTATGCTCTGACAACCTAAGTGTTGAACCAGACCACTGTGGCTTTCAGCAAACCATGGCTAAGCAAACCATGGCCTAAATGGTCTTATGGAAAGCTTACATTACAGACCCAGGAATCAACACACTGAAGATTAATTACAGGCTAATGAGATAAGTGTCAAAGTTCCAGGTAACATCCGAACTAAATCAGAGTCCAAGTCAAAGTACTCCTCAAAGTTCCAATTTATTTCCAAAGCCATCCTGACACCTGTTCTGCCGGGCTTCTCGACACGAGCCCCCAATGAAGTTCAAAGGTAGGAATTCAGACACACATAATTGTAAAGTCAATAACACTGTTTTATCGAAAGGAAAATACGAACCGAACACACTTTTAGCCAAAGTGCTCACCTTCAAAGCAACAGCCTTGAATGCTGTGAAGAACAATAAACAAACACAAAGCAGATAAAAAAGGCAGCTGTAAAGACGTCACAGCCACCCTCCTTCAAGAGTTCTCAAGTCACAAACTTAACTAGGAAGTAGTCCAAACGTCCTGGAAACAGTTCAAATAGTTCTAGTAGAATCCCGATTCAAAGTACACTTATCTCCTTCATCGAACAGATAAACTTCCACGCCCAGAGGCAAGAACGCTGACAATTTAACAGCAGCCCCATTAGCCTAATTACCCCCAGCCACAGGTGCTCTCCCTTATTTCCTGTAGTCTTTCCGCAGTTGCTCTTTTCTTGATACCGCCCTGCATCTGCGCACATCAATGAATGTCTCCCCTTCTGAATCCATTGATGATAATGATGATGAATCACTCACGGGACAACTCTCTAATGGGCTGCCTGTAATTATCTCTTCTGAGGATCCTATTTCACTTTCACTATCTTCTACAGACGCTTTGCTGTCGAAAGCAGTTGGCAGCAAAACCGCCCTCTGACATTGGGAGGATTCACCCACATCCACCCCCACAGTCCTTGCAGCACAACCACAACACCTATGCAGGGAAACCTGGATCTGAGTTTCCCATTCAGTTGAAAGTTCACATCCCTTGTCCCCCACCCACCACCTTGTCACGTTGCCCACTCAGATTGTGCCAGCATGGCCAATCCTTCCTCCGCTTCCGCCCAGGTGGGTGGGCATAGGATGGCCTTGAACCCCTCGAAAGAATGCTTTGTGGCTCCATCTGTTCCTTCCTGAAAAATCGCCCCTCCCAAGTTCCCATAAACATCAGGTTAATTTATCACCAACTTCTGACAATAAAATCAGGAAGATTTTGGCACCAGGAGACTTGTGCTTAAGCCAGTGAGGGTGAACCTTTTAGACACCAAGTGCTCTAACTGCGCATACGTGCATGCTGAAAGATGCGCAAGTGCAGCAGAGACCCGAAGACCAGCTGGCTAGGGCGAGATGGGGCATCGCAACACCGATAGCACGGCAAGAGGGAAGATCTTTTTCTTTTGTGAGCTTGTTTTGTTGTTTGCAGAGAAACAGAAGCTGATGAAAGTAGCGTCATGGAGATCTGACCTGGGGCGATGGCGCATGTGCCAGTAGAAAGGGTTCTGCGTGCCACCTCTGGCCTGAGGGTCATAGGTTTGCCATCACGGGCTTAAGGTGTTCCAGCAGCAATGGTCAGAAAGATTCAAATAGGTTCAATTTTGTTTGAAGAAATTTGGAACAGCTTACTTAATTTCTCATCCTAGGATCACAAAACTAGATGGATACAATTTTCATAAAATTGGTTAGGGATATGATTTTTGGGACATTAAAAAAAATCCATAGCAAATAATGAAAGCCATTGTTAAATGCACTATTTTTTTTGACGTTCAATATAAACCATTTTAACAGAGACTTCTAAATGTGACTGTTGTGTTTCAAGTAACAGCCTGAATATTTTTTTCCATTTTGGGGGTTGTTGTTTCATTCATATCTGCAGTTTGCAATACTCTCGTGTTATCACATCAATATGTCTAGAAATAAAGATTTTGTATACTGACGCTTGGAGAGTTCGATTGTGTGTAGCAAGAGCGTCACTCAGATAGAAAGCACCGTCATTTTCTATCCTGTTAAAATTAAGATCCACAATCTCGAGCGTAGTGTTTCGTTTTAACAGCTGTCCTAGAAACTTCATGCCATCTCGGCTAATTTTGTTACTGAAAAGAGATAAGCATAAATATTCATTTTTAAAAGAATGTATTGTGTTCCAGAGGAGGAACTGCATTGCGGTCCACAAAGGTTTGCTAATTTATTTATTTATTTATTAATCAGATTTGTATGCCGCCCCTCTCCGCAGACTCGGGGCGGCTCACAGCAATAATAATACAATGTAAACAAATCTAATATTTAAGTTAATTTAAAAACCCCAATTTAGAAACCAATCATACATACTAGCATACCATGCATCAATTTTATAAGCCTAGGGGGAGGGAAAGTGTCAATTCCCCCATGCCTGACGACAGAGGTGGGTTTTAAGGAGCTTACGAAAGGCTAGGAGGGTGGGGGCAACTCTGATATCTGGCGGGAGTTGGTTCCATAGGGTCGGGGCCGCCACAGAGAAAGCTCTTCCCCTGGGTCCCGCCAAATGACATTGTTTAGTTGATGGGACCCGGAGAAGGCCAACTCTGTGGGACCTAACTGGTCGCTGGGATTCGTGCGGCAGAAGGCGGTCCCGGAGATATTCTGGTCCGGTGCCATGAATACTATAAGCAGCTCCCAAAAAAGCCAACATAGTTCTAGGCTGTATTAACAGAGGGATAGAATCAAGATCATGTGAAGTGGGAAAAGCCAAGATTGAAAAATGCTGTAATGGATGATCTTCTAGATTAGGGGTGTCAAACCCGTGTTGTTAGGGTGGAGTCTAGATCTTTCTAACCATCTTTCAACAATTGCTGCCAACCTGCCTTCCATTGTGGACCTGTATACTTCATGAATCAAAAAGAGCAGTGAAAATATTTATTGACCCCTCACAGCCTGGACATAAACTGTTTCCACTCCTACCCTCAAAACGTCACTACAGAGCACTGCACACCAAGACAACTAGACACAAGAACAGTTTTCCCTGAATGCCATCACTCTGCTAAACAAATAATTCCCTCAATGTTGTCAAACTATTTACTAAATCTGCACTTCTATTCTACTAGTTTTTTCTTATCATTCCTATCACACATTTCCTCCTTCTTACGGCTGTATGACTGTAACTTGTTGTTTTTTTTAATTAATGTTGATTGTTTCTTCATTGCTTATTTGACCCCTGTGACAATCATTAAGTGTTGTACCTCATGATTCTTGACAAATGTATTTTTTCTTTTGTGTACCCTGACAGCATCTGCACCAAAGATAAATTCCTTGTGTGTCAAATCACACTTGGCCAATAAAGAATTCTATTCTATATTTCTATTCAAAAGTGAATCCCAATGTCATTAGTTATTTTTATCCCTAGGAAATGGGATACAAAATCACAACTTTAATCTGGACCTGAATTTGGATATAAAACTTGAAACCCCCAATATAACTTTTAATTACTGTCCAATATTATTAATATGAATTCTTTTCTAACATCGACATTGTTGAAAACCCGAACTTTACAAATCTTAATTGCATCCATTTCAGTAGAATATGCCATCCTATCCCCAAAATCATATTTCTCAAAATGAATGCACCCACATGTGACAATTGGACATTCAACAAATCTTCACCTATCTAAAAGCTGTTAAGTTAGGGAAGTCTAGATTGATGCAAGAGAGGTGCAATTTTTTATCTCTACTTCCATAAAAAAGGGGAATATCAGCAGGCTTGTGAAGGAGGATATGGAACAACTAGGCGGCAGAGGTTTTCGGAATTACCAGTGTTAAAAAAAAGAAGCCTTATTCCAACAAAGCAATCTGTATTGTTCAAGACTCTCTTACCAGCTGATATCAAGATATCGGAGGGTGCTATTGTCGTACAAGGCATCGCACAGACGTTCCATCCCAAAATTCTTCATTCCATGTTTACATAAATGCAATTCCACCAAAGTGCAGTTGACTCTCAGCATAAAAGCTAGGTGGATGGTGGTTTCTTCCTGAAGTTCCATATTATTAAATTACATTTTGAACCTATTCCAGGTAGCAACAGCAATAGCACTTAGACTTACATAACACCCCATAATGCTTTATCACCCACTCTAAGCAGTTTACAAAGTCATCCTATTGCCCCCAACAATCAGGACCCTTATTTTACCAGGATCGAACACCTGGCAGTGAGCTGAATTAGCCTGTAATACAGTGGTACCTCTACTTACAAACTTAATTCGTTCCCTGACCAGGTTCTTAAGAAAAAAAAGTTTGTAAGAAGAAGCAATTTTTCCCATAGGAATGTAAAAGCAAATACTGCATGCAATTGGGGAAACCACAGGGAGGGTGGAGGCCCTCTTTCCTCCCAGGAGATTCCTAGAGAGGCCCCACAGAGGCTTCTCTCCACCTTTTCCAGAACTGTTTCCTCCCAGGAGATTCCTAGAGAGGCCCCATAGAGACTTCTCCCCGCCTTTTCTGGCCCTGTTTCCTCCCAGGAGATTCCTAGAGAGGGCCCACAGAGGCTTCTCCCCACCTTTTCTGGCCCTGTTTCCTCCCAGGAGATTCCTAGAGAGGTCCCACAGAGACTTCTCCCCGCTTTTTCTGGCCCTGTTTCCTTTCAGGAGATTCTTAGAGAGGTCCCACGGAGGCTTCTCTCTGCCTTTTCCGGCCCTGTTTCCTCCCAGGAGATTCCTAGAGAGGCCCCACGGAAGCTCACCCTGCCAGCTCGGGTTTGTAAGTGGAAAATGGTTCTTGGGAATAGGCATAAAAATCTTGAACGCCCGGTTCTTATCTAGAAAAGTTTGTAAATAGAGGCCTTCTTAGGTAGAGGTACCACTGTACTACTTTCTAACCACTGTGTCACCATGGCTCCTAACCACAGCCTTCCCCAACCTGGTGCTTTCCAACGGTGAGGAGAATGTTAGCTTTCATCTGGGTTTGTCTAATGTAGATTCAAAGGACAAAGAAATTTAACATTGCCCAAGATTTTGGTCCATATTTATATTTGTTACCATCTATTCTCCCTAGAGGGAGTGAAACCAACTTAAATTTAGGGGTGGTCATGGCTGCTAAAACAGCCCAGCATACTCACTTCTTCACTGTATAAAATTGGCCTGTTGAGATTTAAAGCTTTAATTGACTCATTGTGATTCAAAACTGTTGCCATGGCTATCATGCTTTCCGTACCCTGAAAATAATGAATAAAAAATCCAGGAAAAGGTCACTTCAGCTCCACAGTTAAACTTCAACAATTTAAAGCTAACACTTAAAATTAAGTTTTATATTCTGTTCAAAGTCATAATGGTAAATCTTTCTTGGCTGCGTACGGTAAACGTGGTTGAGTTATGTTTTTCTTTTTGACAAGCCTCTGAAATAATTTTGCTTTAACTTTACTTACCAGGTCACAGTCTCCTAAATCTAACTTCTGTATTGTGCTGTTCAGCTGCATCATGGCTGCAAAATACATCCCTCCTTTATTCTCAATCTTGTTGCCTGTCATTCTTAAGTAACTCAGTGTTTCGTTCCTCTGGAAGGAAAACTTTAATTATTTCTTTGCAATAGTTTAAATTGGTCCTCGCCTTCCAAGATCCCTAGCCAGCATGGCTCTTTCCCAATCCTTTACATAGGCTACAACATTAATGTTGACAATTTATTCAGGGAATTTAAAATATTTTAGCACCTCCCTCCCCACTTTCCTGGATGATGTCAGGCTGAGGAGAGACTGGTGTTATCCCTGATATTCAAGGGTGAAATTCAAAATTTTCCCTACCGGTTCTGTGAGTGTGGCAGGATACTGCAAAATCTCCATTCCCTCCCCACTCCTGGGGGAAATATATTGCAAAATCTCCATTCCCATCCCGCTCCTGGGGGAAATATATTGCAAAATCTTCATTCCTATCTCACTCCTGGGGAAGGATACTGCAAAATCTCCATTCCCTCCCCACTCCTGGGGGAAATATACAGTGTTCCCTCGATTTTCGCGGGTTCGAACTTCGCGGAAAGTCTATACCACGGTTTTTCAAAACTATTAATTAAAAAATACTTTGTGGGTTGTTTTCCCTATACCACGGTTTCCCCCGCCTGATGACGTCATATGTCATCGCCAAACTTTCGTCTGCCTTTAATAAATATTTTTTTAATAAACTTTAATAAATAAACATGGTGAGTAATAATCTAAATGGTTGCTAAAGGAATGGGAAATTGCAATTTAGGGGTTTAAAGTGTTAAGAGAAGGCTTGTGATACTGTTCATAGCCAAAAATGGTGTATTTACTTCTGCATCTCTACTTCGCGGAAATTCAACTTTCGCTGGCGGACTCGGAACGCATCCATCACAAAAAGCGAGGGAACACTGCATATTGCAAAATCTCCATTCCCATCCTGCTCCTGGAGGAAATATATTGCAAAATCTCAATTCCCATCCTGCTCCTGGGGGAAATATATTGCAAAATCTTCATTCCCATCCCGCTCCTAGGGAAGGATACTGCAAAATCTCCATTCCCACCCCACTCCTAGGGAAGGATACTGCAAAATCTCCATCCCTCCCCACTCTGGAGCCAGCCATAGGTGGTATTTGCAGGTTGTCTGAACTACTCAAAATGATCCCTACTAGTTCTCCACAACCTGCTTTTTTCCATGGGAAAAAAGGTTCACCATCACTGACCAAAGGCTATCTTGTTCATAGTGTACCTGCCTGTATCCTTAGCAATATTTTTTCATTTGGATTCAGTGTTGGATTTTTACCCTCTAGCAAAGAATTAAGCCAAGAAAGAACTCAGCATCTGGCATTAGAGTGATAATCTCTCTGCTCAGCCAACTCAGGAATTCTGGGACTTGAAATCCACAAGTCATAAATGGTCCATAGTTCCCCACTTCTAGCCTAAGGGCTGATCCTGAACAGAAATTGCAACAAGACTGAATCTACTCTCCAACTGCCTTGTCTGAATCTATCCAAGACTTTACATCCCAATGGGTCTTGCTCCAAATGGGAAGCTGATATGGCTTTCTATGCCTTTCTCCCAGATCTATCCACACTTACATGCATTCCTTTAGCTATGAATTCTGCTCCAAGGGTACCAATGTCGTTAAACATCAGGTTGAGATAGAGCAGGGTCCGATTATCCTACAATACAAAGACATGGGGGTCTGTCATTGTCTGTTGTCACACCCTTCCAATGATTGGTTTCCTTAGGATGAATGCACAATGCATGTTCCAGTTTGGTCAGCAGTCAAACACATGGCTGAGAGTTGGGGCCCAACAGCTACATGGCTCCATGCAATCTGCACATACAGATTTGTGGAGGATTTCGTTTTTTGCAAAAAGTCTTTTTTTAAAAAATCCATATGTAAATCCATATTCCTTCAAATTTATTTATTTATTCATTCAATCAATCAATCAATCAATCATTTTATTGGATTTGCATGCTGCCCCTCTCTGAAGACTCAGGGCAGCTCACAGCATATACAGTAAAGCAAGAATAATAGCAATCCAATTAACACATTATAAACAATCTTTAAATTTCTAATTAAAAAGGAAAAAAAAGCATTAATATCATTCATTCAACAATCAAATTAAAGCATTCATTGGTCAGGGGGGATGATCTAAGGAACGCCAGGCCTGGCAGCAAAGATGAGTTTTTAAACTCTTCCGGAAGGTGAGGAGGGTGGGGGCAGTGCAAATCTCCGGAGGGAGCTGATTCCAGAGGGCCCAGGCCCCCCACAGAGAAGGCTCTTCCCCTGAGTCTCGCCAGCCGGCATTGTTTGGTCGATGGGGCCCTAAGGAGACCAACTCTGTGGGACCTCACCGGTTGCTGGGATTTGTGCAGCAGAAGGCGGTCTCGGAGATAGTCTGGTCCTATGCCATGTAGGGCCTTAAAGGTCATAACCAACACTTTGAATTGTGCCCAGAAACAGATTGGTAGCCAATGCAGTCTGCGGAGTGATGGTGAGATGTGGGCATTTCTTGGAAAGCCCAAGACTGCTCACACAGCTGCATTTTGGGCGAATTGAAGTTTCCGAACACTCTTCAAAGGTAGCCCCATGTAGAGAGCATTGCAGTAGTCGAAATATGGTAACATTACAATGAATACATGATTTATACACTTTAACCAATCATAATTTCTTTATATGTGTGTGTGTGTGTGTATGTGTATGCATATATATATATATAGTATGAATGTTGCTGTTTGGTTTTTTAAATAATGATAGGGTTTTATATGCTTTTAATATTAGATTTGTTCCACTGCTATATTGTTTTTATCGCTGTTGTGAGCCGCCCCGAGTCTTCGGAGTGGGGTGGCATACAAATCTAATAAATCAATAAATAAATAAAAATATTTATGTCGAAAAAAGTTGAAGGGATTAGATACTTTAGCCTAGAGGTTAATACTCTGCCTTGCAAGGCAAAGGCTGCAAGTTCAAATCCCAGTGAGGGCATGGCTAGCTGATGAGGTCAGAAAAAGAACAAACATTGTCATACACTGAGGACAACCTGAACTAGCCTGGCCCAATCTACAACTGTCTGTAACTATGCTGGGTTTATGAATTCTAGATTCTCGACCCTGCAAGAAAAGACTGAGACACATAAGGCAAATGCAATTCCCTCCCAAAATTTTAAAGGAACAGGGATTTCTAGATACCTGAATGAAAGCAGCAATGTGGGCTGCACCAGCATCAGTTAAGAGATTGTATCTCAGGTCCAGCCCTGAAAAAAACCCAAAGGACACCAAAAATGTATTTATTTATTTGTCAAAACATATACAAGTTAGCAGTTATTTGGTATAAACATAAATATAGTAAATACAGATAAATGAGGACAATAGGACAGGGATGGTAGGCACACTGATGCGCTTATGCAAGCCCCCCGCAGACCTCTTAGGAATGTAGACCTCACCCCATTTTTTTGGTTTTGTAAAATATCTTAAAGCAAAATCAGAATGTCCAATTGCCTTTAAAATAAAAGCATCTTTTGAGACAAACAGGAAAATTTAAACTTCAAGTCTTTATTCGGTTATACTATCTGATTCCAGAAGATCACAAATTGAGTTGGCCTTCTCCAGGTCCCGTTGACTAAGCAATGTCATTTGGCGGGACCCAGGGGAAGAGCCTTCTCTGTGGCGGCCCCGACCCTCTGGGACCAACTCCCCCCGGATATCAGAGTTGCCCTCACCCTTCTTGCCTTTCGTAAGCTCCTCAAAAACCACCTCTGTCGTCAGGCATGGGGGAATTGAAATATTCCCTTCCCCCTAGGCTTATAGAGTTTATACATGGTATGTTTGTATGTATGATTGGTTCTTTAAATTGGGGTTTTTTAGATTATTTTTAATATTAGATTTGTTTACATTGTCTTTTTATTGTTGTTAGCGGCCCCCAGTCTACAGAGAGGGGCGGTATACAAATCTGATTAATAAATGAATGAATGAATGAATGAATGAATGAATGAATGAATGAATGAATAAATCCCCTTTAAAGCAGGGTGAAATTTTTCGGTCTGTCTGTCTGTCCGTCCATCCGTCCGTCCATCCATCCATCCATCCATCCACCCACCCACCCACCCACCCACCCACCCACCCATTCATCCATCCATCTATCTGAGGACAAATCAAGGGAAATAGTTCTTCACCCAGAGGGTCGTTGGTTTATGGAATTCACTTCCAGAAGAGGTCGTGACAGCTGTCAGCCTTGATAGCTTCAAGGCAGGATTAGACAGATTCATGGATGCCAAGTGTATCGGTGGTTATTGAAACGGATGTCCACCTGCCGCCTCTATGTTGGTTGAGGCAGGCAGGATTCCCTTGAGTACCATTTGTGGGGGTCAAGGGAAAGGGAGGGTCTTGCCTTCTCTTTCTGCTCAAGATTCCCATGGACAATTGGTGGGCCACTGCGTGAGACAGAATGCTGGACTCGATGGGCTTTGGCCTGATTCAGCATGGCTCTTCTTATGTTCTTATCTATTTGATTTCTTTTAATGCCACCCTTCTCCTTAGACTCAGGGTGGCTTACAACATGTTAGCAATAGCACTTTTTAACAGAGCCAGCATATTGCCCCCAAAATCCGGGTCCTCATTTTACCCACCTCGGAAGGATGGAAGGCTGAGTCAACCTTGCGATTTGAACTGCTGACCTGCAGATCTAGCAGCCAGTTTTAGTGGCCTGCAGTACTAAACACTGCACCACCTTGGCTCTGAAATGCTACCAGTTTGGGCATACCACCAGCAGCCGCTGTCGGTTGTTTGGAGAATTATTAGCAGCGGTGGTGTGAGGCTATGACCCCCCCCCCACCTGGACGTCGCTACTTTTGTCTTTTTTTAAACCCTCTGTGAATGCGCAAAGCCTTCTGCGCATGTGCAGAGGGTGAAATAGTGCACGTAATGGTGATGCAGGCTTTTGAACTAGTACAGAAGGTGTTCTGCCGACTTCTAGTACAAGCCTCCAATGAAAAGAAAATTGGTTCAAAACAGACACACACACGCAGTAGAAGTCCAGTAAATGTCTTTTATCTCAACAAAAGAGAAGCAAAACTCCCTTTTAGAATTCAAAGGGATTTCTTGTATAAACAAGGCAGTAATGGATTACAGTCCGATAACAAGGCAAGCAATAAATCAGCAATAAACCAGTACTGTGAAGTTCGGCACAAATACTGTTTGTTCCAGACGTGGCAAAAACTTACAAGGATTTCTTTTCTCAAACTCCGTGACTCCCAACAACTACAATCAGATAATCTCCACGCTGCTAAGCCCGCACACTGCCAATTTAACAGCTGCTATAATTATGTGAGCCCCACCCAACCACAGGTGGATTCTCTATCGCCTGTAATATTTCTTCAGTTGTTCTCTTCTATGCATAACTCTACGCATGTGTGGGTCTATCAATTCCTCATCCGAATCTACCAAAGATAAGGGAGATTGGCTTCCTGGGCTGTCTGCCAAGCCCCCCTCTTCCAAGTCACCCCCCACCTTCTTCTTCTTCCGAGGAAACTTCGCTACCTGACTCTGTCGGCAATAAAACAGGCCTATGACATGTTGATGTTTCCCCTGCATCCACCTCCACATTCCTTGGGGCAGGAGCTGGGCCAGAGCCAACCACAACAAGAAGGTAGGTAAATTTCACAGCTGCTTTAAGGCATTATGTTTTGTGTTTACAGATGCTAAAATAAGGAAACATACCTGTAAGATACACATTGTTCATAAAGACAGACGCAAGGATTTGAAAATCAGAATCGGTCACTTTCTGCACAGGTATCAAGCGGTTATTTCCAGCTATTTTAAGTGTTATCTTTTTGTCCGACCTGTGGATAACATAGACAGAAGCTCTTTTCGTTGTAGCTCTTCCATTTTATTTCGCTCCAATTAAACATTATTCATGGAGTCTTCTTTCTCTTTCACCGAGAGGGGAAAAAGTAATTCATAATCTGAAATGCATCCAGGCATGCACAGATGGATTTTTAAAAACTAAGTCTTACTCAATTTGCTGCAAAGTAAATGATGCCATAATTCAATTCCTTGTACTTAATATCAAATGTACAGTGATACCTCGTCTTACAAACGCCTCGTCATACAAACTTTTTGAGATACAAACCCGGGGTTTAAGATTTTTTTGCCTCTTCTTGCAAACTATTTTCACCTTACAAACCCACCGCTGCTGCTGGGATGCCCCACCTCCGGACTTCCGTTGCCAGCAAAGCACCCGTTTTTGCACTGCTGGGATTCCCCTGAGGCTCCCCTCCATGGGAAACCCCACCTCCAGACTTCCGTGTTTTTGTGTTGCTGCAGGGGAATCCCAACAGGGGAATCCCAGCAGCGCAAAAACGGGCACTTCGCTGGCAACGGAAGTCCGGAGGGGATGCTTCCCAGTGAGGGGAGCCTCAGTGAAATCGCAGCATTGCAAAAACAAAGAGGTCCAGAGATGGGGTTTCGAGGACTTTGGTGTTTTTGTGATGCTGCGATTTCACTGATGCTCCCTTCGCTGGGAAACCCCACCTCCGGACTTCCGTTGCCTGTGAAGCGCCCATTTTTGCGATGCTGGGATTCCCCTGCAGCATCACAAAAACACAGAAGTCCAGAGGTGGGGTTTCCCATGGAGGGGAGCCTCAGGGGATTCCCAGCAGTGCAAAAACGGGCGCTTCGGCTGGCAAAAGGGGTGAATTTGGGGCTTGCACGCATTAATCGCTTTTCCATTGATTCCTATGGGAAACATTGTTTCGTCTTACAAACTTTTCACCTTAAGAACCTTGTCCCGGAACCAATTAAGTTTGTAAGACAAGGTATCACTGTACTTAATATTAAAAAGATATTGATAAAATTGAACGGGTCCAAAGACGGGCTAAAAAATGGTGGAAGGTCTTACGCATAAAACTTATCAGGAAAGACTTCATGAACTCAATCTGTATAGTCTGCAGCAGTGTTTCCCAACCTTGGCAACTTGAAGATATTTGGACTTCAACTCCCAGAATTCCTCAGGCAGCGAATGCTGGCTGGGGAATTCTGGGAGTTGAAGTTCAGATATTTTCAAATTGCCAAGGTTGGGAAACACTGGTCTGGAGGACAGAAGGGAAAGGGGAGACATAAGTCTTCGGAGAGGGGCAGCATACAAATCTAATTAATAATAATAATAATAATAATAATAATAATAATAATAATAATAATAATAGAAACATTTAAATATGTTAAAGGGTTAAATAAGGTTTAGGAGGGGAAATGTTTTTAATAGGAAAGTGAACACAAGAACAAGGGGGCACAATCTGAGGTTAGTTGGGGGAAAGATCAGAAGCAACGTGAGCAAATATTATTTTACTGAAAGAGTCGTAGATGCTTGGAACAAACTTCCAGGAGACGTGGCTGGTAAATCCACAGTAACTGAATTTAAACATGCCTGGGATAAACATATATCCATCCTAAGATAAAATACAGGAAATAGTATAAGGGCAGACTAGATGGACCATGAGGTCTTTTTCTGCCGTCAGTCTTCTATGTTTCTATCAGCAATGCAATAGATTCTATTTACCATTTAGGGAGCTTGTCCCAGTCATTTGGCAAGATGCAACAAAGACAAATTCCTTGCGTGTCCAGTCACACTTGGCCAATAAAAATTCTATTCTATTCTATTCATTACACCAGGTGACCATGGAACAATGCAGCCAGCTGTAATGGCAAATGCCTGAAATGAAAAAGGAGTATTAATCTTGGAACTGGGTCATATGTACCTTTGGGAGGGAAGTAGTCCCTCCAAATAGTTGCCAACCACTGAATCATTAAAGCAAGGACAACCTGTACGTTATATGTATCCTAAACTTTGCAGAATCCAGATTTTTATGCTGCAAGATTTAGTTTGCAAAAGCATTTCATATGCCCAGAATGTTTAATGAATTATAGTTTTACTATGTTGCCTAAAATGTTTACTATAATTACTAAATTTACTAAATTGTTTACTATGTTTACTACAGGCTTGGAATATTGCATTCGGTTTTGGTTCTCACGATGCAGAAAGGATATTGAGACTCTAGAAAAATTGCAGAGAGTGACAAAGATAATTAGGGGACTGGAGGCAAAAAACATATGAAGAACATTTGCAGGAATTGGGCATTGCTAGTTTAATGAAAAGAAGGACCAGGAGAGACATGATAGTAGTCATCCAGTATCTCAGGGGTTGCCGCAAAGAAGAGGGAGTCAATTTATTCTCCAAAAGGCCTGAGGATAGAACAAGAAGCAATGGGTGGAAACTAAACAAGAAGAGAAGCAACTTAGAACTAAGGAGAAGTTAGACAGTTAGAATAATTAATCAGTGGAACAAGTTGCCTCCAGGAGTTGTGAATGCTCCAACACTGGAAGTTTTTAAGCAGATGTTGGATAACCATCTGTCTGAAGTAATGTAGGGTTTCCTGCCTAAGCAGGGGATTGGACTAGATTAGACCTCCAATGTCCCATCTGACTCTATTGTTATTGTTTTTGTTATTGTTGTTGTTGTTGTTGTTGTTGTTGTTGTTATTATTATTATTATTATTATTATTATTATTATTATTATTATTATTAGCAGCTAAATTTTATTCTGTTACCTTACCCTTCAATAGGGAGCTTCAATTCTTGGAGAATGCGCTTTATGAACGGGTTCACAGGTTGTTTTACTTCTTTGCAGGTTTCAGAATATTGCTGATCCAGGCTCATGTACGCTAGCATGCTTACCTAAAATGGAAAAGGTGAGAAAACAGTCACTGGCTCTATAGCATCTATGAGCAGCAGCATCATGTACACACACTCATAAGAAACCCTCAGCTGATTCTGGGGGGTCTGGTTATGGAATCTTTTATTTATTTGTTTTAGTTTTATTTATTTGTTTTGTCAAGTACATATTGGTGGTATACAAAGATATAATATCTATATACATTATACTAGTAAAAGTGAAACATTAGGTCAGGGGATGGAAGGTGCACTTATGCACGCCCTTACTGACCTCATAGGAATTGGGAGAGGTCAACAGTGGATAGTCTAAGGATAAAGTTTTGGGGGTTAGGTGATTGTACTGCAGTCAGGTAGTGAGTTCCATGCACCAACTCCTCGGTTACTAAAGTTGTATTTCCTGCAGTCGAGTTTAGAGTGGTTTATTTTAAATTTGTATCTATTGTGTGCTCGTGTGTTGTTGTGGTTGAATCTGAAGAAGTCATTGGCAGGAAGGAAGTTGTAGCAGATGATTTTAAGGGCTATCCTTAGGTTGTGTTTAAGGCAACGTACAGGTAGTTCTAAGCTTTCTAAACCTAGGATTGTAAGTCTAGTTGCATAGGATATTCTGTTGCAAGTGGAGGAGTGGAGGGCTCTTTTAGTAAAGGACCTCTGGACATTTTTTAGAGTGTTCCCACATATTTTCTAGAGTGTTCCCACATATTAGGAGGAACTGGCAGCAGCTGTGGTGCAGATATATTTGGCCTCTGGAGACCAGTCCAGACCCTGCAATCCAGGAATCTAAATCAGGGTTTCTCAAATTTTAAAGTTGGAAGGGACCTTGTAGGTCATCTACTCCAACCCCCCACTCAAGCAGGAATCTCTACACCATTTCAGACAAATGGCAGCCCAATCTCCCCTTGAAATTCTCAAGTGTTGGTCTCACAACCTCCGTAGGCAAGCTGTTCCACTGGTTGATCACTCTCACCGTCAGAAAGTTCCTCCTTATTTCCATGTTGAATCTCTCCTTGGTCAGCTTCCATCCGTTATTCCTTTTCTGGTCTTCTAGTGCTTTTGGAAAATAGTCTGAACCCCTCCTCTCTGTAGTAGGTCCTCAAGTGTTGGGACATGGCTATCAAGTCACCCCGGTCCTTCTCTTCGCCAGACTGGCCATGCTTGATATCATGAAGACCCATGGACTTCAATAGCTGGCTGGGAATTGAAGTCCCACTTGTCTACAGAAATGTGTACAGTTGCCATACATTGAGGACTACCAGCATTCACTTTTCCTTCTTTCCAGGTGACCATTTAGAGCAGTGGTTCCCAAACTTGGCAACTTTAAGACTTGTAGACTTCAACTCCCAGAATGCTATGCTGGCAGGAGAATTCTGGGAGTTGAAGTCCACAAGTTTTAAAACTGCCAAGTTTGGAAACCACTGATTTAGAGAAATGGTACAAATTTGATAACATTAAATCAAATGTGTAACATCTCTCTAAATGATCACCTACAAAGAAGGAAACAGGAACTCAGGTAGTCTTCAATTTATGACCACTGAGCCCCAAATGTCTGTAGCTAAGCGAGACAGTTGTTAAATGAGATGGGCCTCATTTTAAAACCTTTCTTGCCACAGTTGTTAAATAAATCACTATAGTTGCTAAAGTTAGAAACATGTTAAATGAATGTGACCTCCATAAAGATTTTGCTTGTCAGGTGGCGGCAAAAATCCAGCAGCTGCCAAAAACCCCCCAATATAGTTGTAGGCTGCATTAACAGAGGGATAGAATCAAGATCATGTGAAGTGTTAATACCACTTTAAAAGGCCTTGGTAAGGCCACACTTGGAATACTGCATTCAGTTTTGGTCACCACAATGTAAAAAGGATGTTGAGACTCTAGAAAAAGTGCAGAGAAGAGCAACAAAGATGATTAGGGGACTGGAGGCTAAAACATATGAAGAACCGTTGCAGGAACTAGGTGTGTCTAGTTTAATGAAAAGAAGGACCAGGGGAGACATGATAGCAGCCTTCCAATATCTCAGGGGTTGCCACAAAAACGAAGGAGTCAACCTATTCTCCAAAGCACCTGAGGGTAGGACAAGTAGCAATGGATGGAAATTAATCAAGAAGAGAAGCAACTTAGAAGGAAGAAATTTTACTGACAGGCACAATTGATCAATGTAACTGTGGAACAACTTGCTCCAACACTGGAAGTTTTAAAGAAGATGTTGGATAACCATTTGTCTGAAGTAATGTAAGGTTTCCTGCCTAAGCAGATGGTTGGACTAGAAGACCTCCAGCTCCAAGGTCCCTTAAAAACATAGAAACATAGAAGTCTGACTGCAGAAAAAGACCTCATGGTCCATCTAGTCTGCCCTTATACTATTTTCTGTATTTTATCTTAGGATGGATATATGTTTATCCCAGGCATGTTTGAATTCAGTTACTGTGGATTTACCAACCACGTCTGCTGGAAGTTTGTTCCAAGGATCTACTACTCTTTCAGTAAAATAATATTTTCTCATGTTGCTTTTGAGCTTTCCCCCAACTAACTTCAGATTGTGTCCCCTTGTTCTTGTGTTCACTTTCCTATTAAAAACACTTCCCTCCTGAACCTTATTTAACCCTTTAATATATTTAAATGTTTCGATCATGTCCCCCCTTTCCTTCTGTCCTCCATATTATACAGATTGAGTTCATTAAGTCTTTCCTGATACGTTTTATGCTTAAGACCTTCCACCATTCTTGTAGCCCGTCTTTGGACCCGTTCAATTTTGTCAATATCTTTTTGTAGGTGAGGTCTCCAGAACTGAACACAGTACAGTATTCCAAATGTGGTCTCACCAGCATTCTATATAGCGGGATCATAATCTCCCTCTTCCTGCTTGTTATACCTCTAGCTATGCAGCCAAGCATCCTACTTGCTTTCCCTACCGCTTGACTGCACTGTTCACCCATTTTGAGACTGTCAGAAATCATTACCCCTAAATCCTTTTCTTTTGAAGTATTTGCTAACACAGAACTGCCAATACAATACTCAGATTGAGGATTCCTTTTCCCCAAGTGCATTATTTTACATTTGGAAACATTAAACTGCAGTTTCCATTGCTTTGACCATTTATCTAGTAAAGCTAAATCATTTACCATATTACAGACCCCTTCCAATTGTTATTCTATTCTATTCCATTCCATTCCACTCCACTCCACTCTAATTACAGAACTCTGGGAGACTGCAATTATCCTAAAAAACATACCAAGCAGTTGCCATACGCCCAAATGTTGATCACACAACCATGGAGGAATGCTGCAAAGGCAGTAAGTGTGAAAAATCACTTTTCTCCCCAGTGCCGCTGCAACTTCAAACAGTCACTAAAAGGAACCATAGTACAGTACTGGAAACAGGCCCAGCGTGAGCCTTTGGTTGCCGATCAGTTTCCGGTTACAATTCAAAGTGTTGGTTATGACCTATACAGCCCTTCATGGCACCGGATCAGATTATCTCCAGGACCACCTTCTGCCGCACGAATCCCAGCGACCGATTAGGTCCCACAGAGTGGGCCTTCTCCGGGTCCCGTCAACTAAACAATGTCGTTTGGCGGGACCCAGGGGAAGAGCCTTCTCTGTGGCGGCCCCGGCCCTCTGGAACCAACTCCCTCCAGAGATCAGAATTGCCCACACCCTCCTCGCCTTTTGCAAGCTCCTTAAAACCCACCTCTGCCGTCAGGCATGGGGGGACTGAGATATTCTTTTCCCCTGGGCCTCTACAGTTTATGCATGGTATGTCAGTATGTATGTCTGTTTTTTTATAATAAGGGTTTTTAGTTGTTTTATTATTGGATTGGTACATATTCTTTTTATCACTGTTGTTAGCCGCCCCGAGTCCACGGAGAGGGGCGGCATACAAATCCAATAAATAAATTAAATAAATAAATAAATAAACCCCTACTGATTGCTCAATGAATTCTAATTTTTTTCTTTTTCTTTTTTTTTTCAATTTTTTTATTAATTTTCATAAAATAAACAGACACACATACAAACACTAAACATAAAGTGGGGGTGTATTTCCCCCCGCTTCTTTTGAAAGTGTACATTCAAGTACAGAAAAAGAATACATAATTGAATATATGTTAAATGTTAAAAGGTTTAGTAAATTTGAGTTAAAGTTTTACAAATCTTGAATACAATATGAATATTAGGTAAAATTAGTATAGAATAGTCATAAAAAAAAAACCAAATCAAAATGTTCTACAGATGGCATCTCCCACCAAATAGGATAGCAAAAATGTTTCCCAAAACATCCCCATTATGCTGGAAATGTAAGAAGGATATAGGAACCTATTACCATCAATGGTGGACATGTGGCAAAGCTAAAATATATTGGAAGATGATTGAGAAAATATTAAAAGAAATAATAAAGCAAGATATAGATAATACCCCGGAATTTTACTTATTAGGAGTTACCAATCAGACCTATAAGAAAGAAATTCTTTACTTAATTATACACATATTAACTGTGGCTAGAATAATATATGCGCAAAATTGGAAAGGGGAGGAAATCCCCAAGGAAGAAGAGGTTATAGCTAAAATACTAGATTGCGCTGAAATGGACATGATGACAAGAAGATTAAATGATCAAGAAGATACTAAATTTTATGAAACATGGAACAATGTTTATAAATGGATAGATAAGAAAAAATAAGATATACACACTTATTTCTAGTTAACTTTTTGTATTTGTTTTTACTTAGGTGATAACAATATCAATACGCTTAAATGCATTTTTTGATGATTATGGCATAGTAGTTTATGTATAGGTATAAGTATAAGTAACATATTAAGAACTTTGGTCTATATATGTATAATAGTTGAAATTAGTTTAAATGTTTTGTTTGATGAATATGGCATTTTACTATAGTAATTAAGATTGAATTCTAATTTTTTTCAAGATCCATATGTACTGCTCCAAAAAATAAAGGGACACATCCTACCGTAGAGCCGAATGAATGAAATATCCTCATTGAATACTTTGTTCTATACAGAGTTGAATGTGCACACAACAGCATGTGAAATTGATTGTCAATCAATGTCGCTTGCTAAGTGGACAGTGTGATTTCACAGAAGTTTGATTTACTTACTATATTGTGTTGTTTAAGTGTCCCCCCCCCATTTTTTTTTTTGAGCAGTGTATGTGAGCTTTCTCACGATTACCAATGTTCCTTTGCAAGGGGCGTACATAAGTGCACTGATGTGCCTTTCGTCCCCTGTCCAATTGTCTTTCCTTTCCCTTTTATCATATACTGTATATTCTTTCCTTCCCACCCACTTCTCTTCCTCTTTACTTCCTATCTTTACTTCCTATCTTTTATATATCACTTAATGTCTATTCTCTTTCATATGTATTGTATATTGGACAAAGAATAAATAAATAAATAAATAAATAAATAAATAAATAAATAAATAAATAAATAAATAAATAAATAAATAAAAAAATAAAAAATAAAAAAATAAAAAAATAAAAAAAATAAAAGATTTCCTAGTAAACGACTCCGAGAGGAGCGCAGGACAAAGAGCGGGAGACCCTGGCCGTGCAATTCTGGACTCCTACCGCTTCCCTGTGTGTTGACGTTGCCTTCTTCTCCTCCGGGACTGAGAAGCGATCCTTGCAAAAATCGGCCGGCTCGAGAGGAACCCAAGCTGCCCGGGCCGCGGTTGCTATGGTGACCACAGACGCTTTTGGAAATGGGCATGCGCTTCCTTCTCTCCCCCCCCCCCCCCCCGGCCCTCACTCCTCCCCAGTTGCAGCCGTGGGCTCCGACCTTTGCAACTTTGAGACCTCAACGACCAGAGTTCTTCAGCCAACAAAGCTATCGGTATAGCGGTAGAGCCTGGAAGATATCGGTAGAGCTTGAAGATAATATGGCTATTCCTTCCTTCCTTCCCTCATTCCTTCCTTCCTTCCTCCCTTCTCTCTTTTCCTTCCATCCCTCTTTTTCCCTCCCTCCTTCCTTCCTTCCTTCCTTCCTCCCTCCCTCTCACCCTCCCTCCCTCCTTTTTTCTTTCCTTCATTCCTTCTCTCCCCTTCCTTCCTCCCTATCGCCCTCCTCCTTCTTTCCTTCCTTCCTTCCCTCTCTCTTTCTTTCCTTCCTTCCCTCCATTCCTCTCTTCCCTCCCTCCCTCCCTTCTCTCTTCCTCCCTTTCCTCCATTCTTCTCTTTCCTTCCTTCCTCCCTTTCACCGTCCTTCCTTCCTTCTTTCCTTCCTCCCCTTTATCCCTCTTTCCTCCCTCCCTCCCTTTTCTCCCTTCCTTCCATCCCTCTCTTTCAATCCTTTCTTCCTTTCTCCCTCTCATGCATCTCTCTTTCCTTCCTTCCTTCCTTCCTTCCTTCCTACCTTCCTTCCTTTTCTTCCTTCCTTTCGTTCTCCCCCTCATTCCCTCTCTCCCTTTCTTCTCTCTCTCTCCCTTCCTTCCTTCCTTCCCTCCCTCTTTCCTTCCTTCCTCCCTTCTTCACACCAATCCTTTCTTCCTTCTTTCCTTCCTCTCTCTCTTCCTTCTTTCCCTTCCTTCTTCCCTTCCATCCTTCCTTCCCTCTTTCTTTCCTTCCTTCTTCCTTCCCTCCCTCCACCTTCCTCCCTTCCTTCCTTCTATATCAAAAGACCCCTGGTTTTTTGGTCTTCTCTGATCATTGGGAGAAACATTTCTTTGTTTGTCAAGAATTCTCTGCTTTTCCAGTACAGAGACTTTCTGGGAACCATCTTATTCTCAAAAACGAAGCCACTAGAACAGTAAACCAGTACTAGATCAAAGCAAAGAACAGAGGGAAATTTCGACCAATGCTGAAAAGTTTACTTTAGCCCTTTATTAAAAGAAGCACAAGACAGTTGCTTGAATGGCTTCATGGTTTTACTACAATGTCCTTCTCTGGGTCTTTGGATCCTGGCAAATATATATATACTGCTCAAAAAAAAAAAGGGAACACTCAAATAAAACATCCTAGATCTGAATGAATAAAATATTCTCATGGAATACTTTGTTCTGTACAAAGTTGAATGTGCACAACAGCATGTGAAATTGATTGTCAATCAGTGTTGCTTCCTAAGTGGACAGTTTGATTTCACAGAAGTTTGATTTACTTGAAGTTATATTGGGTTGTTTAAGTGTTCCCTTTATTTATTTATTTTGAGCAGTGTATAATTTTGAGGTATTTTGTCTAACAAGCTGAGAGAACCTGGCAATTGCCAGAATAATTTTAAATCTTGAAGTTTTTACACATAATCTATTGGAAAAATCACCTGGAATGCTTCCCTTGCCCATTGCATTTTATATGTATATATTTCCTATTGGCTAAACTGCAGTGACAGCAACTAAAATCACCCTAATGCATGTCATGATTTCTTTTTGTTTTGTAATAATTAGAGGATACACAAAACGGATGCACAGGAGGCCTGAGAAAAGCAGTAAGCGAAGCAACTGTCTGCTTTTTTATTGGTTCTATTTGCACCGAGAAATAACAAGAATTTGCGAACATGACCAGTGCTTCAGAGGGAAGTATCAAATATAGACCTTCAGAAGTCACTCTATCTAAAATAGTAGCGTACAGGAAAGTCCGATCAACAGAGTAAGTCCTCTGGATTTCAGTAGCTATTAATACTTTCCAGTTTGTTTGTTTGTTTGTTTGTTTATTAGATTTGTATGCCGCCCCTCTCCGTAGACTCGGGGTGGCTCACAACACAATAAAAAACAGTTTATAACAAATCTAATAAATTTACAATTTAAAATATTTTTAAAAACCCATTATTAAACAGACATACACACAAGCATAGCATACATAAATTGTATAGGCCCAGGGGAGATGTCTCAGTTCCCCCATGCCTGACGACAAAGGTGGGTTTTAAGGAGTTTACGAAAGGCAAGGAGGGTAGGGGCAGTTCTAATCTCTGGGGGGAGCTGGTTCCAGAGAGTCGGGGCCGCCACAGAGAAGGCTCTTCCCCTGGGGCCCGCCAACCGACATTGTTTAGTTGATGGGACCTGGAGAAGGCCCACTCTGTGGGACCTAATCGGTCGCTGGGATTTGTGCATGGTGGGTTCCTACCGGTGGGTTCCAGTCAGTGGTGGGCTACAAGCCGGAACTCTAAATTGCGCTCGCCACCGCGGCTCGTAAGTTCTTGCGGGACCAGCGTGATTTTGTTGCTGCGCCAGTGGAGGAAGCAAAATTGCGCACAGAATTACAGGTGCGCCTGTATTTCGGTGAGGTTTTTGGCTTCTGCACATACCGAAACACGGGTGGGCCTACAGCTCTGCGCACGATTTTGCTTCCTCCACAGATGCAAAATCACGCTGGTCCCGCAAGAATTTATGAGCCGCGGTGGCGAGCGCAATTTAACGTTCTGGCTTGTAGCCCGCCACTGGTTCCAGTGCGCTGTTCCGGTAGCGGCCCGCCAATTACGCAATGCTGGCACAATGGCTCCGGTCTGTCTTTGCCAGTCCTTGTGTGTCAATATCTTTGTTTATAATTTCCCGTGATTTTCAGCTCTCTGAGCATGCGCAAAAGGAAAATCGTCCCTCTGTGCATGCGCACAGGCAAAATCACGCTAGGGCATACATGTGTGAAATGTTGCAATGCGCATGCATTGTCTTTTGTCTTTTTCCATGGTCTTCGGTGACCCTGTAAAATTGTTGTTCGACCTCCAAAGGGGTCCCGACCCCCCAAGTTGGGAACCACTGAATTAAAGGAAATAATTGCCTTCCTTAAATTGATGAATCCTTTCCGGGCCTTGCACAGGAAAACACCCTGAATTGCCAAGGGCTGCAATTTTCAGCCACATAAGGTTCAATGTTGTGTTGTTACAAATAATTCAAAGATAGACGAAGATCATTGCAGGGTGAAAAAAGCCGAAGGCCTTACAGTGTTCCCTCGATTTTCTCGGGTTCGAACTTCGCGAAAGGGCTATAAAACGGTTTTTCAAAAATATTAATTAAAAAATACTTTGTTGTTTTTTCCCTATACCATGGTTTCTCCCGCCCGATGATGTCATACGTCATCGCCAAACTTTCGTCCGCCTTTAATAAATATTTTTTTAATAAACTTTAATAAATAAACATGGTGAGTAATAATCTAAATCGTTGCTAAGGGAATGAGAAATTGCAGTTTAGGGGTTTAAAGTGTTAAGGGAAGGCTTGTGATACTGTTCATAGCCAAAAATAGTGTATTTACTTCTGCATCTCTACTTCGCGGAAATTCGACTTTCGCTGGCGGTCTCAGAACGCATCCCCCGCAAAAATCGAGGGAACACTGTACTTTATTAGTGAAGAGAGCCAAGAAACCAAAGGAACTAAAAGAAGCAACTTATCCTAACTCATCTTAAACTAACTTATTTCACACATACTCTGTTCTTTATTACCTAATCCAGCTAATACACATGCACAGTTCTACATGATGGTGTAATTCATAAGCATGAATTTAAACATGCCCGGGATAAACATATATCCATCCTAAGATAAAATACAGGAAATAGTATAAGGGCAGACTAGATAGACCATGAGGACTTTTTCTGCCGTCAATCTTCTATCTTTCTATGTTTCTATGCCAACATATCATAGATAAAGCTACAGGTATATGATAGGAGTTTACAGGAAACCTGTGTGAAAGTTAGGCAAAGGAATTTGTCTAATGGTACCAGCTAGTTCTCCCATCTATTCTCATGATCTCATACAACACTGTCTGTTCCTGAGAACATGAACTTTCCCTGAAATTTCCAGAAATCTGTAACTGCAAAGCCTGAGCAAAATTCATGCTAACTTATGCTAACAGCATAATGTGAACGAAGCACTCATGTGCGGCTCCAGGTGATACTTGGGCATGCCCATCAATATGACCTTTTTATTCATTAATTTATTTATTAGATTTGTATGCTGCCCCTCTCCGAAGAATCGGGGCGGCTAACAACAATAAAGAAGGCAATGTAAACAAATCTAATATTAAAAATAATCTAAAAAACCCCAATTTAAGAGACCAATCATACAAACAAGCATACCATGTATAAATTCTATAAGCCTACGGGGAAGGGAAAAATTTCAATTCCCCCATGCCTGACGACAGAGGTGGGTTTTAAGGAGCTTGCGAAAGGCAAGGAGGGTGGGGGCAACTCTGATATCTGGGGGAAGCTGGTTCCAGAGGGTCGGGGCCGCCACAGAGAAGGCTCTTCTCCTGGGTCCCGCCAAATGACATTGTTTAGTCGATGGGACCCGGAGAAGGCCAACTTTGACGTACACAAGGAATACTACAGTTCAAACCACGCTTCCCCTTTGAATCAGGACTTTCATCCAGCACTGACATAAAGCCTGTCCATCCATCTAAACCAGTGGTGGGGCTCCTGATTTTGAATTGCAATCTCAAGGTCACGCAGTGGTAGAAATCTATGGTTAAGCGGTGTAAAATTAAAGAAAGAAAACCGGTTTTTTTCCCCCTTCTCTTATGCGAACTGAATTCTTAACAGTTTTCCACTGCTACCTGGTCAAGCATCTATGCAGATTCTCAGGCATCCAGATCATAGTGGTCCCAAAGGTGCTTTTTTCACGAGGCAATTGAATTTTCTGTTTTTTTCTTGGAAGACCTTTCACCACTGTCCTGAGTCCCAAGGGACTGGGCGGCATAGAAGTCAAATACAATAAAATGAATACTTCTCATCCAAGAAGCTTCTTCAGTTCTGATTGGATGGTGAGGAATGGAAGGATTTATACTCCTTGCAGACAGCTGGATGTAGGAGTATATACAAAGAGTATAAATGCAAGGAGTAAACTATGGAATTGAACGATCAAAAGGACTCAGATTGCTATGCTACCTGGACGAAGTGGTACAATTGGACACAAAAGAAAGAAAGAAATACAAATCAACAATAAGAGATAGAACATTATAAAGAAATACTGTATGTATACAAATGTAAAAATGAATAATATATCAATGTAAATGTAAATATATGGATGTTAACCCACCTGAAGGCATTAGAAATTAGATATTAAAAATCAATAAAAATACAGTGTTCCCTCGATTTTCGCGGGGGATGTGTTCCAAGACCGCCCGCGAAAGTCGAATTTCCGCAAAGTAGAGATGCGGAAGTGAATACACTATTTTTTGCTATGAACAGTATCACAAGCCTTCCCTTAACACTTTAAACCCCTAAATTACCATTTCCCATTCCCTTAACAACCATTTAGATTATTACCCTGTTTATTTATTAAAGTGTATTAAAAAAATATTTATTAAAGGCGGACAAAAATTTGGCGATGACATATGATGTCATCGGGCGGGAAAAACCATGGTGTAGGGGGGAAAACCGCGAAGTATTTTTTAATTAATATTTTTGAAAAACCGTGGTATAGACTTTCCGCAAAGTTCGAACCAGCGAAAATTGAGGGAACACTGTATATACAAAGAGTATAAATACAAGGAGTAAACTATGGAATTGAACGATCAAAAGGACTCAAATTACTATGCTACCTAAACGAAGTGGTACAATTGGACACACACACAAAAAAGAAATACAAATCAACAATAAGAGATATAACATTATAAAGAAATACTGTATGTGTACAAATGTAAAAATGAATAATATATCAATGTAAATGTAAATATATGGATGTTAACCCACCCGGAGGCATTAGAAATTAGATATTAAAAATCAATAAAAATATATTAAAAAATAAATAAATACAAGGAGGTGTTTTTTTTTCATTCCCCACCACCCAATCAGAGTTGAATAAGCTTCTTGGATGAGAGTGAAATGTCTTCCAAGAAAAAACAGAAACTCCAATTGCCTCTTGATAAAAGCACCTAGTCCTCATTCTTATCCCCATCTCCTCCTACTTATGACTGAATGACTGTAACTTGTTGCTTGTGTCCTTAAGATTTTTATTAATATTTATTGTTCCCTCATTGCTTATTTGACCCCTATGACAATCAATAAGTGTTGTACCTCATGGTTCTTGACAAATGTATCTTGTCTTTTATGTACACTGAGAGCATAGTCACCAAACACAAATGTTTGAGCTGAGGGGAAGGGCCTTTTCTATTGCTGCCCCGGCTCTTTGGAATCAACTCTCTCCCCCCGTCCCCCCCTCCGATGTCCATACTGCTCCCACTCTACTGGCCTTCCATAAGGCCACGAAGACCTGGCTTTGCCAGCAGGTTTTGAGGGGGGTCATGAATTAACAACTATTGTGGCCAAATTGTATGTATGATTATTTATTTATTCATTCGGATTTTTTATTATTTATTTATTCAATTTTTTTAATGCTGCCTTTCTCCTTAGACTCAGGGTGGCTTACAACATGTTAGCAATAGCACTTTTTAACAGAGCCAGCCTATTGCTCCCACAATCCGGGTCCCCATTTTACCCACCTCGGAAGGATGGAAGGCTGAGTCAACCTTGAGCCGGTGATGAGATCTGAACCGCTGACCTGACTAGTATGCATGTTGTTGTGATTTGTTAATTGATGAGCTTTTTATTAGGGTTTTATAGGTTTTTTTAGATTTTAAATTTTAAGACTTCTTTTTATTGTGTTTGTATTTACATTGTTGTTGTAAACTGCCCTGAGTCCTTTGGGATTGGGTGGCATAGAAGTCGAATTAAATGGATAGATAGATAGATAGATAGATAGATAGATAGATAGATAGATAGATAGATAGATGATAGATGGGTGGGTGGGTGGGTGGGTGGGTGGGTGGGTGGATGGATGGATGGATGGATTAGATAGATAGATAGATAGATAGATAGATAGATAGATAGATAGATAGAAAGGTAGGTAGATAGATAGATAGATAGATAGATAGATAGATAGATAGATAGATAGATAGATAGATAGATGATAGATGGGTGGGTGGGTGGGTGGGTGGATGGATGGATTAGATAGATAGATAGATAGATAGATGATAGATAGATAGATAGATAGATAGATAGATAGATAGATAGATAGATAGATAGATAGATTAGATAGGGAGAGAGAGAGAAAGAGAGATTAGAGAGATAGATAGATTAGATAGATAGAGAGATAGATAGATAATTAGATAATTAGATAGATAGATAGATAGATAGATAGATAGATAGATAGATAGATAGATAGATTAGATAGGGAGAGAGATAGATAGATAGATTAGATAGATAGATAGATTAGATAGATAGAGAGATAGATAGATAGATAATTAGATAATTAGATAGACAGATAGATAGATAGATAGATAGATAGATTAGATAGAGAGAGAGATAGAGAGATTAGATAGAGAGATAGAGAGATAGATAGATAGATAGATAGATAGATAGATAGATAGATTAGATAGGGAGAGAGATAGATAGATAGATTAGATAGATAGATAGATTAGATAGATAGAGAGATAGATAGATAGATAATTAGATAATTAGATAGACAGATAGATAGATAGATAGATAGATAGATAGATAGATAGATAGATAGATAGATTAGATAGAGAGAGAGATAGAGAGATTAGATAGAGAGATAGAGAGATAGATAGATTAGATAGATAGATAGATAGATAGATTAGATAGATAGATAAATTCTTGTGTGTGCAATCAATAAGGAGTTCTCTTCTCTTCTCTTCTCTTTTCTTCTATTCTATTCTATTCTATTCTATTCTACTCTATTCTATTCTATTCTGATGCTACCTGCCAGTTTCTCAGGACAATTGTACTGGAATGATTTCGCTCTTAAGTTTGGGTTCTGTATATCAGCTCAAGAAAGCCAACTTTTAAATAACTGAGTATATGCAAAGCTTTTATTGATCTACCGGCTTCATTTCCAACGTTTTTCTGTAACAATACCTTGGAATCTGATGGTGATATGGTTCTGCCTTCGTGGGAACTTTGTTGGGAGAGCATTTTCTTTTTCTACCTTCTTAATATATGTCTGCCTATCCTTGGTCTTTAGTACGAATGTCAGCCGTTGGCAGTTTAGTTTATGACATCAGCGGCACATCAGCGAATCAGATTCGATCTTTATTTGAAAAAAAAGCCAACGTCCTAGAATCTGGCAGTTATATCAGGAAGCAAGTGGCAACTTGCAGGGGTTAAAAATCATCACTGTTCCTCTCTCCAGAGAAGAAGAGTTTTCCTCTCTTATGTCATTTCATCACACTGTTGTCTCAATTGAGCCCAGTTATGGCTAAGGCACTGAGCTTTTCGATGGAAAGGTTGGCAGTTCGGCGGTTCAAATCCCTAGCGCCACGTAACAGAGTGAGCTCCCGTTGCTTGTCCCAGCTTCTGCCAACCTAGCAGTTTGAAAGCACGTAGAAAAATGCAAGTAGAAAAATGGGGACCACCTTTGGTGGGGAGGTAACAGCGTTCCGTGCGCCTTTGGTGTTTAGTCATGCCGGCCACGTGACCACGGAGATGTTTTAGGACAGCGCTGGCTCTTCGGCTTTGAAATGGAGATGAGCACTTCCCCCTAGAGCTGGGGATAACTAGCACCCATTTGAGGGGAACCTTTACGTTTGTGTATGGTCTCACATCTAATCAAACTCTGGGGTATTGTTCCTAATTATTTTTTCTAAAAATTTTAAACAATATAATATATATATTAATTAATATATTTTTATTAATTTTTATAATATATAACATCCACACAGCACACAACATATAACAATGTGCTCAGTGTTTAAGTGCCCGCCACCAGACAACATTCATACCCGTCCACCAAAATGTGGGTATATTTTGTATATACCATTTTAACTCAAGAGCAAGAAACAATATTTCCTTCCTTCCTTCCTTCCTTCCTTCCTTCCTTCCTTCCTTCCTTCCTTCCTTCCTTCCTTCCTTCCTTCCTTCTGGTTGCCGATCAATTTCCGGTCACAATTCAAAGTGTTGGTTATGACCTATAAAGCCCTTTATGGCATCGGACCAGAATATCTCCGAGACCGCCTTCTGCCGCACGAATCCCAGTGACCGATTAGGTCCCACAGAGTGGGCCTTCTCTGGGCCCCGTCAACTAAACAATGTCGGTTGGCAGGCCCCAGGGGAAGAGCCTTCTCTGTGGCGGCCCTGACTCTCTGAAACCAGCTCCCCCCATAGATTAGAACTGCCCCTACCCTCCTTGCCTTTCGTAAACTCCTCAAAACCCACCTTTGTCGTCAGGCATGGGGGAACTGAGATATCTCCCCCGGGCCTATACAATTTATGTATGGTATGTTTGTATGTATGTCTGCTTAATAATGGTTTTTTAAAAAAAACATTTTTAAATTGTAAATTATTAGATTTGTCATGAACTGTTTTTATTGTGTTGTGAGCCGCCCCAAGTCTACGGAGAGGGGCGGCATACAAATCTAATTAATAATAATAATAATAATAATAATAATAATAATAATAATAATAATAAAAAATTATGCTGGTTGCTAAGTGCCATTGTACGTGTGAGAATTGATCATAACTCATTTTTTCAATGCCGATGTGACATTGAACATCTGCCAAACAAACAGTTTGTAAATTGAGGACCCCCTGTATTTTAAGACATGGCTGAAAACGTTTTTCTTTTCTCCTTCTGGGAAAACAGTTACATTCCGATTGGTGCCTGCAAGACCTCTTATACTGCAAAAGCATGTGCTCTCCGCTCTGAAACTTTTCCTGCCATTCAAGAAAGTGAACAACTAGCAACCACAGAGGAAAGGCGTTCGTCTGATCTCGAAAGGATAATATACGAAATTTTGGGAACCGAAGAATCCAAAGAAGAGATTCTGGTTCCTGTGCAGATCACAGACCGGATTTATTTCATCGATTTAGCCAACAGGAATTTGAAAAACATCCCATGGCAAGTGTTTGAGCTGGAAGACCTAGAGGAAGTACATCTGGAAAGGAATGAAATTTGTAGCATCTCAGGAGCAATAAATAACCTTAAGAATATTCGGGTTCTTTATTTGAATAAGAACAGGATATCAGAGCTCTGTGAGGAATTGGGAGACCTGAAATATCTCCGAAGTCTGGATTTGAGCGGTAATCTACTTCCGTTCGATTCACTTGCAGTCATCAGTAAACTACTAGCCCTAACGCATCTCAGACTCTATGATATAAATCTGGATGAATTTCCCTTGGAAATCTGCAGACATCTTCATCACTTGAAGCTGCTGGGACTCTCTAACAACAATCTAAAATGTTTTCCCAAGGAAATAGTGAATTTCTCCAAACTTCAAGAGCTCTACCTAAAAGAGAATGGGTTTGAACATTTTCCCTTGGAAATTTGTCAACTGCATAATCTAGAGATTATAGACCTGGAGAAAAATAATCTGAGTGTCCTTCCAGCTGAAATTTCATCCCTGCAGAATTTATCTCAGCTTTATCTTGCCTATAACAATCTGACAACAGTGCCTGATTCACTGAGTAAGTGTGGCAAACTGTCTGTCCTTGATTTGTCAACAAATAAATTGACCAAGCTCCCTCGAAGTTTAAAGCAATTGACAGAAATGAAGGAATTTAGCATATCTGGGAATGCATTGGCTGGTTTCCCACGTCCATTACGGCACTGGAAAAGCCTTACTATAATTTATATGAAGAACTGTGGCCTGAAAACGTTACACCCTACTTTTGGAAAACTAAGCAATACAACAATTTTAGATCTAAGTCAAAATTTTCTGGAAGAGTTTCCAGCACAGATTTGTGCAATGGAAAATCTGGAGATATTGTCCCTGGACGACAATCAGATAAGTGAGGTATTTATCCACCATATTTATATTTTACTTCCCCAGGTAAGATCACCTCCCATAGTAAATTAAAATTCATTTAAAATATCCTTAAATATTTTTTTAAAGGATCAATAATTGTAGATTGTTATCAGATTTATATCATTGAAAAACCACTGATATATTTTGTGGGGTGGGCCTAAAAGTATAAAAGATGTATAGAGGCAGAATCGTACTTGCTAGGGGCACTTCTCAAAGTTTAAATTGTCAAATACAAAATAAACATTTAGAAAATATAAGGACCACTCGATTAAACCAACAATTCCACACACATAAACATATACAGATACATTTTCATCTTTAAAAACATGGGAACTTATGCTTTTTGGCAAGTAAAATAATGATAATAATACAGTAGTTGCAATGTGTGTATTGCAACTTTGCTTTTATATCCCCTTAATTTTAAAAGACCTTTTGTAACAAAATATTGTATTAAAAATTGCAGTGAGAAATTGTTTTTTATTTACCACTTGCATACAGCTGGCCAAGATCTGCTTGTTAGCTCAGCTTTCTCTCCCTACATAGGGTTGAGGAAATATGTAGACATGAGTCAATAAACGTGAGGCTCCTGTGCAGAATTAGCCACAGGTTGCAATCCTAAATGTCAAGATTGCTCCATCTGCTTGTTACGTGTGTTTCATGTGGGACACAAAAAAAATTGGTGGAGCTTCCCCTGTGCCATTAAGGCTGCAAACCCTTTGGACCATACTTTGCAGTTTCCTTCAGCCTCAGATAGGCCACCATAGGAAGGAAAATCCCAGCGGCTGATAAGGTCCCACAGAGTTGGCCTTCTCCAGGTCCCGTTGACCAGACAATGTCGTCTGGCGGGATGTAAGGGAAGAGCCTTCTCTGTGGCAGCTCCAGCCCTCTGGAATCAACTCCCTATGGAGATTCATACTGCCCCCATCCTCCTTGCCTTCCGCAAGACACTTAAGACCCATCTATGTCGCCGGGCATGGGGCAGTTAGATCATGCCCCCTTCTTCTCTGACCGTTATATATCATGTATGGATGTGGTTGAGTAGACTGACTATTTTTTATATAATGGAATTTTAGTTTCCTGTTAGATTTGTATACATATTGTTTGTATTGCATGTTGTGAGCCGCTCCGGGTCCTCGGAGAGGGGCGGCATACAAGTCTAATAAATTGAATTGAATTGAATCCAGGTCATGGTTGTCTCAAAGGTGCTTTTTCAAAAGGCAACTGGACTTCCTTGTTTGTTTGTTTTTTCTTTTGAAGACATTTCTCTTTTCATCCAATAAGATTCTTAAGCTCAGAGCTTTTTTCCCCGCCTTTCGTTTTTCAAAAGAAACAAACAAGAAAGTCCAGTTGCCTCCTAAAAAAAACATGTTTGGGACTCCCTAAGGGAGGCTGCATAAGTGCATTATCGTACCTACTGTCCCTACCACATTTTAATTTATTTTCTTTTTGCTTGTTCAAATGTAGAATGAATGAATGAATGAATGAATGAATGAATGAATGTATTTCTGGTGGTAAGTGACTTGATTCATAGTGATGGGCAAACCCAACGGTGTTCGGGTTCGGCAAGTTCGGACGAACTTTACACAAAATTCGGCCGAACCCGAACCGAACCTGAACTCGAACCCGAACGGGGAATCCCTCCCATGAAGAGATTCTGGGGGCGGAGCTTTGACGTCACCGACAGGTTGCTAAGGACGCCAAGGTGATCACTTCCTGGATTCCAAGTGATCACCTTGGCGTCCTTAGCAACCTGCCAGGGACATCAAAGCTCCGAACGCCGAACACGACCCCGAACTTTGCCCGAACTTTCAAAAATTTTCGGGTTCGTGTTCGGCATACCGAACACTGCAAAATTCAGTATGGACCCAAATTGTGCAGGTTCAGTTCGCCCATCACTATTGATTCACATTTCCAGCAGTGGTGGGTTTCACTTACCTATGCTCCCGGTTCAGGAATGGGAGTGCGCACACATGCAGTGCTTCTGCGCATGCACAGAACCTTCTGCGTATGCGCAGAACGTCCGTGATGACATGCGGTTGGGTGGGCGGAGCCTCCTGTCGCTGCTGCTACCAGTTCACCAAAACCAGGGTGAACCGGTAGAGACCCAACACTGATTTTCATGTGGAATAAAATATCCTGGAGTCTTCTAAAGGACATCATTTTTTAATTGTTATATTTCACCTGGAGTTATTAACTTTTTTATTAAGGTGCTAGGAGACTCCACAGACATTGCATACTGAGGGTGATGAGGAAAATAGAAGTTTAAAAAGGAGAAAGAGAATAAACTTTAGAACCTGGAAGAATTCAGCTTTGTCTGCCAGACGAAAGTTAAGAGGGGGACCATAATCAGGTGATCACAGCTGTCAATCTGATATTTGTGAATCACCTATAGAAACCTTGGTAGTTCCCCTGTTTTAGAAGATACTGGCATATAAAAGGGTACTTGGTAATCAATGAGAAATTCACTCAATTTTTAGAACCCATTTAAAATGTACTACTGTAACGCTCTCTACATGGGGCTACCTTTGAAAAGTGTTTAGAAACTTCAGATTGTGCAGAATGCAGCTGCGAGAGCAGTCATGGGCTTTCCCAAATATGCCCATGTTACACCAACACTCCGCAGTCTGCATTGGTTGCCGAGCAGTTTCCGGTCACAATTCAAAGTGTTGGTTATGACCTATAAAGCCCTTCATAGCACCGGACCAGATTATCTCAGGGACCGCCTTCTGCTGCACGAATCCCAGCGACCAGTTAGGTCCCACAGAGTGGGTCCTCTCCGGGTCCCGTCAACTAAACAATGCCGCTTGGCGGGACCCAGGGGAAGAGCCTTCTCTGTGGTGGCCCAGGCCCTCTGGAACCAACTCCCCCCAGAGATTAGAATTGCCCCCACCCTCCTTGCCTTTCGTAAGCTACTTAAAACCCACCTCTGCCATCCAGCATGGGGGAACTGAGATACTCTTTCCCCCTAGGCCTTTACAATTTTATGCATGGTATGTCTGTATGTATGTTTGGTTTTTATATTAATGGGTTTTTAATCGTTTTTACTATTGGATTATTTTGTATACTGTTTTATTATTGTTGTTAGCCGCCCCGAGTCTCCGGAGAGGGGCGGCATACAAATCCAATAAATAATAATAATAATAATAATAATAATAATAATAATAATAATAATAATAATAATAATACAAACTGAATAATATGTATTTCCCCAAATCTGTATTTTGAAAACATCAAGATACCTCCAGCGGTAAATAAGCTTTGTCAGCTAAAAAGCCTTGGTCTAACCGGCAACAGGTTCATTGTGTTCCCGGAGGAAATATTCCATATTACATCACTACAGACACTGTACCTGGGACAAGATAGAGGGATCAAATTAACAGAGTTACCAGAGAATATTAGCCAACTGCAGGTAAGAAAAAATGCTAACATACAAATGGAAGTAAAGACATTTGCAATGTAAATAGCGGGCCTAGAAAACTGTTCACCCAAAAAGTCTTTATCGATATCAGCAAGCTTAAGATATGTGGATCTCAATTCCCAGAATTTCCTAGGGAATTCTGGGAATTGAAGTCCCACATATCTTAAAGTTGGTGAGTTTGAGAAACATCTATTCATTGGCTCTTGGACTTTTGGCCAAGATCAAGATTGTATAAGGTTTTCATCTGATTTGTTCTCCATGGTCCCCATTTCTCAGGTTATTGTTCACTGCAGTAATTAGAAAAAATAAAGGACGCATATGCATACATATTAATTATTGTTTGCAGAAAGAAAAAATTCTGATGATGCCACTGAAGCTAAGCTGTGTGATTCTTTTTTTAAAAAAAGTTTATTTATTAATTTTTACAGATTAAAGTATACAGTAAGCAGCAGTCAGCAGATTTTTACTGTTCAAAGTGAGCTGCATTCTTCTTTAAAAACACACACACACACACAAAGCTTACCCTGATGAAGTTATGGGATGCTTTGGCTACAAATGTTGTGCAGAACTGAGATTGGCACCAGTCAGGGGATTCTGTACAGGTGGTCTTCCGCTTATGGCCACAATTGAGCCCAACATTTCTGTTGCTAACCAAGACAGTAGTTAACTGAAGCCGTTGGTTTGAGCTCCGAGCTTGGCAATTTGGTTGCAAACTTTTCATCACCATTTGAGGAGACATCATCGGTGCATCCCATAACTACTCGACTGTCAGAACAAACAACGTGGCTTGTTTGCAGGAATGGGCCACAGGCCGGAACGGTGGGAACGCCGTTCCACTGGTGGCAATGGGGCGTGTAGCTTAGCTCCAATGCCGCTAGCATGATTCCAATAAAAATTACTGGGTTTTTTGCTTTTGCGCATGTGCAGCAGCTGAATCTTACTGCGGCGCCTAGAGTGGCAGCCTGCAGCAAAAGTGGCCTGCCCAAGCTCCATCCGGGTGGCCTGCTCTCTGCTCTCCCGTGCTGCAGGAGAGAGATGCCTGTGGCGCGGGAGAGCACAGAGCAAGCCACGTGGCCAGAGCTTGGGGCTACCCGGCCTGCTCCCTGTGCCATGGCCCATCTTCTTGGTGTCCCTGCAGGAGGTCACATGCCGGAGCAAGGTAAGGGCCGGGCGGGCCACTTGTGGCGTGGTGGGTGGTGGCATGGCAAGCGGGTGGTAGGCAGGCTGCTTGTGGTAGGATGGAGCCACCACTCGCGGCGGAGCGGGACGAGCAGCAACGAGTAGGGCTGAACAGTGGGGTGAGCAGTGGCAAGAGGCGACGAGCGGAGCAAGTGGCGGCCACTTCCTTATTTTGGCCTATTTCTGGACCTTTTTGATTCTGTGTACGGAAATCTCGCACACACACGATGTGTGAGTAGGAGTTCACTTTTTGAAAAGTAAGAATTATATGTCACAGGGAGGGAGCGTCAGGATTTTAGAGATGTAACTTAGGTGGGGCATGGCTAAAAAAAGGTTGGGTACCATTGCACTAGACCAAACTAACCCTCCATATCTTGATGTTTTCTTATCTGAGCTGAGTATTGGTTGGTAAATTGTGATTTCCCTTGGGTTTTATCGCTTAACTGCAAGATCAAAACAGCAAGGTAGTCACCCAGCAGGCATCAAAATACCAGCTGATTGGTGCTACTTTTCATCTGACTTTCTTGAGAGAGGAAAGGATTGCTGACTTAGCTGGGAGACTCTAAGATACTTTGGGGGCAAAGAAATGGAGGTGTCAAAGATTCAGGAGACAAACATCTTGAGTGATTCGTCAGTTCTGGGGAAGGGCCTGCAGTTTCAGTTTTGCCTTTTCCCCCCATTTAAAATGATATGTGGCTTCACCTAACATTTTTCTGAAGATTGCTTGAGTTTCTCGACAAGTCAGTAGCCACATCTGGCCCAATGGACATGTGCATTTCCCCCTTAGAATTTAAAGGAACTGTACATCGAAAACAATTACTTGGAGAGTCTTCCATCAAGCATAGGATTATTGAATAACCTGGAAGTACTTGACGCTCATAACAACTTTCTTATACATCTGCCTGAATCCATATGCCAACTACAAGGTAAACAAAAGAAAAAGACAAACACAAACAAGAAAATTCTTGGTCTCCTTAGCCAACTGAGCTCATCACGCCATTTCATTCTTTTATTTCTGATTTGCCTTTAGATTTGCAGAAGCTATTCCTCCATCACAACCAAATATTTCAAGTCCCAGACGAGTTGGACAGCCTGGAAAAATTGCAAGAAATAACGCTGGAAGGGAATCCTCTGATGAGCCCACCCGTGGAGGTATTCACTCAAGGGTTGCCAGCCATATGGGAATATTTACGACAAAGAAGAAAAACCAAAGAGACAGCGGTAAAGGTATGAAGTTTATTTATTTTAATTTTTTTAATGCCGCCTTTCTCCTTAGACTCAGGGCGGCTTACAACATGTTAGCAATAGCACTTTTTAACAGAGCCAGCATATTGCAGAATGCGGCCGCGAGAGCCATCGTGGGGCTTCCTAGATTTGCCCACGTTTCTGCAACACTCCGCGGCCTGCACTGGCTGCCGATCGGTTTCCGGTCACAATTCAAAGTGTTGGTAATGACCTTTAAAGCCCTACATGGCATTGGGCCAGAATACATCTGGAACCGCCTTCTACCGCACGAATCCCAGCAGCCGATTAGGTCCCACAGAGTTGGCCTTCTCCGGGTCCTGTTGACTAAACAATGTTGTTTGGCAGGCCCCAGGGGAAGAGCCTTCTCTGTGGCGGCCCCGGCCCTCTGGAATCAACTCCCCCCAGAGATTAGAACGGCCCCCATCCTCCTTGTCTTTCGCAAATTACTCAAGACCCACCTTTGTCGCCAGGCATGGGAGAGTTAGGATATTCCTTCCCCATGGCCATTACAAGTTATGTATGTGTGTATGTTTGGTTTTTATAATAAGGGTTTTTAGTTGTTTTATTAAATTGGATTGTTACATGTTGTTTTTTATCATTGTTGTTAGCCGCCCCGAGTCTGCACTTTAAAGTTGTTTGGTAATTAACTGCTTCTTCCTTTCCCCTTTTTTTTTAAAAAAAGCAAGAATCCAGGAATTGAATATACTTCCTGGAAAATATGATTAAATCATCACAATATCCTCGTATAATCTGATTAGTGTGGGATTAGGGACAATAATACTAAAAAGAAAGGCAAATTGTACAAGTTTCATAGTATTCATTATCATAAAGCAGTAATGGCAAACCTGTGGCATGGGTACCATATCTGCTGGCAAGTGGGCTGTTGTACTTCAATGTGCATGTGTGTGCTGGCCAGCTTTTTGGCTTGCACAGAGACACTGGGAGATTGTTTTTGGTTTCCAGAGCATCGGGAAGGGATGAGGGAGGACGTTTTTACCCTCCCCCGGTGCCAGGCAATCCTTTGGAGCCTGGGAAGGGCGAAACACGAGCCTACTGGGCCTACCAGAAGTTGGGAAGCAATCTGTTTCTGGCATCCAGAGGGCCTCGGGGGGGGGGGGATGCTGTTTTTACCCTCCCCAGGGACTGCCTTCTGCCGCACGAATCCCAGCGACCCGTTAGGTCCCACAGAGTTGGCCTTCTCCGGGTCCCGTCGACGAAACAATGTCATCTGGCGGGACCCAGGGGAAGAGCCTTCTCTGTGGTGGCCCCGACCCTCTGGAACCAGCTCCCCCCGGAGATTAGGACTGCCCCCACCCTCCTTGCCTTTCGTAAACTTCTTAAAACCCACCTCTGCCGTCAGGCATGGAGAAACTGTGACATCTTCCCCAGGTCTATATAGTTTATGTATGGTATGTCTTTTTAAATTATGTGGGTTTAGATTTTTAAATATTAGATTTGTATTGTACATTGCTTTTTACTATTGCTGTGAGCCGTGCCGAGTCTACGGAGAGGGGCGGCATACAAATTTAATTAATAATGATAATGATGATGATGATGATGATGATGATGATAATGATGACAATGATGATAATAATAATAATAATAATAATAATAATAATAATAATAATAATAATAACAGAATTGTGGGTGTGGACACTTGTGCATGCTCTTTCGGCACCTGAGGGAAAAAAAGGTTCGCCATCACTGTCATAAAGGAAATTTAAATATTGAGGGATGGGGGGGGAATAGAAGAGTTGAATTATCTGACATATTTTGTGCCTGAATCCAAAGAACAAATCCAGGGAGGTGCTTAGTGTATCTTGTCCAGCGTCTGCAAAGAAACATAACAACTGCTAACCACATTGGGGTATTAATTATTCCCTCATTCCCACAGGTCCAGGCTTGGTGGCGCGGCCTAATGGTACGCAAAGGGGTTGGGGCCTATTCAGAGGTCCTAAAAATGATCAAGAAGGTCAAGAAAGAAAAACCCAAAGCCAAGAAAGGCAAGGAGAAAGAAAAACCCAAAGCCAAGAAGAAGAAATAATTATTTCTTGGAGCTGTACAAGGCTTTTGGAAAGTCTGCAAGAAAAAGAACACGAGGAATAAACACACACAAAATGAGTATTGTTTTTTGTTAATCCCTGTTTATCTTTAGAGGTAAAGAAGTTTTTTTTTACTGATCAAAGAACATTTCACGTGGTTGGGATGGGAAACCTGAAGAGAAGATGAATTAACTATCCAACCCATCAATAGGTGAGGATTAGATATTGGATGTCTAATATTTCATCTGAAATCCTCAAGTAAGTGTATAACCATGCTGGCCACATGACCATGAAAATTGTCTTTGGAAAACTCTCGCTTCCTCTGTCAAGAAATGAATAGCCACCATCCTCTAGAGCAGTGATTTTCAACCTTTTTTGAGCCACGGCACATTTTTTACATTTACAAAATCCTGGGGCACACCACCAACCAAAATGACACAAAATGACACTCTAACACTAGTGGTGGCAGCATTTGCCTCCAGACCTGACCAGGATTAGAAATCGGGATCATGGGGAGGATTAACAGTTTCAACTACTCACTGCAGCCACACAATGACAAGTGCGCAGCAGCCCGAATGGGGACCTTCCTGGGTGTGGATGAGAGGCGGCCTGCTATTGGTTCATTGCTAGTGACGAATCCTAGAAGGTGATTGGTCAGTGAGCGTTCTCTGTGCCTCCACTCTTCCTGTGAGGGATTGTGAGTGGAATGTTTATGTTCGGATGGAGGCGGCTGGCGGTGGGCTGGATAAATGGCCTCTGCGGGCCATATCCGGCACACGACCATAGTTTGGGTACCCATGTTTAATTTCCCCATGGCACACCTGACCATGGAACTTCCTGGGTGTGGATGAGAGGCGGCCTGCTATTGGTTCGTCGCTAGTGGTCGGGATGAATCCTAGAAGGTGATTGGTCAGTGAGCGTTCCCTGTGCCTCCACTCTTCCTGTCAGAGATTGTGAGGGGAATGTTTATGTTCGGATGGAGGTGGCTGGGGTTGGCCGTATAAATGGCCTCTGTGGGCCGTATCCGGCACACGGCCATAGTTTGGGGACCCATGTTTAATTTCCCCACGGCACACCTGACCATGTCTCAGGGCACACTAGTGTGCCATGGCACACTGGTTGAAAAACACTGCTCTAGAGCAGGGGTCCCCAACCTTGGTAACTTTAAGACTTGTGGACTTCAGCTCCCAGAATTCCCCAGCCAGCTTTGCTCACCTTTGTGGAGTTGAAGTCCACAAGTCTTAATGTTTCTAAGGTTGGAGACCCCAGCTCTAAGAGAAAAACACAACTGACTAGGAAACTGTTATCTTAGATATTAGACATAGTTCTCCACCTTTCCCCTGTAACCTTTTGGTTGGCTAAAACATTGTGGAAGTTGAGATCCACAAATCTTAAAGCCGCCAAGTCTGGAGACCCCCTACTGTAATATTTTTGGGTAAATTTGAAGTATCAATCCACCAACTAAACATTTTTGTGGTGCTTCAAAATTTTAGGCTTTGTATCAAAGGTTGCAATGGACATTTCGTTTCTTATTCAGCTTGAAATCTTCAAGTAGCTTTTGCTGAGCTACAGAAAGAAGCCAGCCATTTAGTTCTAGGTCTGTGAACAGAAGTATCCGAGATAGGGCATCCAACAGCTTCCCAAGCCATTCCCCACAGCCACGCCGTGATGAAGGATGACAGCTAATATCCAATTCAGACAGTTGCCCAAGAGCAGATAGGCTCATGCAGAAGGTCTCCCATCCTTGGTCTGAAATACTGTTGTTATAGCTGAGGTCCAGGTTCTTTAGCTGAGCTAGAAATCCATCCTGGATGATCAAAGCTGAGAGAAACAACCAAAGAAATTAGGGGCAACAAAGATGATTAGGGCACAGGAGGTTAAAACATAGGAAGAAGGGCTGCAGGAACTGGGTATGTTTAGTTTAATAAAAAGAAGGACTAGGGGACATGATAGTGTTCCAATATCTCAGGAGTTGCCACAAAGAAGAGGGAGTTAAGCTATTCTCCAAAGCATCTGAGGGTAGGACATGAAGCAATGGGTGGAAACTAAACAAGGAGAGAAGCAACTTAGAACTAAGGAAAAAATCCTAACAGAACAATTATTCAGTAGAACAATTTGCCTTCAGAAGTTGTGAATGCTCCAACACTGGAAGTTTTAAAGAAAGGATTGGATAACCATTTGTCTGAAATGGTATAGGGTTTCCTGCCTAAGCAAGGGTTGGACTAGAAGACCTCCAAGGTCCCTTCTAACTCTGTTATTCTGTTCTATTTTATTATAAATGTAGATAATGGGTTTCAAAACATACAAGGTGTACTCCCAAGTTAGATTTTGCACATGCACTATTTATTAAGCCAATCTATTTCACAGTGTTACAAGGATAAAATTGAAAGGAAAGGCTCCTGTGAGCTCCCTATTTATCAGAATTAAATCAATGTCAATGTCTTGTAACTTGCTGTTTTAAGGGAACTTTCTCCCAATCATGGGTGCCCCAACCATTTGTCATAGAATTCCTGTGTGCTTCACACAACGAAAGCTAAATATAAAGATTCTAGGTCTATTACATTTTCTTTCCTTCCAACAATGCCAAGGTCCTTTTACCTAATTCTTTTTATACTCTCCTTTTCTGTATGTTTGCTTCCTCACCTTCTTTATTCTGTATTGGTTTTGTTGGCTTTTCATGTTCTTTTTTTAAAGTTAATAATAATCACTTGCTCTCTTGCTGTCAATGGTTATCATTTTTGTTTGTTTGTTTGTTTATTTATTAGATTTGTATGCCACCCCTCTCTGTAGACTCGGAGTTACTACCATGTCCCTCTCATGATTAAATCAATTAACAGTTGGCTCTAAACATCAATCTTCGATAACAAACCTGTGCAACATAATGTCTCTTTTAACTGAAGATTTTTTGCTAGCTTTCTAAGTACAGTGTTCCCTCGATTTTCGCGGGTTCGAACTTCGCGAATAGCCTATACCACGTTTTTTTCAAAAAATATTAATTAAAAATACTTTGCGGGTTTTTTTCTATACCATGGTTTTTCCCACCCAATGATGTCATACGTCATCACCAAACTAATAATTTTTGCAAATAAATAACAAAAAAATAATTATTGTTAATAAATAATTATGTTTATCAATATCAGAATCACTAAGTGTCTTATTCAATGGTGAGTACCAGTAATAATGGTGAGTCAATGGTTGTTAATGGAATGGGAAATGGTAATTTAGGGGTTTAAAGTGATGGCTTGTGATACTGTTCATAGCCAAAAATGGTGTATTTACTTCCGCATCTCTACTTCGCGGAAGTTCAACTTTCACGGGCGGTCTCGGAACGCATCCCCCGCAAAAATCGAGGGAACTCTGTAATCCCCATTTTCTTAAACTAAGTAATCCCCATCTTTCTAAATCCCTATCTTCCTAAATCCCCATCTTCCTAAACCAGCTAAAAAGGAGGATGCGGAAAACCACAGAGTCATTTTTATGTTGCTTATTCTAGCGTTAATCCTTTTATTTTGACTTTTTATCTTTACTACTAGGAATTCTGGGAACCAGTTTAGTAGACAGTAGATTGGGAAAGATTGTTACTACGGATTAGTTCACCATAAAAGGGGAGCCATTTGAAACTTCCTGTGATATCAAGGAGATATCTTATATGCCAATGAACAAACCAAAAGTGAAATGTAGATTTTACGGAACAAGTGTGGAGGAATGGAAGGGGATGGATACAATTCTGTACCTACCCAAATCGATCATATCTTTATCCACCAAGCTGCAGCTGCTCACCTTTAACATTTGGATCTTGGAATCAGGGTTGAAAGCTTTCAGAATCAGCTTCAAGTTCCCACCAACACATTTATTCCAAGAAAGGTCTAGTAACTTCAATTCAGGAAGATGAGAGACAGCATCAGCTGAAAAAATTAACAACAAGCCTTTGTATTTTCTCAAAGAAAGACAGTCCCATACATCAAAATTAGATTTCATCTCAATATATCAAATTGATTTTCCAACATTTTCTTCCTTATGAACCTTCTTTTATTACTAGTAATCAATGAAGGGCTGCAACATTTACTACCACACCATGGGCATGGCTTATTTTGTGGCTGTGGCTTGCTGGCCATGTGACCAGGTGGGAGTATAAGACACACCGGAGTATAAGATGCACCTTAGTTTTTGGGGAGGAAAATAGGGGAAAGAACCTGCTTACCAGATATTCGTCTGGATAGCATCCTTGGCCTGGTCAGCTTCAGCACATTATTTTATCCCCTGGTTAGGGCTTTAAGAAAAAAAACTTATTCAGAAAGAGTAACAATGAAAGAGCTTGCAAGGCTGGAGGTGGTTCGGGCCTGGATGGGTGTCAACAAACTCAAACTCAACCCAGACAAGACAGAGTGGCTATGGGTCTTGCCTCCCAAGGACAATTCCATCTGTCCGTCCATTACCCTGGGGGGAGAATCATTGACCCCCTCAGAGAGGGTTCGCAACTTGCGCGTTCTCCTCAATCCACAGCTCACATTAGAGAAACACCTTTCAGCTGCGGCGAGGGGGGCGTTCGCCCAGGTTCGCCTGGTGCACCAGTTGCGACCCTATTTGGACCGGGAGGCACTGCTCACAGTCACTCATGCCCTCATCACCTCGAGGCTCGACTACTGTAATGCTCTCTACATGGGGCTACCTTTGAAAAGTCTTCGGAAACTTCAGATCGTGCAGAATGCAGCTGCGAGAGCAATCATGGGCTTTTCCAAATATGCCCATGTTACACCAACACTCCGCAGCCTGCATTGGTTGCCGATCAGTTTCCGGTCACAATTCAAAGTGTTGGTTATGACCTATAAAGCCCTTCATGGCACCGGACCAGATTATCTCTGGGACCGCCTTCTGCTGCACGAATCCAGCGACCAGTTAGGTCCCACAGAGTGGGTCTTCTCCGGGTTCCGTCAACTAAACAATGCCGCTTGGCGGGACCCAGGGGAAGAGCCTTCTCTGTGGCAGCCCCGGCCCTCTGGAACCAACTCCCCCCAGAGATTAGAATTGCCCCCACCCTCCTTGCCTTTCGTAAGCTACTTAAAACCCATCTCTGCCGCCAGGCTTGGGGGAACTGAGATACTCTTTCTCCCTAGGCCGTTACAATTTTATGCATGGTATGTCTGTATGTCTGTTTGGTTTTTATTATAATGGATTTTTAATTGTTTTTAGTATTGGATTATTATTATATGCTGTCTTATTGTTGCTGTTAGCTACCCCGAGTCTTCGGAGAGGGGCGGCATACAAATCCAATAAATAAATAAATAAATAAATGAATGAATGAATGAATGAATAAATAAATAAATAAATAAATGTAAAAGCTGGGAAAGTTATTAGCACCTGATTAGGGCTGGAAAGAAACATTGGGAGCAAGTAGAGCAATGAAAAAAACCCTGCAAAGACTTAGGGCTTGGAAAACATTCTTTGCAAAGAGTAACAATGAAAGAACCTGCAAGGTAAGCGCTGGGAAGATTGTTAGCACTTAGTTAGGGCTGGGAAAAGAAGCTTTGGAAAAAAAGCTACATTCAGAGTTTAAGACACATCTGAATTTTCAGCCTCTTTTAGGGAGGAAAAAGATGCGTCTTATACTCCCAAAATACGGTATACAGAAGAGGAACAAATTTTACCAGAAAGTGGAGGAGGAGGACACAAGAAGTCAAAGACAGAATTTTAATGGGTTCTTACCTACAGATAGAAATGAATCATATTGCAAGGCACAGTTGCTGAGGAGCACAGATGTCAGTTTTGGTAAAAATCGGAGTCTGCTAAGAAGATGATAGGTGGATATCCCTACATTTGTATTTGAGGATAAATTCAGCTCCCCAAGATTTGACAAAAGAGGTAATATCTGGGCTGTAAGGGAAAAGGTAACAGATATTAAAATCAAAAATAATTTATTTTGAATCCATTAATAGAACACCAGATTCATATATTGACCTGTGAGTCTTTTTTCTACTCTTAGTTGTTTGAACACAACATTTATAATGAGTGGGTCTTCTCCGGGTCCCGTCAACTAAACAATGTTGCTTGGCGGGACCCAGGGGAAGAGCCTTCTCTGTGGCGGCCCCGGCCCTCTGGACCCAACTCCCCCCAGAGATTAGAATTGCCCCCACCCTCCTTGCCTTTCGTAAGCTGCTTAAAACCCACCTCTGCCGCCAGGCATGGGGGAATTGAGATACTCTTTCCGCCTAGGCTTCTACAATTTTATGCATGGTATGTCTGTATGTATGTTTGGTTTTTATAATAATGGGTTTTTAACTGTTTTTAGTATTGGATTATTATTATAGGCTGTTTTATTGTTGCTGTTAGCCGCCCCGAGTCTCCGGAGAGGGGCGGCATACAAATCCAATAAATAAATAAATTAAATTAATTCTTTGGAAAATGGAATAATAGAGTTTTAAAAATGATAAGAAATTGAGCAATATCAGCTTTAGTAGATAATGCAACTTTACTTGTCCATCATAGGCAACATTGAAGAAAGCACTCACTTAAAAAGTGTCTTCTGTTGAAGTAATGATCTCATTGTGTTAAAATATATTTGACAATACATTAAAGATGATTTAATTGACTAGACTAGGATATTTATCTCACTTAGCTGAACAGACAAATCTATTTCTCTGCTGTAATTTTCAATAATGGCCCTGCTCTCAGCTACTTCTGCACTGAGATATAAATTGTCTGAGTTGATTTGTTAAAAGCCTGGGAGAACCGATGATTCCATTTTTGCGTGGGCTGATAAGCACTGCTTCTCCAAGCTAAACGATTTTACAATTTGTTATAAGGTATTTCCACATATTTCTTACATAAAACCAACATGTCCTCTTCTGTAATACAACACTGGTGAAGATTCAGGATTTCAAGGTTACTTAAACTGGCCAAATGACCAGCCAAAGACTGGAAAACTCCTCCAATCAATTTATTGCATGATACATCTAATGTTCTCAATTCTGATAAATATTGGAAAGCAGCACCTGAAATAGGTAAATTTTTACTAATTATATAATTTCTAACCATTACATGCACATAAGATATTCATTTGTACAATAGATAAATGGCATTTCATCCATAAGGATGAGGTTCAAGAATGCACACAATTTTAAAAAAAAGATTAACATAATAATGCTGAATTTCCAAAGCCAAAATTATAAAAGCTGTTTAACTCATTGTTAACCATGTTCACTATCTTATGTTATTTTTCGTTGGTCAGAAATGTGGCTGAAGCATAACCTAACACATTTTGATTAGCTCAGAATTAAGATTTGAATTGATAAATTCCTTAAGTTATCAGATTTTAGTTTCAATATTTTTTCATAAAAGTTCTAACTTACTACTAAGAGGTTAACTTAAGCACATATAAAATATTCTTAAGCAAAAACATCTAACTTAATTTTCTGTTCATAACTTGCATTTATGTCAATATTCCTTATTCTAGATGTTAACAAGGTATACATTATTTCAAACAATCAGGTTTTAAAATGTTGAATTTAGCAACGTGATGCTTAAGATCAGTATATTGGCTAAACAATCATTAAAAAAAACCCAGAAATCTGAAAATTGATTGATTGATTGATTGATTGATTGCCGCCTTTCTCCTTACAACATGTTAGCAGTAGCACTTTTTAACAGAGCCAGCATATTGCCCCCATAATCCGGGTCCTCTGAAGGATGGAAGGCTAAGTCAACCTTGAGCCGGTGATGAGATTTGAACTGCTGACCTGCAGATCTAGCAGTCAGCTTTAGTGGCGCTCTACCCACTGCGCCACCTCGGCTCTTTTAGAAAATGTCTAAAATGTAATATTCAATTCAATTTATGAACAATTCAGTTTTAATTACAGTAATGGAGCAACTCTGTATTCTTGCTTGATGGACTAGATGCTAATTTTGTTGGTCTTCCTTCAAATGAATATGATTTTGATTTCAAGTCCCAACTTTTTGTGCTTTCACCATACTAACCTTTATCACCTCTCTCAACATGAAGTTTTCAATCTCACTCCAAAAAGATTGGCTACAAATTTGAAAAAAAAATCTCAGTTCCCAATCAACCCCTGTATTTACCTAAAGAATGGAAGCCATCTTGTTCCAATCCACATGCGTTCAGATTTAATACCTGCAACCTTGATACAAATCGTAATTCCTGAGCAATATTTTTAAGGCTATGTCCCAATTTTATATTGATTGATAAGTCCAGAATTTTGAGGCTGGGAATTCTATTTAGAAGCTCAGCTGAAAATAAGACAGATGCAGAGTAGTTAAGAACACTGGAAGACTGGATAGCAGACAGCTGCATAAGTATGCATTGATGTATGTGTGTCTGTATAAATATACTGCTCAACAAAATAAAGGGAACATTCAGATAACACATCCTAGATCTGAATGAATGAAATATTCTCATTGAATACAGTACTTTGTTCTGTACAAAGATGAATGTGCACAACAGCATGTGAAATTGATTGTCAATCAGTGTTGCTTCTTAAGTGGGCAGTTTGATTGCACAGAAGTTTGATTTACTTGGAGTTATATTGTGTTGTTTAAGTGTTTCCTTTATTTTTTGAGGTCTGTATATATACGCACATATTTACATATTTACTTCTTTACTTCTTTACTTACTTACTTACTTACTTACTTACTTACTTACTTACTTACTTACTTACTTACTTACTTATTTATTAGATTTGTATGCCACCCCTCTCCATAGACTCGGGGCGGCTAACAACAATAATAAGACAATATAAACAAATCTAATATTTAAGTTTAAGTTAAATTTAAAAACCCTAATTTAAGAAACCAATCATACATACAGACATACCAAGCATAAATTTTATAAGCCTAGGGGGAAGGGAATATCTCAATTCCCCCATCCCTGATGACAGAGGTGGGTTTTAAGGAGCTTACGAAAGGCAAGGAGGATGGGGGCAACTCTGATCTCTGGGGGGAGTTGGTTCCAGAGGGTCGGGGCCACCACAGAGAAGGCTCTTCCCCTGGGTCCCGCCAGATGGCATTTTTTAGTCGACGGGACATATACACATATGCACATACACGCACACACCACCCCAAACAGTTTTTTGAACTATGATCGCTAAGGAAATATCACAGAGACATTTTAAGAAAGTGTCTGAAAATTATTGTACAGTAATATATTTCAAGTGTCTGAGAATTACATCTAGAATATCAGAACAAGAATTATCTCATGGTCATTTGTGACTAATATCTGAGATCTGGGCTAGACAATCTTTAGGTTGTACAGTCCCCAAATCTCAATCTCCAGATCTGCCCAGCAAGTACATTCTCAGAATTCAGGAACAAATCACCAAATATCATCTATAGTTACAAAATGAGGAAATAAAATGTCTTAAGTCTTTGACAGGCTAAAATATATCAACTTAAGGGGAAGAAAACCAAAGTAAAAGCATCAGAAATTATTTGCTCTGCTTGGTTTATATGCAGCTTCAATTCTAAAGATTACAACTACGTATTTTTAAATAATACAGGTTCAATTTAAATATAAAAAGTAAGTTATATAGCACACCAGCCATTCAGTCTCGAGATAACACCATTATCACCACAGCAGCCAGATCTTCAAGTGCACATTTGCATTATTGATATGCAATACATATCAATAATATCAATATTATTGATATGTATTGCAGGAAGTAGACACTTTCATTATTGGATAAATCATCCCTACCCACTTTGTTGATTCTTTCAGGATGTAGAATAAAAATGACATCCTAATTCTCATCTCTGTTCTATTGCTATTACATATAAAAAGGATTAAGGTAAAAATAACCAATGGGCCTTCCCTTTAAGACATGTTAATTATCTACACTATTCCCAGTGGCTTTAAAGAGTTCTGGGACATATAGATATGGATATAGACATATAAACTGTAAACAATGATGTCCATGTTTCTCTCCCTGATTTTGCCTGCTTTGTTTTACTTTTGTCAGTTAATTTTTTAAAAGTTTGTTGAAGTTCAATAATTAAATACCATGTTTCCCCCAAAATAAGACCCCGTCTTATATTTTTTTATGCCCTGAAATAGGTACTTGGCCTTATTGCCATGCGATTGGGCTTATTATCAGGGGATGTCTTATTTTGGGGAAAATAGGGTATCAAGCCATATTTTTGCTAGCTGAACTAAGTGCTGTATGTGCTTGCTCTCATTTGGAAATAGAGTCATGATGGAATATATTGGATGCATCCTATATGCAAATTAAACTGGAAGTTATCCACAATAATTTTCCAATACAAATGACCTGTCTTGCTCTCTCCCAATTCTTCTGACTTCCAGGAGAAAATGGACCAAGACTTGTCTATTCCTTGTCTCCCCACCCCAGCCTAACTCTTGCTCCATGCACAATAAAATGGACACAACAGAAGGATGATATAATCTATAAGTGGAAAGTGTAATAGGCAGTGAAAGCAATCTTGGGAGACAGGAGGAAGAGCCACACTATAAATATAAACAGGGGAGGGAGGAAACACTTTTAGACTTGCAACTTACTGTTGCCATAACCCTATAACACTCCGTGGCTTGCATTGGCTGCCGATCAGTTTCCGGTCACAGTTCAAAGTGTTGGTCATGACCTTTAAAGCCCTACATGGCAATGGACCAGATTACCTCCGGAACCGCTTGCTACCGCACAAATCCCAGCGACCAATAAGGTCCCACAGAGTTGGCCTTCTCCGGGTCCCGTCAACTAAACAATGTCATTTGGCGGACCCCAGGGGAAGAGCCTTCTCTGTGGCGGCCCCAGCCCTCTGGAACCAACTCCCGCCGGAGATTAGAACTGCCCCCACCCTCCCTGTCTTTCGTAAACTACTCAAGACTCATTTATACCGCCAGGCATGGGGGAGCTGAGATAGCTCTTCCCCCTAGGCCATTACAAGTTATGCATGGTATGTTTGTGTGTATGTTTGGTTTTATAATAGGGGTTTTTAGTTGTTTTTTATTATTGGATTGTACATGTTGTGTTTATTATTGTTGTTAGCCGCCCCGAGTCTACGGAGAGGGGCGGCATACAAATCCAATAAATTATTATTATTATTAATACTTAGTCCTCATGATTTTGATTTCCTGCCTGGAAAAATAATGAGTTCATTCAATCAGACATTTAGTTTGAAGAATAAGCTGATACAGTGAATACTCCAAAGATGTTAGCATCTCTCTGCCACAGAGTCTTACCTAGTGATTTGCCATCTTCCTGAGTAAGACAACAGTCTGTTACTTTTAATGTATGGAGTTTAGAGCCTTTGAGGATTTTGGAGGTTAGAAGGGAAAGACTTCCCCCAATGCCAGGATTCCATGATAAATCCAGTATTTCAAGGTGAGAAATTCCTTCTAGTGCTTCCCCTGTAAATAAATAAATATAGAAATCATTTGGGATTCTTTGTGATGTTTCAGATATTGAACTGAATATACAACTAGCCTTGTGGTGGGACGGGAACAATCTAGAACTGAACACACTCAAAACCGTAGAAATGGTGATTGACTTTAGGAGAAACCTTCCCATCCGACCACCTCTCACAATACTAGATAACACGGTATCAACAGTAGAGACCTTCAAATTTCTAGGTTCTATTATATCTCAAGAGCTAAAATGGTCACCCAACATCAAAAACGTCATCAAAAAAGCACAACAAAGAATGTTCTTTCTGCATCAACTCAGGAAGCTCAAACTGCCTGAGGAGCTGCTGATATAGTTTTACAGAGGAATCAATGAGTCTGTCATCTGCACCTCTATAACTGTCTGGTTTGGTGCTGCAACCCAACAAGACTGACACAGACTTCAGGGGATTATCAGAACTGCAGAAAAAACAATTGCTGCCAACCTGCCTTCCATTGAGGGTCTGCATACTGCGCAAGTTCAAAAAGAGGGCAGTGAAAATATTTACTGACCCCTCGCATCCTGGACATAAACTACAGTATTTCAACTCCTACCCTCAAAACATCACTACAGAGCACTGCACACCAAGACAACTAGACACAAGAACAGTTTGGGAGGTGGCTTTCATATAAATTAAGGAAAGAAAAAGAAAAAAGGATGATATAACAGTTAATTGATAAAGAAGATAAAATACAACACCAAATAGATAAAAAGAAAAAAAATAGTATTGGATTACTTTAAAGATCTATATGCAAAAGACAATATTAGAGAGGAAGACATACCGAATTATTAGGAGAAAGTTAAGATAAAGCCAATAGAAAAGGAAGACAGTGAGATGCTGAACAGGGAAATATCCAAGGAAGAGCTAGAGCAGGCAATTAATAAACAAAATAATAATAAAACACCAGGTCTGGATGGGTTTCCAAGCGAGTTCTATAAGGCAACATTCCAAATTCTAGGAGATTTATTATTAGATATTTATAACAATACATTAAAGAATGCAGAATGCCCACTATCATGGCAAGAAGCACATACCACGTTGATTCACAAAAAAGGTACAGACCCTGACCGAATCTGTAATAATAATAATAATAATAATAATAATAATAATAATAATAATAATAATAATAATAATTATTATTATTATTATTATTATTATTATTATTATTATTATTATTATTAATTAGATTTGTATGCCGCCCCTCTCCGGAGACTCGATATCATTATTAAATGCAGATTACAAAATATTTATGTCAATAATAGCAGAAAGAATGAAAAAAAAAATAAAGAAAAATATACATCCAGATCAAAATGGTTTGCTCCCATTCAGACAATTAAGCTATAATACAAGAATAACACCTTCTACTGGTTCTGCGTACCTGACCAACATTTTTCTACCGGTTCTGCATACCTGACTGTACCTATAGGAGTTCATCACTGGTGACTTGTGTCATCCATCAATCTCTTTAATAACATAGTCAATTGAGATCTACTAAATGGTACCTAAATATGCCACATCCTTGGTGGTGAGTCTACAGCTGTTGAGCTGGAGGATTTTCAGCTCTTGCAGATGTTTGAACTGAAGGGCCAGAGGTTGTAGTGCTCCTCCTATGAAGTCATTCCAGGAAAGATCAATCTCTTCCAAATCCGGCAGCAGTGATATTAGAGTAGCTAAAAGACAGCAAAGCAAGAGAGAAAGATTGCTGACACACAGCTAGGCTAGAACCAATAATGGGCTGCTGCCCCTATGGGAGTGGGGGAGACACGGTAGGGTTAGTAAGTTTATGCACTATTTATTGAATACTTAATAGTTTTCTTAATTATCCTTCCTTCTCTAGTACCTTAGTATGATCCTTAATTACTTTTAAAATAGGAAATAAATAGTATGTTTTTACCCATAAACGCTTTAATAATTTTAACCATGATCTAGAACTGAACTTTTATAACAATTAAAGAAAATTGAGCTATTTGCCTAATCTGTTATCATACTGAACCTTGTGGGTTTAGTACAAAACCTTAAAATGTTACTGTGCTCCTCAACCAATCATGCTGTCTATTATTTGCTCTTTTTGTGACTTAATCAACTGAAAAGGAGGCCAAGCACCTATTTGAAAACTTATCTTGGTCAGTAAGCCGCTCCCATCAAGTCACATGACCTTTTAGTCACCCCCAGTCAAATGACTGTCAAGCCACTCCCACGTGGTCACATGTTCAGCAAGCCACACCCACAAAAAAGCCATGCCTATAGAGTGGCAGTAAAAGTTTTGGCAACCCATCAGTGGCTAGAATATGAATGAATGTTATTATTTCTCTTAAATCTAACTCCTGCCTTCCAGTTTATTAGTTTATGGCTAACATTAAGCCACACCAATGCAATCTACGTCTCTTCTACTGTATATACATATAGTTAAACATGCTGCTCTTTAAAACTTTTGCTGGTTCTTTATTTCCTGTTTAGTTGAAAGAGCAATGTCACAGTTAACCAAAGTGAAGTAGGTTGCGAGAACAGCCCTTGGCTATATTTTCAAACAATGATTCACATGTAAGTGCTGTGATGTAGCACTAAGAAAACAAGTCTGATGAAGCCTTGAGCATACTGGTATATTTCCCTGAGTTTTCCCCCCTCTCCTCTCCAGCCAAAAGAAGATGGAAAGCTTTACAGTATGTTTCTATTTAATGTCATCTTAATGTTACAAACCACAGTCAGTTCTAACTATATCTTGCTCGAAGAAGTCGGCTTTGTAAATGGTAAATTAAAAATGACTTTTTAAAATAAATTATTAAACAGTAAATAGCAATCTCAAATTGCTTATTACCCAATAATAATAAAAAATATAAATAGGTCATCTTTCCTTTGATTTAGAATTCTCAACAGCCTTAGGTCCTCGGAGAGGGGAGGCATATAAATAATAATAATAATAATGATGATGATGATGATGATGATGACGACGACTGTATAGTCTGGAGGACAGAAGGAAAAGGGGGGACATGATCGAAACATTTAAAAATGTTAAAGGGTTAAATAAGGTCCAGGAGGGAAGTGTTTTTAATAGGAAAGTGAACACAAGAACAAGGGGACACAATCTGAAGTTAGTTGGGGGAAAGATCAAAAGCAACGTGAGAAAATATTATTTTACTGAAAGAGTAGTAGATGCTTAGAACAAACTTCCAGCAGACGTGGTTGGTAAATACACAGTAACTGAATTTAAACATGCCTGGGATAAACATATATCCATCCTAAGATAAAATACAGGAAATAGTATAAGGGCAGACTAGATGGACCATGAGGTCTTTTTCTGCCGTCAGTCTTCTATGTTTCGATGATGATGATGATGATGATGATGATGATGATGATGATGATAGAAGCAGAGAAAGAAAAGTGTGAAAACCTAGCCTTCCATCAATTCCCATAATGTAAGTTACATATTATCTATTGTTTTGTGGAAATGCATCAGTTGAATGAATGAATGGTAATTCTTCATGACAGGTCTATTGCAACAAAATTAATTATAGTTTAAAGGAACCTTAAAGATGAGCAGATATTATTTTATTTATTTATTTATTTATTTGTCCAATACACAAATACATAGGAAGAAAAATAGACATGTAGTAATATATATAAGGGTAAAAGTAAACTTAGAGGAGAGGATATATGAAATAAAGAAAATATATATGATAAGTGAAAGAAAGGAAAGACAATTGGACAGGGAACGAAAGGCACACCAGTGCACTTATGTATGCCCCTTACTGGCCTCTTAGGAACCTGGAGAGGTCAATCGTGGAGAGTCTAAGGGAGAAGTGTTGGGGGTTAGGGGTTGACACAATTGAGTCCGGTAATGAATTCCACGCTTCGATAACTTGATTGTTGAAATCATATTTTTTACAGTCAAGTTTGGAGCGGTTCGTATTAAGTTTGAATCTGTTGCGTGCTCTTGTGTTGTTGCGGTTGAAGCTGAAGTAGTCATTGACCGGTAGGACGTTGCAGCATATGATCTTGTGGGCAATACTCAAATTGTGTTTTAGGCGCCGTAGTTCTAGGCTTTCTAGGGCCAGGATTGTTAGTCTATTTTCATAGGATATTCTGTTTCGAGTGGAGGAGTGATTATTATGTGGAATAGATTTCTGTGGATAGAATTCATTAAATGCATTGGCGCTTGGTGGAAAGGAGAAATTGAAAACAAAAGTCCATGCAATGCAAGAAATACAGCCTGCTGGCTGGGGGAATTCTGGGAGTTGAAATCCATAGATCTTAAAGTTGTGACCACTCTAAATTATTTTAAAAGGTTTTTAGGAAAGGGCTTGAAGTAAGAAATGGGATTGGCTGGAAAGTTAAAGACAAACAAGATCCCACATAAAAAGAGCAGAATGAGATATTCCAAATTTTACAAATGCAAATATTACTTACAAAATTGGTTCTTGAAGGCTCCAGAAAAAATAATAATTGATGTGTGTATGTATGCCTGTATGTGTGTGAAAAGAAATAACACAGACATATACTCACTCAGCTCTATTATATCCACTGCATTCAACGGACAATTGTTTAAATCCAAATTCTTGTCAGAGGGCAGTCTGCCAATTTTTTTCCAGAACTGCTGAACTCTCCAATGACAGGACATTGTTTCTGCTGAACAAGTAGAAATTAGCAGGTTATCTGGTGAACGAACAAACTACTAGTGTACATTTCAGCATCTACCAACAACGCCATGCCAGGCAGCATGAGACAACTAATCTTCTTTTTGAGGCCTCTAATTGATCTAGTTTTGGAACTACAAAGATATCCTTGCCGAATGTAATTGGTGAAAATGATCTGATTTGGCCAACTATGAATATGACATAAGAAAAAAATACAGTTCAGTGTTGGTCATATACTGGTAATGTATTCAGTGGGAACCGGAATAAAGACTTAAGCCAGTGATGGCGAACCTTTTTTTCCCTCCGTGCCTGTTGTGGTTAGCTCTGGCCCAGCTCCTGCCCCAAGGACTGTGAATGTGGGGAGACATCCACATGCTGCAGGCCTGTTTTGCCCCCCCCCAGTGGAATCTGCTGATGAAAGCTCCTCTGACCAAGAAGACATGAGTGACAGGGAGGAGGAGAATGGGGCAGACAGCTGAGAAGGAGATCAATTATCTAGCTCCTCCTTGGATTCAGAACAAGAGTTAATGATACAGCCACGCATGCGGAGAGCGATGCATAGGCAACAACAACTGAGAGATTATTATCAAAGAAAATGAGGCCACCTGTGGTTGGGTGGGGCTGTGGTAATTAGTGAGGCTGCTATAAAGAGCAGCCTGTGGGTTTGGCCATTGTGGAAGATTATCTGATCGTTGTGTTTTGTGACTGCTTTACTGACTTTGACCTTTTGTGTGCTGATTTTTCCCCGCTTTGAAACTAAACCAGGGCAAAGTGTGTTTCACTTTGTGAAAGAAGAAGGACTGTGAATTGCCTCACAGCTGCAAACTAAGTATCACAGAACTGATAAGGGACTTGTACAAATTACCAGTTTGTTTGGAGACTAGTGCTCTTTACTATACCAAAAGAGGGCTTAGTTTAAGTGAATTTTCATTATAAAGAAAATTGTTTTGAATTTTCAAACATGTGTGTGTCTGAAATTTGTACCTGTGAATTTTTGGGAGGAGTCTACCAGAGAGCCCGACAGACCAGTGCCAAAGGAGCATGCGCGCATGCTATCATGCATGTGCAAGTGCCCACATCCATAATTCAATGCCTGGGGAGAGCGAAAACAGCTTTCCCCACCCTCTGGAGGCCAGAAACAGCATGTTTCCCAACTTATGGTGGGCCCAGTAGGCTTGTGTTTCACCCTCCCCAGGCTCCAAAGGCTTCCCTGGAGTTAGGGGAGGATAAAAACGCCCTCCCACATCCCCGGGGGCTCTCTGGAAGCCAAAAATGTCCTTCTAAAGCCTCTGCGAGCCAAAAGTCAGCTGGCTAGCACACACATGCATGTTGCAGCTGGTCTAAGGTAATGGCTTGCGTGCCACCTGTGGCACTTGTGCAGGGGTGGGCAGCAGGCAGGACGGGGTGGAACACAGTTCCACTGGTGGAAATGAAGATGCATGCACAGCTCCACCTGATCGGTGGCTGTCACTTCCTGGATTACTGGTCTCGGCTCGGCTCTCCTTTTTTCCCCTGCTGCTGTTGCTGCTGCATCTGTGCTCCTTGCTTTTTTCCTCTTTCCTCCTTCCTGGCCTCGGATGAGCTTCCCTCTCTCCTGCCCGGCTCCACTCCAGTCTGAGGTGGCCACCTCCGCCTGAAGTGCAAGCAGAAGGCGCGGATGGAAGCAGCGCTGGCAGCATTTATGCATCTGGCAGCACCCATTCGCCTAGCTACCCAGCCTGAAGCGGGGGGTCGACCCAGGTAGGAAAGCGCGGGAAACGCGAAGCAAATTGTCACCCCAGCGAAAGACACTCGTAAGGTTGTAAGTCGAAGACTTAACAGTTCACTTGAACGATGATGATCATTCAAGCCACTCCCACCTGGTCACATGGCCAGCAAGCCACTCCCACCCGATCACATGGCCATTAAGCCACACCCACAAAATAAGCCACACCCACAGTGTGGCAGTAAAAATTTTGGCTGCTCATTACTGCACCCATGCCATAGGTTTGCCATTATTGACCTAAGCAATAGGTCAAGATAGCTCATATCTTACTTGCCCTCGTGCCCCATGGGGCAGGGAAAGCATTCACAGTGATGTCATCTTGCAAATGCAGCATGTTATGGTAAAGTTGTATAATAATGTCATTGAACACATCACCATTTGGCATCATCATGGTTTGCTATAGATAGCCCTGAATGCAAATTACCTAGTGAGTTCTACATATGTGAAATAATTAGTCTATGCTTGAACAGAATTTGAAAAGGCAGCAAATAAGTTTTGTTCTGTGAATAAGCTTCTTCTATTCCAGTATAAGTCTGAGAAAATTAGGAATTTGTTAAACATTAATGAAAGCATTTATGCTTAGCTTCCCCCCCCCTCTCTGTCTCTCTCTCCCTCTTCCTCCCTCTCTGAACTTTTTAGATCTTTTAAAACTCTAACTCTAAATATGATAGCTTTAATCTAGAAACATTATCAGCTGTATATGTTCTCTTAGATAAACATTGTGTAATCATTGGAACTTTGAAGAATTTTCTCATCTCACATCAGAAATAGAGTTCATATGCACAAATATACACAAAAATAAGCCATATTTTCAAATGTTTTTTTTCTTTTAAAGTTGAACAACTTCACAAAACACATTTTAAATCCAGCAACTTACCTTTCTCATCCATTGTAAAATGGTTTTCTGACTAAATCAAGTTATCCTTGGCAATGGGTTCTTGATCATTTAACTGCTTCACTTTGTTTAATCCTTCTTGGACAATTTCTGCTGTTAACTTTCCTGAGAAAAATGATGCCAGAGAATGATGCCAAACCACTGCTATTTTAAAATATCTGTGGCAGACTTCAAAAACTTAGAGATGCTGCTCCAAGCAGATTTTTTTTCTCAATTGTGTTTGGTTGTTTTCTGTTCCCCAAAATTTTGCCAAAAGTTTAGTAAATAGTTTTGCTCAAATATTTCATTAAATACCCTACTGTTCCTTCCTTCCTTCCTTCCTTCCTTCCTTCCTTCCTTCCTTCCTTCCCTTCTTTTCTGCCGTTCCAAAATGAAAAGGAGAATAATTTTGTAGACTTGGATACCATTGCTTCCTACATGTGACACTTTCCTGGTGTTGCTTTTGTTGTCCAAGGGTTGAGTCAATTTATAGCTCAAATTACAATACTTCCAGAACACGTTCAGTGTGTTCTCTAACCTTTTACTCTCTCTAGTTTTAAGGATAAATTGATGCACTCTGAGAAAAGTGTGGCACCAAATAGCTTAAAAAATTAATATCATAAGTAAAAGGAAGCCACCTCAGGAAAAAAAATCTGCTATTTATTCAGTGTATTTACTTTTAAAAGACTCCATCGTATCTGCATTTACTATTTTATTGAGCAAATGATTGTTATTTTCATTTTATAGATTGTCCAAAATTAAAGATAACCCTGGCTAAATGAATTGATCGATCAATTCTTTTATTTATTTTTTTAATTCAATTTGGATGCTTCCTGGTTGATGTCAATTTATTGAACTACATTTAATTCCAAACTGCAATGTATCAATGGGAAGAGGATAAATCTCAGAAGAATTATTTAGGTCCACAGTATAATATTATTAAGCCACAAGACAGAACAGGATCCAAAGAGCAACATACCGAATTCCTAATTAGTTTAATTCCAGAAAAGGAACTCAGGTAAGGTACTAAGGAAAAGTTTACATTTACATTAATATGTTACATTTTCTGAATAATCTTTTTGTTATTGTAATTGCCTGAAAGATGGCTAACCGTGCAATATGAGCATGTAAGACTTAGCAAATTGCAGTCAGCTACAAAGACAGGTGTTGTTGGGTAAATACAGCAATCTATCATGGGTGTGGAGCACTAAATGTGATAAAAACGTTTCTAGAATTGTGTAGTTGTAAACTGACAGGTTGGGTAAACACTGCCAAACGTTTTATTTGGTTTGCAATATAGGTTTGATAACTTGCCACGCATCAGAATACATTATGGAATACAAGAATTAAAACTCTTCTAAATTCCAATAATTTCAAGCCATTTGAGGGAAGAATTCTGTTCCAGATAGGAGAAATAACTAGCAACTAGAGAAGGCATCACTCTCGTTCTATAAGATTGTACTACAGTGGTACCTCATCTTACGAACGCCTCTTCTAACGAACTTTTCAAGATACGAACCCAGTGTTTAAGATTTTTTTGCCTCTTCTTCCGAACTATTTTCACCTTACGAACCCAAGGAGCTGCTGCTGGAATGAAGGGGTTTCTTTCCCCCCCCTTTTTTTGAAGAAAGAAAAGGGAGGGGCTGCTTGGAGTAGGAAAATTTTTGCAGAGAACAACGTGCTTTCAAAGGCACTGAAAGGGTGTCTTTTTAAGAAAGAAAAGGGAGGAGGGAGGGGCAGCTTGGGGGAGGAAAATTTTTGCAGAGAACAACATGCTTGCAAAGGCACTGAAACGGTGTCTTTTGAAGAAAGAAAAGGGAGGGGCAGCTTGGAGGAAAGATTTTGCAGAGAACAACATGCTTGCAAAGGCACTGAAAGGGTGTCTTTTTAAGAAAGAAAAGGGAGGAGGGAGGGGCAGCTTGGGGGAGGAAAATTTTTGCAGAGAACAACATGCTTGCAAAGGCACTGAAACGGTGTCTTTTGAAGAAAGAAAAGGGAGGGGCAGCTTGGAGGAAAGATTTTGCAGAGAACAACGTGCTTGCAAAGGCACTGAAAGGGTGTCTTTTTAAGAAAGAAAAGGGAGGAGGAAGGGGCAGCTTGGGGGAGGAAAATTTTTGCAGAGAACAACGTGCTTGCAAAGGCACTGAAACGGTGTCTTTTGAAGAAAGAAAAGGGAGGGGTGCCCCCCTTGCCTTTCTTCCTTCCCACTCACCCTTTAGCCTAGCCTTGCTTCTTCCACCCACCCCCTTTAGCTGCTCCTCCCTGCCCTCTGTTCGCCTCCCTTCTAAAGTTTGGGATTTTCCTGAAGGATTTGCACGCATTATTTGCTTTTACATTGATTCCTATGGGAAACATTGTTTCATCTTACGAACTTTTCACCTTACGAACCTCCTCCTGGAACCAATTAAGTTCGTATGATGAGGTACCACTGTATTTTGCGGAAGAGACTTAGAGCACAACAACCCTGCCTAGTTTTATACAACAAGCAAAGATAACTGAGGATAGTTGGTATCATAAATTGCAATCCCTAAGCCATGAAGGGATTTATAGATGAAAACATGTATCTTTTTTTAACTGTAATCAGAAACCAATTGATATCCAGCACAACTCATAAAGTAGAATTTATTTATTTATTTATTTAGTCCAATACATAATACACTTTGAAGAGAATAGATATTTAGTAATATAAGTAAAGAAAAGAATAGAAGAAAAGATATAAAAGTATAGGTGAACAAATTTGAAAGGAAGAAAAGATAAATGAGATAAGGAGAGACAATTGGATGGAAGGCACACTGGTGCACTTAGGCACGCCCCTTACTGACCTCTAAGTCTAAGGAATCTGGAGAGGTCAATTGTGGATAGTCTAAGGGAAAAATGTTGGGGGTTAGGGGTTGACACTACTGAGTCAGGTAATGAGTTCCATGCTTCGACAACTCGGTTGCTGAAGTCATATTTTTTACAGTCAAGTTTGGAGCGGTAAATATTAAGTTTGAATCTGTTGTGTGCTCTTGTGTTGTTGCGATTGAAGCTGAAGTAGTCATTGACAGGTAGAACATTGCAGCATAGGATCTTGTGGGCGATACTTAGATCGTGTTTTAGGTGTCGTAGAGCTTCTCAATCATCCAGGTCATGGTGGACCCAAAGGTCAACTGGACTTTCTTGGGGTGGGGTGGGGTTGTTCTCAAAAACATTTCACTTCTCAACCAAGAAACATCTTTAGTTTTGAAGTTCAAAACTGAAGAAGTTTCTTGAACGACAACAAAACGTCTTCAAGGAAAAAACCTAGAAAAAGGTCAGTTGCCTTTTGGAAAAGGACTTTTGGATCAGGCAGTAATAGGAACGTAACAACTTACATCACTATATTCTAGACAGGCTCTAGTTTCTGACTGATCTGCAAGTGACAAGTCCCATTTTCAATAAATTGCAAAAAGAAGGTGATTAAAATACAGTTGACTAAGAAAAGAACTTGCTGATCCAGAAAGCAGTGCAATTGTGTGCATACCATCGTACTTAATATATTCTTAGTCTCAATAATATGTCAGAAAGAGAAGGGATTAAGGTAATAGAAGGGAGACCAACCTTTTTCCAAGGACAATCTCTTTAGCTCCTTCCAACACATCCACAATTCAAAGATTAAAGTGGATTTTTGTACTTTGCCTCATCATGACTCTATAATCCTAAAGGAAAATAAAACCTTCAGCAGATTAATGCCACAAGTTGATTTGACAAAAAGGATTTGCAAACACTAAAATCCTATATTGCCTGTATTTAATCACAAAAATTATTCTGAGGATTTTTATTTTCCTTTTATAAATAGTTTTTATTGACTTATTTACATTTTAAAACAACAAAAAGACATAGTGTATATGCAAAATTTAAACAAGACAAAACAATACAAAACAATGCAACTACACTATATAACCTATATAGGGTTATAATACAGCTAATTTTACCAACAATAAATCTAAGCTTATGTAATCTTTTCCATTACCATATTTACATAATCTTTTTCATTAATATGTTTAATTATTATTCATTGATATAATTGTTCCATTTTAATACAATTAAGAATCATCATATTTACAGTACTAGGTTAATTATTCACTGGTTTATTTTGCTTTCTCTTTTCAAGCCAATCATATACCGTATTTTTCAGAGTATAAGATGCCCCTTAGTTTTGGAAATTGGGGGGGTAAATCTACCTACCAGGTATTCATCTGGCTAGAGTCCTTAGTCTGTTCAGCTTCAGCACATTATTTTATGCAATGGTTAGGGCTGAAAAAGCCTTTTTCAGAGGGAGTAGGAATGAAAACAAGCCTGCAAAGACTTAGGGCAGGAAAAGCTGCTTCAGAGGGAATAGGAAGATGGGAAGATCGTTAGCACCTAGTTAGGGCTGGGGGAAAAAGCTTTGAAAAAGTTACATTCAATGTATAAGACACACCCAAACTTTCAGCCTCTTCTACGGAGGAAAAAGGTGTGTCTTATACTCTGAAAAATATGGTAGTTTGTTCCAAACTTCATAGTATTCTGAATCGTCCTTTTCATTTAATTCCATTGTCATTTTGTCTAATTCAGTACAGTCAAGAATGTTCTTTATTATATTTTCAGTTGGTATAACCCTTGGCTTCCACTATTGTAAGCCGCTCCGAGTCTATGGAGAGGGGCGGTATTCAAATCAAGTCAAGTCAAGTCAAGTCAAATCAAATCAAATCAAATCAAATCAAATCAAATATCAAATATCAAATATCAAATATCAAATATCAAATATCATCAAATATCATCAAATATCATCAAATATCAAATATCAAATATCAAATATCAAATATCAAATATCAAATATCAAATATCAAATATCAAATATCAAATATCAAATATCAAATATCAAATATCAAATATCAAATATCAAATATCAAATATCAAATATCAAATATCAAATATCAAATATCAAATATCAAATATCAAATATCAAATCAAATAAACAAATAAACAAATAAACAAACAAATAAACAAGCAAACAAGCAAACACGCAAGCAAGCAAGCAAACAAACAAACAAACAAACAAACAAATATTGTACAAGGCTGATTCTAGCTGCCATAAGTGTATTTTTTTTAAATAATTTTTTTATTGATTTTATAAAATAATTACATAGAACGAACATATAACAGTGCACAGTGCATGTGCCCATCACCTTACAAAACAAGACACCCCCCTTCACCCCCCCCCATACAAGGGGATTCAAAGGTTTTTGATTTTGTTTATCTGTATTTCCTTGGCTTTATCTTGCATTAGATATTACTAAAAGAGTGATTGCAGTTTATTTTTCACATTTACGTCACAGATTCTACTCAACATATAATCTTTCACTTATACTTTTTTCTCAGTTTTCAGGTACAGGATTCCCACAGAAATGTTTCCAGTTTCATGGTTATTTCCTGCTCTGTAATTTCCTCTAACCATTTCCAAATTTTATATCAGAATTTCTTTATGATAGGGCAAGTCCACCACATGCGATAGTAAGATCCAATATTATAGTTGCATTTCCAACATTTGGGGAAATGCTTGGATACATTTTGGCCAATCTCGCTGGGGGTAAATGCCATCTGTAGTACATCTTCTATAAATTTTCTTTATAGGTACAGTAGTTGCTTTTGTAAGTTTATAATTTTTATTCCAAATTCTATCCCATTGTTCTAAATTCATGTAATATCCAAAGTTTTTGGCCCAACTAATTGTGTTTCCTTTTATTGTTTCTTCTTCCATTTTATACTTTAATAGACATTTGTATAATTTAGTTATTGTTTTTCTTTCTTGTCCTAACAAAATTTTGTCTAATTCTGATTGTCTTATTTGTATGTCAAATAGTTTCCTATCTTCATTTAATCTTGATTTAATTTGAAAGTATGGTCACCTATCAATCTTAATTCCTTGTTCCAATTTTTGAACTTTTGATTTTTTTCTCAATTTTTGATTTTAACTCTCCACTTTCATTTATGATTTCTGAATAACTAACCATTTTGTGGAGGTCTATTATGTTTGGGTGTGTCATTGCTTCCATACTTGATAACCAGCTCAGGATTTTCATATAGTGCTATATAGTTCCATATAGTGCTATATAATGAATCCCTAATCATAGATCTTTGAAAATATGAGTGTGTCCTGTTTTTTCCATCCCAGAGAAATCCGTGCCAGCCTGTTTGTAGATCATATCCCTTGAGCATCGATACTTTTTTATTTTTAAGTTGGATCCAATATTTTATCCATATTAAGGCAGATGCTTTATAGTAGAGCCCATTCTGGAAGGCCAAAAACCCCTTTATCCCTGATATCTTGTAGATGTTTCAATTAATTCTTGGTTTGAGTATATAGTTTTAATCATTCTGATATATTTTTCTCCAATGTTTGCCATGGTTAATTGATTGATAAGAAAGTTCCAATTCAAATTGTCAAATGCTTTTTGTGCGTCAAGGAATATGAGTGCAATGGATTTCTCTGGGTGTGTTTCATAGTATTCAATAATGTCTAATACAATTCTTATATTGTTTTTTATATGTCTGTTCTGAAGGAAGCCATTCTGGTCTGTATGAATTATTCTGCTGAATACATTTTTCAATCTTTCTGCTGGTATTGTAGCGAAAATTTTGTAATCAGCATTTAGCAGTGAGATTGGCCTATAGTTTTGGATCTTTATTTTTCTGTGTTGTCGCTGTGAAATTTTGAGTAGTTTGGAGAACTGGTAAATACTACCTCTGACTGGCCCCACCTCCATCCATTCTCTGCCTCCTAAGTCCCAGCTTATCAGGAGGAAATGGGGATTTTTGCTGCAACCTGGAGTGGGGATGGAATGAAGATTTTACAGTATCCTTCTCCTGGAATGGGGTGGAAATGGAGATTTTACTATATCTTTTCCCTTCCATGCCCACCAAGCCACGCCGATCAAGCCAGACCACAGAACCTGTAGTAATTCTTTTCTTAAAAAATAAGCTTCTTATAATAGCCAGTTTGTGAGCGCCTATATCATTCACAGATTCTCAAAATTCCTGACTAATCTTAGATTTTGACATTCCGATGAATCTTTTTATTTTTTTTCTCTTGAAGAGATCCCCAATTTTTTTCTTTTTTGTGTTGTTAAGTATGTATATGATTACAGGCAAAGTATAAACTTGATTGTGGTGCATAAGTGCACCAGTGTGCCTTCCGTCCCCTGTCCTAATGTTTCTCTCTTACTAATACAGTGCAGCAATATAGGAAATACAGTGGTACCTCTACTTACGAACTTAATTCATTCCGTGACCAGGTTCTTAAGTAGGAAAGTTTGTAAGAAGAAGCAATTTTTCCCGTAGGAATCAATGTAAAAGCAAATAATGTGTGTGATTGGAGAAACCACAGGGAGGGTGGAGCCCCTGTTTCCTCCCAGAAGATTCCGAGAGAGGCCCCATGGAGGCTTCTCCCAGTCTTTTCCGGTTACAGTTTCGGGGGTTCAGGTTTGTAAGTGGAAAATGGTTCTTGAGAAGAGGCAAAAAAATATTGAACACCCAGCTCTTATCTAGAAAAGTTCGTAAGTAGAGGCATTCTTAGGTAGAGGTCCCACTTCGTGTATATAAACATTGTTATATCTTTGTATACTACCAATAGGACAAAACAAATAAATGAAATAAATAAAATATAAGATGTACAAGCATGTTTGTGGGTACATGATATTTTACAAATACATGGGGACATTAGGACAGGGACGGTGGGCACTTTGGTGCGCTTATGCACGCCTCAAATGCTTTAGAGTTAATAACCAACACGCAATAAGACTTAAAGAGCAAACAGCTGTAACCTTTCAGTTTCCGTTTATTTTTCAGTGTACTTAATGGGATTTTAATCTTTTCTACTCAACAGGATAAGCAAACTAGGGCATCAGACTTGTCATTTGGCAAATCACATTGTTTTTCTTCTTTAAAGGCGCAAAATTTGTACGAGACAAATAATAGTCTAAGCCACTGTGATCATTCTTCCACTGCCGATCGCAGAATTTCTGCAACGATTAATATATTCAATGGATGCATTAAGGGATTTGATCGCTGTTAACAGCTTAACAGGTTAAATATCAAAATAGGTTTATCAGATCAGTGGGATATTTGACTTATAATTACATTGTTTTGTTCTTGCTGGCTGAGAAGATGATGTGGGAAAAGAGCTTCTGATGTCAGAATCAAGAGGACTTAAAGGTAAGGATAGAGAGTAATCCAAATAATCTGAGTTTGGGTTTATATCAAAGTCATGTTCAGAACGTTTTGACTTTTCAATCCTGCCAACCAGAGTGAATTCACAGCTCCCGTATTTTTCTATCTATGCACTTTTTCTTGTTTAAAAACGAAGGCACTGGCAACTGCTGTAAGTACATGCAATCACCCATAACTTACATGTGGGACAGCTATGTAATAATAATGTTGGTAATTTTAACATTTTAACATTTTAAGTGTCTATTTCACACCAGGGACTTGATAACAGAAAGGCATTTCAATCACGCAAATCTTTGTTTAATTATTACTATGTCTCTGTTTATTAAACAAATTGATATAGCTTTTGCATCTACCAGATGACCAACAGAATCATTTCAGGAATATTTGTACCTCTCATTTTAAGTATTTGTGTTAGTTTTCATGATGTGAACCAGCTTGATAAAATGTGAAAATATTGTAATGTAATATTGTAACACAAGCAAAGCGCTTGTATAAATATTGTATTTCTGCTTGTTCTCTAGCTATCCTAATCATTTAACTTTAATCTTTAAAGTTTATACAATATTTTTGGAAGCAAGCTTTTTTAGAATTGAAAGTTAAATATTTCAGTCACCCCCGTGTGTTCTATAAAAATTGATTTCTTCTAACCTCTGTCCTTTTTATAATGGTTTTGAATTTCCTATAAAAAAGGATAAACTTGTTGCAATGCTCTTGTTTTTTTCTGATATAAATATATCAGAAAAACATTGTTTTAGCTTTGAAGTCACCTTGCTAATAAGGTAAATTTTAATAATTAAAAATGCAATTTTATTATTCTATTTTATTTCAAACTAATTTGAGTACCAACGCTAATGGCAAACTAGGGTATAAATTAAATAGATGCCTGCATGATGACTTGTTTCTTGTAGTAAATGAGCATTTTTCACCATGAATTAAGTTTGAATTTACCTAATTTATTGGATTTTGGATTTTGTTCTAGCTATAGTAGTTTAAACGCATGTAGAGGGGCAAGCAAATCCAATTAGAAAGTCTAAAAACATTTGAGTCATTTACATGGCATCAGACAGAATACCTTCAGAACTATCTTCTGCCGCACAAATCCCAGCGACCGATAAGATCCCACAGAGTTGGCCTTCTCCGGATCCCATCGACTAAACAATGTCATCTGGCGGGCCCCAGGAGAAGAGCCTTCTCTGTGGCGGCCCCGGCCCTCTGGAAAAACTCCCCCCAGAGATCAGAACCGCTGTCACCCTCCTTGCCTTTCGTATGCCACCTATGTCATCAGGCATGGGGAAATTGAGATACCCCTGGGTTTATATTGTTTAGGTAAAAAATATGACTTCAGTAACCGAGTTGTCGAAGCGTGGAACTCATTACCGGACTCCATAGTGTCATCCCCAAACCCCCAACACTTTACCCTTAGATTATCTACGGTTGACCTATCCAGATTCCTAAGAGGTCAGTTAGAGGCAAGTACAAGTGCACTAGAGTGTCTTCCATCCCCTGTCCTATTGCTCTCCTATATCTCCTATACCTTTCTTCTATTACTATATCTCTTCTGTTCTTTCATTGATATGTTCTATTACTATACCTTCTTTTCTATTATTTCTTAGATATATTTTATTATGAGTATCTCCTCTATAACCTTCATCATGTATTTTACTATGTGTATATAGATATATACCCACTAAAACCCTCATTGTGTATTGGACAAAATAATAATAATAATAATAATAATAATAATAATAATAATAATAAAAATAGGTATGGTATGATTGCGTTGCATGGTTTTAATAATGGGTTTTTATATGTCTTTTAAATATATTGGATTTGTTACACTGTTGTTATTGCTATGAGCTGCTCCGAGTCTTCAGAGAGGGGGCGGCATACAAATCTAATAAATTATTGTCATTATTATTATTATTATTATTATTATTATTATTATCATCATCATCATCATCATCATCATCATCATTAGCATTATCATTATCACATTATCATTATATTTATGGATTGGGAGTAATTTAACAAAGGAATGGTAACATTGCCCATCACAGAAGCTTTGCAATATGATTTCCACCTTGTTTTGCCATTTTTTAAAAAATAAAAGTCTTACAGGTATGATTTGGCAGTCCATTTTTGGCTAGTTTTCTAGACACCTGGAGGGGTTCCCAGCAGGATCTTACCTCTAGATCTCTTTCCTACCACAAATTTCTAAATTGCACAATTCCTATTATATAGCTTGCTGTGATGCATATAAGAAAAACCAAAATCAAACTGTTTTAAATAAACTGTATATGTGCATATGGATGTATGCATGCATTATGTAATTATTTTCTGGGTTGGTTGCTGAAATGAATTCTTAATCCAACTAATTTGATTTAATTTTTTAGGTTCTAACAACATACTAAAATCTAAACTATTTTCATCCTTGAATACAGCTCATCTGTCTGGAACCCACACCACATTTTGGACATAAACACTCTAGAATATGTCGATAGATACTTTACGAGAAGAGCCCTCCACTTCTCCACTCGCAACAGAATACCCTACACAACTAGATTTACAATCCTAGATTTAGAAAGCTTAGAATTACGTCACCTTAAACCTGACCTAAGCATAGCCTATAAAATCACCTGCTACAACATTCTTCCTATCAATGACTACTTTAACTTCAATCATAACAACACACAAGCACACAACAGATACAAACTTAAAGTAAACCGCTCTAAACTGAACTTCAGGAAATACGACTTTAATAACCAAGTAGTTGATACATGGAACTCACTACCAGATTCTGTAGTATCACCTAACCTCCAAAACTTTACTCTTAGACTATCCACTGTTGACCTCTCCCGATTCCTAAGAGGTCAGTAAGGGGCGTGCATAAGTGAATCAGAGTGCCTTCTCTCCCCTGTCCTAATGTTTCTCTCTTTTTAAAAAAGATATCGGATAGCGATTTATCACTAACAGGAAGCAGGAAGTTGGACTACAAAACCTCCAAGGTTCCTTTCAACTCTATTATTCTGTATTCAGTTCACCACAATAAAATTAGATATGTTCTGAATGACATTGTTGAACAGCACTATTATACTGAAGGACAAGCTATTCAAAAAATTAAACTTTTACTTCTGACCTTTACTTGCACACAACAAATAATTGTACTTGCGCCAGCCTATTCTTTATTCTCCCTTGGGTTTGCAAAGCATGATTAAGTGCATACAACTAGTTTTAGTCCACAAAGATGTCATACTTCCATTCTTTGCTTAACCAACTGTGACAGAATTACCAGTGGATGAATGGTTTTGCCTGCTGCCAAGAAGAGTTTGTTCAGGGTAAAACTCTAAAGGAGTGATTAACTTGATTTCATCCCTATAATGTGCTGCACTGCTAGGATTTACAGAATAGGATTACTAACGACTCCTATATGAAGCCTGGCCATGACAGCTGGTATCTGTGTTTTTTACAGTCTAATGCATTGGGTGTCAAACTGGCGGCACCATGTTGCCATCACGTGATGTATCGCGACATTTTTTTCCTTTGCAGCGCTGGTGTGGGCGTGGCTGGCACTTGACACATCCGGCCCCTGAGGTTGCCAATTTTGACACCCCTGATCTAATGTGTCTCAACCTCAGCCTTAAAATGCCCCATCACTCGACATATTTAAAAGAAAATTGGACTGCCATCTGGCTGGGGTGGTGTAGGGTTTTCTGTTTGAGCAGGGGGTTGAAGTCCCTTTCAACTCAAACAAACAAACGAACAAACAAACAAATAAATAAATAAATATTAGATTTGTATGCCGCCCCTCTCCAAAGACTCAGGGCGGCTCACAACAACGATAAAAACAATATTATACTGGCACAAATCTAATATTAAAAAAACTAAAAACCCTATCATAATTAAAAACCAAACAGCACATACATACCAAACATAAATTATAATAAGCCTGGGGGAAAGGTGTCTCAAATCCCCCATGCCTGGTGGTATAAGTGGGTCTTAAATAATTTACGGAAGACAAGGAGGGTGGGAGCAGTTCTAATCTCAGGGGGGAGTTGGTTCCAGAGGGCCGGGGCCACCACAGAGAAGGCTCTTCCCCTGGGGCCCGCCAGACGACATTGTTTAGTCGATGGGACACGGAGAAGGCCAACTCTGTGGGACCTTATCGGCCGCTGGGATTCGTGCGGTAGCAGGCGGTTCCTGAGGTATTCTGGTCCAATGCCATACATAAATAAATAAATTAATAAATGAATGAATGAATGAATCACGTGATGATGCTTGAGAACTGAAGCAATGCATCATGAAATCGGTTCATTCATATTATTTACATTCTTCTGATGTTTGTGTTATTAATGTAATTGCTTTCTCTCAGCGCATTTCCATTTCACTGATTCCCGGTGATGAACAATTGCATTTTTTCAACAGCATGAATCCTCCTGATCACATGAGAAAAATAGCAACCCTTGGGAAGCAGAGAAGTGTGGAAGATGGGGCCTTTTACCAAATTGGAAGTAGCATCTCACCAGGTGGTAAGGTGGAACAAATATACATTGTGGTAGGAATTTACATTTTGCCATGTAGTCCCAAGCACTAGAAACATAGAAACATAGAAAATTGACGGCAGAAAAAGACCTCATGGTCCATCTAGTCTGCCCTTATATTATTTCTTGTATTTTATCTTAGGATGGATATATGTTTATCCCAGGCATGTTTAAATTCAGTTACTATGGATTTACCAACCACGTCTGCTGGAAGTTTGTTCCAAGGATCTACTACTCTTTCAGTGAAATAATATTTCCTCACGTTGCTTTTGATCTTTCCCCCAACTAACTTCAGATTGTGTCCCCTTGTTCTTGTGTTCACTTTCCTATTAAAAACGCTTCCCTCTTGAGCCTTATTTAACACTTTAACATATTTAAATGTCTCGATCATGTCCCCCCTTTTCCTTCTGTTCTCCAGACTATACAGATTGAGTTCATTAAGTCTTTCCTGATAAGTTTTATGCTTGTAGCCCGTCTTTGGACCCGTTCAATTTTATCACTCCATTTTTCCAGATTAACAGTCTATTCCTTTCATTATAAATAAACTTTGCTTTTAAGTTATGTCATATATATTATTATATGTGTGATTATGGTTTGTTTTACTGGACCTATTTGTTGGAATCTTTTTTCTTTTCTTCTTGGTTTTTATTGCTGTATGCTGCCCATGGTCATAGAGTTTATTAAAAAGGAAAAATTTCCTCCTGAGTGGCTCTAGGGCAGTATTTCCCAACCTTGGCCACTTGAAGATATTTGGACTTCAACTCCCAGAATTCCCCAGCCAGCCTTCCATCCCCTGTCCTATTGCTCTCCTATATCTCCTATACCTTTCTTCTATTCCTATATCTCTTCTTCTATTCTTTCATTGATATGAAAGTGATATGAAAGTGTGAGCAGTGTGGTCGGGCAGTAGGAAAAGCAAGTAGGATGCTTGGCTGCATAGCTAGAGGTATAACAAGCAGGAAGAGGGAGATTGTGATCCGCTTATATAGAGCGCTGGTGAGACCACATTTGGAATACTGTGTTCAGTTCTGGAGACCTCATCTACAAAAAGATATTGACAAAATTGAACAGGTCCAAAGACGGGCTACAAGAATGGTGGAAGGTCTTAAGCATAAAACGTATCAGGAAAGACTAAATGAACTCAATCTGTATAGTCTGGAGGTCAGAAGGAAAAGGGGGGACATGATCGAAACATTTAAATATGTTAAAGGGTTAAATAAGGTTCAGGAGGGGAGTGTTTTTAATAGGAAAGTGAACACAAGAACAAGGGGACACAATCTGAAGTTAGTTGGGGGAAAGATCAAAAGCAACGTGAGGAAATATTATTTCACTGAAAGAGTAGTAGATCCTTGGAACAAACTTCCAGCAGACGTGGTTGGTAAATCCACAGTAGCTGAATTTAAACATGCCTGGGATAAACATATATCCATCCTAAGATAAAACACAGGAAATAGTATAAGGGCAGACTAGATGGACCATGAGGTCTTTTTCTGCCGTCAGTCTTCTATGTTTCTATATGTTCTATTCCTAGAACTTCTTTTCTATTCTTTCTTAGATATATCCTCTATAACCTTCATCATGTATTTTACTATGTTTATACCCACTAAAACCCTCATTGTGTATTGGACAAAATCAATCAATCCATCAATCAATAAAAAATAATAAATATTAAAGAAAACCAGGCCAGAGTTATCTTCAGGGATTTTTTCCCCCTTCCCCATCGTTTCCTTCAAGGCTGTGTCATTTTTCTGCAAACCTGCCCCCTCAACGGCACATGCCTCCCTTCCCTAGGCCCAAGGTCAACTCTGCATTGCTGCACCAAATGCACACACTCGTAGCACATTGATATTGTGTGGTTTGTTTTAGATCTGAGGCAGCAACAAGAGATCCTAATGAGGAACCAGCTCATGGCACGACACCCACCGCTAATGTGTCAGCATGGAATGCAGACAATTCCTTCACAGTTGGAATCTAGGTTTGATGAAAGGTACTTCTAGCTAATGGATGAAAGAAAAGATGTTGTCTGATAGCAAATCTTTTTTTTTCCTCAGGTGCCAAAATAGCGCGTGCCCACATCCATATTCAATGCCTCCACACACAACCGCTCCACTATTTCCTAACTTCTGGTAGGCCTGTTAGGCCCATTTTTTGCCCTCCTCAGGCTCCAGAGGCTTTCTTAGAGCTTGGGCAGAGCAAAAATCTACTTCCCAGGGACAGGGAATCACTGCTCACAGTCACTCATGCCCTCATCACCCCGAGGTTCGACTACTGCAAAGTTCTCTACAAGGGGCTACCTTTGAAAAGTGTTCGGAAAGTTCAGATCGTGCAGAATGTGGCCGCGAGAGCAATCATGGGCTTTCCTAGATATGCCCATGTCACATCAACACTCCACGGCTTGCACTGGCTGCTGATCAGGTTCCGGTCACAATTCAGAGTGTTGGTTATGACTTATAAAGCCCTACATGGCATCGGACCAGAATATCTTCGGGACCACCTTCTGCCGCACAAATCCCAGCGACTGATTAGGTCCCACAGAGTTGGCCTTCTCTGGGTCCCGTCGACTAAACAATGCTGTCTGGCGGGACCCAAGGGAAGAGCCTTCTCTGTGGCAGCCCCGGCCCTCTGGAATCAGCTCCCCCCTGAGATTAGGACTGCTCCCACCCTCCTTGCTTTTCGAAGGCTCCTGAAAACCAACCTATGTCACCAGGCATGGGGAAACTGATATACCCCTTAGCTACCATGGTTTTTTTTAATGTATGGTCTTTTCGCCATCACGGTCATAGAGCGTATAGAGCAGAGGTGGGGAATTATGACTTTGGGACTTCAACTCCCAGAATTCCTGAGCCATCCATATTCATGCTGGGTCAGGAATTCTGGGAGTTGAAATTCACAAGTCATAAAAGGACTATACTTCTTCATTCCCCGGTGTAGAACAATCTACTATGCTTTAAGACAAAACTTCCAGGAGAGCTTTCCTTGAATTGTGTCCTTCAAATGTATTGGGCAGCAATACAACCCACATGTTTAATATATCTGAATTCAACAGAGATAGTCCTTGATTTATGACCATTTGTTTAACATCTGTGAAGCTATAACACTGAAAATAAGTCACTTACAACTGGTCTTGCACTTATAATTGTCGCAGCATCCTTATGGTGACATGTTCCAAATTTTGGCACTTGGCAACCTGCATTAATTTACAGGGGTTGCAGCATTACAGAGTCATGTGATAGCCATTTGTAACTGACACAAAATATACTGCTCAAAAAAATAAAGGGGACACTTAAACAACACAATATAACTCCAAGTAAATCAAACTTCTGTGAAATCCAACTGTCTACTTAGGAAGCAACACTGATTGACAATCAGTTTCACATGCTGTTGTGCACATTAAACTTTGTATAGAACAATGTATTCAATGAGAATATTTCATTCATTCAGATCTAGGATGTGTTATTTGAGTGTTCCCTTTATTTATTTATTTTGAGCAGTATATATATATATATGACGGTCTTGGTATTTTCGGGTTTCTTCCCGTGTAGGATTTGGAAATTTCTGGCGATGTTTCGACGAGGTCTCACTCGTCATCTTCAGGCTGGTGTTTCTGTCCTTGTCTAAGGCGAACACTGCGAGACCTAAGCTGCCTTCCTTCTATAAATACTGGTGGCTGGGTATGGTTTGATGGCTCAGCAATTGCCTGCTGTGTAGAAACTTCCTGGTGAGTCAGTGGGGTAACAATTTTGACAGTACCAAATTAATTTCCAAAACAGAACACTACAGCAAAAGAATAATCATGGAAGCCATCGAGATAGAAAAACATCCCCAAAATATGAACAAGCGGGATGATACCTCTCGCTTACCAGACATCTGGAAACCAGCCCTCAAACGTATCCCAGCCATAGAAACCAGACTCAGAACTCACATTGTAAAACAATCAAGTAGCCTGCAAGTTCCAACTACTCAGGATATCACGCCTAATCTACAACCATTATCTAATCAGCATACCTCAGCTACATCAACGACCCCAATTGTTACCCCACTGACTCACCAGGAAGTTTCTACACAGCAGGCAATTGCTGAGCCATCAAACCACACCCAGCCACCAGTATTTATAGAAGGAAGGCATCTCAGGTCGCGCAGTGTTCGCCTGAGAACAAGGACAGAAACACCAGCCTGAAGATGACGAGTGAGACCTCGTCGAAACGTCGCCAGAAATTTCCAAATCCTACACGGGAAGAAACCCGAATATACCAAGACCGTCATATCTGTACCCGTGAAAATCTACGAATATATATATATATATATATATATATATATATATATATATATATATATATATTTTACAGGAGTCTATTTGCATGTGGGTGGACCCAACATCAGAAATATATGTTTTCTGATGGTCTTAGGTGATCCCTGTAAAAGGGTCATTTGACCCCTTTCGTGGGTCGTGGCCCACAGGTTGAGAACCGCTGATCTATAGGAAGTTTCATTTCTTGGATTTTTTTTCTTACACAACATTTCAGCTTTTGCCCATAAGACACTTGAACCATCTGTCTTGTTTGCTCTCCTAGACATTTGTTACCTACATCTGAGATCTTGGCACCAGCTGATCTCAGGCAAATTCATGTGGCTTCCACTCTTGGACCCCCCGGCTCACAACTTGCTAACTTCCCAAACTTATTATCTAGTTGTGTTTCCCAAGGACCAGGTAAGAAAGAGTGAGATTGTAAGTAACTGAATACATAAATAGACAGTGGGAAAACTATTGGTGTCAAATCACCCCAAACCCTGATTCAAATTTCTGATTTGATATGAGTCATTGTTTTGAAGGGCTGAGTTGATTGTGTTAAACAGTAAAGCCCCTGATTTGATTCTGTTCATTAAATAGAGAGCAATAGCAGCAGAATGTATGCTTCTAGGAATAAGGACAAAAAAATATTTCCCCAAAACACAATACAGTGGAACCCCGACATAAGAGCTGCTCTACTTAAGAGCAACTCGAGATAAGACCTGGGAGGGGAGAGATATTTTTGTTCTACTTACAAGCCCAAATTCGAGATACAAGCGCCAAGGAGCTGTCTCCTGAAGCCAAACGCTAACTTCCGTGTTCGGCTTCAGGAGACAGCTGCGAAGCGGCGCGCGTGTTTTAAAAGGTTGCAGCCGGCCTGGGGGGCTCGGGGGGGTGCTTGCAGCTTTCTTTCTTGCTCTTTTTCTTTCTCTCTTTTACCTTCCCTTCCTCTATTTCTTCTTTTCTTTCTCCTTCCCACCTTCTTCCCTCCCTCCCTCCCTCCCTTCACTCATTCCTCTCTTACTCTCCCCTTTCATAAGTTTCCTTGCTTCCTTCCTCTGTTCCTGTCCCTTCCCCCTTTCTTTCTTTCTTTCTTTCTTTCTTTCTTTCTTTCTCTTTTTCTTTCTCTCTTTTACCTTCCCTTCCTCTATTTCTTCTTTTCTTTCTCCTTCCCACCTTCTTCCCTCCCTCCCTCCCTTCACTCATTCCTCTCTTACTCTCCCCTTTCATAAGTTTCCTTGCTTCCTTCCTCTGTTCCTGTCCCTTCTCTCTTTCCTTCCTTCCTTCCCACCCTCCGTCCATTCATTCACCCATTCCTCTCTTGATCGCTTAAAGCCGGTCCCTGGTGCAAAAAGGGTTGGGGACCTCTGTCCTACAGGATTGGGTGGCAGAGAAGTTGAACATATGTAAATTTAAAAGTTTAAGAAAGTTTACAAGTTAAGTGAAAGAAACTTCATTATTCATTTATATGTACATGTACATTTCTTCATTAAAAACATGTCTTTCTGCATAATTTAGACTAATTTTGTGAGTTTTTTGAGGGTTGGAACCAATTAAAATTATTTACATTAATTCCTATGGGGAAAAGTCGTTCGAGATAAGAGCTGCTCGACTTAAGAGCCCAGGTCCGGAACGAATTAAACTCGTATCTCGAGGTACCACTGTATCTAATTACCCATATAAGTACGGCAGCAAGGATATCCTATGCACAACCCTGGAAAAACAAAGAGATCCTGCGAGAAAATAATATTGAGTCACCCCAAGTCCTTGGAGAGGGGTGGCATACAAATCCAATTAATAAATTAATAATTGTTGGCTTGTCTCGGTTAGCAAGGCTATGAAACCTTCGACAACGCCAAGCAGAGAATTTTAACAGAGCGTGGATATGTGATAAAGCCAAGACACAGACTTAGTTAAATAAGTATTATTTACATATAAACAAAATATAAACAATCCAGAATAAGCACGTAGCAAATACAGAATAATAAGCACTGAGCAATTACAAGATTAGAGCACAAAGCAAAATACAATATAGATAAAAGCACAAAGCTTATACAATATAGATAAAGCACAAAGCTAAAATACAATAAAGATAAAGCACGAAGCTAATACAAGCACGGAGCTTAGAAAAACAACTCCCCCATCTCAGGAAAAAGTAAAGTAAAGGAATGACCAAGCAAAATACAGTGATCCCCCGGGTTTTGCGATCCCGATCATTGTGAAAGGCTATATAGCGATTTTTCAACCCGGAAGTAAAAACACCATCTGCGCATGCGCGCCCTTTTTTCTATGGCCACGCATGCGTAGATGGCGCCGGGCAGATCAGCTGCTGGGCGGCTTCCCTGGGTCTTCCCCCTCTTGCTGGCGGGAGGGCGAGCGGCGGGCATCAGCGAGGAGTTTGCGTGGGCGGCAGGGAAACCCCAGTGCCGCTTCCCAGCTGAGTCCTGAAGCCAAACGCGGAAGTTCGCTTCAGGACTCAGCTGGGAAGCGGCGTGAGCGAAGGGCGTGGGCGGGCGAAGGGCGGGCGCGCGGGCAGGCAGGCGGCGGACAAGCGGCGGGCGGACAAGCGGCGGGCGCGGCAGCAGCGAGGAGTTTGCGTGGGTGGCGGGAAAACCCCAGCGCCGCTTCCCAGCTGAGTCCTGAAGCCAAACGCGGAAGTTCGCTTCAGGACTCAGCTGGGAAGCGGCGTGAGCGAACGGCGTGGGCGGGCGAAGGGCGGGTGCGCGGGCAGGCAGGCGGCGGACAAGCGGTGGGTGGACAAGTGGCGGGCGCGGCAGCAGTGAGGAGTTTGCGTGGGCGGCGGGGAAACCCCAATCTTCGGCTCCTCGCTGCTGCGGCGGAAGTAAAAACACCATCTGCGCATGCGCAGATGGTGTTTTTACTTCCGCACCGCTACTTCGCGAAAAACCGATCATTGCGAGGGGTCCTGGAACGGAACCCTCGCAATAATCGGGGGATCACTGTAATGAGGTTTTATAGCTTCAATGAGGAAGTGACGAAACAGCCTTGAATATTAACTCTTCAAGTACAAGTTAACTCTTTGAGTGCACATTAACTCTTTAAATACAAGCTTGGTACAGTTTACAATATGGAGTTTACAATGGCAATCCCTAACACACATGTACTCCTGTACTAACAATAATAATAAATGTCATGGACAAAATTTTTAGATGTGCAGAAATTGATAGGATGACTAGTAACTCGGAATACTTTGAGATTTAGAATAACTGGTATAATTGGATAAACAATAAAGGCAAAAGACTAGGATAAAATGTGAAAGGACGTCTAAAAAATGAGAAATATATAAACATGCAATGTAATATATGTTCTTATAAAGAGGTGATTATAAGAAATGTAACAAATTGGGGGGAAAGGGGGCATAGATCTGTATTAAACTATAGAAATGTTGTTTTTAAAATTTGGAAAAACTAATATATAAAACTTTTTTTTTTAAAAAGCAAAGCTTATACTGATAGACTTATATACCACTTTAAAATGCTTTACAGCCCTCTCCAAGCAGTTTATAGAATCAGCATATTGCCCTCTGGGTGCTCATTTTTATCGACCTCAGAAGGATGGAAGAATGAGTCAACCTTGATCAAATCAAATAAGAATCACAACAAAGGAAGCTAATTCTGCTCTATGGTTAAGGTTACATTAACAGAATTTCACTAATCAATCATTATAATGAAAACCAATATCAGAGCAGATGAGAGGAAGAATTTAAAAATTATGTTTAACTATCCAACCTCCATTTCTTCAGTTCAGAGTCATAAGGGTGGTCCTCAATTTATGACCATAATAGACCCTGCCCTTTGTGATTATAAGTCATGACTCATAAATTATAAGTCATGATTATAGGTCAAAAAATGGGTCACCCATGTGAAAACCTCGTCATTTAAGTAAACCACTTGTTTGTTATGGGCCATTTTTGCCAAGGAAGTAAATGTCAGTTTTCGACAAAAAATGTTGTCGCCAGGGCAGAGGGTGAAAAATTTGGGGGTGAGTGGGTGTTATTTTGTTATATTGTACTATATTAATTTATTTGATCCTTTTTGTTAATTTTTATTGTTCCAAATGTGGTTTTATATTCTGTAAGCTGCCTTGACTTACCATGGGCAAATAAGCAGCAATATTGAAGGAAGGAAGGAAGGAAGGAAGGAAGGAAGGAGGGAGGGAGGGAGGGAGGGAAGGAAGGAAGGAAGGAAGGAAGAAAGGAAGAAAGAAAGAAAGAAAGAAAGAAAAAAAGAAAGAAAGAAAAAGTCACGTGACCATGAATACGGCAAAGAATTATAAATGCCGGTCAGTTGCAATCATGTGACTGCAGAGGAGAACAAGCATAAGAACTTTGGAACTGGGTTGTAAGTACTCCAGGTAAAATCCCTCATACCTTTGAATGCTTGCTAAACAAAAGGTCATAAATCAAAGACTACCTGTACACAGTAACCTGGATTTGAATTGGATTTAATTTTGAATCATTACCTGTAAGATTGCACAATGGGCTGCTTCTTTGTTCATGAATATTAACCCAGTTTTAAACCAGTGAATGATGCGAAAAATAATCTTCAATTATGTTCATTCATTCATTCAATTACTAGGATATAGTTTTCTGCCATCCGAATCAATGGAAGCAATAGCCAAAAGACAAGAATTGATTCAGAAACAAAATATTGCCAGGTAAAATGAACTAAATCACAATTCTTAGAATGTACATGCTAAGTCATAATTTATGGTTTATCAGCTCATTATTTGTATGAATGTTCACACCAGAGGTTTATTCAATTAAGCCTGGTTAAACAAATCATTGTTAGAATGTCTACAGGCAGGGTTGGGTTCTAACTTACCTTACTTGCATGTGCAGTGCAAAAAAAATCTGAAAAAAATTCCCCTTGAAAAAAATCCCAAAATAAGACGGTGACACATGTGCAGTGCTGGAAATTCTGGAAACAGAAAAAAAATCCCTCTCCCAAAAATCCGCCCCCCCCCAAAAAAAAAATCTGAAAAAATCCCAAATGAAAAGATGGCAACATCCATGGACCGGCACCAACCAAACTGGTTCTGTGACATTATTATGCCATCACCAGTGGTTTGCTACCGGTTTGGGCAACCCGGTCCAAACCGGGAGGAACCCAACTATGCTTATAGGTCAACTATTTCCTGTCATCCAAACTGTGATGGACTTATGGTGGGGTGGGTGCTAACTTACTGCTTCCTCCCACTTCACATGGCTGAAAACAATATGGTGACGCATGTGCAGTGTTAGAAACTTGGCTTCTGCGAATGTGCAGAACAAGGGGACACAATCTGAAGTTACTTGGGGGAAAGATCAAAGGCAACATGAGAAAATATTATTTTACTGAAAGAGTAGTAGATCCTTGGAACAAACTTCCAGCAGACGTGGTTGGTAAATCCACAGTAACTTAATTTAAACATGCCTGGGATGAACATATATCCATTGTAAGATAAAATACAGGAAATAGTATAAGGGCAGAGTAGATGGACCATGAGGTCTTTTTCTGCCGTCAGTCTTCTATGTTTCTATGTTTCTATGCAGAAGAAAAAATAACCTGGGAAAATATTCCAAAACCAAGTTTTTTAAAAAAAAAAAATCCAAAAAAATCTCCCCCACCCTAAAAAAGATGGCGGTGTCCATGGACTGGTCCCGACAGAACTGGTTCTGTTACATCATCGTGACATCACCAGCGGATTGCTACCAGTTCAGGTGAATCAGTCTGAACCGAGAGGAACCTACCTCTGATTTGTGGGTGTTGGGCAGGGACTTTCCTTTGGGTGGGGGAAACCATGGAAATTTTCAGATTCGGGTTTCCCCCCAATACGACATCTCTAAATAAATGTAACTTTGGGGAAAACCAAGCCTCGGAGTTTTCTTTTATTGGAGGTATGACTTAGAACCTGACAGATGAAGTATGAGTGATCTCAGCCCTTGCTTACTTCTAGTAAGTCCCCTCTGAGGTTATCACTGGGGTAATGCTTGAATTGAAAAAGATTGAACACTTTATAATCTCCACCAACTGCAGGTCTTCAAGGACTCAAATGGTGGGTTTTTTATTATTTAAAATAGAAGATGCCATGAAATATCGGGGGCAGATGGATGGGATTTTGCCTCTTAAATCACAGTCTTATACTGTTCTACAATGCCTGATTTTCCAAACTTTATATGTTATAACTAGTAGCAGGTTATAACATACAAACAACAAGCATGCACAAGAAGCAAAATCTCACAAGGGAACATGTGCCTGAGATTTTTTTATTAGTAGTAATTTATTATTATTATTATTATTATCATCATCATCATCATTATTATTATTACTATTACTATTACTACTACTATTATTATTATTATGACTACTACTACTACTATTATTACTACTACTACTATTACTACTATTATTATTATTATTATTATTATTATTATTATTATTATTATTATTTAGATTTGCATGCCGCCCCTCTCCGAAGACTCGGGGCAGCTCACAGGATATAATATAAAACAGTGAATACAAAACAAATCTAATTAATTTTTAAAAACTATATAAGCTAAAAAGCTAGTATATTAAAATCAATCAAACAATTCAATCGCAGCCATACATCACATTTATTGGCCAGGCGGTCTAAACCTAATTGCCCCAAGCCTGGCGATGTAAGTGAGTCTTGAGACTCTTGGGGAAGGTGAGGAGGGTGGCAGCAGTACGAATCTCTGGGGGGAGCTGATTCCAGAGGGGCCGGGCCCCCCACAGAGAAGGCTCTTCCCCTAGGCCCCACCAAACGACATTATCTGGTTGACGGGAGCTGGAGAAGGCCGACTCTGTGGGACCTAACTGGCCGCTGGCATTCATATGACATTCATTCTGGTGGTTTTTTGCTTCTGCGCATATTTGGAAGCAAAAAAAATCGCCCAGATCTCTCTCGTGTGAGCGTCCCCTTGCGAGATTTTGCCTTCCTGCACATGCACAAAACCAACAACACACATGTGCACACATGTAGGACACCCAAAGCTGCATGCACAGTGTACCAGTAGCAGTAAAAACAGGATTCCACCCCTGGTTTTAATCTGTTGGTAGATAAAGATTGCATATACAGTGTTCCCTCGATTTCCGTGGGGGATGCGTTCCGAGACCGCCCGCGAAAGTCGAATTTCCGCGAAGTAGAGATGCGGAAGTAAATACACCATTTTTGGCTATGGACAGTATCACAAGCCCTCCCTTAACACTTTAAACCCCTAAATTACCATTTCCCATTCCCTTAACAACCATTTACTCACCATTATTACTGGTACTCACCATTGAATAAGGAACTTAGTGATCCTGATATTTATAAACATAATTATTTATTAACAATAATTTTTTTTTGTTATTTATTTGCAAAAATTATTAGTTTGGCGATGATGTATGACGTCATCGGATGGGAAAAACCGTGGTATAGAAAAAAACCCCGCAAAGTATTTTTTAATTAATATTTTTTGAAAAACCGTGGTATAGGCTATTCACGAAGTTTGAACCCGCGAAAATCAAGGGAACACTGTACAGTTATGGTGTAATGCTTATGACCTTTTCTTAGGATGGAAATGAGTGCCATGTTTCAGCAAAAAGAACTCGAAAAAGCTCAGCGGAAAAGTCTTGTAAAATTCAGGGGCTGCTTCCCTTACCCTGATGTCCCAGCTCGTTCTGCTAGTTTTCAAGAAAGACACTACATTCCTGAAGGCCACCTCTCCAGTGGCCTGTATGTCCACCAGACCACCCTCAGTGAACTTCAGAGGAACGCCATGTTCGTGGGCACAGGTTCCTACCCACCTCTCGCCATGCTTCAAAGGGAACGGGTCCGTCGACCAAGCAGAAGAGCTGGGATTCGCAAGACTTCTCGTTACCAGTTCAATCATGGGAAGAACCGAATGGAGGATAGAGACACGGACCTGGCTTCAGTGACTCTCAGTGAAGAAAACGATGATAAGGAAGAAACCAAAATGGAAGTGCCAAGCAAGCCTGCAGAAGCAGAACATGAAGTCCTTGCAGAACCATCAGAAACTGTCACCAAAAATGAGAAGGAACGTGAAGGTGGCTTGAGAAAGGACTTGTATAGCCACAAAATACCTAGTGAAGTAACCGACGGCCCCAATGTAAACGAGAAAGATCCTCACAATTCTTGCTTAGTCTTTAATGAAAAGCATGCAGAGCCGTCAAAAATCACATTCTCTGCTCTGACAAGTGACTTCTCTATTCTCAATCAACCTCCGTTATCTTTCGGTAAGTAATAAGATATACATGCAGGATATCAGGGCCCTCCAGATGTTGCTAGAGTCGAGGGGTATCAAACTCAAGACCCGGAGGCTGCATCTGGCTCACAGGATGCTGAAATCTGGCTCAGGGGTCTGGCCTGGAAATATTTATTAGTTTATTAGTTTATTAGTTTATTAGTTTATTAGTTTATTAGTTTATTAGTTTATTAGTTTATTAGTTTATTAGTTTATTAGTTTATTAGTTTATTAGTTTATTAGTTTATTAGTTTATTAGTTTATTAGTTTATTTGTTAGATTTGTATGCCACCCCTCTCCGTAGACTCGGGGCGGCTAACAACAGTAAAAAACAATATAAACAAATCTAATATTAAAAGTAGTTTTAAAAACCCCAATTTAAGAAACCAATCATACATGCAAACATACCATGCATAAATTTTGTAAGCCTACGGGGAAGGGAATATCTCAATTCCCCCATGCCTGACAACAGAGGTGGGTTTTAAGGAGCTTATAAAAGGCAAGGAGGGTGGGAGCAACTCTGATATCTGGGGGGAGTTGGTTCCAGAGGGTCGGGGCCACCACAGAGAAGGCTCTTCCCCTGGGTCCCGCCAGACTACATTGTTTAGTCGACGGGACCCGGAGAAGGCCAACTCTGTGGGACCTAACCGGTCGCTGAGATTCGTGCGGCAGAAGACAGCCCTGGAGATATTCTGGCCCGATGCCATGTAGGGCTTTATAGGTCATAACCAACACTTTGTGACTGGAAACTGATCGGCAACAAAATAGTAAGGGACTAGCCCTTGGTGCCTCTGGCTGCCAAAATGGGGCACATGGGGGCAGGTGCCAAAGTTTATTTTATTTATTTATTTATTTATTTATTTATTTTGTCCAATACACAATGAGGGTTTTTGTGGGTATAAATCTAAATACACATAATAAAATATATGATGAAGGTTATAGAGGAGATACTCATAGTACCAAAAGTGGGGTGCAAGGGGCCTCACATGCCACCCATGCCCCATTTTGGCTGGCAGGGGTACTGCAGGAGGTGTCTGTCCCATCTGCCCCTCCCATTCCTGGGAGGAGAACTACAATGCTAGCCCTCATTGAAATTCAGTTTCACACTCCTGTACTAGATTATGAGCCAAACAGGACTCAAAAAAATGTGGAAGGATGCTGGGAATTGTTGAAAGCATCATTTGGAGAACCACAGATTCTCAATTCTGCAATATACTCTGGTGTGAAAGGCAAGCTATATATTTCACGGAAACTTTGTGTGGTGATCATAAATGAGCACATTCTACTTGCAAAGAATCCTGAGGACTGTAACACAGAGAAAAAGTATTGGAGAGGACAGATCCAGCTTTAGGTTTTTACAGGACTCAGGTTTAGTACTGTATACAAGGGTTCTCCAACCCCCAGTACATGGACTGTCTCCAGTTTGTGGCATGCCAGAAACCAGTCTGTGCAAACAACCAAAGCCCCATCCGTGCAATGTAGGTAGCACATGAAACCATGCTCCCTCCGGTCCATGGAGAAGTTTCTCTCCACGGAACTGATCCCTGGTACCCAAGACATTGGGGCCGTTGCTGTATACTACAGGTAACCCTCCACATGGAACGATTCATATAGCAACCATCTAGAATAGAATAGAATAGAATAGAATAGAATTCTTTATTGGTCAAGTGTGATGGGACACGCAAGGAATTTGTCTTGGTACATATGCTCTCAGTGTACATAAAAGAAAAAGATACATTTGTCAAGAATCATGTAGTATTTGAAGTTGCAACAGTGTTTTTTTTTAAAGTGACTTAGGACAGATTGTTGCACTTATGACCATCACAACATCCTCCTGGTCCTGTGATCAAAACTTGGGTCCTTAGCAACCAGCGTGTATTTACACTAGCTGAAGCATCCTGTGATCTGAATGTGTACAATTGATTTTTAAAATATTAGGGATTTTAGGTCAGTTATTTAGTTAATTAATTGGATTTGCCATTGTATTTTATTGTTTTTTGTTATATTTTGTCAGCCACTCGAGTCTACTTAGAGGGGCAGCATAGAAATCCAATAAACAAACAAACAAACAGTCATTTCCAAACTTGATCTACATGTATCTAATTTGGCCTCATGTGTGTGTGTGTGTATGTATGTATGTATGTATGTATGTATGTATGTATGTATGTACTGTATGTACTGTATGTATGTTCAGAATTTTCCCTGATTTCTTTACTAGTCACTAAAAATAAAAACTGATTTCTCCTAGCTCCTCCCAAACTAATTTTAAATGGGGAAGAAATTTCATCTGCTGAAGATATTCGCAAATGGACTGTTGAAGATGTATATAATTTTATCAACAGTCTCCCAGGATGCGCCGACTATGCTCAGGTACTCATAAATATTAAACAACTGCAAAATGCTCAGGAAACGGTTCCTTATATTTAACCTAATTTAAACAATACTGTAATTCCATTTTACCATTCTTTATTCTATATATTTTGGATATGTTGCTGCTTTTAGCTTTTCATATATAAATACATCATATTACAACATTGTTGTTTTTATGTAATGCCATGCTGTAATTATGTATTCTTAATGCCGTCTAATATTGTACTAAGTATTGTATGAAGATATCAATGGAGGTGTTCAAGAACAGACTGGAAAGCCATTTATCTGGAATGGTATAGGACCGTGATGGCAAACCTCTGGCACGTATGCCACAGGTGATACGCAGAACCCTATCAGAGGGCATGTGAGATGTTGCCCTATGTCAGTTCCATGCGCACGCTGGTCAGCTGATTTTCGCCCTTCTTTTTGGATGTTTTCGCTGTTCCCGGGCTTCAGGAAAGCCTCCTGAAGTGTAGGGCAGGTAAAAAAATGGCCCAATGGGCCAACTGGAAATTTGTCTCCAAGCATCCATTTGGCCTGTTGGGCCATTTTTCACCATCCCCTGGCTTCAGGAATTTGTTGTGAAGCCTGTGCGCAAGTGGGTGACAATCCGGGGGGTTGTGAGCATGCACAGGGAGGCAGCATAGGGGTTGTACGTATGCATGGGAAGAGGGCATGGGTGTGGTGAGCCAAAAAAGGTTTGCCATCACTGGTATAGGATATCTTTCTTCAGTAGTCTTCGGAGAGGGGCGGCATACAAATCTAATAAATTGAATTGAATTGAATTATATATTTATATATATTTATTTACTTTGTCCAATACACAATGAAGGTTTATTTATTTATTTATTTATTTATTTTATTTGTCATACAAATATAGTATTGTATTGTAGTATGTTTAACATAATATAAGTATAAAGTAGAGATAGAAAATATAAAAACTGGGAGTTGAAGTCCAAATATCTTCAATTTGCCAAGGTTGGGAAACACTGGTCTAGCTAGATGTTCTGGCATCTCCTTGGCAACCCCCTATTGGGATGACCAGTGGCGGGTTGCTACCGGTATGGGCCACAGTCCAGGGGTAGGCAAAGTTGGCTCTTCTATGACTTGTGGACTTTAACTCCCAGAATTCCTGAGCCAATCACGCTAACTCAGGAATTCTGGGAGTTGAAGTCCACATGTCATAGAAGAGCCAACTTTGCCTACCCCTGGGCCACACCTTAGCTCCAGTAACGAAAATTGAGCTGTGCGCACAGTTCTGGGTGAGCGGTGGGTGAGCACGTGCATCGAAGCAAGATTTCGCTTTTGTACATGCGCAGGAAGCAAAATCTCACAAGGGGATGTGCACACACCTGCCGCTCACTTGGACCTGCTCATGGAGCACGGCGGTAAGTAGGAACCCCCACAAAATAGTAAATTGTTGATGTCTAATCTGACGTTCCAGAATTCCCTCCTTCCCCCAAAGTATGTCAAGTGGAGAAACAGAGAAAACGCCTGCAGCACACCTGATCCATTTCTAATTTGACACATTTATAATTTTGTTATGACCTATAAAGCCCTTCATGGCACCGGACCAGTTTATCTCAGGGACCACCTTCTGCTGCACGAATCCCAGCGACCAGTTAGGTCCGACAGAGTGGGTCTCCTCCGGGTCTCGTCAACTAAACAATGTTGCTTGGTGGGACCCAGGGGAAGAGCCTTCTCTGTGGCGGCCCCAGCCCTCTGGAACCAACTCCCCCCAGAGATTAGAATTGCTCCTACCCTCTTTGCCTTTCGTAAGCTTCTTAAAACCCACCTCTGCCACCAGGCATGGGGGAACTGAGATACTCTTTCCCCCTAGGCCTTTACAGTTTTATGCATGGTATGTCTGTATGTATGTTTAGTTTTATAATAAGGGTTTTAAACTGTTTTAATATTGGATTGTCATATGCTGTTTTTATTACTGTTGTTAGCCGCCCCGAGTCTACGGAGAGGGGTGGCATACAAATCCAATAAATCAAATTTCCATGACAGTATTTACGTTTTTGTTTTATTTTTAAAGGTATTTAAAGATCACGTCATTGATGGAGAAACCTTACCGCTGCTTACAGAAGAACATCTTTTAGACATGATGGGCTTAAAACTTGGGCCTGCTTTAAAGATTCAGTCACAGGTATAGTTCGTAGATCTTCTGAAATGCCAAACAGCAAACAAAAACCACTTTTAAGTATATATTCGATTTCACTAATTTGGGTTTTATTAAAAACTAGTTTAATTTAATTTGCTTTTGCTACAGGTGGTTCTCAACTTAAAACCATAATCGAGCCTGGAATTACAATAAAAATTCAGGCTGGTAATTAAGTTAGTCATTGCCTGGCTAATCCGAATTTACGATTATAGCTAACCCGGTTTTATTTTTTTGCAGCAGTTATCAAGTGAACGTAATGATGGTAGCAGTCATTAAACAAACCCATTGTCTGCAATGGACATTTTTTTTATGGAAAGGAGAAGTAAATGTCAGTTTAATGGTGGTCAAATGAATTGTTGCAGTTGTTCAGTTAGTAACAAAGTTGTAATCTGGCTTTCCCATTGACTTTGTTTGTGAGAAGATCCTAAAAGTTGATCACATGACTGCAGGACCAGAGGTGGGTTCCAGTTGAATTTTGCCACCGGTGCGCATCCCTGCACGCGCATGGGTCCCACCGTGTAATTTCATTTCTACATTACAAGCTGAAACACATGTGAGGAGCTTCTCAGCTGTGTTTCGGACAAAGGATAAAGGTCAATATCAAGACAAGGGTGAGTGGGAGGTTTTCTTCCAACATAGAGACACTGAAAAACATTCGTGCAAAATTGCATCATCAGTGGGTTCCTACTGATGCGACGCTCTGGACTGCGCTGGTAGGAACTCACCACTGCCCAGGACCCTAAAACGGTCATAAATATGAGAGAGTTGCCAAGCGTCCAAATTTTGCTCATGTAACCATGGGGATGCTGCAATGGTCATTAAGTGTGTAAAATGGCCATAAATAATTTTTTTTTCAATGTTGAGATAAGTTTGAATGGTCACTAAATGAATTGTTATAAGTCAATGCCTGTAAATCGCAGTGGCATTGTCTTTGTGTTATGCTCAAATATATAAGCAATAGGAAGGCCATCATGATTAAAGTACCATATTTTTTGGATTATAAGACACACCAGTGTATAAGACATGCCGAGATTTCAAAGAGGTAAGTAGGGAAAAAAAAGGTTTTGTCTCCTCCAGCCTCCAGGAGCACTCTGCAAACCTCCCAAACCCTCTTCGTGCCCTGGTTTTTGGTTTTTTTTTGCAAAAACAGACCCGTTTTTCACCCATTTTCGCAAGAAATGGGGGATGCTAGATGTTCTGGCATCTCCTTGGTAACCCCTTCCAGTCTCTGGGCAGCACCTATTGGGATGACCAGTGGCGGGTTGCTATCGGTATGGGCCACAGTCCAGGGGTAGGCAAAGTTGGCTCTTCTATGACTTGTGGACTTCAACTCACGCTAGCTCAGGAATTCTGGGAGTTGAAGTCCACATGTCACAGAAGAGCCAACTTTGCCTAGCCCTGGGCCACACCTTAGCTCCAGTAATGAAAATTGAGCTGCGCGCACAGTTCTGGGTGAGCGGTGGGTGAGCACGCGCATTGAAGCAAGAAATGGGAGGCTGGAGACTAGACAATAATTAACCAAAATCACTCATCCACAGATGGCTTTTACCAAAGGCTGAACATCGGAGCCTCCTTCAAGACTATTAATCCACTCCCCCACCCGGGGAATGTAGAAAGTTTATCAGATCAAACTCCCAGAGGTTTTGGGAGGCCTGCAGAGTGCTCCTACTGGCTGTGGGAAGGCAAAAGTGCCCCTATTTTTGTGAAAAAACACCCTTTTTTTGCCATTTTTTCCGTAAAAATTAGGAAGTTTTTGCCTTCTCCCCCCAGAAGCACTTTGCAGGCCTCTCAAACCCTCTGCACACACCATTTTTGCAAAAAAACAGGCCCAATTTTTGCAAAACTGGGATGTGGGGCAGGGCTTCTGGAGGCCAAAAACGGCTGTGTTCGGTGTATAAGATGCACCGACATTTCCACCCTCTTTTAGGGGGGAAAAGGTGTGTCTTGTATTGTGAAAAATACGGTAGATACTATATCTGGTAGCATACTGTTAATATGACACAAACATGTCTTAATGATAGGAAACCTGGATGACAAACATTTCTTAATGATAGGAAGCCGGGATAACAATTATATCAACCATCCAACCACTATTCTCAAAGGACACATCTTCCACATTATTCTTCATTATCTGACTTCATGGATCCCATGTATTAAATATTGCACAGAATCATTTCTTTATTACTACACAATAAAGAAGGTAATCATGATACTATGAAAAAGAGTCAGTAAGGGGCATTGAATAGTGAAAAGGCCCTACCATATTCAGTGTTTTGCTTATTTTGAATCTGTGAACAACTGTACATTTAAAAAAATAATAATAATAACTGTACTGTCTTTCTCCCGAGTTTGCAGTTTGGATCTACATCCTCCTATCTTGCTATTACGTAGTATTTTGATTTCATTTTAATTGTTTAGCAGTTTTCTTTCTCCTGTCTTTATCCACCCTTCCTTTCACTGTTATCCATTCATATCCGTTATAGTAAGAATAATGAAATGCAGCTTAGGGGAATATAGTGAACAAATAACTGAATGCAACACTTATAAAAGGTGTCAAACCAGTTCTGGAGTAATGGGAGATATTTTTAGAATGGTGAAAATGCAGACATAATAAGATGAAATACCTGGTTAATTTGCTGTTTGAATTGCAATAGGCTCTCATGGAAAAGAACAGACAAGAAAGCTTAGATGTCATATAGCAATGTTTTCCAACCTTGGCGACTTTAACTGAATAACAGAATTGGAAGGGACCTTGGAGGTCTTCTAGTCCAACCCCCTATCCAACCAGGAAACCCTATACCAATTCAGACAAATGATTGTTGAACCTCTTCTTAAAAACTTCCAGTGTTGGAACATCCACCTATATGTGGAGTTGAACTCCCAGAATTCTGGGAGTTGAAGTCCACCTATCTTAAAGTTGCCAGGGTTGGAAAACCTTTCCTATAGAGATGGTATACAATTGTATTTATCGACAAGTTTAAGAAAGCTACATGTGGTTACCTTTGAAAAGTGTTCGGAAACTTCAGATCGTGCAGAATGCAGCTGCGAGAGCAATCATGGGCTTCCTAAGGTATGCCCATGTTACACCAACACTCCGCAGTCTGCATTGGTTGCCGATCAATTTCCGGTCACAATTCAAAGTGTTGGTTATGACCTATAAAGCCCTTCATGGCATCGGACCAGAGTATCTCCGGGACCGCCTTCTGCCGCACAAATCCCAGCGACCGGTAAGGTTTAAGTTTAAGTTTAAGTTTAATCAGATTTGTATGCCACCCCTCTCCGCAGACTCGGGGCGGCTCACAGCAACAGCAATACAAGACAAATCCAATATTAAATTAATTTTAAGAACACCACAAGTTAAAAACCAATCATACACACTAGCATACCATACACAAATTTTATAAGCCTAGGGGGAAGGAACATGTCAATTCCCCCATGCCTGACGACAGAGGTGGGTTTTAAGGAGCTTACGAAAGGCTAGGAGGGTGGGGGCAACTCTGATATCTGGGGGGAGTTGATTCCAAAGGGTCGGGGCCGCCACAGAGAAGGCTCTTCCCCTGGGTCCCGCCAAATGACATTGTTTAGTTGACGGGACCCGGAGAAGGCCTTCTCTGGGTCCTGTCGACTAAACAATGTCGTTTGGCGGGACCCAGGAGAAGAGCCTTCTCTGTGGCGGCCCCGACCCTCTGGAACCACCTCCCCCCGGAGATCAGAACTGCCCCCACCCTCCTTGCCTTTCGTAAAGTTCTTAAGACCCATCTCTGCCGCCAGGCATGGGGGAACTGAGACATCTCCCCCGGGCCTATACAGTTTATACATGGTATGTTTGTGTGTATGTTTGCTTTTAATAATGGGGTTTTTAGTGTTTTTTAAATTATTAGATTTGTTCTTACATTGTCTTTGTTATTGTTGTGAGCCACCCCGAGTCTACGGAGAGGGGCGGCATACAAATCTAATAAATAAATAAAGCTATAGTATTTTAAACAATTTGAATAAAAGCATTTTATTTCCCTAAAGGTGTCCCAATGCCTGAGAAATATATTCTGCACGGTGAATATTCCCGTGGCTATGCCTAACCCATATGCCACCAGCAAATCTTCTGAGTCTTTCCAGGATACTATATCCCATCTTCCGTGCGACAGTGCTCATACTATTCTGGCCAGTCCTTGTACTCAGGATTCTGAAATTTCAAAAACAATGGAGCAAGTAATTTCAGAAAGCACAGACAATGATCTGCTCTAGCTGGATCAACGGCGCCACTGTCAAAAATCTTTGTCAAAAATCAAAATTATTTTCCAAAGCATCACAGGGCAGGACAAGAAACAATGGATGGAAACTAATCAAGGAGGGGAGCAACCTGGAATTAAGGAGAAATTTCCTAAGAGAACAATTAACTAGTGGAAGAGCTTGCCGTCAGAAGTTGTAGGTGTTTCATCACTGGAGGTCTTTAAGAAAAGATTGGACAGTCACTTTTCTGAAATGACATCTGGCTGATTGATTGCTCTTGAAAATGTTTATTCAGTGGATTTGCCAGCAAAGGATATCACAGGCTATATAAAACACAAAAATATTTATAAGATTATAAAATGATTGTTAAAGAAATGGAAGTATGGCACCCATGTGGTTATTTATTGAATAAATATAATTCCACTAAAATAAAGCAATAGAATCATTTCCGTGTCCTGAATTTGACTTTCTTTTTTTTAATGGTGCTTTGCTTTAATTGCTTTGTTGTTGTTCTTGATCTATGAAAATGCAAGATTATAAAGAGGCTGTCTTCTTCAAACTGATCCTAGCCATTGCCATTTTTCTGTTTCTCAGTTGCCCCGCAGAGGGGAAAGGGGAGGGGAAGGAGATTGGAATGCATTACTAGACACAACAAAGACTTTTCTCATCAGAACCAAGGTCATCTCTACTGGCAACAGATAAGGTTGGGGAAGGAGTGTTGGAAGAGCCTGCTTATTAACCCAATTGGCCAATGTGACCTGCGACACTTGTGGATGGGGTTGTTTCAATTATACTGAAACCACTGGAAAGATTTAGATTTTGTTTTCTATTGAAGCTGTGCTGATACGATGTACTCATTAAGGAAGACCTTTGAGAAAGAGCCAAGTCTCAAAATTCTGATTTGCTTGTTCCTTAGTTGGAGCCTGGACAGAAGCCTAATTTATATAAACAGTTGATCCTTGTTTTGGAGTCTCTTAGCTATGGTCTTTCCCTACTCTTTTCAGTTTGCACCCCAAACCTAGAATAGAAATAGCATTTAGCATTTAGACTTATATACCGCTTCATAGTGCTTTTATAGCCCTCTCTAAATGGTTTACAGAATCAGCATATTGACCCCAACAATCTGGGTCCTCATTTTACCCACGTCGGAAAGATGGAAGGGTGAGTCAAACTTGAGCCGGTGGTGAGATCTGAACTGCTGAACTTACAGCTAGCAGTTAGCTGAAGTAGTTTGCAGTGCTGCACTCTAACCATTGCACCACCCTGACTCTGTCTATCTACCCATACACAATTCTGATATTAACATAGAATGAAGTTGTAGAAATAAACTACTCAAGACTCATTTATGCCGCCAGGCATGGGGGAGTTGAGATAGCCCTTCCCTCTAGGCCATTACAAGTTATGCATGGTATGTTTGTGTGTATGTTTGGTTTTATAATAGGGGTTTTTAGTTGTTTTTATTATTGGCGCCACTGTTAAATCAGTACTCAGAGGCTGATTCACTGCAACAGGTTTATTTCACTAGAGAACTTCGTCAAGTAACAGTCAACTCCCAACAAGGGCAACGGCTAACCCGTTGCCCTATTTATACATTTTATTTAGGCGGGAAGCAATTCAAACAACCGTTTAACTTTGGCGGTTCTTTTTGTATGAGCTGCGTTTTAGCCAATCAGTGAATTTCGGCTCATTTAACTTTTTACAGACATAACAGATTGTACATGTTTTTTATTATTGTTGTTAGCCACCCCGAGTCTACGGAGAGGGGCAGCATACAAATCCAATAAATAATAATAATAATAATAATAATTATTATTATTATTATTATTATTATTATTATTAATATTAATAGCAACCCCATACTACATTCTAAACCTACAATAACAAAATCTTACAAGTCTGAATGCACTTCCTTACCTTTCATCTCTCACCAGAACAGAACCATTAAAAACAGGGCATTCCAACCCAATCCCTATAGGTAGTCTAGTCAAGTGCCATGGTCAATGATATAAGAAAAAAAAATACAAGAAGGATAGGGAGTATGTTACTTCATCCAGGGCTCACAAAGGTCACCCAACAGTGATCAATAATGCCTCTGTTCCAAAATGTGATCCCCTGCTGAAAGGACCCAAATCATTTACACTGCTCAAAAAAATAAAGGGAACACTTTAAAAACAGAATATAACTTCAAGTAAATCAAACTTCTGTGAAATCAAACTGTCCACTTAGGAAGCAACACCGATTGAAAATCAATTTCACATGCTGTTGTGCAAATGGAATAGTTGTGCAAATGAAAAATTCAATGAGAATATTTAATTCATTCAGATCTAGGATGTGTTATTTGAGTGTTCACTTTATTTTTTTTGAGCAGGATATTTTCAGAGGTGCTCCAAAGTTGGTCTGCCACTGTTGCCTCAACAGCGTTTCTTAGAAATGGGAGGCTGGAGATTAGACAATAATTAACCAAAATCACTCATCCATAGAAACATAGAAGACTGGCGGCAGAAAAAGACCTCATGGTCCATCTAGTCTGCCCTTATACTATTTCCTGTACTTTATCTCACAATGGATATATGTTTATCCCAGGCATGTTTAAATTCAGTTACTGTGGATTTACCAACTACGTCTGCTGGAAGTTTGTTCCAAGGATCTACTACTCTTTCAGTGAAATAATTTTTTCTCACGTTGCTTTTGATCTTTCCCCCAACTAACTTCAGATTGTGTCCCCTTGTTCTTGTGTTCACTTTCCTATTAAAAACACTTCCCTCCTGAACTTTATTTAACCCTTTAACATATTTAAATGTTTCAATCATGTCCCCCCTTTTCCTTCTGTCCTCCAGACTATACAGATTGAGTTCATTAAGTCTTTCCTGATACATTTTATGCTTAAGACCTTCCACCATTCTTGTAGCCCCTCTTTGGACCCGTTCAATTTTGTCAATATCTTTTTGTAGGTGAGGTCTCCAGAACTGAACACAGTATTCCAAATGTGGTCTCACCAGCACTCTATATAAGGGGATCACAATCTCCCTCTTCCTGCTTGTTATACCTCTAGCTATGCAGCCAAGCATCCTACTTGCTTTTCCTACTGCCCGACCACACTGCTCACCCATTTAGAGACTGTCAGAAATCACTACCCCTAAATCCTTCTCTTCTGAAGTTTTTGCTAACACAGAACTGCCAATGCAATACTCAGATTGAGGATTCCTTTTCCACAAGTGCATTATTTTACATTTGGAAACATGGCTTTCATCTGGTAAGTAGATATGTTCTTAGGTAGAGGTACATCTGTACTATCATTTCTTGCCAGATGGCTTTTACCGAAGGGTGAACATCGGAGCCTCCTTCAAGACTGCTATTAATCCACTCCCCCACCCAGAGGTATGTGGACAGTTTATCAGATCAAGGTGGCTACTTCTTCACTCACTCCCCCCAGCAACCAGGAAGGCAGAGATGCCAAAAGCAGGTGGCAGATTAAAAAAAATCTATTTCTTTGGAGCCTGCAGCCAAAGGAAGTCTCAAATAACATTGGAGGAGGAGGAGGAGGAGGAGAGATATCACCATGCAAGCAGCTCCCATCCTGCTTGGACAATGTGACAGCTGATTTGGAAACTTGAGAAACTGAAATTTATATTGGGGGTGAAAAGCCTGAGAATGTTAGTCTCAAAATGGGTGAACAGTGCAGTCAGGCAGTAGGGAAAGCAAGTAGGATGCTTGGCTGCATAGCTAGAAGTATAACAAGCAGGAAGAGGGAGATTATGATCCCGCTATATAGAGCGCTGGTGAGACCACATTTGGAATACTGTGTTCAGTTCTGGAGACCTCACCTACAAAAAGATATTGACAAAATTGAACGGGTCCAAAGACGGGCTACAAGAATGGTGGAAGGTCTTAAGCATAAAACGTATCAGGAAAGACTTAAATATATTTAATGAACTCAATCTGTGTAGTCTGGAGGACAGAAGGAAAAGGAAAAGGGGGGACATGATTGAAACATTTAAATATGTTAAAGGGTTAAATAAGGTTCAGGAGGGAAGTGTTTTTAATAGGAAAGTGAACACAAGAACAAGGGGACACAATCTGAAGTTAGTTGGGGGAAAGATCAAAAGCAACATGAGAAAATATTATTTTACTGAAAGAGTAGTAGATCCTTGGAACAAACTTCCAGCAGACGTGGTAGATAAATCCACAGTAACGGAATTTAAACATGCCTGGGATAAACGTATATCTATCCTAAGATAAAATACAGAAAATAGTATAAGGGCAGACTAGATGGACCATGAGGTCTTTTTCTGCCGTCAGACTTCTATGTTTCTAACACCTCGGAGTTCAATTTATGATAGATACATAACTTAGAATCTGATAGCACATGTTAACTATCAATACTTTTGTCCAAAGGCATAACTACTCCAGCCATGTGGTTCTCAATATGAGACTATGGGGTTGGAAGTAAAGTTCACCACAAGCTTGGAGATCTCCCTTCCCCAGCAAGGGCCTACATAATGCTATTTGCCCTTGTGCCGTCAGCCCAACTCCACTGGGATATAACAACTACAGTGGAACCTCTACTTACGAACTTAATTCGTTCCGTGACCAGGTTCTTAAGTAGAAAAGTTTGTAAGAAGAAGCAATTTTTCCCATAGGAATCAATGTAAAAGCAAATAATGCGTGCAAGTGGGGAAACCACAGGGAGGGGAGAGGCCCTATTTCCTCCCAGAAGATTCCTAGAGAGGCCCCACGGAGGCTTCTCCCTGCCTTTTCCGGCCATGTTTCCTCCCAGGGGATTCCTAGAGAGGCCAAACAGAGGCTTCTTCCCGCCTTTTCTGGCCCTGTTTCCTCCCAGGAGATTCCTAGAGAGGCCCCACAGAGGCTTCTCCTCGCCTTTTCTGGCCCTGTTTTCTCCCAGGAGATTCCTAGAGAGGCCCCACAGATGCTTCTCCCTGTCTTTTCCGGTTACAGTTTCAGAGGCTCTGATTTGTAAGTAGAAAATGGTTCTTGAAAAGAGTGGGGAAAAACCTTGAACACCCAGTTGTTATATAGAAAAGTTCATAAGTAGATGTGTTCTTAGGAAAAGGTACCACTGTACTATCATTTCTTGCCAGGAGTGATCAACCTTCCCTCATATAAATAGTATATAAATTTATATAAATAGTAAAACTATTATGAATAAAATCAGAACATTGGAAAGTTAAACAAGCAAGCAAAATGCAACATGTAATGTTTTATAAAGATTACTGTATATAGAATGTGCTTAAATTACATAACATCTGTGTAATTCACAGGTTAAATATGTAATCAATCAAGCTTGACTTGGAAAAGAGTGTTTTCTTGAGACCAGTTCTCTTTGGTTTTAGAGAACTGATTAAAATTTATTTATTTATCTCCCAACTTTATTATTTTTATAAATAATTTAGGGTGGAGACATTCCGCAGTCTGCATTGGTTGCTGATCAGTTTCCGGGCACAATTCAAAGTGTTGGTTATGACCTATAAAGCCCTTCATGGCACCGGACCAGATTATCTCAGGGACCGCCTTCTGCTGCACGAATCCCAGCGACCAGTTAGGTCCCACAGAGTGGGCCTTCTCCGGGTCCCGTCAACTAAACAATGTCGCTTGGCAGGACCCAGGGGAAGAGCCTTCTCTGTGGCGACCCTGGCCCTCTGGAACCAACTCCCCCCAGAGATTAGAATTGCCCCCACCCTCCTTGCCTTTCGTAAGCTGCTTAAAACCCACCTCTGCCGCCAGGCATGGGGGAATTGAGATACTCTTTCCCCCTAGGCCTTTACAATTTTATGCATGGTATGTCTGGATGTATGTTTTATTTTTATAATAATGGGTTTTTAATTATTTTTAGTATTGGGTTATTGTTATATGCTGTTTCATGTTGCTGTTAGCCGCCCCGAGTCTCTGGAGAGTGGCGGCATACAAATCCAATAAATAGATAGATAGATAGATAGATAGATAGATAGATAGATAGATAGATAGATAGATAGATAGATAGATAAATTCAATTAGACTCCTTTCTCCTCCTCTTTTCCACAACTACAGCCCGGTGAAGTTGATTTGCTTGAGAGACAGTGACCCGCCCAAAGTTATGCAGTCAACTTTCATATTTAAGGCAGGACTAGAACTCAGAGTCTCCTGGTTTCTAGCTTGATGTCTAAACCACTTGGCCAAACTGGTTCTAAAACATTGCTTTCTTTTAGACTAAAATCATCGTGTGACTTTTCAAACCATCCAGATTTTAAAATTCTCTGGCATACACCAAAACAATGATTAAAAAAATCTTAGCTTGCTCTTCTTTCTAATTGTTTTCAGTTGAGAGTAAACACATTGAAATCAGATCATAAAGTAGTATGTGCAGATATCTTGTTTGCTATTGTCCACTATGCTATAAACCAGTGATCACCAACTGATGGTCTGTGAACCACTGGTGATCCGCGAGAAGATTTTGGTGGGCCGCAGAAAAATTATTTGCATTTTTATATTGCACTAAATTAGGGGTCCTCAAACTAAATCCCCTGGGCCAGATACATGCAATGAATGTTTGTGTTGCTGCAGAAAAGCTCCACCTTTGGGGTCTTTTTGTGTGTGTGTTCTACGGGGCAGAAATTCTGACTGGGGGTCAGCGTTCCCTGTACGCTGCGCGCTTGCGCACGCGCACGCCCCCAAATACCCCCCCACACACCCTTTTCCACAGGCGCGCACTCCCCATCTCCCTGCCAGCCCGCGGGGGGGCAGGGGGGGAGGCGCCGGCAGTAGAAGGGAAGGGAGCCGCGGCCGCCCCTGCCTCCCCATGGTGCCTCCGGCCCCCTCGCGCCCCTGGCCTCTCGGCCCTGCCCCCCACCCGCCCAATCCACCCCCTCTGCTCCTCTGCCGCCTCCTGCCTTGAGGCGCGACTTCTCTTGCGGCGGGGGCTGTGGCTTCTCCTTCTCCAACTTCTGCGCTCCCAGCCAGGGGTCTACGAAAGGGTTTTCTCCGTGTGCTTCGGGAATGCCCGCCCCACCCCTCTCGCAGCCCCTTCGCTGAGAGCGCTTTCATCCCGGACTTTGAGCAAGGGGGCTGCAGTAGAGGCAGGGCAGGCGTTCCCGAAGTGCTGGGAGAAAGCACTCTCGCAGCCCCCTCGCTGACAGAGAGAGAGGGGGGGAGAAAGAAAGTAAGTGAGAAAGAGAGAGAGAGAGAAAGGGGGGGAGAGAGATAGCAAGAGAGAGAAGAGAAAAAAGCAAGAGAGATAGAAACAGTGAGAAAGAAAACAAGAGAGAGAGAGAGAACAAGAGGGGGAGAAAGATAGAAAGAGAGAGAGAAAGTGAGAAAAAGAGAGAGAGCAAGAGGGGGAGAGAGAAAGAGAGAGAAATGACTCTTGATTTAAAGCATATGGTAAAAAGCACCCAAATAATAACAGAAAAAAACCCCATTTCCAATAACTCACCTGTTATTGGAAATGGTTCAAGAGTTCACACACACACACATACACACACACACACACAAGGGGGGAGGAGACAGGGATGGAAAAAGAGGAGAAGATAGTAATAATAGTAATAGATTTTGGTTTTGTTTTATTATTAATTTATTTTAATAAAAAAGAAGGGAATTTTTTCCTTATTTGTTTGTTTGTTTATTTTTATTTATTTATTTATTTATTTATTCATTCATTCATTCATTCATTCATTCATTCATTCATTCATTCATTCATTCATTCATTCTTCTATGCCGCCCAGTCCCAAAGGGACTGCCGCTCAGACATTATACTTTTCCGCCCACACCGAAAAAAAATTAGAGGGAACATTGCTTGGGGTTTGCTTTAGCCTCCCTGTGTGGGGCTTTGTGGAAAGGCTGGAGGGAGGCACTGCTCGTGGCAAAAAGCCAGAGGGCCTCATTCCAGTGGGATTGCATCATGGCCGGGAACTGGCAGACCATCTCAGCCCACTGAGCTTCTAGGAGTTAGTACCTAGCTTTACACTCCTGCAGGTCTTCCCTCTGCTTGGAAAGCCTATGCTCCTAGTCCTCAGTGTGGTGCTTCTGCTGAGCCTCCTCGGTAAGATCCACTTTGAACTCTGCCAGCTGTGTTGCCAACTCTTTCTCATGGTGGCTGCTTAGCTCCAACAAGTGCTTCCTGTTGGGGCCCTAATGAGCCTGGGTGAGCAGGTGAAGAGTGGCTGGGAGGAGTTAGTAGAGGCCAGCGAGGTGCCCATTGTTGTTGTTGTTGTTGTTATTATTATTATTATTATTATTATTATTATTATTATTATTATATGTATTATTATAATAATAATAATAATAATAATTTATTAGATTTGTATGCCGCCCCTCTCCGTAGACTCGCCCCTTAACGTGAATGACATCAAATTGGCCATGCCCACCCAGTCACATGATCACCTAGCCACACCCACCCACCCAGTCATCAGGTAGATCATATTAATGGTCCACAGGATTTAAAATTATGAATTTAGTGGTCTCTGAGGTCCAAAAAGTTGGGTTCCCCATTTTAAACCACCACATTTTCTTACACTGCACAAAAGATCATGCGGCGAACTGCTTCTTGAAATCTTTGTCAGGGTGCCAATAACACCTGTAGGCCTAAAAACATGTTGTGCTTTTCAGATTTCAAAATTATCACATTTGTGAGGCATAGCAAGCCTAAACAGCCCAGTAAGAACAGTACAATCCCTTCCATAATCATTTTCTTCCTCCACCATTTCAATGCCAACTTTATCCTTAGCTTCAGACAATTAGTCATTTGCTCCAAGGCAAATTACCCAGATGGTTGTTTCTGTTTGGTTAATTTGAACAACTGTAAGGTTATTACTACCCACCCAACATCAGCCAAAGTAAACCTTCTATTATTCGAAAATTCAAGGCTATGGCTTCAGAAAGGAATGGCCCCCAAAACCACTCATTTAAAAATATCAAAAACCTATGTATGGAGCAGCTTCCTTTGTTTCCATTTACATAAACAGAGAAAAAGGTTATAAACTGGCCATTAGGTAAATAACTGCCAGAGATGATATAGATCATGTGTGTCCAAACTTCTGGCTTGCATCAAGTGAGGAGGAATTGCTGGGCCTCTATGTAAAATATATAATTTAGTTTGTTTGTTCATTTATTCATGTCAGAGACAACCCAAGAAAAGGATCTTGGGGTTTTGGTGGACAGCTCAATGAAGATGTCAACCCAGTGCGCAGCAGCAGTAAAAATAGCAAATTCCATGCTTGGCATGATTAGGAAGGGAATTGAAAATAAGTCAGTAAGTGTTGTACTGCCTCTGTACAAATCGATGGTGAGACCACACTTGGAGTACTGTGTACAGTTCTGATCACCACACCTCAAGAAGGATATAATGGAACTGGAAAAGGTGCAAAAAAGGGCAACAAGTATGATCAAGGAAATGGAGCATCACCCTTATGAAACCAGGTTGCAACGCATTGGTCTCTTCAGCCTTGAAAGATGGTGTTTAAGGGGTGACTTGATTGAAGTGTATAAAATCATGCATGGGATAGAAAAGGTGGATAGAGAAAAATTATTTTCTCTATCACACAATACTAGGACAAGGGGGCACTCCCTAAAGCTCATAGGTAAGAAAGTGAGGACAAATAAAGGGAAATATTTCTTTACCCAGAGGGTCGTTGGTTTATAGAATTCACTTCCAGAAGAGGTCGTGACAGCTGTCAGCTTTGATAGCTTCAAGGCAGGATTAAACAGATTCATGGATGCCAAGTGTATCGGTGGTTATTGAAACAGATATCTATGTGCTGCCTCTATGTTGGTTGAGGCAGGCAGGATTCTCTTGAGTACCACTTGTTGGGGGTGGAAGGAAAGGGAGGGTTTTGCCTTCTCCTTCTGCTCAAGATCCCTGTGTACAATTGGTATTTTTCGGAATATAAGATGCACCAGAATATAAGACGGACCTTACTTTTGGGGGAGGAAATATTTTATCTCCTGGTTATGGCTGAAAAAGCCTTTTTCAGAGGGAGTAGGAATGATAACAAGTCTGCAAAGTTAGTTAGCACCTAGTTGGGGCTGGGGGGAAAAACTTCGAAAAAGCTACATTCACCCAAATTTTCAACCTCCCTAAAAAAGGTACATTTTATACTCTGAAAAATACAGTAACTAGATCTTATCTAGAGAGGGAATTTAAAGGCATACGGTAATAATTCTGCTAGCTTCATTCACTTATGGGGGACACAAAAGGAACTTCACTGAAGCATGTGGGCTGTTACTAATCCTTTCAATCCAGAAGCATCCAAAGCATAGCAAGGTGCTCATTTCCACCTGTATAGTACAGTATAGTTAATATATATGTCTTTGGAGAAGGGTGGCATACAAATCTAATAATAACATGAACGACATAAAAATGTTAAAAACTTAACAATCTTGTGGGGCCATATTACTAGTTGTCAAGCTGCATGTGGTTTACCGGTTGGACATGTCTGGTACAGGTATTGCTTCACTTTCCCCCTAAAGAACATTTTCTCACACTATAGATACTTACTCTTCGTTGGGATATGACCAAGGATTTCTTAAGTTTTGCGGCATAATGTAAATTATTTATCAAAGTCTGTTGGGTTATCGTTAGTTAAGTAAGTGCTCGAAACCACTTCTCCAAAATGTGGTTTCAGTTATACATTGCAATTCTTTACTTGTCCATAATTAGCCTATTAGTAATATACCACTAGCATCTGAAGGTCTACGTGAATTAAGCAGAATTAAAAATACTGTTGATATTTCACTTTAGAATGAAAAGTTATTTTCAAAATTAAATATTAATCTAAACCCAAAAGATGGAACTAACCTATACTCCCATAAAAGATTAAGGCAGAACATTTTGACTAATGAGGACCAATTAGGGAGAACAATAATCTTTTTTAATTATTTGTGCTAGACAATGTGGGGAGGATCACTCCCAGATCGTTCACTGGATACATATAAATCATAATGTGCGATTTGGTCATCTTCTAGCACAGTCAGCATCGTCCTGAAATAAGCAAGCATTTACTTTCATTGAAAACGAAAAGCTTATTTCTGTATTTGCCACCCACAGACCAAATTATAACAAATAATTTGAAAGCTCGCCGTGGGCTAAATTTGGAGGAATTTAGGAACTTTCATGACTTGCTTCACCTACAAACACCTTAATCACTAGCTCATGGCTCTATTCACAAAACACACTTGCTTGAAGCCTTCCAGATGCACGAAGGGTCATCCTGAGCTTGGGATTTGGAAAGCTTTCCACCGTCTTGGGACAAACTGGCTTGACACTGTGAAGGTTACATTTTTCAGAATGAGGGACAGAGAGAGAGAGAAAGAGAGAGGGGGAAGAGAATGATAGGTATGGGGTGAGAGAGAAAGAGGGAATGGGAGAGAGGGAGAAAGAGGGGGAAGAGAAATAAGAGGGAGAGGGGGAAGAAAGATGAGAGATAGGGGATGAGAGAAAGAGGTGGAAGAGAGAGAAAGAGAGGAGAGATATGAGAGATAGGGGGTGAGAGAGAAAGAGAAAGGGCAGAGAGAAAGAGATGAAAGAGAAAGAGAGGGGGGCAGAGAGAAAGAGATGAAAGAGAAAGAGAGGGGGCAGAGAGAAAGAGATGAAAGAGAGAGGGGGAGAGATGAGGAAAAGAGAGGGAGGAGAGAAATGAGAGGGAAAGAAAGAGGGGGAGAGAGGGAAAGAGAGATATGAGATATGGGAATGAGAGAAAGTGAGAGGGGTGAGAGAGCAAGAGATGAAAGAGAAAGAGGGTGAGAGAGATTAGTGAAAGAGAGAGGGAGAGAGAGAAAGATGAGAAAAAGAGAGAGGGGTGAGAGAAATAAGAGGGAAAGAAAGAGAGGGGGAGAGATGAGGAAAAGAGAGGGGGGAGAGAAATGAGAGGGAAAGAAAGAGGATGAGAGAGGGAAAGAGAGAGGGGTGAGAGAGAAAGAGATGAAAGAGAAAGAGGGTGAGAGAGACATGAAAGAGAGGGAGAGAAGGGATAGAGAAATGAGAGGGAAAGAAAGAGAGGGTGAGAGAGAGAAAGAGGGGGAGAGGGGGAGAATGATGAGAGGAGGGAGAGTGAAGTTCCCTAGGCTTATGGTCTTGGGGGACCTCAACCTGCCGTCGCTCGGCGGATCCTCTGGGCTGGCACAGGAGTTCATGGCCACCATGGCAGCCATGGACCTGACTCAAGTAGTGCAGTGTCCGACTCATAAGGGGGGGCACGCACCCGACATGGTATTCCTCTCTGAGCAACTGAGTAATGGTCTGAGATTAAGGGGCTTAGAAGTATTGCCTTTGTCATGGTCAGACCATTTTCTACTGCGGCTTGACTTCCTGGCTGCAATCCTCCCTCGCAGGGAGGCGGAACCGATTAAGTTGTTCCGCCCCAGGCGCCTGATGGATCCAGAAGGCTTTCAGAAGGCGCTTGGGGCTCTTCCAGATGCACTCATCCACAGTTCAGCAGAGTCTCTGGCTGAGGCCTGGAACAAGGCTGCAGCGGAGGCCCTTGACCGAATTGCACCGCTGCGACCTCTCCGCGGCACTAGACCCCGTAGAGCTCCATGGTTCAACGAGGAGCTCCGGGAGTTGAAACGCCAGAAAAGACGTCTAGAGAAGCGATGGAGGAAGAGTAAGTCCGAATCCAATCGAACACTTGTAAGAGCTCATATTATGACTTACAAAGTGGCACTCAAGGCAGCAAGATGCGCGTATCATGCCACCTTGATTGCATCAGCGGAATCCCACCCGGCCGCTCTGTTCAGGGTAACCCGCTCCCTTCTTAACCAGGGGGGAGTTGGGGAGCCCTTGCAGAGTAGTGCCGAGGATTTTAACACATTTTTCGCTGATAAAATTGCTCGGATTCGAGCGGACCTCGACTCCAATTGTAAAACAGAGTCAACTGACAACGAGTCAGTCGAGGTGACTGGGGCTAAACGTCTTTGTCCATCTGTCTGGGAGAGGTTTGACTTGGTGACACCTAAGGAAGTGGACAAGGCCATTGGAGCTGTGTGTTCCGCCACCTGTCTACTGGATCCGTGTCCCTCTTGGTTGGTTTCGGCCAGTCGAGAGGTGACGCGGAGCTGGGTCCGGGAGATTGTCAACGCCTCTTTGGGGAGTGGGTCCTTTCTGGCTCCTTATAAGGAGGCACTTGTGCGCCCCCTCCTCAAGAAGCCTTCCCTGGACCCAGCCATACTCAATAACTACCGTTCAGTCTCCAACCTTCCCTTTATGGGGAAGGTTGTTGAGAAGGTGGTGGCACTTCAGCTCCAGCGGTCCTTGGAAGAAGCCGATTATCTAGGTCCTCAGCAGTCTGGATTCAGGCCCGGCTACAGCACGGAAACTGCTTTGGTCGCGTTGATGGATGATCTCTGGCGGGCCCAGGACAGGGGCTTGTCCTCTGTCCTGGTGCTTCTTGACCTCTCAGCGGCTTTCGATACCATCGACCATGGTATCCTTCTGCACCGACTAGAGGGGTTGGGAGTGGGAGGCACTGTTCTTCAGTGGTTCTCCTCATACCTCTCTGGTCGGTCGCAGTCGGTGTTAGTAGGGGATCAGAGGTCGACCTCTAGGTCTCTCCCTTGTGGGGTGCCTCAGGGGTCGGTCATCTCCCCCCTGCTATTTAATATCTACATGAAACCGCTAGGTGAGATCATCCAAGGGCATGGGGTGAGGTATCATCAATACGCCGATGATACCCAGTTATACATCTCCACCCCATGTCCAGCCAACGAAGCAGTGGAAGTGATGGGCCGGTGCCTGGAGGATGTTAGGGCCTGGATGAGTGTCAACAAGCTCAAACTCAACCCAGACAAGACGGAGTGGCTGTGGATCTTACCTCCCAAGGACAACTCCATCTGTCCATCCATTACCCTGGGGGGAGAATCACTGGCCCCCTCAGAGAAGGTTCGTAACTTGGGCGTCCTCCTCGATCCACAGCTGACATTAGAGAAACATCTTTCAGCTGTGGCGAGGGGGACGTTTGCCCAGGTTCGCCTTGTGCACCAGTTGCGACCCTACTTGGACCGGGAGTCACTGCTCAGTCACTCATGCCCTCATCACCTCGAGGCTTGACTACTGTAACGCTCTCTACATGGGGCTACCTTTGAAAAATGTTCGGAAACTTCAGATCGTGCAGAATGCAGCTGCGAGAGCAATCATGGGCTTTCCCAAATATGCCCATGTTACACCAACACTCCGCAGTCTGCATTGGTTGCCGATCAGTTTCCGGTCACAATTCAAAGTGTTGGTTATGACCTATAAAGCCCTTCATGGCACCGGACCAGATTACCTCAGGGACCGCCTTCTGCTGCATGAATCCCAGTGACCAGTTAGATCCCACAGAGTGGATCTTCTCCGGGTCCCGTCAACTAAGCAATGTCGCCTGATGGGACCCAGGGGAAGAGCCTTCTCTGTGGCGGCCCCAGCCCTCTGGAACCAACTCCCCCCAGAGATTAGAACTGCCCCCACCCTCCTTGCCTTTCGTAAACAACTTAAAACCCACCTCTGCCGCCAGACATGGGGGAATTGAGATACTCTTTCCCCCTAGGCCTTTACAATTCTATGCATGGTATGTATGTATGTATGTATGTATGTATGTATGTATGTTTGGTTCTTATATTAATTGATTTTTAATCATCAATACCAAATTACTGTTGTACACTGTTTTATTGTCACTGTTAGCCGCCCCGAGTCTCTGGAGAGGGGCGGCATACAAATCCAATAAATAAATAAATAAATAAATAAATAAATGAGAGGGGAAGAGAGGGGGAGAGAGATGAGGAAAAGAGAGGGATAAGAGAGGGGATAGAGAAATGAGAGGGAAAGAAAGAGGATGAGGGAGGGAAAGAGAGAGGGGTGAGAGAGAAAGAGATGAAAGAGAAAGAGGGTGAGAGAGACATGAAAGAGAGAAAGAGGGGGAGAATGATGAGAGGAGGGAGAGTATGAGAGGGAAAGAGAGGGGGAGAGAGATGAGGAAAAGAGAGGGATAAGAGAGGGGATAGAGAAATGAGAGGGAAAGAAAGAGGATGAGAGAGGGAAAGAGAAAGGGGTGAGAGAGAAAGAGATGAAAGAGAAAGAGGGTGAGAGAGACATGAAAGAGAGGGAGAGAAGGGATAGAGAAATGAGAGGGAAAGAAAGAGAGGGTGAGAGAGAGAAAGAGGGGGAGAATGATGAGAGGAGGGAGAGTATGAGAGGGAAAGAGAGGGGGAGAGAGATGAGGAAAAGAGAGGGATAAGAGAGGGGATAGAGAAATGAGAGGGAAAGAAAGAGGATGAGAGAGGGAAAGAGAAAGGGGTGAGAGAGAAAGAGATGAAAGAGAAAGAGGGTGAGAGAGACATGAAAGAGAGGGAGAGAAGGGATAGAGAAATGAGAGGGAAAGAAAGAGAGGGTGAGAGAGAGAAAGAGGGGGAGAATGATGAGAGGAGGGAGAGTATGAGAGGGAAAGAGAGGGGGAGAGAGATGAGGAAAAGAGAGGGATAAGAGAGGGGATAGAGAAATGAGAGGGAAAGAAAGATGGGGAGGGAGAGAGATATGAGAGATGGGGGTGAGGAACAGAAAGAGAAAGAGGTGAGGGAGAAAGAGAGAGATAGAAATGGGAGAAAGAAAAAGAGGGGGGGAGATGAGGGGGGGAAGTGAAAGCGACCCTTGAAATCGCAGCGCCTAGTACGGCGTGTGAATCAGCGCGCCTGTGGTACGAACAGGCCGATTCCGTTGGAACGAGGCGAACCAGAAGGAAGCCCGACGGCCGGACCCCCCGCGTTCCACCCACCCCAAACCCCACCCCCCGGCGCCACGCTCCGCCTCGCCTCTTCCTTAATGGTCTAGCGCGTTCCCTCAATGGCTGGCGCGCGGCCTCTCGCGAGGTTCCCGCCCCCAAGCGAGCCCTCTGGCTGGCGCCGGCCTCCATCACCCTCCCTCCCTCCTCCCTCCTCCCTCCTCTCCCCCTCCCCCCTTTCCGGCTCAGCCCCACGTCACCAAGAGACCAGACGGGGGACATCATGGCGGAGCGGAGGAGACACAGGAAGCGGATCCAGGTACCGGGCTGGCTTTATCTCCTCCCCTCTTTTTTTTTCGCAACCGCCTGCGGGATTAGCTTCCCTTCTGTTTCTCTCACAACGCCCACCCCCCACCCAATACCGCCTCCCGGTCGCTATTTACCACCACCACCCACACATACATACACTCCCCACCTCCGCCGGTCCGCATCTCCTGCCGTTTCTGCGGCTCTTCGGGTTTCTCTCACCATCTTCCGTCGCCGCAGGGCCGGCCTTGTCCTTCTGGAAGGGAGATCGCAAATCCCTCCAGGTCCCGCTTTCTCTGGACTGAGCGCTTCCGCCGCCATCCCATAAGCTGCGGTGGTCGCCCCCCCCCTCCACACTCCCCCACGACTTCCATCGTTCGCCGCGAGGCCGTCGGGAACCCTCATTTCCGACCTCCCCCCCACCGATCTCGACGCCCCTTCCCCGGCCCTCATCCCCCGCACGATCGTCTCCCGATGACCGGCCTCCAAGCGGCAACCCTTTCCCTGCTCTGCCTCCCGTCAGTATCCCGTAGCGTAACCCTGCCCCCCCCCCCCGCCCCGACGTTTTTCCTCAGTTCTGGTCCTCACTATCCAAACCTCTTTTTTTCCAAACTGCCCCTTGTCCAGGTAAAACACCCGTTTTGGTCTCTCCCACCTGTAACCCATCAGTTCGCACCTTCCCCTCCTGCTTTTACCTCACACTCCAGCGTCGGCACCTCTTCCCCCCCCCCCCTTTTTTGCGCCTTTTGAGAATAAATCCTCGCCTCCTACTTCATATATCCTATTTCTATGTATATGCATATATATATGTATGTCTATCTGTGTGTATGTATATGTGTGTGTGTGTGTGTGACACAGAGGGTTATTTTTGCTGATGTGAAAAGGAAGGGAGACTAGTATAGATTTTCAACAGAAAAACAATTATGCATACATCTATGTAGATTGTTGTGAATTTGGATTTTTCCCCTTGTAATATTTTGAGTGGTTTTGCGACGTTTCGGCGAAATCACATTCCCCATCATCAAACCACATTTGCTGAAAGGTCACAATGACTCTCAAAATATTCAACGGGGAAAAACCCCAAACTTTCCAACAATCTTCATACATATACCCGTGAAAATCTACAAATATATATTTAGTAAATATATATTTGTTTTTGTAAAAAAATACATGCATACAGTACATACATACATATATGACAGAAAAAACATATAACCCTTCCATGGTACAAAGCTGAAGGAATCAGATACTGTAGCCTAGAGGTTAATTTTCTGCCTTACAAGGCAAAGGCAGCAAGTTCAAATCCCAGTGAGAGGGTATGGCTAGCTGATGAGGGCAGAACAAGGCCAAAATAGACCTCTCATAGTCTCCCTTAATTTCAAATTCAGCAAAAACGTGACATACATACATATATATATATACTTACATAAGTGAAAAGGAAGGGAGCCTAGTATAGATCTATTTCGATCTTTTTATATAGACCTTGATCTATACTAGGGTCCCTTCCTTTTCACTTATCAGCAAAAATACATAACCATGTAAAATTATAGTTGTCAACTATAGATAATTTATCTGCCTTGGAATGGCCCCTGCATGGGGCCAAGAGGCAAAAGGAAAGGAAAGTTGATTCCTTCCATATTGGAATACCAGGGTGATTTCGACAGAAAAATCAACCGTATGTATGTATGTATCTGTAGTTATATTATAACAGCCTGTATTATTATGAGCTGAGATGAGGCTTATATTATAAGCTGAGAGGAGAAGAACCTGTGGTCTAGATGTTAAAGCTACTACCTGTCAGGCAGATTCCCCATGTTTATTTATTTCGGACTCCGGGTGGCGTACAACAAGTAAAAACAGCATAAATAATCTAAAATCCATTAATATCCTTAATGGCCAGATCAAGATGGCATCAATTTTATTATCGATTCAAATCCCAGTAAGAGTATAGCTAGCTGATAAGAGCAATATAGCTTGAAATAGATCTATAATAGTCTCCCCTCCTTTTCAGTATCAGCAAAAATATGTTACATACATATATACACACTCATCTATCTATCTATCTATCTATCTATCTATCTATCTATCTATCTATCTATCTATCTATCTATCTATCTAATTTCCCCAAACCACCTGGAAATTCCCTAGTGGGTGGTCTTCACATTATAGTGATGCAGAGGTGTCTGTCCTAATTATTACTAAGAGATTTTTTGAAAACAAATTTTTTCCCCAGCATAATTCATCTTATTTATTGTCTACATTGTGCATACTTGCCTTCAAATAGCTGATTATTGCCTTAATTCTCCTCATCCTAGCGTGTATGGTTAAATGTACAGTTGTTCATGTATGTACAAGTAGTCCTTCACTTTTGACTGCCATTGCGACCAAAATGTATGTTGCTAACTGAGACATTTGTTAAGTAGGTTTTTCCCCATTTCACCATTTTTTTTTGGCTAGGGTTATTAACTGAATCGTTGCTGTTAAGTTAGTAACCTGGTTGGTAAGTAAATCTGGTTTCCCCATGGACTTTGCTTGTCAGATATGTGATCACAAAAGGGGATCACACAACCCCAGGACCCTTCAACCATCATAAATATGAGTCAGTTGCCAAGCAGTCAAAGTTTGATCACGTGACAATGGGAATGCTGCAGTCGTTGTAAGTATGAAAAATGGTCATAACTCAGTTTTTCCTATGCTGTTGTAACTTTGAATGACCACTAAATGAACTGTAAGTCAAGGACTACCTGTATAATCTTCCTTGCAGCTTAAGAGCTCATCAAAGGACTGTTCTTTCTTCTCACTTTCAATTTATATTGCCAACAGGTAGTCCTCCCCAACTTATAACAGTTCATTTAGTGACCGTTTGGAGCTATAATGACCCTGAAAATGAGCATTTTTCACACGGCCATTGCAGCATCTCCATGATCATGTGATCAAAATTCAGATGCTTGGCAACTGACTCATGTTTATGATGATTGCAATGTCCTAGGGTTACGTGATTACCTTTTGCGATCTTCTGACAAGCAAAGTAATGGGGAAACCAGATTCCCTTAACAAACATATTATTAACTTAATAATTGCAGTGGTTCATTTAACTGTGGCAAGAAATGTTGTTAAATGGGGCAAAATTCACTTCTGTCTCATTTAACAACAGAAATTTTGTGTTTAATTCTGGTCGTAAGTTGAAGACTATCTGTACATTTAAGGCTGAATAGTAGAAAAGTGACCCAAAATTGCCCATGGAGCTTTACACCTGAATGGACAGCCAACTTCTTTTGTTCAATATGAATTCAGTTTGTGAATTTTCCTTACATTTACCTACATCCTCGTATGTAGTGTAATAGAGAACAAGTCTTTGATGTAATGGCAGTGCATAAACAAGTGGTTTTTCCTATGACACTTGCATTATTTTTAGTTTATTGTCATGAGAGGGACAAAGCAGGTGTTTTTCGTATTTCAAGTCCAGTGCTGTTAAACCTATTGTTATATGATGAATGTGTTAATGTGTGCTTTTAAAATAGTGTATATTACATTTGGCATCTTTAAAGTGCTCTTACTTATTTCTAAAATAAACCTCAGTTTAAGAAGAAATTTTAAAGCAGAATGCCCTGTGCTGAAGTGGTAAAATTAGAATAGAAAAATAGTTGGAAGGGACCTTGGAGGTCGTCCCCTTTAACATTCTTCTTAGGCAGGAAACCCTATACCATTTCAGACAAATAGTTGTCCAATCTCTTCTTTAAAATGTCCAGTGTTGAAGAATCCACAAATTAAAAACTTGAGCCCTTTATGTATAAGCAATATACATTGATTAACCTTTGGCAGCAACTAGAAAATTATATCAGAATGGTTAAATTTCATTCATATGCTGTAGCTGTGCAGTATGTATACATAGCTATAATAAATAATAAATGCTTGAGAAAAATAATTGGGTATGATTTCATCTCATAGGATCTTATAAAGTGTAGTTTTCTGTTGAAATGCTGGTCGTGTGAAACATGATTTTTTTTTAGAAAAGCTATTTTCCTAGGTCTGGTGTCCAAAGGTTAAGTCAGCCTACTGCAGTGATGGTGAACCTATGGCATGCATAGGCCATATGGTCTGCGGAGCCATATCTGCCAGCACGCAAGCGGTTTCCTTAGCTCAGCTCCAGCATGCATGTATGCGCCAGCCAGGTGATTTTCAGCTCGCACGGAGGCTCTCGGAGGATATGTTCAGCCTCTGGATGGCATCCGGATAGCGGGGAGGGCATTTTTACTCTCCCCAGGCTCCAAGAAAGTCTCTGGAACCTGGGGGTGGTGAAAACCCAGCCTACAAGGCCCAATGGAAGTCGGAAAATGGGCTGTTTCTGCCTCTGGAGGATCTCTGTGACACGGGGCAGAGGAGGGCATTTTCATCCTCCCCAGGTGTCAGGGAAGCTTCTGGAGCCTGAGGAGAGTGAAAAATGGTCCTACCTGGTCCACCGCAAATTGGGAAATGGGGCAGTGGAGTCGTGCACACATGCACAAGAGGGTGGCAGAGGGGGGATTGTGCATGTATGGGCAGGGTGATGGGGCCATTGAATTATATGTGTGGGTATTTGCATGCGCGCTTTAGGCGCCCAAGAAAAAAGTGGTTCGTTATCACTGACTAGTGGGTCGGTTGCTGTTTTACTCAGTTGTTTGTCTTTGCTTTTGGTTATTAATTGGTTTGCGTGGTCTTTAAATTTTGTTAGTCTCCATAAGTTTCATTTGTGAGATGAGAAAAATAAATAAAGTAAGTAAAGCCTCATTTCCTAAGTTACAAACATCATTTCAGATATTCTAGAGACCAAGAGCTGTAGAATCTCCCTGAGAATGAAGACAACACAAGCAGAAATTCTTAAAATGTCATTGTAAGAAAATGCATTATCTTCTAAATATTAATATACTGTATAAAAATAATGCTAATTAATATGTTCAAAACATAGTTCTTCATTCAGTCATTTACAGTCTTCAAGTAATAGTAGAAATTCCTAATTTGCAAAGAAAGAACATATAATATTTTGTCTACATATAAAGATGCAAAATACCTAAACATTTTGGAATAAAGGAAAGGGTTTGTTTCCATATTCATGTTTAAATTTTAATTTAATTTCCAAGTACAGACCAGTTTCTTTCACATCTTAATGTTAAATTGTTTTACAATGCATTTTTTTCATCCGTTGTTTCTTGAATTTATTTTCTGCTTTCACCCAATCCCCAGCCATCACATTACTGTCCCTACGGAGTAGAATCTTGTTTTGTCATCATTATGACACACTTCATGTGGACCAAATTTCTTCTGCAATTCATATCATATGTATAGGAATGTCGTTATTCAATGTCAATATGTTTGTGCAATTGTGGTATATTGATGAGAATGACAAATCCAGAGGACACCCTGGATATTCCTACGGTAAATACCTTTCTCTAATTACAGCAGTCCATTAAAATGAGCTTCACAGTATACAGAATATAGTTTCTTATCATGCCACTCCATTAAAATAGGATTACTCTTACTTTGGAATTAATGTCAACACAAAGGGCTATTTTATTATTATTATATATTATTATTTATTAGATTTGTATGCCGCCCCTCTCCTTAAACATACATGGAAAAAATATTAGCATAATTTATTTATTTATTTATACAATTTTTATGCCGCCCTTCTACTTAGACTCACTATAAGGTTAAAGATATACTATAACTCCAGTTTCTTTATGAATTTTCAAAAATCTTAAAAGTTTTTGCAGTTTTGTAATTTTAAGAAACACTACATTCTATTTTATGTAATATCCTATTTGTGTTAATCAGTTGTCTAAGAGGAAGCTGATCATCTCACAATTTAATTTATTGTATTTCTATGCCACCCAACTCCCGAAAGACTCTGGGCGGCTTACAACAGGATATAGAAAATACATTTTAAAACCTCATAAAAGATTTAAAAACAGTTTAAAAATCACATATATACATATCATCCAGGCCAGACATCACAATTGTGAGATCAACGACCCCAAGCCTGCTAGAAAAGCCAGGTCTTGCATGCTTTCCGGAAGGCCAATAGAATGGGGTCAGTCTAGATCTCAATGGGTAGTTGGTTCCAGAGAGCTGGGGCAACCACAGGCAAGGCCCTTCCCCATGGGCCTGCCAGCCAACACTGTTTAGCTGACGGGACCTGTTACAAAACCAATGACCCTCTGAAGCCGTTCCTGCAGACGACGGAGCCTTTCAGGTTGGAGACTTGATTGAAGAGCTCGTTCTCCCCGAAGGAGAAGACTGGCACCACACTGCTCATGATGGGAAAATTAGGATGAAATTGTAAACCAGACTTTCTCTCTTCAGCTGTTCCTCAGTGCCGGAAACTTGATGCAAGCAAGCTGTTGCCTCTTGTAGAGTCCGCCTGCCCAGGGAGCTCCTTCTCCCATGTCCGCCTTCCACATCCCTTCTTCAGTGCTTTCACAATTGAAAGTCTTGATGTTTAAAGTATCCACTGGTACTTTAGGTAGATGTTGCCTTAAAAAAAAAGACTAGGTTACTTTATGTATTTATCCATGCAAGAAAGCAATAGCACAATCTGTTCTCAGAGATATTTTTGCTTCTAATACTTTGTGTAATAAAGTTCCCGAAGAAGCCATTATTGACTCAACTATCCTTTAAATCATACATTCTGTTCTTTTCAAGAATTTTAAAAAATTCATGAAGTCCAGATTAAATCAGATAAACGCAATATATGCACTTGGCTTATTTATAACATATTTCTGTTTAAGTGTCTAAGTTGTTAAGAGTAAACAATTCAGAGAAAATGTCATTTTATTTTTATTCTTGTACAATATAATCTTGAAGCTTGGATTTATGGATATAGAATTTGTTTCTTTGTCAAATTTAGAACCCACCATCTCTCTCACAGTAACTCTAGGCAGTACTGTATACAAAAAATGAAAGCATAAACACTGAATATAAAAATTTAAAATAGAGGCTATGATAGTTAAAATTAAATATTAAAACTAAATTAAAATGTTAATTTTAATTAATTAAAAACACTAATTAAGTTAGTGTTTTTGCTGTAAGATTTCAATTTATTCTTTTTATTTGTGCTAATCTAGAAGTAATCTATGACAGGATGAACTACTGAAACAACATTTTTTAAAAAATACGATAAGTGAGGAAATATGGACAAAACTACTTGAGAAGGAAAGAAATAATACTATTTGAATTATCAAGCCTAATATATTTAATGAGGAAGAAAATTAGCCCAGCATCTGCAAAGTACTGTGTAACTCGCAGGAGTGACTATACTATCTATGAGAAAACCTATGCAATAATTATTTCAAAGAAGTGATAAATACTTTACACCTGAAATCAAAGTATTGACAATAAAGGCAAAACATTGAAATGCACAAGAAACAAAAATCTGGGAAAGTCTGCAAAACTTCCAAATTTTATATAGAAATAGATATTTGAACTCCTACCCTCAAAGATGCTGTAGAGCACTGCACACCAAAACAACAAGACACAAGAATAGTTTTCCCCCAAACGTCATCACTCTACTAAACAAATAATTCCCTCAACACTGTCAAACTATTCACTAAGGCTCCATTACTATTACTATTAGTCTACTCATCGTTCCTATCCCCCATGTCTTTCTACTTAGGACTATATGACTGTAACATTGTTGCTGGAATCCTCATGATTCATATTGATATTGATTGTTTCCTAATATGATTTGGTTGCTTATTTGTACCTTATGACTATTATTAAATGTTGTACCTTATGATTCTTGATGAATGTTACGTTGTCTTTTTCTTTATGTACACTGAGAGCATATGCACCAAAGACAAATTCCTTGTATGTCCAATCACAGCCAATAAAGAATTTTATCTGTAGGATTTGTCAAATATTATTAGCATCTCGAAGTGGAAAATAATATATTGTTACTTTAATTTGAATACTCAGAATACTTTCACAGATTTATACTGTATAGAGAAACATTTGAAAACCAGATCCAGTTTGTTGCACATTTTCAGTTAATTGTTCCTCCTTATCAGAAGCAGTCCTGCTCTGTTTACCCACACCAAATTCTAAGAAGCACAGTTTGCTTTCTTCTAAGCAAACATATAATCATTGCACCTCTGTTTAGTTTTGCCTAGCTGAATGTGCGTTCCGTCCAGAATTCACCATTAGATTTTTAAATGTTCATTTACACACAAAAATAGTTTGTGCCGAAAAATTTCATTACACCTTACAGATAGAATATAGGAAAATATTCTGGATGTGAGTATTCTGTACTCTTCTCTACAAATACCAGTTCAGATACAGTGATTTTCAACCTTTTTTGAGCCGCGGCCCATTTTTTACATTTACAAAAGCATGGGGCACATTGGGGGGGGGGTTTAGCTAAAAAAATACTGGACAAATAAATTCTCTTCCTCCCTTTTGCTCTATTTCTCTCTCCCTCTTTCTCTCTCTTCCTCTTTTTTCCTCTCTCTCCATACCTCTTTCTTTCTCTCTTCCTTCTTTCCTCTTTTTTGCTCTCTCTCTCTCTCCCTCCCTCCCTCTATGTCTCTCTCTCTCCCACCTTCCCTACCTCTTTCTCTTGCTTTCTTTCTCTCTCTCTCTCTCTTTCTCTCTCTTCCTTTCTCTCTCTTGCTTGCTTTCTCTCTTGTTTTCTTTCTCTCGCTTGCTTTCTCTTTCTCTCTTTCTTTCTTTCTTTCTTTCTCTCTCTCTCTCTTGTTTTCTTTCTCTGAGCTTCGCGGCACACCTGACCATGTCTCGCGGCACACTAGTGTGCCACGGCACACTGGTTGAAAAACAGTGACATAAAGAATACATGGCAGGAAATGAGGAGTCCATATTTGATTTGAAAACCTTTCCAGGATTTTTTAAAAACAAATAATCTATCTTAATACTAAAAACAAGAATTTCAAAGATCATCCCTATGAATCTTTATATTTAAACCTATAACAATGTATTATGCTTTTTAAATATTTTATGCCTATATTATATGTGGTATGCATTTATACCATATACTAGTGTATGTTTGAGGGAAGCGTTGAGAAAAGATCTACTTTTCAGAAACAGTGGTTTTCTGATAGAATTGGTATATATTTCATATCAAGCCCCATTGATGTAGACTCTATATGAGAGGAGGCATCTTTTAATAGGAAAGTGAACACAAGAACAAGGGGACACAATCTGAAGTTAGTTGGGGGAAAGATCAAAAGCAACATGAGAAAATATTATTTTACTGAAAGCGTAGTAGATCCTTGGAACAAACTTCCAGCAGACGTGGTAGATAAATCCACAGTAACTGAATTTAAACATGCCTGGGATAAACATATATCCATCCTAAGATAAAATACAGGAAATAGTATAAGGGCAGACTAGATGGACCATGAGGTCTTTTTCTGCCGTCAGACTTCTGTGTTTCTATGTTTCTATCTATGCAAGCAGGAACTTTAAAATCACTGCAGAGCCAGCACAGAGCTAAATATTTGCAGTTCTTCGTGTTAATACCTTTTGCATATAAGGAGTTACTGGGGCTAGTATGCAAGAGAATTATGAACTATTGCACACTGGGATGCTGGAAAATTGTTTCTATTGCTCCATTTTTAGCTTGTGCTTGCAGTAGTTATATTGATTGTGAATCTGAGATATAGCCTTTCTTTTAATATATAAAAATATGTGGAATTCGAAAACCCACTGCACTTTTTTATTATTGAGTAAACATGTTTATATACTCTTTCTAGTAATTCTAAACAATTTAATAATCTGCTATTTTGAATTCTGAATTATTTTCAGGTAATCTCTCAAAGAATCCTGCTTTGATTTTGCCCACTTTTGACTATCTTGACTTAATCTCCTTATTAGTATACGTATGGTATAATAATAAATCATGTATTTTAAATTATATATTACTCAGTAAATCTATGAAAGATAATCTTTCATATTGCTTTTTCTGAAAAATGAACAGGTAAGAACAAGAATATCATCTGGCAGTGGGAAGCAACTTCATAAAGCAGCATGTTTCTGTCATTTCAGTATATTTGGGTGGCAACCTTTAGTCCAGTTATCTGAGGTGGCATACTCTAGTCCAATCCTCCTCCAACTGTAGGTTGCAATTCTCAAAGATTGCACATTTTAGATTGGGCGCAAAAACTGGAGTGCCAATAAAAGTGAACATTTGTAGCTCAGGATTGAAATGAGGGGTCGTTGGTGCTCTCTAAGCTTGCTTCTTTACTTGCAGATGTTTCTTTTTTTAAAAAAAATTTAAATTGAATTTTAAAAATCAAAACAACAACACAAAGTAACGAAGACATTGAACTTTAATTAAATTTACACAGGCATAATAAAGACAAACAAAATGAAAAACAGAAAGAAAAAAACATTAATAAAACATACATTTGGGATATTTACGTCCCCTTCTCATTCAGAATTTCGATCGGAGATATATACATTTTTACCTTGCCTTTGTTAGAGTGTTGCTTTGCATATTTACATACTTTTCTATAAGTTTGTATAATGATCTCTTAGGCTGTCTTTCTATATGTAGTTTCTTTTCTTTTATCCTTCCTTTCTTTTAAGCAATTACTGTATAGAAGTTCTGCCATATTGGATTAGTATTGGATTATGTGATACTGTTTTACTGCTGTTGTTAGCCGCCTCGAGTCTGTGGAGAGGGGCGGCATACAAATCAAATCAAATAAATAAATAAATAAATAAATAAATAAATATTTTTAAATAGCCTGAATCCTCCTTCCTTCCCTTCTAGTTTTCTTGACAGCATATCCATCTCTTGCAGATGTTTCATTACCGTTTATTTATTTATTTATCGGATTTGTATGCTGCCCGTCTCCGTGGATGTTACCTAGTTACCTAGTCCTACATGGTAATTCTCCAGGATTTTCTACCTGGACAAACTTGATAATCAGCTTGTCCTGATAGAGTAGAAAGGAAAGAACAGAACTTAGTCTGCCAAAGCACTTGCTGGGGTCGTGGCTATGCAAGCAGTACCTCTCCACTTGGAACAATTAGAAGATCCAGACCCTGACAACCACTATGCAACTTGAGATCTCAAAGCTGTATCCTCCAAGTTGAATTGGGCTGAAAGAGACTGACTGGTCCATAGTCACCCAGCTGGTTTCATGGCTAGGTCAGGATTAGAACACATGCTTTGTTAATGGAAACACTTGCATTCCTGTGTATGTTGATTATGGATATTTTTAATATGCCCATCTTGATTCTGACATTGAGCACATTCAAGTACTTGTAGACATAAGAACTAAGTGTCAGTTAAGTCTTCAAACCTTCCAAATGTTTTCACTAGATCACTCCTTTTGTAATCCTTTCCTATTACACCATTCCCAAACAATCCCCTAACCAAAAAAAGGATGTTAACATACTGGGGTGAATTTGTAAGAATGTTGAACTATGATAACACTCCTTCCTATTTTACATAACCGTATTTCCTTATTCCTGCTGGCCTGCTCAGGGAAAGGTATAGTTTGCTAGTCAGCTAGTAGTCTCATTACCTGTTCTGCAACTGTAAGGCCTTCTTTGTTAGGTGTAATTGCATTTACACCAGACGTCTTCGTTTCCCCCCACTGCACAAAGGCTCCATGTGGGAAGTTGTAGGTGGAACTCCTGAAGGTACACCTCTGTACAAGCCACGGCTTCCTCCTGATCTGTGGCATAATGAGCTGGTTAGTAATTTTTTTGTGGAGAGGTGTTGGGTGATAGAAGCTGGCATGTCATATGAACTAGTAGGTGGACTCTCATGCAGATTTTTATTCTTTAGTGTTTCCAGACCGTGTAAATGTGTAGTTAGAACTCTTGAGTGAAGCATTGCTCACTTGCAGATCCAATGTCCAATATCTTATCTCCTCCACCAGCTGTTACTAGTGTTGTGAAAAGTGTATTTAAAGCAGTGGAGGAAGTTTATTTTTGAGTTGCTTATAAAGGGTTGTTTGTTTGTTTGTTAGAATTGAGTCAGTCTTAATTGTACATGGTATTATACTTTAAAAAATACCTAATAATATTCATTGAGATAACTGTATTTTAAGTCTGAGGCCTATATAATGGAAAATTATTGCATATGAAACAGGTCCATCAGTCAAGATATGGGAAAGTAAAAATGATTAAATTGTATACATTCTTTTTTTTCTTAATGTTTCACTACATTTTGCTCCATCCCTCTGTTGTCTTGCTGTTGTAAAAATTTAGATTACAATATATTTGAGGAAAGGCTTATTGTTTTTAATTTTTTAAGTAAGTGCATATATATGTGTGTGTGTATATGTTTCAGTAGAAGTAACTGATGAAGTGTTTGTAAGCAAAAATGTGCTTTTTGAGATAGTTCAGTAATCTTCAGGGATATTTTTATATGGAACAAATTTAACAGCTTTATGGTAACAATATTTAGTTTATAAATATTTATAAAATAATTATGGGTGGCATTTGATTGACATGTCTCTGCTTTCTCAATCAATTTTGGCCACTAGCAATGGCAATAGCACAGACTACCATGCTTTAGGGCCCTCTCTAAGCAGTTTACATAGTCAGCATACTGACCCCCAATAACCTGGGTCTTCATTTTATTCACCTCGGAAGGATGAGAGGCTGAGTCAACCTTGAGCCTGGTGGGATTTGAACTGCCAAATTGCTAGCAACCGACAATCAGCAGAAGTAGCCTGCAAAACTGCACTCCAATCCCTGCACCACCTTGGCTCATTATTTATGGACAATTATATTTCACAGACATATGGAGACTCATGAATATTAGCAAGAAGTCTCATAAATTCTAAATTTAAATGAAGATGTTCTATTGAAACATATTTCCCTTTTTTAAAAAAAATAGGAAGTGGGTGAACCATTCAAAGAAGAGAAGGCTGTTGCTAAATACCTGCGCTTCAACTGTCCCACGAAATCTACCAACATGATGGGACACAGAGTTGATTATTTCATTGGTAAGTTGATTATTGTGTGTATCTAAATAATGAAGCTATCTCGTTGTCAGGAATTGTACGATTTAAGGGATTTTGCAATTGAATCTTAGAAGCATCTGTATGAGGGAATAATCCCCAGTAAACATAGTGAAAATTATTAAAAATATGCAGGATGTTTCAAAACCTCTTGGCATTATGACCTTAAAATAATGTATGGACTGTGCATAAAAGCATTATAATTTGATAGGCATTTTCTTCCATTCTACTTTCCGAAATCACTTGGTGTAATTCTAATGTAAAACTTTCATCTGTATATACCAGTGATGGCAAACCTTTTTTGGTTAGGGTTAGGGGGCCCACACTCATTCCCTCTCCCTCCCTCCACGCATGCACACACCCCGGTGCTGCCCCTGCACATGCACACAACCCCCTCCGGCCCCCACACATGTAATGGTGAAAAAAAAAGGCAAACTGGAAGTTTGGAAAAAGAGACTTCCGGTTTGCAGATTGTGCTGTTTCATGCACTCCGGAGGCTTCAGGAAAGCCTCTCTGAAGCCTCCAGAGGGCGAAACAGTCTTATTTATTTATTTATTTATTCATTCATTCATTCATTCATTCATTCATTCATTCAATTTTTATGCTGCCCTTCTGCGGATGCCGCAAAGTCCCTGTGGGGAACAGGGTCTTCAGAGGAACTAAGGGCAACCCAGACGCGTGGGGTCACTCACGAAACCGAATCCTAGAAAGAAAACCTGGACACATTTCTCTCCGGGTGAAATGACACGGTATAGAGCTGTGCATGCCCTTTTATTGGAGGGAATATGCAAATTGGGTAAGGTTATACGTATAGGTCAAGTGGTATACAAACATCCAATAACATAACTCTGAGATATGACACAACTTCCGAGCCTTTCCTATCAACATATGGCACGTAACTAGCTTCTATTGAACAAATGTCTCTTTATGGCCAATTTCATGGGACCTTTGTTGTGAATATAGTTATCTTCTTGTTTACCACAAAGCAAGGTCTTTTATTGCTGCTTTCATCCGGTGTGCCCCAGGAAATTTAAACATGCATCCTTTTATCACAGTTCTCATCCTGCTGGCACATTCTTGTTATTCGAGGAGAGCTGCCTTGAACTGCTTTATGGCCGGTCACTTCCAAGCAGATTTCACCAGAAATGCAGACTCACTTTGTGACCTACGTGCAGTCCTGTTATAAGACATTTATGTTAGAAGTCCAGATATTGAATCCTATCCTAACATGATATGGCAGCCACACCCTTCTCCTTAGACTCAGGGCGGATATTAGCAATAGCACTTGTTAACAGAGTCAGCCTATTGCCCCCACAATCCGGGTCCTCATTTTACCCACTTCGGAAGGATGGAAGGCTGAGTCAACCTTGAGCCGGTGATGAGATTTGAACCGCTGACCTACAGATCTACAGTCAGCTTCAGTGGCCTGCAGTACAGCACTCTACCTGCTGCGCCACCCCGGCTCTTTTTCTTCAGCAAGACTGAAAATTAGCTGGCCAGCACACGCATGCACGCTAGAGCTGACATAGGGCAACACCTTGCATGCCTTTCCAAATGGCTCCACATTCCACCTGTGGCATCCGTGCCTTAGGTTCTCCATCACTGGTATATACGATTGATTGATTGGATTTGTATGCCGCCCCTCTCCGAGGACTCGGGACAGCTCACAACATTTCAAAAACAATATAAAAATATATCTAAAAATCCAATTAATATAAGTACAAAACTTTAAAAACTCTAATAAAATTTAAAACCATTCATTGCCATTCACGCAACAAAATATATTACATTTGTCGGCTAGGGGGCTAGGATCTAATGGCCCTACGTCTGGCAGCATAAATAGGTCTTTAAGCTTTTACGGAAGGGGCAGTGAGAATCTCTGGGGGAAGCTGATTCCAGAGGGCCGGGGCCCCCACAGAGAAGGCTCTTCCCCTAAGTCCCGCCAAACAACATTGTCTAGTCGACGGGACCTGGAGAAGGCTGGCTGTGGGATGTAACTGGTCGCTGGGACTCATGCGGCAGAAGGCGCCGCCACGACCGACAGAAGACACGTGGGCCACCAAACAGCTGAGAGGCCCGGCGACAGCGAAATCGGCAGCAGCGAAATCAGTGGTGGCATCTGAGGAGCAGCTCCCGATGCTGACCAGCCCAAACCGTCGGTCTCCTTTGCTGCTGCAGGCGGGTAGCCGCCCATCCGCCCAGTTTTTTACACATGCACACACAATATATTTATTATATATTTGTGTTTTTAAATGTCATCTGGATCTACTTTTACTTCTATTTTTTTTTTACTGAGAGAAGGTAAATAGCAGCCTTGTTCTGTTTAAATACCCATTTTTAAAAAAAAAAAAAATCCAAAATCTCAGTCAACAAAAGATTCTTAGGACAGAATCAGCCATATAATTTGATGCTAACGCTATAGGCAATTGCAGCAAATTTCAGCTTTGCCATACCACATTAAAAGCTTGATAATGGAACTATGTTAAATGGTTTGGATTTTGAACATAACAGCCTCTATCCATAGAGCATCTCTGTTTTTGTGTAATTCCTAAAAGGTGTTAAATATTTTAATCAATGGCTTGTCAAAATTTGTATTTGACAAATAAAAAAACTTTGTTCCATTTAATAGACATTCTGCTTTAAACAGACAACCTTTCCTTCCTTGTTTTTGTAAAAAATATTTCATTTAATACCCCCTTTTAATTTACGTGGATGATTCTTTTCTGATATTGTGGAGCAGGGGGAAAAACCTTGACATAGGCCAGTCATGATTTTACATATTTTTGATATCTCTAATTCTAATTGATATCTCTCATTCTAATGTACGTATTTTTGATATCTCTAATTCAACACCAAGTATGACAAATACGAATTATTCTCCATAGTGTCAGTAGCGCAAGATAGCAGTTTCTAAGCAAAAGCCCCTCAGTGCTGGCCCAATTCATGCCCTGGGATGAAAAAACATTGAAGGGCTACCACATTTTTATACTCAGCGCTCTTTTGAAAGTTTTGTGTCTTTCTCTCTCAATTAGCTTCCAAAGCTGTGGATTGCCTTTTGGATTCCAAGTGGGCAAAAGCCAAAAAAGGAGAAGAAGCTCTGTTTACAACTCGAGAGTCAGTAGTGGATTATTGTAACAGGTAAGGATCCTGATATTTGAAAGTTATTGCAAATGTTGTGAATATGTCCGGAACCGCCTGCTACCGCACGAATCCTAGCGACCGATAAGGTCCCACAGCAGGGGTCCCCAAACTTTTTACACAGGGGGCCAGTTCACTGTCCCTCGGACTGTTGGAGGGCCGGACTATAAAAAAAAACTATGAACAAATCCCTACGCACACTGCACACACCTTGTTTTAAAGTAAAAAATAAAATGGGAACGTACTATTTAGAGGGGGGAGAAGGTCTGAAATTCATATATGTTTATGTTTTGCTTTTAATTTTCTTTTGTCGACATCTGATTGGCTATACAAGGTTTTCTTGGTTTATGAAAAATGTATACAGAAAGAAGGAAGCACTTTGGCATAATGGTTAATAAGTTAGAAATATAATTGGTGTTGCACTTTTTGAAGGAACATTAAGGAGGAAATTTAATTAAAAGAAAATGAATGTAACTGGATGACAAAATTAGAAAAAAAAAACTTTTGCAACTTTTTTGATGATTGATATTAGTTACTAAGAAAATACTGCATTTTATTCATGGAAAATTAGATGTTATACTGTGTTGTTTGAATGTATGTTGAGAGAAAAATTTAAAAAAATTACCACCACCCCAAAACAGTCCTTCCTTCCTCTGTCCCTCCATTCATTTCATTCTTCCTTCCTTGTTCCCTCCATTTCTCCTTCCTTCCCTCCTTCCTTCCTCTCCACTTCTCCTTCCCTGCCTCCCTCTCTTTCCCTTTTCTTTTCTCTCTCTCTCTCTTTTCCATGTGCTCTTGTCACTCACCGGCGGGCCGAATAAATGGCCTCAGGGGGCCGCATGTGGCCCGCGGGCCATAGTTTGGGGACCACTGTCCCACAGAGTTGGCCTTCTCTGGGTCCCGTTGACCAAACAATGTCATTTGGCGGGCCCCAGGGGAAGAGCCTTCTCTGTGGCAGCCCCGGCCCTCTGGAATCAACTCCCCCTGGAGATTAGAACTGCCCCCACACTCCTTGTCTTTTGTAAATTACTCAAGACCCATCTATACCGCCAGGCATAGGGGAGTTGAGACACCTTTCCCCCAGGCTTTTTAAAAAAATATATATTTATGTTTGGGTATGTATATGTTGTTTGCTTTTTTAAATATGATAGGATTTTATGTGCTTTTTAATATTAGATTTGTTTTCACTGGAATATTGTTTTTATTATTGTTGTGAGCCGCCCTGAGTCTTCGGAGAGGGGCGGCATAGAAATCTAATAAATTGAATTGAATTGAATATTGCTAAATATATATTTATAAATATAACTATGGGGAGAGCTAGTTAGTGTTAAGGTTATAAGGCCAGAAATCAGGAAATTGTGAGTTCTAGTCCCACTTTAGACACAAAGTCAACTAGGTGACATTAGGCCGGTCATTCCATCTGCTCTAGAAAGATGGCAATGGCAAACCCCTTACTTTGCAAACAAAACTGCAGGGTAATGTCCAAGCAGTTGCTGGAAATTGAGCACAATTGAATGAAAGAAAATACATATAGATGACATTACACAAAAGATGGGATGAAATGAGATGAGATGAAATGGTGACTTCCATCACTTTCTTTTTTGCCTGCAGCTCTCAGCCTTCATTTTCAGTTTCCCCCTTGACCCTCCAGGATAGCTTTGGGGAATACTCCAAAGAGGAAAATTGGGTTTATAAAACTTTGCTCCTTCAACAGCACCTTTGGGCAGGCATGTTTGAATTTAATCCAGAGTGTATTAAAACAGACTCATTGAAATATGTTTTTAATATACTATGCTCAGCTAAGCTAGCCTCCTGAACTTCAGGGCAATCAAACCAGTCAGTCCTAAGGGAGATCAACCCTGACTGCCCTTTAGAAGGCCAGATCTTGAAAATGAAACTCAAATACTTTGGCCACCTAATGAGAAGGAAGGACTGACTGGATAAGAGCCTAATGCTGGGAACGATTGAGGGGAAAAGAAGGGGATGATAGAGAATGAGGTGGCTGGATGGAGTCACTGAAGCAGTAGGTGTCAGCTTAAATGGACTCCAGGGGATAGTAGAGAACAGGAAGGCCTAGAGCAGTGGTTCTCAACCTAGGGGTTGGGACCCCTTTGGGGATCGAATGACCATTTCACAGGGGTTGCCTAAAACCATAGGAAAAGACAAATTTCCCATGGTGTTAGCAACTAAAGTTTCTATTCTAGAGCCTTGGAGCATATTTTTACAATCCGACCAATCAGACGTTTACAGTGGGGGTTGTCCCTCTGACCTTCCTGCAAATCAGCTTAAAGCTCTGTTGGGAGAATTGGCGCTAGAGTTATGGTTGGGTCACCACACCATGAGGAACTGTATTAAGGGGTTGCGGCATTCAAAACGTTGGGAACCACTGGCCTAGAGGAACGTTGACCATGGGGTCACAATGGGTCAGACACGACTTCACAACTAACAACAAAAAACTAGGAAAATGGCTGTTTGTTTGTTTATTTGGAATTCTAGGCCGCCTTTCTCCAGGGGATTCAGGGCGGTTAAGGGTGTAGAAATAACACACTTGATACTCTTAAGTTGAAGAGTTGAAGAAAAGGTATTCAGTAATCCGTTACTTAAATGTTTGTTTTGTAGAAGTAAAAGAAACTATTCATAAAGGACAATGTTGAATAAACTGGTTTGTATGAGGAATTCGATTGCTCTTGGGTTAGGTTTTCAAAATACGACCATTGTAAAATGAGTCTGTTTTTAATTTTTTTTTTTTTTAATAATGAACAAACAAAACAAGCCATACAGACAAACTTTCAAATATAAAAAACACAAAATGAATTAGCTTAATACTTTATAATTCTGTTTCAATTGATTCATTCTTAAACATTAGTTCAATTCTTTTTTTTTCTATCCAACTATATAATTTCCCCCAAACTGTGTAGTAGTCTTTATTTTGTTTATTCTGTAATTTGTATGTTAATTTGCTTAATTTAGCACAATCTAGCATTTTCCTAATCACCATTTCTTCATTTGGTATACTTTCCTTTTTCCAAGTTTGTGCAAACACCAACCTTGCTGATGTTAATATATGTGTTATCAAATAGTAATCTTCCTTAATGTGCTGTCCTCTAATTATTCCCAAAAGATGCATTTCCGGTTTCATTTCCAATTGATAATTTAACATTTCTTTCAACCAGTTTTGAATCCTAGACCAAGATTTTTCTGCTTCCGGACATAACCACCAAATATGATAATATGTACCTATGGCAGATTTGAATTTCCAGCATTTATTACTTATGTTTGGATGAATTTTGGCTAAACATGTCGGAGCATAATGTAAATTTTCTTTATACGATAGAGACAATGTCATCTTACAATTAAATTTCCATAATTAATTATGAAAAATTATGAGTCTGTTTTTTTAATGTTGATGACTCTATACATGAAATTAATAATACACATACATCCTCATTGTAAAAAAGTAATCAGTTGGAAATGTGAATGTTGTAAATATATGACTATAGTAAGATAGATACATTTTAAAATCTTTTCTTAATCACATTTCCAAGATGATTTATAAAATACTGCTATATGGCGCCAAGCTCAAATTCTGTTCCAAATACTGTCTTTTAATGTTTTTTTAAGGATATATATGGTTTGTTATATTCTAGAGAACCCATCAAGAGAAATAATAATTGAAATCAGCAATTTGTTTGGTCAGAATTTGTATTTCAAAAGCTACAATATAATTCCACTGTATATTATCTGACAAATAAAAGGCAAATTTAATTCTCTTTAAAGACTCCTAAAGAAGCAGTTTTTTCACCGAGCGCTAAAAGTGATGAAAATGAAACCCGACAAGGACATAAAGAAAGAAAAGGAAAAGGAGAAAGGAAAGACTGAGAGTGGAAAGGAAGATGAGAAGAAGAGCAAAAAAGATAATGGGAAAGAAGAAAAGGCTAAAAAAGAAAAAGAAAAAAAGAAGGATGGTGAAAAAGAAGAGGGCAAGAAGGTGAGCACAGTTCTTCACATTTAGCTGAGCTCAAGCTGAAATTGATTTAGTTAAGATGGAACTTTAATTTTAAAATGTACAGTAATCCCTCACCTATCGCGGGAGTTACGTTCCAGACCTTGCCGCGATAGGTGAAATCCGCGATGGGGAATTTATCCTCCTTCCCACCAGCTCCGGATGCCTGGAGGCGAGCAACGGCCGGCTAACCTTTCCCCCCCCACTACTACTTACTCTGTTCTTTGCAGCAGTTCGGCCAAATGTTGTGTTTTTTGCCTTGCCCCGGCTGTAAAGTCCCTGGTGAGCTGCCCCGGCTGTTTCTTTTTTTCTCTCTCTCTCTTCCGCCCTCGAGCCCAGTCTGGAAATCCCCGCCACGTCGCGTTCCTTTCTTTTTTTTCCTTTCGGCACTGGCGAGGGGGATTGAACGAGGGGACGGGCCTCCGCCGGAGCTCAGTCCCCGCCCCGCTCATCATTTGGGAGTCCCACTGGGGGATTCTAGCGCTTGTTTGTGTGGTAAAATCATTCAAATGAAGCTAACTTCAAAACCCGCGATGAAGTGAAGCCGCGGCAGGTGAAGCGCGATATAGCGAGGGACTACTGTATACGAATTAAACCAGGACTCAACATGCATCTGTGTACTTAGATTTCCTAACCTGGTTTTTGTTTGCCTAAGTATAACTAAGTCCACAGAACTTTTGTGTTGCTGCTATTCCTTTTCAAGTTCACTTAGTAATATATTTTTTGAAAACACTATTTAGAGCTCAATATATTTGCAACATTAAGGCATATGTGATTTTGAAAACAAATGATTAACTTAAATAGAGATGTGCAAATTTTTATTTTATGGAATTTTCTGACCACTCATTAGACCATCTCTGATTATACCTGGGATGACCTATTTTAGGAGCATTTAGATGGGCCATTCTGAGGTGGTATATTCTGTGATGGTGCATTTGATACCTACTTCTTAACCAGTATAACTATGAAAACCTGATGTAATGTAAATGAAACATCAATTGCCCTACCTGTGTATTAATAGCAGAATCTTGTATTAGTTTAAATTACCTAAATTTCATTAAAAGATCATCTACGCAGGCAACATTGTTTTAATCTTGACACAACCTGTTTATTGCAATACTGGTGAGACAGTCTTATCACTGTTAAAACAACAATCAATTCAAGATATTTGGTTGACCAAGTTTCTCCATCTCTGCTTAAAGTGATCATCATCAGTACTTAACTAGAGTTGGTTATCCATTTTTTTAGATAGGTGGTGATATATCATAATGAGAGATTTCATAGTAGTACATTAGGCAAAATGAGCTTGAAACAGCCATTTTGAGTGTTCTCAGTTTGAAACTAAATTATAGCATGTCCTTGAAACAAAACTGGGCAGTTTTGAGTGACAGTGTTTCAAGCATTCCATTTTGACATAAGCAAAGCGTGACATAAAGAATGAATGCTTTGAAAAGTCTTGTTTTCAGGTCAGAACAAAACATTTGAGCTGTTTCAAAATTTAAAGATAGTTAATTAACAAGAGTTCACCATACTGTGTAGCTTTTGTGTCCTAAGGAAAAAAGAGACTCAGTGGGCAGAACAATCAGTGGGTATCTGATTGCACAGTAAAAATATAATATTTGTTTTTAAAATCTTAAAGGTATTAATTTTTTCAGATTAAAAGCTTTAAGATTTCACAGTAAGTATCAAATATTTATTTTAATCTAAGATTAAGTTCCTTGATCTGTATAGAGCAAATGAAGTAGGAAATTATGAATTCAAAGGCATCTCATTTTAAAGATATTCTAGCAGAAAGATCAAATCCGATTTTCCTCCTGGCTATGTGTTTCAGATAAATAATTAGCAATAGGGAGATGAAAGAGGTTTTTTTTCTATTTCTAAAATAATTTGAATACTTACTAGAAATACACTTATGAACACACTATGCTTTTTAGGATGAGGCCCCTGGGACACCTAAGAAGAAAGAGACAAAGAGAAAATTTAAACTTGAGCCTCATGAAGATCAAGTCTTTCTGGATGGAAATGAGGTATGGTGTCTCTTCTTAAGCTATCATCTTTGCGGGCGGCACTTAATTAATTTTAGCCAATCTCAAAAATGCCAATGCAGTGTTGGAAGAATTTGCATGAGAAAACTTCAGGAAATTCCAAGATTGTACTCTAGATGAAAAGTGTCACTCTAAGACAGGGGTGTCAAACTCAAGGCCCGCAGGACGGATGCAGCCTGGACGCAGATTTGGCCCCCTGGGCCACCCTGGAAACATCAAAGGATTGGCCCGTGGTCTCTGTCAGCAAAAATGGAACTCACGAGGGCTTCACACGGCTCCCTGAACTTTGTTTTCGCTGGCAAAGGGTTGCAGGAGGCCATCTTAGCCAAACATGGAGATTGGGAGCCCATTTTTGCTGGCAGAACGCTTGGTCCACCACAGACACCCCTCAAAATGAGTGATGTCAAGCTGGTCACACTCATCCCACGCCCCCTAAGGTCACAGATAACCCTGATATGACCCTCAATGAAATCAAGTTTGATACCCTGCCCTAAGAGATGGGGTCAAACCACGAGGGTAAACCACTGTTGCTTATAAAATACCGATTCATCTTGTTGCCATTAGAAGTCAAGCTTCCATCAAATGAGACTTAATATTTATTGGTATTCAAAATCTATATAAAATACAGTGAATTCTCTTGTATAATTGGATTTTTCTTGATGTGCTAGTATCAGATTAATAAGTAACAGATGAAACTGGAAGGCATAGTTCTGTGGGAATCAATAAATTCTATATTCAGGTCAAGAGTCTTACATTAACTTATGAATGTTAACACAGCTAGACAATAAACAATACTGTATAAAAATATAATAGATAATAATATAAAAGCAGTAGGCAGTTATTTGCTACAGTTGTAGATCACCAATGTTGCTGTTGACCCCTTATCTGCTGCAAGAGCCTACATGGCACTGCACAAGATGTTATTATAGTACATAAATATAAAGGTGAATTATCGGGCAGTAAAAAAACATACCTAGATACAGTTCAATGAATATAATTCAAGAGTTGTATTTTCAGGAATAACTTTGTCAGATTCTTAAAATTATATCACATCTAGCCAGTAGATAAGTTTAAAAGCCAGATGTTTACATTTTATGATAACATATAGGACCTGTCCCAGAATAGCAGAGTTGGAATTCCTTTTACATGTTTTGCAGAATACTGGATCTATAATAGTGATAGGTTATCAGATTGTCTTCATTCAGGGTACACTCGTTATCGCATGTATTTTTCCCTGTTTCTTGCCCAATGCAGTTTTTTATAATATTACAATAGATGTCAGGGATTTTTGCTTTCTAGTTTTAACTAAAAGCTGTTTTTGGCTTCAGAGCTTGGTTTTCCATAAATTTGAAGAAATTAGCCCAGAGAAAGAAGCCTTTCAATTTGACTTCTTAGAACTGGTATTTAGATGTTTAAAGTCTCTGAATCTGCTATTGTTATTAATATGAATTTACATTCTTCATGAATACATCTGATAGATACCATTCTAATATATGCTGTTTCTCATTTGATTCATTTTTCTTTGCCTTGAATCTGTTTCTACTCAGTTGGCTAACTCTTTCAGTGCTGTGAAAGGAGAAAAGTTCCTTTTTTTGATATGGCATCCCAAATTTTACAGATTTTTATCTCTCTTCTTAATTGGTGGTTTGCCCTTCATTGCCTTTATAAAGTGCTCCAAGATAAATTGGAACCTCATGATTACGTTTTGTGCATGGCCAAGCAGAACAGTGCACATTATCAATGTGTATAATGACATTATGAGTCTGGCTTTTTAAATGTATGGATTGCTTCCTATAAATTCCTAGTTTATATTTTAACTGAGCTATCAGTAATATCAATAATAATGTCTCCTTCCTGAAAAATCAGGATCAGTATAAATAAATCTTCTTATACTGTATATGAAACTGAAGGAAGATCTGCTTGTTTCCATAAGTTAGATTTACTTAATTTGAATTTTATCCTGTTTCAACAGAATCTCCAATAGCTTGCTGCAGCCTAGTTAGATATATGTAATCCAAATCATTTATATATATATTTTGGGTGACACTGAAATGATATTTTCTTATGGAAAACAGAGCACTTGATTAGACTGACATTTGGTCTTGCCCAGAAGAATTTTTCTTGTGTCTTTCTGCACCCTGCTAAAAATTATCAAAATTAATGCTAGAAAATGATATATAATATCCAGTTAGCTTTCTCATAAGCTATATTCTTTACTTTTTTAGATCTGGTTTAATTTTTCCAACATCATTTTCCTTTCAGGTCTATGTATGGATCTATGACCCTGTTCATTTTAAAACATTTGCAATGGGCCTCATACTTGGTGAGTCAGAACGAGCACGAATGAGTTAAATATCCAAACTTATAAACAAGCCGTCTGTTTCTTAACACATCTGTGTCTTTCCCAAGGGCCATTGTTTTTAAAGTGTTTACTTGATTCATCAAAACTGTGTTGTATCACCTGCTTCAGAAATCCAGAACTAGTAAAGAACGAGATGAAAAAAAAATCCCTACACAAGTTGGCAGTAAACTTTTTAAGAGTCTCAATTAAATACTAGACTATGAAATATTGTTTTGAAGCTGCTGGAATATTGCAGCAAAGTAGAGCTAGTAATTGTATGCCCCAGTTTTGTGATTTTTAGTTAGTTCCAAATGAATGACATTTTCAAAAGAGAATTCTAGTGTGATAAGTAAACTAAAACTATCTAAATGCAGCAAGGGTTTCTTATCAGATTCTTCAGATGTGAGGAATTCTGTTAAATAGCCCAGCTGCTTAGTTTGATAAATAATAATTAACATATGCATCTAACACTGCAATTTTAGTAAAAATTATAGCAACCACTTTTCCACTTTTCAGAATTGCTTCATGTTAAAGACACGGGTGACAATTGTTCCATTTCAGGTCTTACACCTCTAGTCTATAATTACAAGGTTGATATAGAAATGGAGTATGGACAATAGAAGCCTTGTCTCTCTAGCAATTTTCAAAGATATTCCCTAATCTTAGAAAGGCGAGATGATTGAATGCCAGCCACAATATATATGGTTTCTGATACTTCTAAAGAATGTTAATATGAATGAAATTATGCATAAGCAAGGTTGGAGCCAGATCACTTTTCCCCCAAGTTGCAGGCTATTTATATAACATGCAAAAGTATTTACCCCCATTCAGATTTTCTGATTTATGTGTGTGTCTTTGCCACATAATGTTTTCAGAATTTTTTGAGGGTATAATGAGTGTATGCTTGGAAGGGGAGGGGAAATATCGAAATGTGGTGCTTGTTTCATTTATTGCATGAAGTAATTTACCCCCAAAATGCAAACGTATCGGTGGCAAAAGAAAAACAGAAATTAAAGAGATAATTAAGGCCACTTGAGTGAGCAGCTCTTTAAATAACCAGAGTCAGACCTGCTGTATTTAAAGTTAGGTATTTAAGCTGCCCTCATTGCAATGAAATTTTCACACCCGGATTCTAAAGGCCCACAACTAGAAATGTTGTGCCAGTCACAAAACGAGCAGTGCATGCAAACCAAACCCTCAGCATTACTGAGTTAAAGCAATTCACCAGGGAAGAATGGGCCAGAATTCCTCCACAGTGAGTTGAGAAAAAGATCACCAATTACTGGAAGTGTTTTGCAATTACTGCAATTAAAGATGACACAACCAGTTACCGAATCTAAAGAGACAGTTACGTTTGCACACTTGCATGTGTGTATGCCCATACATGTCTGCCCAACATGTGGCAGAACATTTTATGCTTGTAGAGGCCTTACCAGCCACCTGTGGACACATTGTGTTAGATGCCCACAACCTGTTACATGTCAAGGTCCTCTTCAAACATGATGGGCGGAACATCATCGTGTGTGTGTGTGTGTGTTTGTGTGTGTGTATTACCATGCACACATCAGGGGATGTGTTATTTTGGGGAAAACAGGATACATAACACACCCATATTATATACACTGCTCAAAAAATAAAGGGGACACTCAAAGAACACATCCTAGATCTGAATGAATGAAATATTCTCATTGAATACTTTGTTCTGTACAAAGTTGAATGTGCTGACAACATGTGAAATTGATTGTCAATCAGTATTGCTTCCTAAGAGGTTTGATTTACTTGGAATTATATTGTGTTGTTTAAGTGTTCCCTTTATTTTTTTGAGCAGTATATATCTATATCTATACATACATATATATGATGGACTTGGTATATTCGGGTTTCTTCCCGTGTAGGATTTGGAAATTTCTGGCGAAATTTCTTCCAAATCCTACACGGGAAGAAACCCGAATATACCAAGACCATCATACCTGTACCCGTGAAAATCTATGAAAACGAATACATACATACATACACACACACACACACACACACACACACACCACTCACACACACACTGTGTGTGTGTGCGTGTGTGTGTGTGTGTGTGTGTGTTTGTAGGACCCATCTACAGAAGTGAACTATAACTATAACAAAGTGTGATCTCTTTTTCACAGAACGTTAATTGCCGGTTATAGTGATTGAATATGTAAGTAAATAAACTTAGGTCCAGGAAAAATTACCAAAAATGGTGTAGGTATTCTTGCTGCTTGTCATTAGAGTAGTCTTGTTGGTTCTGAGAAAACACTCTTCCACAAAGATTTTCTTAACCCAATCCGATTAAAATCTTTAAAAAAACACAACCCCCTCATTGATCATTTCAAAACCATTGTACAGTCCTGAGATTCCATTTCTTGTGCAAATAAAAGCAAATAACACAATGTATGTTAGTAAACTGTACGATGTACCAGGTTAAAAACTCTAGCATGTTCCTGAACATAGATACAGTATAAGCAATGCGACAGAAACATCCAAAAGCAAATTTAAATTGCTCAGTAATTCCCATGCATATATACACTTATCTCTCTACCTTTTAATAGTGACTGCTGTTATAGCTGCAACTCTGTTCCCACTTTGGCCTGCGGAGATGCGCGTGGGAGTTTATTATTTGAGCGTTGGTGCCGGCTGTTTTGTGGCAAGCATTCTTCTCCTGGCAGTTGGTAAGTTGTTGGTTTGTTTCTCTGTTTCTCTTTCCACGGCCCATCTTGAAAAATTTTCAGCCTCTTGAAACTGCCCAATGTGCATATTTCTTAAATGACCACTGTATGTCAGCATTGAGCTGGCCGCAAATGAGCTGCTTTTGAGCTATCAGAAGTAATCTGGACGTGCCAGCTGCTTTTTCTGACTTGGGATAAACTAAATGCACCAGCCCCGTGAGAATAATCTTACCTAATTGATTATTTTTGCAACCATGACTTGTTTTAGGAGCCGTGCATGATATTCTTCTTTTAGCTTTGCTGCTGTCCTAGGATTTTTTTTTTAACCTTTTTCCTCTCTTATTATCAATTAGCTGCACTGAGGTTACATAAAAAGTGTCCACTCTGGCGTGGCTGAGAGGCTAGATTGTAGCTTGCAAATCCATTTATAGTATTCTCTATATCCATAATTCTGAAGTACAGTAATACCTCGTCTTACGAACTTAATTGGTTCCGGAAGGAGGTTCATAAGGCAAAAAGTTCGTAAGACAAAACAATGTTTCCCATAGGAAACAATGTAAAAGCGATTAATGCGTGCAAGGGGGGGGGGGAATCGCAAAATGGCGCTCTGCTGGGTGCCGTCGCCCGGCTGTCACCTTTTAAAACAGCCGGGGGGCTTCTCGGTGTTCTCCCGAACCCGAACTTTTGCCGAACCTTTCGGGTTTAGGAGGCCGCCGAGAAGCGCCGCCACCCGCTTGTCACCTTCTGAAACAGCCGGGGGGGCTTCTCGGCATTCTCCTGAATGCCGAACCCAGAGGTTTGGCAAAAGTTCCGGTTCGGGTTCCGGACACCGCCGAGAAGCACCCGGCTGTTTCAAAAGGTGACATCCGGGCGGCGGCGCCCAGCAGAGTGCCATTTTGCGATCTGTGGTGGGTTCATAAGTCGAAAAAAGTTCGTAAGAAGAGGCAAAAAATTTCCGAACCCCGGGTTCGTATCTCGAAATGTTTGTATCACGAGGTACCACTGTATCTCTTTATTTCAATCACATCTAGAGATGAAGTTGGAGGTCACAATTCAGAATCACAATTCAGCTCTGTAGGAATTACCATATTTTTTGCACTATAAGGTGCACCTGACCATAAAACACACACACTTCATTTTCTGCTCCCGAATTCTAATTTTTCAAATTTCACCTGTACTGCTTTACAGCCCTCTTTAAGTGGCTTACAGAGTCAGCATATTGCCCCCAACAATCTGGGCTTTCATTTTACCAACCTCAGAACGATGGAAGGCTGAGTCAACCTTCAGCTGGCAAGTCGAGACTTACAAAACGATGGATCCAAATATTTACCTTCGTGCTGAACTGCTTTTGTTGATACTTTGTATGAAATTCCTCTAAAGCACCCTCTCTGTCTCCAAGATGAGATTTAAGTCCTGGGGTAGTCCTCAAGTTCAGACCACGATTGGAATTATGAAAAAAGATTGCTAAATGCGGCACCTGTTAAGCTTTGTGGGAAACATTTATATATAGGATCGTGGTGAATAGTAAACATAAGATTGGAACAAGCTCTCTTCCTTGAAAGTCTATAAATTTTCAGGCACCTGGATTCAACTTTTCTCAGGTTGCTAAGCCAAATTTTCCCAGCAGTAGTCCCTGTACAGAAAGAATATTCTCACTTTGGTATTATTTAGCCCAAAGAAATAGGGACTTGAAAGCTGAAAAACTGACTCATGGTGCAGTGGTTAGAATGCAGAGCTTTCTTAGATGAAAAGCGAAATGTCTTCAAAGAAAAACAAAGTCAAGTTGCCTCTTGAAAAAGCACCTTTGGAACAGCCGTGACCTCCATGACTGAGAACCTCCATAGATATTTGGTTAGAATGCAGTATTGCAGACTAACCCACTGCTCACTGCCAAGAGTTCAATCTTGACTGGTTGACTCAGCCTTTCATCCTTCCGAGGTTGTATAAAATGAGGACCTAGATTGTTAAGTCAATATGCTGACATTGCAAACCTCTGAGAGTGCTGTAAAGCATTATGGAGCAGTATATAAATCTAAATGCTATTGCTGTTGAAAAACTCTTACTCCAAATCCAAGAATGAAAACAATGGGGGATGGGGGGCTGATGAAATACTTTATACCATATTTTTCAGATACTTTTTACTCATCAAAAGACCTATTCTTTGGCCACCCCTATTCTTTGGTCTCTGCCTCAAAGCAATTTACCTCCTTGAAGCAAATAGAGCAGAGCCTGTTAAGCCAAGCAACTCATTATCAGCTTCCTGACCCTCAGCTGATTTGAGGCCATATGCCAAACTGAAAGTGAAAATAGCTGCAAGGAGGCAAATTGCTATGAGAAAGAGACAGATTTGTATTTTGTCCTGAACTGGATGCAACCAGGTAAGTCAATAACTATAAATGCCTGTAGAATGTTCACATTATTAGACTTATTTTTTAAAGACTGCTTTATTATTGTTTTAGACTAGTGATTTTCAACCTTTCTTGAGCCGCGGTATATTTTTTACACTTACAAAATCCAGGGGCACACCACCAACCAAAATTACACAAAATGACACTCTGATGCAGTACATATTATACATATAGTTAATAATATAGTTTCTAAATGTATTTATACTCACAGTGTGAAACCTGAACACAAAAGGGATATCCTGGCAGGAATGGTAGTTTGGGGACCTATGTTTAATTTCCCCATGGCACACCTGACCATGTCTCGCGGCACACTAGTGTGTCGCGGCACACTGGTTGAAAAAAAATGTTTTAGACAACAGAATGAAGAACCTTTTTAAAATGAATGCTTGCTCTGAAGAGGATCAGTAGCATTGTATCTTCTTCTAAATAGCAGAGAATAACTATACTCCCAGAAGCCACATCAGTTTTAAAGATCTGTAAAAAAATTCTGCCATTTCTGTGAGTCAGGCACACATGCACAGAAATACACAGCAAACAGTGTATATCATGGGTATTGTTCGCTGATTGCTGGGAGGCAGAGGCAGAAATTTTTCCCCCTTGTTTTTCTCCCCCAAAACCGGTAATGGGTTGCAACTGGTACAGCTGGAATTGGGGTTCCGGTAATGAAATTGAGATGCGCATGCATCTCCGCACCCACCCACCCAACGTGTGCATGAGTGTAGACATGCAGAATTTGGCTCCTGCGAATGCACAGCAAGCAAAATCTCATGCAAGGATACTCATGCATAAGATTTCACCAATTTTTGGCATCTTTTTGCTTCTGGGCATGCGCAGAAGCCAAATAATTGCCAAAAATTGGTGAAATCTCACGCGTGATAGCATCCTCACACAAGATTTGGCTTGCAGCACATTCGCAGAAGCCAAATCTCATATCGACGGGTGTGTGCAGGCACCCACGACGTTCCCAGAGAGCCCACCAGTAGCAGCCAGTAAGTGGAACCCACCCTGCCCAAAATTAGGGTGCATCTTATATTCTGAAAAAATACGATAATTAAAGTACAGTGGTACCTCTACTTAAGAACTTAATTCATTCTGTGACCAGGTTCTTAAGTAGAAGCAATTTTTCCTATAGGAATCAATGTAAAATCAAATAATGCATGCAAACCCATTAGGAAAATAAAAGCTCGGAGTTTGGGTGGGAGGAGGAAGAGGAGGAGAGTTGCTGCCGAAGGAAGAAGGTGAGGTGAGGGGAAACAAAAAAAATCCAAAACTTTAAGGCTTAAAAAAAAGAGGGACTCTGAGACAGCGAGGAGGAGCACATGCCTCCCATACACCCGGCGCGAGGCTGCCTCCCATACACTGGCTGCTGCTGCTGCTACCTGCTGCCTCTTCCTTCCCATGCTGAAGGGCTCCCCTCTCTTCTCGCTCGCTCACTTTGTAGCCGGCACCTTTCCTTCACTGTGGTGATTCCTCGGCTGCCCAGAGCGAAGGGAGCGTTTCTTTTCCCTGGGCGCTGGCAGAAGTTTATTCCCTCTCCAAGCGCCCAGAGAAAGGAAAATGCTTTGTTTGCTCTGGACTGCCAAAACCTCCCTTAAGCACCACTGAAAGGTTCCTCTGGCAGCCCAAGATGGCTGGGATTAAAGGAGGAATGGCAAGAAACTGGCCGGGCCTTCGTGCCGCTCTCAAATTTCCTAGGAAATTTATCCAGGCTCGTGTTCTTAAGTAGAAAATAGTTTTTAAGTAGAGGCAAAAAAAATCTTGAACACCCGGTTCTTATCTAGAAAAGTTCTTAAGTAGAGGCGTTCTTAAGTATAGGTACCACTGTATTTAAGGCCAGCTCTTAGCTTAATATTGTTCATTGTGTAAATCACTTTGTCATGTTTATGGAAGGGACAAATAGAAAAACGAATAGTGATATTAAAATGATTTTGCTTCTGTTTTTCATTTCGGGTGTTTACTGTGTACTGCTATAAATGCAGCTGTGTTCTGAAAGCAACTTATTTGGGCATTTCCTTCTTGCAGCCCGTTGCATCCTTTTCCTTATGATCTGGGTGATAACTGGAGGAAGACATCACTTCTGGTTCCTACCCAACCTGACCGCTGACGTTGGCTTCATTGACTCCTTCCGGCCCCTGTACACCCACGAATACAAAGGACCAAAGGCTGACTCAAAGAAGGAGGAGCGACTAGAACCCAAAAAGCAGACAAAATCTGACAGTGAAGAGAAATCGGATAGCGAGAAAAAGGAAGACGAGGAAGTCAAAGCTTATGCCCAGGGAAGCTTTGGATCGGAAGGTTCTGGAGGCGAGCAGAATTCGGACACGGACAGTGACAGGCGGGAAGATGACCGGTCGCAGCACAGTAGCGGCAATGGGAATGATTTTGAAATGATCACAAAAGAGGAGCTTGACCAGCAGACTGATGAAGGGGATTGTGAAGAAGAAGAAGAGGAGGAGGAGGAAGAAGAGGAGGAGGAGCAAGAAACTAAACCTTTACACGAACAGTCATAATTCAGCTATCGTTTGGGACTGAATCTTGTGCAGAAACAATTGGATTTTCTATGTTGGCTGGTGCACTCTTTTAACAGCGTTTTCTCCCCGTTTGCGAAAGTATACAGCTTAGCCAAACATCTTTATAAAATAGTTCATAATTTGATTTGCAAACTAAAGGAAACTACTAACTTGTTTATCGGTTTTAAATAATGTATGCTTATCAAAAGATTCGCAAGTTTAGCAACTTGCCGATCGGTAGACATTTTGTCTAGAGGAGCCATCAAACCTATAGATGAATATAGCTCTCTTATTAGTTTGATAGATTGCATGTTTTGAGTAAGTAAACATTTCTGCAATAGTAATTTAACCCAGTCATTTTGAATGACAAACTCTCCATTTATCCTCAGCCGATTCATCAGATTGGTACTTACAACAGACTTTATTCAGTTCATTCTACTCTTTAACTGCTATTAATCTTCATAAAGCTTAAGATTTTAGTTAGAAAGGTTTCGTTCAAGAAGATAACTTCTTTTGCTTAAGACCAACAAATAATTACTGTTGACTTGGCTGTAGATTTTTAAGACTCTCTTTTTTTTAATTGTGCGCAACCAACTTAGGAAATCCAGTCTGTTCTGTCCATTGGGTTTGGAATGCATCATCTCCAGCAGGTTAAAAATAAAGCAGAACAAAGCAGCATAATTTAGAGATTATAGCTGTTGAATTTGACCTGCCCCATCATAGTACAAGACATGTATTCTGTACAGAACATAAAAATAAAGCAAACCCCTATTTTACCCATTAGTTATTATTTGGAAGTTTTATCCAGTTTTCAATTTGTATAATTAAAAAAGCCATTTCAGAATGTACGTATGTTAGGACAATTTCAAGAATTGATGAGATTGGCAGCCCATTTGCAGCTCCTGTGCCAACAACATTCCATGTATTCAGGTTTAACTAAGCGGATTCTAATTTCTCAATAACAGACAGTGCAGCTCGGTGTAATGCCTTAATGTTAATCTTTTCTTTCTGTCTTGAAACAACAGAGTACTGTATTTGATGAGTTGACACTGCCATGAAAGAGTGTTCCCCAGAAGAATAAGTTTTAAGATTAAAAAGGAAAAAAAAAATCTCGTACAAAAAATATAACCAAGACCAAATAATATCTTGAAGGAGCTCGATTAGCCCCTTTCTCTTGCACATATTTTATTTGACTGACTTGGGAGACCATTGTGTGTTTAGTTCTATAAACATTTTAAAAGTTAAGGCTCTATAGCATTCCTCTGAATCACTGAATTTCAGCCTGAAACTGAAATTATGACTACAGATTCAGTAATTTCCTATCAAACTGTCAGGCAGTAATGTTAGTTATTTGCTTGCCTTTTCAGCGGTTGACTTAACAGATCTCTCTCTCTTTCTCTCTCTCTCTCTTCCCCCCCCCCAAACTGCGTTCCCCACCCCCCCATCAACAGTGTTCAGACTGAGGATGTTAATTTTTCTGATTGTGCAAATATATACATTTTGTGTGTGCATTGATAAAAACCATTCACAAATGTGGTCTGATTTGCTTATTACCTCTTTTGTTTTTCATCCAACATCTGGGAAAAGAAATATTTTTTGTAATTCTTACTCACCTTGGTGACATTTTTATGATATTCGTGAATTCTGGTTACTTGTCTTAGCACCTCCAACTCAAACCTCCAACTCTGCCCTACGCTGCTGTTTAAAAACACCTTTACAATAAGAGATGTACTTTCTGTCTCTCTACATCAGTGTTTCCCAACCTTGGCAACTTGAAGATATTTGGATTTCAACTCACAATTGAACTCCAAATATCTTCAAGTTGCCAAGGTTGGGAAACACTGCTCTACATACATTCAGTTCAGGCAGAAGAAATTCACAGCGATGATGGACTGCTGCTTATTCAGTGCTCCCAACTACCGTTATTTGCCTAATCATTTTCCTTGTGACTTGCTTAAAGAGTAAATAGGGTACATATAAAGAAAGCGAATGGAAGAGCTTGCAAAACCTGTTCACATTCTGCGTTTAACAAGACCTCTAAGCATTTGTTGGAGGGGAAATGCCAAACAACTCATGCCTTTAGTCTTCAATCAGAACTTTTCTGCTTGGAAACACACACTGTTTTTTAACAAGGGCTCTGGATTGCAAAAGTACTCTTCAACTTGCGCTAGCTGAAGTTATGACTCATGAGAAAAGGGGAACTTACAATTCGGATCCAATGTTCCAATGATCTTTTACACGCCCTCACCCACCCCACTGTTAGTCAAATGACTGAACTTCCAGCACTTGGCCACACGGCTGTATCTGTAGCTTTCAGATTTAGGTTTTGAGTTCCCCAAAGTTTCAGATGTGTCATGTTGGCACATCTGTGGCAAACCCAGTCTGAAAGCCGGAGGATCTGAGGCTGAGAAAGAATATACATGAATGGATTGCTATAATGCTTTTTCTGTGGGGCTGCCCTTGAAGATCATTTGGAAGCTGCAATGGGCATCAAAGTTCCAACTGACCAAATTAATCCAGCAAGCACTGTTGAGATGATTGGATGCAGTCTCGTTCCAAATAAAGCATATGACAAATCAATTACACACTTAGAGTTACAGCGAGCATCTTATGGATTGATCTTGGAGTCCTCGTGGATAGCCAACTAAACATGAGCCAGCAATGTGCAGCAGCGGCTAAAAAAGCCAACACAATCCTAAACTGCATGAACAGAGGGATACACTCCAAGACTAGAGAGGTAATGATACCACTCTACAATGCCCTGGTCAGACCACACCTGGAGTATTGCATCCAGTTCTAGTCACCACACTTCAAAAGAGACATAGAGGCTCTGGAAAGGGTGCAGAAAAGAGCAAGTAAAATGATAAGGGGACTAGAGATCAGGCCATACGAAGAAAGGTTGATGGAACTAGGCATGGATAGTCTAGTAAAAAGAAAGGTCAGGGGGGACACGATAGCTGTATACAGGTACTTGAGGGCTTGCCACAGAGGAGGGGGTCACACTGTTTTCCAGGGCACCAAAGGGCCTGACGAGAAACAATGGATGGAAGCTGACCAAGGAGAGATTCAACCTGGAGATAAGGAAGAACTTCCTGACAGAGTGATTAACTAGTGGAACGACGTGCCAGCGGAGGTTGTGAATGCCCCAACTCTGGATGTTTTCAAGAGGAGATTGGATTGCCATATGGCTGGGGAAATGTAGGGTTTCCTGCTTGAGCAGGGGGTTGGACTTGATGACCTGTAAGGTCCCTTTCAACTCTAATAATAAATAAATAAAAGCATTTCTGGGCAGCTCATGATATAATAAGCCATGCAAAACACAATGAGATGGGATTCTGTTGCTGTGTACAAAACCTTTCAACAAGGAGCCTGCATCCAGCTCAACCCCAGGCTTGGGAGAACAATCAGGTCTTCAAGGCATTCTGGAATCCCAAAAGGGTGGGAAGCATTATGGAATTTAGGAGGATCTCATTCCAGAAAACAGATGCTGCAACAGAAAACGGGTATACTTTGTGGTCCCAATAGATGGCACTGTTTAATTTATTTATGTTTTATTTATTTATTTTGTCCAATACACATTGAGGGTTTTAGTGGGTATATATCTATATGCACATAGTAAAATACATGATGAAGGTTATAGAGGAGATACTCATAGTAAAATATATCTATGAAATAATAGAAAAGAAGATATAGTAATAGAACATATCAATGAAAGAATAGAAGAAGAGATATAGGACTAGAAGAAAGGTATAGGAGATATAGGAGAGCAATAGGACAGGGGACGGAAGGCACTCTAGTGCACTTGTACTCGCCCCTTACTGACCTCTTAGGAATCTGGATAGGTAAACTGCAGATAATCTAAGAGTAAAGTGTTGGGGGTTTGGGGATGACACTATGGAGTCCGGTAATGAGTTCCACACTTCGACAACTCGGTTACTGAAGTCATATTTTTTACAGTCAAGTTTTGAGCGGTTAATATTAAGTTTAAATCTGTTGTGTGCTCTTGTGTTGTGGTTGAAGCTGAAGTAGTCGCCGACAGGCAGGACATTGCAGCATATGATCTTGTGGGCAATACTTAGATCTTGTTTAAGGCGTCTTAGTTCTAAACTTTCTAGGCCCAGGATTGAAAGTCTAGTCTCATAGGGTATTCTATTTCGAGTGGAGGAGTGAAGGGCTCTTCTGGTGAAGTATCTTTGGACATTTTCAAGGGTGTTAATGTCTGAGATGCGATATGGGTTCCAAACAGATGAGCTGTATTCGAGGATGGGTCTGGCAAAAGTTTTGTAAGCTCTGGTAAGTAGTGTGAGATTGCCAGAGCAGAAGCTACGTAGGATTTGGTTTAAGTAATAAAGGAATAACTAGCAGCCAGCATGGGTTTGTTTAAAAAATGGGTTTAGGAATTTTCGCCTCCTATGCTTGGCTGCACCTGTGCTGCCTTCATACAACCCAAATAAACCTGATAAGATATTTCACCTTCAGGTTTACACACACACACACACACACACACACAAATACACACTCCGCAGAGCACAATTTTTTGAACTTTACTGGTTCCAGTCTGATTGCCAGTACAATTTAAAACCTATAAAAATCCCTACATGGCATAGGGTTAGGGGTTTTTTTTTTGAAGGACTGGTTATGTCCCTTGGAAGGAATCTTGTATGTCATCTAGTCCAGCCCCTGCTCAAGCAGGAGAGCCTATACCAGTGATGGTGAACCTATAGTACATGGAGCTATATCGGAGGGCATGCGAGCCGTTGCCCTATGTTGACTCCAGTGTGCATGCGGGTGCTGGCCAGCTGGTTTTTAGCCTTTGGGAAGCTTGCCTGAAGCGCCCCCGGAGTGCGAAAAACCGTCCAATGGGCATACCGGAAGTTCTGAAAAATGGACTTCCGGTCTGCCCGTTGTGCTGTTTTTCACACTCCGGGAGGCAAAAAATCCCTGAATTTTCTAGAGTATCTTTTTTATAATGTGGTGACCAAAACTGGATGCAATACTCCAGATGTGGTCTAACTAAGGCTTTATAGAATGGCATTAGTACCTCCCTTGATCTAGATTGTATCCTTCTGTTTGGCTGCCACTACACAGTGCTAGCTCATGTTTAGCTGGTTGTCAACTAAGATGCCCTCTCCCAGTTGCTGCTGTTAAACCTGGTTTCACACCAATTGCATTGCATTGCGTTCTATTCCATTCTAAATAATTACTTCAGGATTGAATCATGAAATTATGGGGTTGGAAGTTGCATGTAGTTCATCTCTCTCCAGTTAACCCAAGTGATGGCTGGGCAGTTTCTTTTTAAAATCCTCCAGAGATGACAAACCTACAGTTGTCCTACGTAGATTGTTCCAATGTTGTAAAGATCTTAATTTCATTTCTTATACTAAAATGATATTTAAGTAGCTGAAATTCATATCCACCATTTCTATTCCTGGTTTCTGGTGTGTGTGTGTGTGTGTGTGTGTGTGTGTATATACACACATTACAAGGCAAAGGCTGCAAGTTCAAGTCCCAGTGAGGATATGGCTAGCTGATGAGGCCAGAACAAGGCCGAAATAGATCTATCCTAGTCCCCCTTAATTTTCAAATTCAGCAAAAACATGTGACACACACACACACACACACACATATACCAGGATGATTCGACACACACATAAAAACATGTAACCCTTCCCTGGTACAGAGCTGAAGGGATTGGATACTGTAGCCTAGAAGTTAATTCTCTGCCTTACAAGGCAAAGATTGCAAGTTCAAGTCCCAGTGAGGGTATGGCTAGCTGATGAGACCAAAATAAGGCTGAATTTTCAAATTCAGCAAAAACATGTGACGTGTGTGTGTGGAGGTGTGCGTGTGTTTTCATAGTTTTTCATGGGCATATGTATGTAGATTGTTCTGAGTTCGGGTTTTACCCCGTGTAATATTTTGAGTGTCTTTGCGACATTTCGGCAAAATCACATTCGCCATCATCAGGCTGAAGTTATTGGCTTTGTGCTGCTTTGAATATTCACAGGACTGCAACATCGATGTTAAATCTTGTGAGCTCTGGAGACCAGGATTGTTCTTTCTGGTCAATTTGCTAAGGGGTTGTCGTGAAGTGTAGATACGTCCCATGTGCCAATGGTGAGTGGTGTTACCTTATGTTTTCTTTGAGATTTTGTTACTCGGCCACATGAAATAGGATCCCCTCCAACCGTGGCAAGCTGGTCAGGGTTCTATAAAGCAACAATGTTTAGGGCACTTTTTCTATCCCCTTCCTCTTTTATGGAGGTGATCTGTGTGGTCCTAGAGAGCGTTGCTCAGTCACTCAAGTAGATGCCGAATTCTACTGTTGCTGGTCAGCAGGAAGACGACCATTAGACCTGAGTCAACTGTATGCAGGTCTGCAGCTACAACACCCAGTGTATCCACACCTACTGCTTCATCACTCGCCCATCGCCACATGGATTTTTATGAGAATTGGGGGGGGGGTCAAGACTTGCCTGCGAATTGGATTAAAGTAGTCAGCTTCACTCTCTCTTCCCAGATTCTATCTCGCTCCATTAGCAGGACAAGAGTTGAGACAGTTGGAGATGGGCTGGGCGCAGTGGCTGACCAAGGCATCTTTCGTGTCTTGCCATTTACAGAGACCGCCTTCATGACCGTTGTCCTATTCTATAGGTTTCATCCACTCAGTCTGCCAGAATCTGTCTTCACATGCTCGGGGTAGACAAGTCCCTATCTCACCAAAGATCAATGACTCAACAGCTACTCTCAATCTGGTTTGGCCAGCCTGTTGAAGCTGTTGCTCTGGGTGTTGCCACTGTACATGCTACAGCTACTAGGAGCCACGGGTGAAAGCTGATTGACAAGTGAGGACTAAAGGTGAATGAGCTGCCCTAAACGCTGCCCTAAAATGAGTTTCCGTAAAAGGACACGACATGCTCTACACCAGAGGTGCTACCCCTCCCTGAACACCTGACACACCCTCAGGACGCTGCAATTATTATAAATATATACTTGCTGCTAAGCACAAAAATGTTGATCCTGCGAGAAGACACTGTAACCGTAAGTGCAATAATCAGCCATTAACATTTTTTTACAGGCCATTGTAACTTTGAACCATCATTAAACAAATGGCGGTAATTCAAGGACTACCTGATCAGGTTACTGGGATTGGAATCAAACACATGTGAGGATATGTGTTTGGATATGTCTTCTGTGTTTGGGTGTAATGATATGTGGAAAGGACCTTGAAACACAGATGGAATTTGGCATCCCAAATCCTCTGTGTCTCACATTTTCACCCTCCCCAGCCCTCAGAAGTGCTCTGCATGTCTTGTTTTTGGCAAAAACGGGGGTGTTTTCATCAAAAACAGTGCCCATTTTTGGCCTCTTGGCCTCTTGAACCAGTTTGAAGTCTTCAGTTAAGCTACACTTCACACACAGCGTTTCAAAAGCTTCTCAGAGCTTCGCTCACTGGTAGTGTGCATGCCGAACAGATGAATACAGTTTTCATTGTTTGTGGTTTTCACCAAAAACAGTGCCCATTTTGGGTCTCTTGAACCTTCCAGGCAGCCTGTTTTCACCCTCCCCAGCTCCCAGAAACACTCTGCAGGCCAAAACCAGGCACAATTTTGGCAAAAATGGAATGTGCAGGAGGCCAAAAATGGGCTCGTTTTTGGCAAAAAGGGGACACAGAGGTTTTGGAGCTGCAGAGTGCTTCTGGGAGCTGGGGACGGCAAAAATGGGATGCACAGAGGCCAAAACCTTTTTTTTTCTTGTTTTCCTCTTCTAAATCTAGATCCATCTTTTAGTCCAGCGGGTCTTACAGTCTGAAAAATATGATGATCATGCAAAAGAGGGAGCAGACCCACCCGTAACTTAACAACTTAACCGAAAAACTTAAGAAGGACCCTCCCCTTCCCAAATGGATCAAGCAATTAAAAGTGGTAGTGAGAAATTGGTACTGTCTTCAGACTTGCAAGTTTCTATTAATGTCATCTTAGAATAAAACAGAATTAGCTCAACTGGTTTACCCTGGAAGAGATGTAATTTCACCTTTGCAAGATTATTTTACTATAACCTGACAATAAAGGGAATGTTAGTATTCATGGTTGATGCTCCTTGTTGGGATTACCTTGCAAAGGTGACTTCATGTCCCTCAACCACCAATAGGAATATTGGGCCCACACCAACAAAATGATGTTTAACATCAACAAGAGCAAAGTCCTTCACCTAGGCAGAAAAAACCTTGGACACACATACAATCTGGGAGAAACCCCTTTTAGCAGTAGCGACTGCGAAAGAGACCTCGGAGTCTTGGTGGACAATGAACTAAACATGAGCCAACAATGTGCAGCAGCAGCTAAAAAAGCCAACACAATCCTAAGCTGCATCAACAGGGGAATACACTCCAAGACCAGGGAAGTCTTAATACCACTCTACTACGCCCTGGTCTGACCACACTTGGAGTACTGTATTCAGTTCTGGTCACCACACTTCAAAAGAGACATTGAAACTCTGGAGAAGGTGCAAAAAAGAGCAACCAAGATGATTAAGGGATTGGAAACCAAGACTTACGAAGAGAGACTGAGGGAACTGGGCATGGATAGCCTAGAGAAAAGGAGGACCAGAGCGGACATGATAGCAGTCTACAAGTATACGAGGGGATGTCACAGAGAGGAGGGGATCACTTTATTCTTCAGGGCACCAGAGGGCCGGACAAGGAACAACGGCTGGAAGTTGACCAAGGAGAGATTCAACATGGAGATAAGCAGGAACTTCCTGACAGTCAGAGCGATCAACCAATGGAACAACCTACCAGCGGACGTTGTGAACTCTAACACTCTGGACATTTTTAAGAGAAGATTGAACTGCCACTTGACTAGTGTACTTATAGGGTTCCTGCTTGGGTGAGGGGTTGAACTCGATGGCCGTCATGGTCCCTTTCAACTCTAACAATCAATCAATCAATCAATCAATCAATCAATCAATCCTTTCCATGGAGACTTCATGAAATCTCCCACCATTTGGGCTTCTGTGTATGTTGCTTGCATGTTGCTTTGAAATCTGGTCTATGGTTCTAACCTGAACTTGGATGAGTTTGGCCACCCAGACAACTCAATGAAGTAATGCCTCTCACATCTGAACAACTTACTGAAATGGTATCAGCTAGCAGGTTTTGCTTGGTATTCTAATTACGATACCGCAGGCTGAATTACATGGAGGTCAAACCGTCAAAGTAACAGTCAAAGGTTCTTACCTTTTGGTAAGAATCGGAGTTCCTGTTTCCTAGGTAATAAGGTGTGTCGGCCCAACATATGGTTCTTGCTAAGCACAGGCTATCTTCTGATTGATGGGAAAGCTAACTAAAGGGAAAACATATTTTACAGGCACCATAATAATAAATTCTTTGTTTATTATGAGTCAAGAGTAACCAGATTGAAGTCTTGAGCTCCGCTACACTTCACACACAGCGTTTCAAAAACTCCCCAGAGCTTTGCTCATTGATAGCGTGCAAGCCGAAAAGATAAATACAGTTTTCATTGTTTGTAGTTTACATCTTTTGATTGGTTGAATGTCTAGTAGAAGCGTGAATTTACAAATGGATTTTTAAACCTGGTCACAAGCTGACAATTTTCTAAGCAAAGAACATTTAATGGGTCTTCGTGTAACTCTGCACAAATTTCTGAAGTGTTGTTTTTGCAATTTTTTGTCATCTCTAGGGAACGAAAGTGTCCTTCCTTTAATAGCTTTAGGTCCAGAATCTTTTTTTCTTTTAAGCATAGCAATTTTCTTTTAAGCGGAAAGTCTATACCACGGTTTTTCAAAAATATTAATTGAAAATTTCTTTGTGGGTTTTTTCCCTATACCACGGTTTTTCCCACCCAATGACGTCATATTTCATCGCCAAACTTTCGTCTGCCTTTAATAATTTTTTTAAAAATAAACTTTAATAAATAAACATGGTGAGTAATAATCTGAATGGCTGCTAAAGGGTATTGTAAATTGCAGTTTAGGGGTTTAAAGTGTTAAGGGAAGGCTTGTGATACTGTTCATAGCCAAAAATAGTGTATTTACTTCCGCATCTCTACTTCGCGGAAATTCAACTTTTGCAGGCGGTCTCGGAACGCATCCCCTGCGAAAAGCAAGGGAACACTGTATGTGAATATCTGCTTCCGACACACACTTGCACATGTGGGCACATGCACACTGTTGTGACTGGTCCACTTTCAGCTCAGCTGGTCACGGATTTGGAGGACCAGGAAACTGATCCGTATTGGTATCCTAGGCCAGTGTAGTTGTCACCTGAGTCTGACAGTGAGAGTAATGCAGCGTCAGAGACTGAGGATCAACTAGAGACTGTAACACTCCCAGTTATGGACTGAGTCAGAGGAGGAAGCTGAATTAGAGGACAAGCCCATGTTAGACGCCAGAGTGAGGAGATGTATGTCCAGACAAGAGTATCTGAAAAGAATGGGGTCTTGGGATTAGTAGCTCTAGGGAACACTTGGCCATGCCTTGTCACTATATAAGGGACAGTCTGGGGATAAGTGGTGAACAACATTTGAAAAATCATGGCCATGTGTGAGCCTCGGAGTTCCGGAAGAACTTTATGCTTTCAGATCACTTGAACTCATGAACTCTGCATCTCTGAAAAGACTCTGGATAAACTGTAAGTTCAGTTGACTGACAGAATCACTTTAAAGGAATTTCCTCTAATGAGTTTGGCTTCCGACCCAGAACTTGTGATTATTTCAGAGACAATAACGCTAGGAATACTGCCAGCTTGGACTAAAACTATTAACCTGTTTTATTCTGGATGTTTTAATAGCAATGTAGTTTTATAGTTGAACCTCTGAGTGTGGGTGTGGCTTTTATTCTGATTGGCGACACGTCCAGACAGAACACACACCAGGGGTCGGTTCTTTTTTTCTTTGCTGCTGGTTCGCTCTTTTATGTGCCCTGTGGGCACGCATGTATTGTGTGATGCGTGGGCACATGCGCAGTGCTAATAAGCCAGGTTCTGCATTTTTCTGAAGCAAAAAACAAGATGGCGGTACTGTAGGCCAAGGGAGATGGTTTGGGGGGTGTGTGACAGGCCTGAGTTGCTGCCGGTTGAGGGGTCACCAAGTTACTACCAGTTCCATAGAACCAGTCTGAAGTGGGAGGAACCCACCTCTGGTGCGTACACACCCACCCACACACTTTATAAAAATAAATTGCATTGCTTAGTCAACGGGACCTGGAGGAGGCCAACTCTGTGTGCTCTTATAGATCTCTAGGAGGTATGCGACAAGAGACAGTCTCGTAAATAGTCTGGCTCTGAGCTATATAGGGCTTTATAGGTGTTCTGTCTGGGTCACTCCAGAAGCCAATACCAACCCAAAAAGAGAAGCCAGACACTGGTAAAAGGCAAAGGCAGTTTATATAATTCAAGGAAAACACAGGTAACAGAAAATGTCCTTACAAACAGGAAAAACATTGGAACTTCAAATATATACACGAAGGCAATAGTCCATGAAGCAATACCAGATTCTTGCTGCCAAGACGAAGCTGTAGATAGCAAACATACGCCTCCCACGAGTCTTCCAGACTGCTAGGCCACAAGCCAAGATCAGAGATGCTGAGAATCAAGGCAGGTCACCGCAACTCCAATTGATAACACTCCACATGGCTTCAAGGGCTTGCCTGCCTTTTAAACCCTGATGATGAGGACCACACCCAAACCCAGCTGTTTCTAATTCAATGGTGATAATATTTCTTTAACTGCTCCTTTCGTTGCTCTGAACGTCTCTGTCTCATGTCAATGACAGCTTGTGCGTCATCACCTAATGACTCCAAGCTACTGGCTGGGGAGAGGCCCCCCCCCCCGGGGCTCTCATGCTGTTCTCCTTCATCCCATTCCTGACTCTCCTCTCCCCCGTCCGACTGTTCAGCCCCCTCCTCTGCGCTGTCATCCTCCTCCGGGCATGGAGCCAGCAGAGACGCAGCCGGTCCCTGAGCAGCCTCAGGCTGAACCACAACAATAGGTAATAGCCAATTGGGTTGTTTTTTTTAAAAAAAATTTTTATTAAAATTTCCTATTTTAAGAACAACAAAACATAAAAAGACAAGATAAAACAACATAAGAAAAATATACATATAATACACAAATACATAAAATATAATTTCAGTAATATAGCTTTCTAGCATCGGAATTTCCTTTTCAATTTTACATGGCTAATGTTTTCCGAGTAAACAACGTTTATCTTCACGCCTTCCTTATATACCTTATTTGCTAATTGTATATTATTATGTAGATTATGTACAATCACATACATTGACTAAAATTCCAGGTTATATCTATCACATTTGTTTTCCTTATAGCATTTATCTTATTTTCCAATTCTCTTAAATCACACATTAATTTTGCTTTGCTTTTCCAGCCACTCCTACCATCTATTCTAAATCTTGTAACACCCTGTTTCCTCCCGTTCTCTTAGTTCCATCGTCAGTCTGTTCATTTCTACGGACTCTAGCTAGCACCTTTTTCAGGATCACGGCGTTCAAGGAGTTTTTGTCTCTTTTCCAAAGGTGAGTCTCACAGCCATTATAATCTCTTGTACTATGTAATAAATTTCTTCCCTAATATTTCCTCCTGTTATTGACAATGGTGGTTTTGACAGAACATAATAACCACTATGGTTTATTTCCTGCTTTTTCAGTTCACACAGCACACTCAGCTATGAATTGACTCCTTGAGTATGAGACTCTAAATCAGTGATTTTCAACCTTTTTTGAGCTGCGGCACATTTTTTACATTTTAAAATCCTGGGACACACTCTCCTCTCTTTTTCCATCCCTGTCTCCTCCCCACCCTTGTGTGTATGTTTGTATACACACTTTTGAACCATTTCCAAAAACAGGTGAGGGCTGGGGGTTTTCTCTCTCTTATTCTTTGGGTACTTTTTATCATATGCTTCTCTCTCTCTTTTGCTTCTCTCTCTTTCCTCTCATTCTCTGTCTCAATCATTTTCTCATTTCTCTTTTTTTCCTCCCCTTTTTGCTCATTTCTCTCTCTCTCTCCCTTCGTCTCCTTTTCTCTCTCTCTCTCTTGCTTTCTTCCTCTCTTGCTTTCTCTCTCGCCCTCTCTCTTGCTTTCTTTCTCTCTGACACTTGCTTTCTCTCTCTTTCTCTCTTTTCTTTCTCTCTCACACTCTCTCTATCTCTATCTCTCTCTTTCTCTCTTTCTTTCTTTCTTTTTCTTTCTCTCTCTCTCTCACACACACACACACACTCTCTCTCTGCAAAAAGTTGTAAGACCAGAACCTGAGCTTCCTTCTTTGCGGCACACCTGACCATGTCTCACGGCACACTAGTGTGCCACGGCACACTGGTTGAAAAACACTGCTCTAAATGACATACCTCAGTTTTTCCCAACCTTGGCAAATTGAAGATATTTGGACTTCAACTCCCAGAATTCCCCAGCCAGCGAATGCTGCCTGAGGAATTCTGGGAGTTGAAGTCGAAATATCTTCAAGTTGCCAAGGTTGGGAAACGCTGACATACCTGATACTCCAAATTAAAATATACTTCAGTAGCTTGGCTTCACCTACATTCAGTAATGGCCTGCTGCCCCCATGGGGGTAGTAAGTTTATGCACTATTTATTGAATACTTAATTATTATTTTTATTGCCCTTCCTTCTTTAGTACCTTGGCATGATCCTTAATTACTTTTAAAATAGGAAATAATTAAATAGTATGTTTTTACCCATAAATGCTTTAATCATTTCCATCATTATCTTGAACTGAACTTTTATAGCAATAAAAGAAAATTCAGCTACTTGCCTAATCTGTTATCACACTGAACCTTGTGGGATGAGTACAACACCTTAAAATGTTACTGTGCTCCTCAGCAAATAATGCTGTCTATCATTTGTCCTTTTTGTGGCTACTCAAATAATGTGACTTAATCAACTGAAAAAGAATCCAAGCACCTATTTGAAAACTTATCTTGGTTGGTAAGCCCCTCCCACCCAGTCACATGACCTTTAACCCACCCACCCACCCCAGTCACATGATTGTCAAGCCACTCCCGCCTGGTCACATGGCTAGCAAGCCATTCCTACCCGGTCACATTACCATCAGATTCAGCACATTATTTTATCCCCTGGTTAGGACTTTAAAAAGACCTTATTCAGAGAGAGTAACAGTGAAAGAAACATTTGGAGCAAGCTAGAGCAATGAAAAAACCCTGCAAAGACTTAGGGCTTTGAAAACATTCTTTGAAAAGAGTAACAATGAAAAAACCTGCATGGTAAGCGCTGGGAAGATCCTTAGCACCTAGTTAGGGCTGGGGGACAAAAAGCTTTGAAAAAAGCTATATTCAGAGTATAAGATGCACCTGAAATTTCAGTCTCTTTTAGGGAGGAAAAATGTGTGTCTTATACTCTGTAAAATACGGTAGTTATGCAATGCAATGATTCACTTAACAACTGTGGCAAGGGGGGGGAATTATAAAATGAGGAAAACTTACTTAACAAATGTTTTACTTAGCAACTTAACTGTTTGTCTGTCTGTCTGTCTGTCTATCATCTATCTGTTTGTCTGTCTGTCTGTCTGTCTGTCTAACTACCCTACCTACCAACCTACCCTACCTACTTACCTATCTATCTATCTCTATCTAATTTATATGCCGCCCAACTTCTCAAAGACTCTGGGCAGCTTACAACAAATAAAAACAATATTTAAAAGAACAAGTTTAAAAAAACCCTAGCAGAAGCCATACATATCTCTCAATATCTCTTCATGGTCGGATCTAGATGGTATCTCATTCAGTCAACGGCTGAGTTGTGTTCAGTATTTTGAGCTCAGTTGTGGTCGTAACTTGAGGACTACCTATACTTGAAAAAGGACATATTTGTCTATAAAGCACTTGTCCTACATTTCTCCATTTTAGGGAAATGTGTTTCACCAGAAGAAAGAATGGATAGAAATGTTGCACATAATTTTGAATATTTTACAGGCAATAGACAAAAGTTGTTTGTATATTATACGCCTCTAGGTATGCGTAAAATTCTGTTTCTCATTTTAGAGATGCATAAAAGACAGAAAATATGCATGCATAATTCAACATTAAAATGCCACATGGATTTAACAGACATTCTATTTTAATGGATGCCCTTTCCTCCTGATTAGTCTATTAAGTTGGAGGATTCACTGTATCTGGTAATAACAGAATAACAGATTTGGAAGGGCAGTAGTGAAATCCAATTCTTTTTTTTAGTATCGGTTCTTTGGGCATGGCTCAGTGGGCGTGCTGTGGCTTGGTGACAGGGGTGGGTTCCTACCAGCTCTAAATGGTTCTTTAGAACTGTTAGTAACTCAGCGATGATATCACACAGCCAGTTCTGCCGGTGTCTCCGTGGGTGCTACCATCTTGGATTTTGCTTCTGTGCATGCACAGAAGCTAATTTTTGATTGCTGCATGCACGGCACGACCCTGAGTTCACCAACAGCAAAAGGATCCATAACCCACCCCTGCAGGGGAAGGATACTGCAAAATCCCCATTCCATCCACACTCCTGGGGGAAGTACAGTGGTACCTCTACTTATGAACGCCTCTACTTAAGAAGAGTGGTACCTCTACAGTGGTACCTCTACTTAAGAACTTTTCTAGATAAGAACTGGGTGTTCAAGATTTTTTTGCCTCTTTTTAAGAACCATTTTCTACTTAAGAACCCAAGCCTGGAAAAATTTCCCAGGAAATTTGAGAGTGGCACGAAGGTCCGGCCAGTTTCCTGCCATTCCCCATTTAATCATGGCCATCTCAGGCTTTTCTGGGTGCCAGAGGAGCCTTTTGGTGGCACTTAAGGAGGCTTTGGCAGTCCAGAGTGAACAAATTTCCTTTCTCTGGGCATAAACCTCTGCCAGCGCCCAGAAAAAAGAAATACTCCCTTCGTTCTGGGCAGCGACTATCCTCCTCCTCCTCTTCTTCCTCCCCCTCCCACCCAAATTCCGAGCTTTTATTTCTTTCCTAATGGGTTTGCACACATTATTTGCCTTTTCATTGATTCCTATGGGAAAAATTGCTTCTACTTACAAACTTTTCTACTTAAGAACCTGGTCACGGAACGAATTAAGTTCGTAAGTAGAGGTACCACTGTATATTGAAAAATCTGCATTCTCTTTGGAGATATTCAATATTGATATTTAAAATGCTGGCCTTTATCTTGAAGATTATAAGCAATTTTCTTCATTATTGTCTAGGTTTTTTTAGTACCGCTGTTCTCCGTTGCTTAAATAAAAAGGCAATCTATCTATCTACGGGCAAACCAGAAGTTCAGAAAAATGAACTTCCGGTTTGCTTATTGTGCTGCTTTTTGCACCCCAGAGGCTTCAAAGAAGCATCCTGAAGCCCCAAAGTGCAAAAAACAGCCCAATGGGCAAACCAGAAATTTTGAAAACAGACTCCTGGTTTCCCCGTTGTGCTGTTTTTTGCATTCTGGGGCTGAAGGCTCCAGAGTGCGAAAAACAGCACAATGGGCAAACAGGAAGTCTATTTTTCCAAAATTCTGGTTTGCCCATTTGGCCATTTTTTCACCATCCCAGGCTTCAGTGAGGCCTGTGCACATGCATGGGGATGAGAGCAGTGGTGGGCCGCCCCCGGAATGGGGCCGAAAAGATGCTCCAGTAAGAAAAATGGAGCTGCATGTGCAGCTCCAGCAAAAAAGGCTTACCGACGGCCAGTTCATGGGCGTAACAAGGGAGATTCCGGTGATTTTCACTCTTTTCGCAGGAGATTTTGGTTGCTGCACATGCACAGCAGCCAAATATCGCCATGCGCCTGAGAGCCCCAGCCAGAGAAAGAGGCTGCACCGCTGCCAGGCTCCGGCCATTCTCCGGGGAGAAAGAGACCAGGCAGTGGGGAATGGGCAGTGTAGCTGGAACGAATGGTGGGGACGTGACTGCAAACAGGTGGGGCGGCCAGAACAAATGGCAGGGATGTGGTGAGGAATGGATAGGGTGGCCGGAATGAATGGTGGGGACGCAGTGGGGAATGGATGGGGTGGCCGGAATGAGCGATGGGGGCAGCCGGAGGTCTTTTACCTGTGAGAAGAAGCCTCCAAACTGCAGCACCAGCCATTTCCCCCAATTTTCGGCTATTTTTTGCTTCTGCGCATGTACATGCTGTAGGGAAGAGAATGGGTGTGGGCCCATGCATGCATGCTAGTACACCCATACACACCCTTTTGGCATGCGAAACCATTTTTTTTCCATCATTGGTCTATGCTATGCAATTTACTAACCTGCCTACATAAACAAACAGCCATGGCTGCTGCTGGGATTAAAGGGCTTAAGACCATCTATTTCATTGTTGTTCCACTTACAATAATGTCTTCATCTGTAACAGAAACTTGCTTTACCATCTCTAACAAAATAATACAGTCACTTTTATAACTACTCATTAATTTTCAAACTTTAATTGTCAATTTATCAAACTCCATCACATAGGTTTCTAACGAAGCATGGATATCTAGCTAGTAAAAAGAGAAAGTATTGGTACATTATCCATGGTAATAGGGAGATAACCAATATTTTTTTCTGGAGCCTTTTTCTCCACCCTCAACACCCAGGGAGATGATTAGCGTTTCCACATGAAAAACACACAGAAAAACTGAACGGCATTCTGGGGTGTTGGCCATCTCCTTAGGAAAACACTTTGATTGCAATGGAATCAAGTTGTCAATTGAAATGTTCACATTTCATTCTTCCAATAAAAATAACCTCCACACCCATCCAATCTAAGTACTCTGTTCTGTTCTTATGCCAGAGTTTTGAAAGCCTTCAGTGGGATTGAAAGCGCCAGCACAAGTTCCTTGTTTCACTGACAGTAACTTGAGATTGAATAAATACGAGTTACAATGCTATTGTCACAACCTCTTTATTTAAAAACAAAAGGAAAACATTTTTCTTTATTTCTTTTCAGATTTATACAGTGGCCAGAAGTTATTCTAGGTGATGTTGTTGTTAGTTGTGAAGTTGTGTCCAAGTCCATGGCAACCCCATGGACAATGTACCTCCAGGCCTTCCTGTAATCTACAATGCCCCGGAGTCCATTTAAGCTCACACCAACTGCTTCAGTGACTCCATCCAGCCACCTCATTCTCTGTCGTCCCCTTCTTCTTTTGGCCTCAATCGTTCCCACCATTAGGCTCTTCTCCAGTGAGTCTTTCCTTCTCGTTAGGTGGCCAAAGTATTTGAGTTTCATCACCAAGATCTGGCCTTCTAAACAGCAGTCAGGTTGATCTTCTCTAGGACTGACCGGTTTGATCGCCCTGCAGTCCAAAGGGACTCGCAGGAGTCTTCTCCAGAAGACATACGATAATCAAATAAAACCACAGTATAAACATTCTTTAAAATTTATATGTTTGTTATCAAATTCAATTAACTGTAAACAAGTACCAGCCCATCTGCAGATAAGCTACCTCTCAAATTTTTAACCAAAAATACTGTGCTATAAAAAATTGTATGATCTGAAGGTAACCTGTCCTATATGCAGTGAAAGGCTGCAAATTTTTTTACTACCTGTTGTGGTTGGCTCTGGCCCAGCTCCTGCCCCAGGGAATGTGGCGGTGGAGGCAGGGGAAACGTCAACATGTCCTAGGCCTGTTTTGTTGCCGACAGAGTCAATTCAGAGTTTAGTTTCCTCGGACGAAGAAGAAGGTGAGGGTGACTTGGAAGAGGGGGGCTTGGCACACAGCCCAGGAAGCCAATCACCATTATCTTTGGTCGATTCGGATGACGAAGTGTTAGACCAACGCAAGCGCAGACTTATGCAGTCAGTGGTGGAATTAAATTTTTTTTACTACCAGTTCTTTGGCTGTGGCTCGGTAGGCTTGGCTTGGTGGAGGGGTCATGTGATTAAGTGCTGCCAGCGCCGCTTCCACCCACGCCTTCTGCTTGCACCTCAGGTGGGAGGTGGCTGGAGGAGGCTGGAGGGGAGCCATGAGAGGGAAGCTCATCCAAGGCCAGGAAGGAGGAAAGAGGAAAAAAGCAAGGAGCTCAGACGAGTAGCAGCAGCAAGGAAAAAAAGGAGAACCGAGCTGAGACCAGTAATCCAGGAAGTGACAGCCGCCAATCAGCTGGAGCTGCACATGTATCTTCATTTCTGCCAGTGGAACTGCATTCCACCCCATCCCGCCTGCTGCCCACTCCTGGTGTGGACAATTTGACAGCACTCACGGTAAGGTGGGATGGCACCTTGCTGTGAGTGACATCAAGTTGGCCACTCACACTCAGTCACATGATCCCACACCAAGCCATGGCCACCAAGCCACAGCCACAGAACCACTAGAAATGTTCAGCCAGGTCTTCTAGAGTTCAACCTGGCTACTTCTCTTCTCCTTCTCAGCTTCATACACGCAGAGCAAACAGGCAAACATCTCACGGTGCTGGAGGGACTCGCCCATGTGCTGTCTCCTCATGGAAAGGGCCCGGCATTGTGAGATATGTGCATGCTCTGTGTTTATGCCCAAGAAAGAGGAGAAGACTTGGCTGAACTTTTCTGCCTCACTTCACAACGGAGATGCTCAGAAGGCAGTTCCTGTGGCCTGTCCCTTTATGCTGTCCCTCCCCCCCACCCGTGGTCGAAGTACCTTAAAGGGACAGACTGCAGTGGCTACCTACCGAGCAGCTCCACCGCAACACCATCCCTCCGGCAGAGCAGGCCATTCTCCTGGCTGGGTCTGGCAATGGGGTGCAACTGTGTATGTGCACTAGCAGGCAATGGGGTGCATGCAGTGATGGGCTACGAGCCAGAATGCTAAATTGCACTCACCGCCGTGGCTCGTAAGTTCTTGTGGGGCCAGTGCTATTTTGCTGCTGCATCTGTGGAAGTAGCAAAATCGCGCACGGATCCAGAGGTGCGCCCATGTTTTGGTGAGGGTTTTTTGTTTCCGCACATGCCAAAACACGGGGGCACCTGTGGCTATCTTCACAGGTGCAGCAGCAATATCACACTGGCCCCACAAGAACTTATGAGCCGCGGCGGAGAGCGCAATTTAGCATTCTGGCTGGTAGCCTACCGCTGGGTGCATGGTGCATGACCAGCACAAAGAACAAGATGGCGCAGTGAGGTGGGTGGGGCAATCAGGTGGACGGGGTGAGCAGCAAGCTGGCAGGTGAGGGCAGAGCCAGCCAGAGGTGGTATTTGCTGGTTTGGTGAACCAGTTAAAATTTCTGCTACTAGTTCACCTGAACCAGTCCAAACCGGCTGTATAACACCTTTGGCTGCAGTTCATAGCTTATCTGGAACCGGGCTGGCCCAGATGCACACAGGTTGAATGGCAGGCAGGCCAAGGCATGTACACTTCTGCAAATTGAGCTTTACGTACTTGTGCATTCATTATGCCCCGCCGCTTTTAAAAAAGTAAAATATTAACATATATTATTGTGGATAAAGCCATCCTTGGATAATAGAATCCTGATTTTGTGGTTTTATTTTGGCACCTAAATACATTTTCAGCTTTTCCACAGGTGCATATAATAGATATCATATATAAAATCTTGAGCAACCTTAAGGTGCAATTGTCCAGTATATTTACTGTAGTACGCCATGGTGAACTGAACATTCTACATGGAGTAGAATCAAGTGCATTGAGAATATCAAGAGCCATTATTTTCAAACTTGGCAACTTTAAGAAGTGTGGATTTCAACTCCCCAAATTCCCCAGCCAGCATACCTCTGAAGTTTTGATATTGTGGCAATCAAAGCTGAGTGCAATATTCCAAGCGTGGTCTTACCAAGGCATTAGGTTAGATTAGATTAGATTGTTAGAATTAATGATGGCGATCCTTTTTTCCTCGGGTGCCGAAAGAGCATGTGCGCACGCTATCGCGCATGTGCAAGTGCCCACACTCATAATTCAATGTATGGGGCGGGCAAAAACAGCTTCCCACAAACCTCTTGTGCCCAGTAGGCTTGTATTTCACCCGCCGCAGGCTCCAAAGGCTTCCTTGTAACCGAGGGAGGGTAAAAACTCCCTTCCCTATCCTCCCGGATGCCCCCTGGAAGCCAAAAACACCCACCCAGAGCCTCTGTGTGGGTCAAAAATCAGCTGGATGGCACACACATGCATGTTGGAACTGAGCTAGAGCAACAGCCTGGGTGCCAGCAGATATGGCTCCACATACCACCTGTGGCACTCATGCCATAGGTTCGCCATCACTGTCCTACACCCTACATGGCATTGGACCAGAGTACCTCCGGAACCGCCTGCTACTGCACGAATCCCAGCGATCGATAAGGTCCCATAGAGTTGGCCTTCTCCGGGTCCTGTCGACTAAACAATGTCGTTTGGCGGGCCCCAGGGGAAGAGCCTCCTCTATGGCGGCCCCGGCCCTCTGGAACCAACTTCCCCCCGGAGATTAGAACTGCCCCCACCCTCCTTGTCTTTCATAAACTACTCAAGATCCACCTATATTGCCAGGCATGGGGGAATTGAGACACTTTCCCCCAGGCTTTTTTATATTTGGTATGTATATGTTGTTTGGTTTTAAATATGATACGGTTTTATATGCTTTTTTAAATATTAGATTTGTTTTGCTGTAATATTGTTTTTATTATTGTTGTGAGCCGCCCTGAGTCTTCGGAGAGGGGCGGCATACAAATTTAATAAATAATAATAATAATAATAATAATTATTATTATTATTATTACACCATTTCAGACAAATGACCATCCAGTCTCCTCTTGAAAGTCTCAGGTATTGGACCCCTCACAAGCTCCACGGGCAAGCTGTTCCACTGGTTGATCGCTCTCACCGTAACAAAGTTCCTCCTTATTTCCAGATTGAACCTCTCTTTGGTCAGGTTTCATCCATTACTCCTTATCTGGCCTCCTGGTGCTTTGGATACCGGTGGTACTTTATATTGCTTTGGTAAGACCACACTTGGAATATTGCACATGATTGTATGTGGACCTACTCAGAAATACGTCCCATGGGATTCAACGGCACTAACGTCTAGGTAAATGGGGGTCAGCTTGAGACAATCATCTTTGGATGTGCAATAATGCAGATTGTGGCATGTGTAAACCTGCTTAGAGCTGAGAGGGTTTGCTAGCAGGAGGGGACATTGATTACCAAGGCAGGAAAAGATTATATTGGTCAAGTGGCATGTCCAGCATCACTTTCTATATTTCAACTACATCCTAAGAGACAGCTATATTGGAAAGGAAAAGAGCATTGTTGATTTGGGCACCTCTTCAATAATATTCCATTAATTTGAAACCTCATTCATAATTCATGGTTGTATATTTGTGGCTGAGATGAAATATAAATTAGAAGATACTTCATGAACTCCATGCTGTTTTGTAGGCAACTGTCTGGTGTTGGTAGAGATAACCGCCTACTAGTTAATTGTGATTCTGTAATAAATCTGAAGTATTAGTTAAAAGCAATAATGTTCAAGCTATACAAACTAATGACTGACAAATGTATCAAGCAGCAATAAAAGGATACTGGGAATGGACTTTTTGGGACAGGCTCTCTATTTCTAACCCAAAAATGACAAGGAATTTGCTTTCAAAGTACTATCTTGTGATCTCATTCTGATTTCAAGGCACCAAAGTTTTTTTTTCAATTAAGATCTTTGATAATAGGTGAGGTTATGATGGCCACATCCTATAGTGGAAACATTTTGGGGCAGATTTTTTTAAAAAATAGATTGCAAAATGAGAAAATCAGCTATCAACAAATCTCCACAACCCCAGCAACTAAAAATAATATAAATGTGACAACGGCAAAAACAGCAAGTGACACAAAATATACTGCTCAAAAAAAATAAAGGGAACACTTAAACAACACAATATAACTCCAAGTAAATCAAATTTCTGTGAAATCAAACTGTCCACTTAGGAAGCAACACTGATTGACAGTCAATTTCACATGCTGTTGTGCAGATTCAACGTTGTACCCAACAAAGTATTCAATGAGAATATTTCAGTCATTCAGATCTTTGAGTGTTCCCTTTATTTTTTTTGACCAGTGTATATAAAACCCCTAAAAACCATGCATAAACTCAGTCATAATCAATCAATGGTATACAAAGATTAAAACTTCAACAGTTAAAGTCAGGATGCCCAAGACATACAAAATATTCCGGTCACAATATCTCATCAACAAACAAGCTGGTCTAGCCTCCTTTCTTGAACCCTGGGGCAACAACCAAGTCTACACAGCCTTATGAAACACTAACAGGATTGGGGTAACCAGATTCCGAAAGCGATAGCATTGCACAAAGCATTTTAATCGTGTTACTTCTCTTTGGTTGTTCACTTCAATGTCTTTAGGCATTGTTTTATCATAAATTCACTGCTCTAAATCAGTGTTTCCCAACCTTGGCAACTTGAAGATATCTGGATTTCAACTCCCAGAAAGATATTTCACCAGAAGAGCCCTTCATTCCTCCACTCGAAACAGAATATCCTACAAAAATAGGATGGGTCTAGAAAGCCTAGAACTACGGCACCTAAAACACGACTTAAGTATTGCCCACAAGATCATATGCTGCAACGTCTTACCGGTCAATGACTACTTCAGCTTCAGCCACAACAACACAAGAGCACTCAACGGATTCAAACTTAATACGAACCGCTCCAAACTTGAATGTAAAAAATATGACTTTAACAATCGAGTTGTCGAAGCGTGGAACAAATTACCAGACTCAATAGTGTCAACCCTTAACCCCCAACATTTCTCCCTTAGACTATTCACAATTGACCTCTCCAGGTTCCTAAGAGGCCAGTAAGGGGTGTACATAAGTGCACTAGTATGCCTTTTGTCCCCTGTCCAATTGTCTTTCCTTTATCTCATATATTATATATATTTTCTTCCTTTCATACATCTTCTCTTCTATTTTCACTTTTATCCTTATATATATATTACTTCATGTTATTTTCTTTCTATGTATTTGTGTATTGGACAAATGAATAAATAAATAAATAAAAATAAAGTCCCCAGCCAGCATTTGCTGGCTGGGGAATTCTGGGAGTTGAAGTCCAAATATCTTCAAATTGCCAAGGTTGGGAAACACTGCTCTAAATGATATATAGGTATTTAAATTTAGGGAAAGAGAAAATAAATATGTCACACTACCATAATGAAGGAGGGGGAAAGTGCAGAATAACTCACACCTAGGCTATTTGGAATGTTTTTTTTAAGCATTATGAAAAGAGATCATCAACCTATCCCTACTACTCCAAAGATAATAAATTTTACAAGCTTGGGAGCATACTTCTAGCAGAGTATTTAACTATTTGATTCCACTGTAGAATTCCCATTGAGATTCTAAGATTCCTACTGATTTGAAAATAATGAGAATAGCAACACCGTTCTAGAAATCCAGCCAACTGTGATCAAACTAAGTTGAATGCCCAATCTGGCCCTAGGTTCTGCCTCTGTTTACCTTCCCAATAAGCAACTGAGTTGGAAGATCATTTGGAAAAGCAGTTTTTAAGATACCCTGATAAAGTGGAATCTCTCTATGAGAGTTGTTACACTTCCGTGTTTCACTTCCTTTTATACTTAACACCACAAAGAAAACGCAAAGTTGTTCTCCAAACTGATTGTCCAAACAATCAGTTATATGTAGTCAAACATGTTAAATATTTGCATCCCATAATATCACACATATTCATTAAAATGTGGTCTGACATCAGAAAGGGCGTAATTGTAAGGGAAAAGATTGCTTGGAGTTCAAAGAGATAAACCAGACTCCAATTTGTACTAACTTTTTCATCTCTGGAGCTAGTCTCCAGCTTGTTTATCAGTTTAGGAATGTTAACAAACCTGAACATCATTTTAAAAGATGTAGCAACAAAAATGATTAGGGGACTGGAGGCTAAAACATGCGAAGAACAGTTGCCGCAATTGGGTATGTCTAGTTTAATGAAAAGAAGGACTACACGAGACATGAAAGCAGTGTTCCAATATCTCAGGGGTTGCCACAAAGAAGAGGGAATCAGGCTATTCTCCAAAGCACCTGAGGATAGAACAAGAAGCAATGGGTGGAAACTAATTAAGGAGAGAAGCAATTTAGAACTAAGGAGAAATTTCATGACAGAACAATTAATCCGTGGAACAGCTTGCCTCCAGAAATTGTGAATGCTCCAACACTGGAAGATTTTAAGAAGATGTTGGGTAATAACTAGCAGTGAGCTACGAGCTGGAACGCTAAATTGCGCTCGCCACCATGGCTCGTGAGTATCAGGGTGATTTTGCTTCTCCATCAGGCATGTTTAAATTCAGTTCCTGTGGATTTACCAACCACGTCTGCTGGAAGTTTGTTCCAAGCATCTACTACTCTTTCAGTATTTTCTAGCAACTATGGCAAGATCTTTCCCCCAACTCACCTCAGATTGTGCCACCTTGTTCTTATGTTCACATTCCTGTTAAAAACACTTCCCTCCTCAACCTTATTTAACCCTTTAACGTATTTAAATGCTTTGATCATGTCCCCCCCTTTTCCTTCTATCCTCCAGAGCAGCGGCCCCCAAACTACGGCCCGTGGGCCACATGCGGCCCACTGAGGCCATTTATCCGGCCCACCGGTGAGTGACAAGAGCACAGGGAAAAGAGAGAGAGTGAAACAAAGAAAACGGAAAGAGAGGGAGGGAAGGAGAAGCGGAGAAGAATGAAGGAGGGAAGGAAGGAAGGAAAGATGGAGGGAACAAAGAAGAAAGGAAGGAAGGAAGAGTGAAATGAATGGAGGGACAGAGGAAGGAAGGACTGTTTTGGGGGGGGGTAATTTTTTTAAATTTTTCTCTCAGCATACATTCAAACAACACAGTGTACCATCTAATTTTCCATGAATAAATGTAGTATTTTGTTAGTAACTAATATCAATCATCAAAACAGTTGCAAAAGTTTTTTTTTCTAATTTTGTCATCCAGTTACATTCATTTTCTTTTAATTAAATTTCCTCCTTAATGTTCCTTCAAAAAGTGCAACACCAATTATATTTCTAACTTATTAACCATAATGCCAAAGTGCTTCCTTCTTTCTGTATACATTTTTCAGAAGCCAAGAAAACCTTGTATAGCCAATCAGATGTCAACAAAAGAAAATTAAAAACAAAACATAAACATATACGAATTTCAGACCTTCTCCCCCCTCTAAATAGTGCGTTCCCATTTTGTTTTTTACTTTAAAACAAGGTATGTGCAGTGTGCATAGGAATTTGTTCATAGGTTTTTTTTATAGTCCAGCCCTCCAACAGTCTGAGAGACAGTGAACTGGCCCCCCTGTGTAAAAAGTTTGGGGACCCCTGCTCCAGACTATACATATTGAGTTCATTAAGTCTTTCCTTATAAGTTTTATGCTTAAGACCTTCCACCATTTTTGTAGACGGTCTTTGGAGCTGTTCAGTTTCATCAATATCATGAGTCATGTGATAAAAATATGTCCTGTGATAAAAATTCAGATGGGTGGCAACTGATTCTTATTTACGATGATTGCAGTATTCCAGGGTCACGGGATCACCTTTTGTGACCTTCTGACATGGAGAATCAATGGAGAAGCCAGGTTCATTTTACACCCACATTGCTGACTTAGCAACTGCAAGATAGGTTGTAAAAATGAGTCAAGACTCCCTTGTTTCGCTTAGTAACAGAAATGTTGGGCTTGATCGTGGTCGTGCGTCAAGGACTACCTGTGTACCTATATAAATATGATGAATAATTGTAAACTACTATTGTTTCGTGCATAGGAGGAGCTAAAGCAGGGGTCCCCAAACTTTTTACACAGGGGGCCAGTTCACTGTCCCTCAGACTGTTGGAGGGCCGGACTATAAAAAAAACCCTATGAACAAATCCTTATGCACACTGCACATACCTTATTTAAAGTAAAAAACAAAATGGGAATAAATAGAATATTTAAAATAAAGAAGTAATAAGTAATTAAGTAATTAATAATTAAGTAATAAAGTAATTTATACTTCTTTATTAACAAGTAAATTTAAACTTAAATCAACAAACTCCATTTCTCCTTCCTTCCTTCGCTCCCTCCTTCCTCTCCACTTCTCTCTTCCCTCTTCCTTTTCTCTCATTTGTTTCATTTTCCTCTCACTCATTCTTTCCCTCCATCATTTTCTCATTTTCTCTTTCTCTCTCTCTCTCTTTCCATCTCTCTTCCTTTCTCTCCCGCTCTCTATCTCTTTCTTTTTTTCTCTCTATCCCTCTTTCTTTCTTTCTTTCTCTCTCTCTTCTCTTTCTAACTCTCCCTCTTTGTATCTCTCACACTTTATCTCTCTCCCCCTCTCTCTATTTCTCCCTTTCTCTCTCTCCCTTTCTCTCTCCTCTTCATTTCTCTCTCCCTCTATATTTCTACCTCTTTCTCTCTCTTATTATATCGATCGGTAAAATCTCGTGTGCTGCCGTGGGCCGGTTAAAAGACCTCAGCGGGCCGCATCTGGCCTGCGGGCCGTAGTTTGGGGACCGCTGAGCTAAAGGAACTGTTAAGTTGAAGGAAAAATATAGCATTCCACAATTATTTGCAATAATTCTCAACTGTTCCAATCTTGAATAGCTAGCTTGTCTGGTTAAAACCAGTCCGTCAGAACTCTCACCAAGATCTTGAAAATATAAGAATTCTCTTGGTGATGGTAAGTCATTGGATTAGGTGTTAGATTTGGGGTTGAATGAAGAGGCAGAACTCCAGCATAGTGACTTCAGCTCCCTGTGGCAGGTGTAGGCAATACAACGCAGCCAGGTTGGCTGACAAGCGGTCTCTTTTAAAGGGCTCTGTGTGGCAATGAAGGACGACCATCGCCAGCGCTACTGATACACTCCTGGTGGGCCCGCACATCCGGTGCAAGATTCGGCTTCCTGAGCATGTGCAAAAGCCAAATCTTGTGTGAGGATGTTCATGCACGAGAGATTTTGCCAATTTGCAGGATTTCTTTGCTTCCATGCATCCTGGAAATTGGAATCAGCTCCCCCCAGACACTCATACTGCCCCCGCCCTTCTCGCCTTCCGTAAGTGTTTGAAAACTCATTTATGCTGCCAGGTTTGGGGCCATTAGATTTTTGCCCCCTGGCCAATGAATGCATTGAGAGAATGTTGAGTGAATGGAATGACTGTTTTTTATGTTTTGGAGTTTTTTTAGACTTTTAAATTAATTAATTGGACCTAAGATATTGTATATTGTTCATTATATGTTGTAAGCCGCCCCGAGTCCTCGGAGAGGGGCGGCATAAAAGTCCAAATAATAATGATGGTGATGATGATGATGATGATGATAATTATAATGATAACGATAATGATATTTTTAAAAAAGCTGAAAAATATGGCAAGTCAGCAGCTGTTTCGGAGCTCCACTAGTCTGGCTTTCGGGAGAACAGTGCTGGAAGCTTGGCTTGGTGGCACGCTGCTCTTCGTTGAGCTTGCCTAAGCTCAACAATGAATGGCTGACAATGAATGGCTGCTGGTAGTGCTGCTCGGAGGGCGAGGGGAGCAGTACTACCAGAAGTCATTCGTTGATAGCCTAGGCAAGCTCAGCGGACAGCAGCACGCAGCCTGCTCCTCCCCCCGCCTGGTCTCCCGCCTTACTTTTGCACAGGTGAGAGACCTCCAGCCACCTCCCCTTCCCCTTACTAATTCTGCATCCCACCACTCACAGCCCTCCCGGTCTTGTCCCCCTCCTCCAAAAGCAGGTATTCCCAGCACCCATTTTACCTTTAGCAAGGGGCCACTGCTTACTTGCTCCTTCGCCCTCTTTTCTCTGACCCTCCCTCGAGAAGGGGGCCTCTTCTTTCTGCCTGGTCGTGTCAAGAAGGTGGCATGCGGCTTGGGGAGCAGGCAGGGCGGCCGGAGCTCGGAGCCACCACTGTTGCTGTTGGGGCTCTAGGCCACCTAGTTAGCCTGGATCTCCCCCACTCCTAAAAGAAAGGGCACATGAGACATTTTGTGCCCAAAATCTCTTGTGAGATTTTGCTTGCTGTACATGCGCAGCAACCAAATCTTGTGGGGGGGCAGGTATGGGCACACCAGGGACACACAGTTGCATGCACATCCTGAAAATTGCTACTGGAATGGAACATCTGACCATTCCGGTAGCAAGCCATCACTGCTGCGCAGCAGCCTGGCCACTGACATTGTCTTATTTTTCCTGCCGCTTGAATAGATCAATGAGCAGCGGCATGCTTATTGTTCAATTCAGACCAATTCAGGCCTTTGCTCCTGGCTAAACTCCCTATTTACATGTTCAGCAATTAAAATTTGATGACTTCCAAAAGGCAAATACCATACTATAAGACTAAGGTGACTAGATGTCCCGCTTTTGGCAGGACAGTCCCACTTTTTACCAATTTGTCCTGCATTGTTTTTAAAAAGCCTCAATTTTTTTTGAAAGACATACCAGCCGGCGTCTTAAATGCCGGCTGGAGATTGCACTGGAGCCAAAGGGACCGGCTCTTCATCCTTTGAAATCGCCTGGCAAGCAACTCAGCTTCCACACTGGGGGGGGATGAAGCGGTGGCCCGCAACTTTGGCGCTATCGACTATGGGTTGCTTTGGGCATGCCCAACAGTGAGAGAGAGAGAGAGAGAAAGAGAGAGAGAGAGAAAGAGAAAGATGATCTTAGTGATCTTAGAAGCCAATGTCTTAGAAGAACTTGAACGATTAAAGATAAATAAGGCAATGGGTCCAGATGGCATCCACCCCAGAGTTCTTAAAGAACTCAGATCTGTCATTGCTACCCCCCTGACTGATTTGTTTAACCAATTCCTGTTAACAGGAGATGTTCCTGAGGATTGGAGAATGGCCAGTGTTGTGCCTATCCACAAGAAGGGCAGTAGAGAAGAAGCTGGTAACTACAGGCCAGTTAGTTTGACATCAGTTATAGTTAAAATGATGGAGACTCTACTCAAAAAGAGGATAAATCAGCACCTAAAAAACAATAACTTATTGGACCCAAATCAGCATGGCTTTACTGAAGGCAAATCATGTCAGACTAATCTCATTGATTTCTTTGACTATGTCACAAAGGTGTTGGATCAAGGTGGTGCCGTGGATATTGCCTATCTGGACTTCAGCAAAGCCTTTGATACGGTTCCACATAAAGAGCTGATAGATAAATTAGTGAAGATTGGACTTAATCCCTGGATAGTTCAGTGGATTTCAAGCTGGCTGAAGCATAGACATCAGAGAGTTATTGTTAATGGCAAGTATTCTGAGCAGAGACAGGTTACAAGCGGTGTGCCACAAGGGTCTGTTCTGGGTCCTATTCTTTTTAATATGTTTGTGAGTGACATAGGGGAAGGTTTGGTAGGGAAGGTTTGCCTATTTGCTGATGACTCTAAAGTGTGCAATAGGGTTGATATTCCTGGAGGGGTCTGTAATATGGTAAATGATTTAGCTTTACTAGATAAATGGTCAAAGCAATGGAAACTGCAGTTTAATGTTTCCAAATGTAAAATAATGCACTTGGGGAAAAGGAATCCTCAATCTAAGTATTGCATTGGCAGTTCTGTGTTAGCAAAAACTTCAGAAGAGAAGGATTTAGGGGTAGTGATTTCTGACAGTCTCAAAATGGGTGAGCAGTGTGGTCGGGCGGTAGGAAAAGCAAGTAGGATGCTTGGCTGCATAGCTAGAGGTATAACAAGCAGGAAGAGGGAGATTGTGATCCCCTTATATAGAGCGCTGGTGAGACCACATTTGGAGTACTGTGTCCAGTTGTGGAGACCTCACCTACAAAAAGATATTGACAAAATTGAACGGGTCCAAAGACGGGCTACAAGAATGGTGGAAGGTGGAAGGTCTTAAGCATAAAACGTATCAGGAAAGACTTAATGGACTCAATCTGTATAGTCTGGAGGACAGAAGGAAAAGAGGGGACATGATTGAAACATTTAAATATGTTAAAGGGTTAAATAAGGTTCAGGAGGGAAGTGTTTTTAATAGGAAAGTGAACACAAGAACAAGGGGACACAATCTGAAGTTAGTTGGGGGAATGATCAAAGGCAACATGAGAAAATATTATTTTACTGAAAGAGTAGTAGATCCTTGGAACAAACTTCCAGCAGACGTGGTTGGTAAATCCACAGTAACTGAATTTAAACATGCCTGGGATAAACATATATCCATTGTAAGATAAAATACAGGAAATAGTATAAGGGCAGACTAGATGGACCATGAGGTCTTTTTCTGCCGTCAGTCTGCTATGTTTCTATGTTTCTCTCTCTCTCTCTCTCTATATATATATATATATATATATATATATGTGTGTGTGTGTGTGTGTGTGTTAAATGTTTTTAGCTGGAATTTTAAAATTAAGGGAGACTAGGATGGTCCCATTTTGGCCTTGTTCTGGCCTCATCAGCTAGCCACACCCTTTCCTTTACTGGGATTCGATCTGGTGAACTCTGCCTTGTAAAGCAGAGAACTAGCAGTTAGAGCTATCAGATCAGAACCCTTCCAGCTCTGTACCAGGGAGGGGGTATATGTTTTTTTATGTCGGATCACCCTGGTATATTTTAAGGAACGTCACAGCTCCTTTTTTGCCTCTAGGCCCAACCCAGGACCACTACAAGGCAGTTAATATATTTTATAGCCGACAACTATATTCTGTATGTGTTAAATATAGTTGTCGGCTATAAAATATATTAACTGCCTTGTAGTGGTCCTGGGTTGGGCCTAGAGGCAAAAAAGGAGCTGTGACGTTCCTTAAAATATACCAGGGTGATCCGACATAAAAAAAAGCAGAACAGGTAAGCTATGTTGCTCTCTTCCCTTGTGTTACTCAACTTTCTACTGCAATAAAAGGGCCGGATTGGGAAACAATATACAAAAACAAACACTGAGGTAGGGATTTTTCAGTCGTCCGTCGTCGTCCCCTACTCAATCAATGGTGTCCTGCTTTACCAAAGTTATAATCTGGTCACCTTATATAAGTCGCATCTTAGTTTTTGGGAAGGAAAATAAGATGGTCTTCCTGAATACCCTCAATCAGCTTCTCCCCAAGGTGAACTTTAGCAACAGGTTTGTTGGTTGTGAACTCTGTGCCTTGCTTTTTCAGCCTGTAAAACTTCCATTTCTGAGGCATTTTCCCAGCCTGTGAAACCTCCATTGTAGACCCACCCAGCCTTTCGAAGGGAGGTTTCAGAGACTGGGGGGAAAGCCTCTGAAATGGAGGTTCCACTGGCTGTTTTCAGCCTTTGAAACCTCCATTTGAGAGGCTGGGTGGGTCTACATTTGTTGTATAAGACACACCCAAATTTTCACCCTCTTTTAGGGGAGGAAAGGTGCATCTTATATTCTGAAAAATATGGCACTTCAAAACTAGAAGGAGAAAAGAATTATTTCTTTTTCCTATATGGCATTCTCTGCAAAAAAAGTTAAAATTGTATATATATATGAATCACATTCTATTTTTTGAAAAATAAACATGGATAAATTCCAGGCAATAGTGCACAAAATAGCTTTTTAAAAAATAATGTTTACATTTTTATTTAAATATAACGTGTTTGGCCAACTTTTATTGTTCATTTTATTTATCTTCTGGGCCTTTCTACTTACTTGGTTATTGCTCTTTGCACACACCTATAAAGTTGGATGTTTGAAAAGGCTGACTGAAAAATAATTTAAAAATTCTCCCTTTCTATAGATCCCTTGTAGGTAATGCAAAGAAAGGTGTGGTAGTTGTTTGCCCAAATGTGTGCTTTTCTCTTGGGTTTGTGTATTTATTTATTTATTAGAATTTGTCAAACAAAGGGAAGACAAGAATAAAAATACAGTGATAGGGACGACAGGCACATTAGTGCACTTATATACACCCCCTCTACTAACCACTTAAGTATGATGTAAGGTCCATGGAAGTCAATTTGAGATTGAAACTGTGAAAATTTGTAGCTGAAACAACTAAATCAGGCAGAGCATTCCAAATTTTGACAACTTTATTACAGAAAACATTTTTACAGTCAAGTTTAGAATGATTTACGTTAAATTTAAAGCGGTTGTTAGCATGCATATTATTGTTTGTTTGTTTATTTATTCATTCATTTATTTATCCAATACACAAACACATAGGAAGAAAAATAGACATGTGATAATATAAAAGAGGGTGAAAGTGAACTTAGAGGAGAGAATATATGAAAGGAAGAGAATATATAAGATAGGAGAAAGAAAGGAAAGACAATTGGACAGGGGACGAAAGGCACACCAATGCACTTATGTACGCCCCTTACTGGCCTCTTAGGAACCTGGAGAGGTCAATCGTGGAGAGTCTAAGGGAGAAGTGTTGGGGGTTAGGGGTTGACACAATTGAGTCCGGTAATGAGTTGCACGCTTCGATAACTCGATTGTTGAAATCATATTTTTTACATTCAGGTTTGGCGTGGTTCGTATTAAGTTTGAATCTGTTGCGTGCTCTTGTGTGATTGCGGTTGAAGCTGAAGTAGTCATTGACTGGTAGGACATTGCAGCATATGATCTTGTGGGCAATACTCAAATCGTGTTTTAGGCGCCATAGTTCTAGGTTTTCTAGGCTCAGGATTGTTAATCTATTTTCGTAGGATATTCTAGGTTTTCTAGAATATCCTACAGGATTGTTAATCTATTTTCGTAGGATATTCTAGGTTTTCTAGGCTCAGGATTGTTAATCTATTTTCGTAGGATATTCTGTTTCGAGTGGAGGAGTGAAGGGCTCTTCTGGTGAAATATCTTTGGACATTTTCAAGGGTGTTGATGTCTGAGATGTGGTATGGGTTCCAGACATTGTATTATCCCATCCATCAATATTAAGCTGAGAGCCAATTTTGTGTGGTGATGAAGTATTCTAGTCTTGCCTTGTTAGGCACGAAGCCAGTTGAGTGATCTTGGGTCAGTCACTCTCTCTCTATTTGTGCCCATTTATTGTTACAGTTGAAGCTGAAGAAATCATTGACAGGTAGGACATTGTGGTAGATGCTTTTATGAACTACATTTAGATCGGATCGAAGGCGATGTAGCTCAAAGCTATCTAAACCCAAAATTTCCAGTGGCATAACCAATTCTGTTGTGAGCAGGAGGGGAAGACTCTTTTTGTGAAATATTTCTGGACTCTCTCAACCATATTAATGTCCAATATGCAGTGCGGATTCCAGACAGGTGAGTTGTGTTCGCAAATTAATTTGACAAATGTTTTGTATGGTCTCAATGTAATACAGTGATACCTTGTGTTACAAACTTAATTGGTTCCAGGACGAGGTTCTTAAGGTGAAAAGTTTGTAAGACGAAACAATGTTTCCAATAGGAATCAATGGAAAAGCGATTAATGCGTGCAAGCCCAAAATTCACCCCTTTTGTCAACCGAAGCACCTGTTTTTGCACTGCTGGGATTCCCCTGAGGCTCCCCTTCATGGGAAACCCCACCTCCAGACTTCTGTGTTTTTGCGATACTGCAGGGGAATCCCAGCAGGGGAATCCCAGCATCGCAAAAATGAACGCTTTGCTGGCAACGGAAGTCCGGAGTGAAGGGAGCATCAGTGAAATCACAGCATTGCAAAAACACCAAAGTCCTTGAAACCCCACCTCTGGACCTCTGTGTTTTTGCGATGCTGCGATTTCACTGAGGCTCCCCTTGCTGGGAAACCCCACCTCCGGACTTCCGTTGCCAGCGAAGCACCCGTTTTTGCACTGCTGGGATTCCCTTGCAGCACCACAAAAACGCGGAAGTCTGGAGGTGGGGTTTCCCATGGAGGGGATTCTCAGGGGAAACCCCAGCAGCGTAAAAACGGGTGCTTCGCTGGCAACGGAAGTCCGGAGACAGGCCATCCCAGCGGTGGTGGCGGGTTTGTAAGGTGAAAATAGTTTGTAAGAAGAGGCAAAAAAATCTTAAACCCTGGGTTTGTATCTCAAAAAGTTTGTATGACGAGGCTGGGTATCACTGTATTGCTGGAGAAGAAGCTAGATTAGATTAACAACTCTTAGTACCTTTTATTGTTACAATGGGCTCTGGCACTTAGGTCATTAGATATGAGTACTCCAAGGTCTTTGACAGAGTGAGAGTCGTCTACAAGGTTGTGTCCTCCACGCTTGTATTTTTTATTCTGATTCTTTTTGCCAATGTGTAAGACAGAGCATTTGTTGGTTGAGATTTGAAATTGCCAGTTGTGATACATAGTCTAGGTCTTTTTGAAGGGTAGAATTATTGTTGGTTGAATAGTTTAAGATTGTCAGCAAAGAGGATGCAGTTGCTTATAATATGATCACAAAGGTCGTTTATGTAAAGATTGAATACGGATGGTCCTAAAACAGTGCCGTTGACAGGTGCAGGATTTGATAGGACATTTCCTATTTTATCCATTTCTTGTCTGTTTGACAGGAACTCAGTTATCCAGTCATGTAGGGGTCCAGAGATACCATAGGATTTCAGTTTCAGAAGTAGTTTATCATGAACCACAGAGTTGAAGGCTTTACAGAAGTCTAGATAAATTGCACCTATTGCCCTGGTCAAGTTTTGAGGTTCATATGTTTTTGTAGTGAAGGAGTTGTAGATTGCAGGATTTCCCCCCCCCTGAAATCGAATTGCTTGTTTGAAAGTAGGTTGTTAGAGGGTAATGGATTGGTTTATGATTTATTCCATGACTTTGCATGTGACGCAGCATAGAGAGATTGTTCTGTAGTTTTCTACTAAAATGGGATCTCCCGTTTTGAAGATGGGGATCACCATCACTAGTGGCCATGGGTCTTTTAGTGGTGGGAAGGGTCTCGAGTCCTTGAGTTTATTACTTATGAAGTTGTAGAAGTGCAGTTGGATTTTGTGCGCAGAAGGCTTCCCTCTTTTTCCTGTGATTGTCGGAGTATTCCGTTTTTATTTGGTGGCATATATTTCTGTAGCGGTTTTTGAAGTTAGCTACATAGCCTGCTTTGTTTTTTTGGGAGAGGTTTTTTTTTTAATTGTAGCTTCCTTATCAATATGGGTAGTTTGTTTTTCTTGGTTATGGTGGTTATTAGTAGTTCATGTAGCCTGATAGTTCTTTTGACTTAGAGCAAGAAGATGTTATAGAGGTCATTGGCAGTGTTACAGCCAAAGAATATAGTTTGCCAGTCAAGAGTTGAGAGGTCAGCGTCTCTGAGTTCATAGTTGGCTTTTTTAAAGTTGTACTTGGGTGTCCCATTATTAAGATGATTCTTGCAATGGTGTAGATTGAGGCTGAAGTTAATCATACTGTGGTCACTGTTGGAAAAGAGTTCTTTTATTTGTAATCTATAAATTGCACTTTTTTTGGTCATGTTTTTATTATTTTTCTTCAAGACAAACAATACATACAACATTTAACATTTAAAGAGCTACCATTGCTCCGCTAATCATAGAAGTTTAAGTAATACAAAAGAAAAGGCTGACTATGTTCAGATCAATACAGAAATACAGTTTATAAAACTATGCTTTCTTATTCAATCTATTTCTATATTTCCATTTTTATATTATAATTCATATAATTAAAATCAATTCTAATATCTATAATTTTTTGCCAATACATTACTAAAATATCATTTTAATAATTATAATTATGCTAATTAAAATTTATTAATTAAGCTAAAAAAAACCTTGCATTTAGGTTTCTTAAAATATATTAAAAATTCAATTTAAAACTACTTCCTTATATCAGTTTTAACAATATAATAAAATAGTTAAAATCACTTATCCAATCTGTAAAAGCTTAAGTTTTAAATTTCTTAACATACTACTATTTGTATATTTAATTTAATAAGTTCAAATGTTATAAAATTTATTCATATATTTTTAAAACTGTTTCTTAAGATTCCAATATCAAATTTTAGCCCAGGATTAATTGGGATAACTTGAAAAAGAAATAATACTTTAGGGAGAATGTTCATTTTAATTGTAGAAATTCTTCCTACTAGAGATAATTGCAAATTATTCCATATCGCTAAGTCCTTTTTAAACTGTCCTAACAATTTTATGTAATTATCATTTTTAAGGGATATAGCTTTAGAGGTAATCCATATACCTAAATATTTCACCTTTTTTGTAACTTTCATATTTGTTAAATTTTCTAAATGTTTTCTCTGTAACTCTGTCATATTTTTTGTTAATATCTGTGTCTTTTCTTTATTGATTTTCAAACCTGCGACTTTCCCGTATTCTTCTATAAGATCTATTAGCCTTAAGATTGATGTTGAAAAATCTTCTATAATAAAAACTACATCAGCAGCGAAGGCTTGAACTTTGTATGTTTCTTTTTTAATCTTCAACCCTTTTATTTCCTTTTCAGCTCTTATTTTTATCAATAAAACTTCTAATGTTAAGATAAATTATAGTGGTGATATTGGGCATCCTTGTCTTACTCCTCTTTGTATTTCTAATTTTTCTGTTTGCTTGCTGTTTATTATAATTCTAGCTGATTGTTCAGAGTATATAGCATCTATTATATTAAAAAAATTGGTTCCTACCTCCATCTTATTCAATTGTATTTTCATAAAGTTCCAGTCTACATTGTCAAACGCTTTCTTAGCGTCTAGAAATATAAGTGACATTTTTTTTCAGGATGTTGCTCATAATATTCCAAAGTATTTATTATTGTTCTTAAATTGTTTTTAATTTGTCTTCCTGGTAAAAATCCGTTTTGGTCTTCATGTATTATTCCATTTATAATATTTTTAAACCTAGTGGCAAAGATTGATATGAAAATTTTATAATCTCCGAGTCTGCGGAGAGGGGCAGCATACAAATCCAATTAATAATAATAATAATAATAATAATAATAACAACAACAACAACAACAACAATGATATTGGCCTATAATTTTCAATTTTTTCCTTCTCAGTTCCCACTTTATGTATTTAAGCTATTAAAGTTTCTGACCATGTTTTTGGTAATTTGCCTTCTGCTATTATTTGATTGTATATTTCTAAGATATTTTTAAAAAGTATTTCAATATCTAACTTATAGAATTCTGCTGATATCGCATCTGGACTGGTCGCTTTATTGTTCTTTTGATTTTTAATAGATTGTCGTAATTCTATTTCTGTAATAGGTTTATTTAATCTTTGTTGTTGAACTTCCATTAATACTGGTCGGTCTATGTTCCTTAGATAATCAAAAATTAAATCTTCCTTTATATCTTCTTTCCCATATAATTTCCTGTAAAATTCTAATGCTATTTCCTTTTTTTCCTCTGTTCTGTGTCTTATTACACCTTTACTGTGTATTAATTTTTTGATAATTTTGTTTTCCCTCTCTTTCCTAAGTTTATATGCCAACCATCTTCCTGGTTTATTTGCATGTTCAAAGTATTCCTGTTTTGCTCTTTTTATTTGTTCTACCATTGATTCTATTAACCTTAGTTTATGTTTTAATACTTCTCTCTGATTTTTAACTTTATCATCATATTCATCTTTTTGCATTTCTAATTCTAATTTTTTCAGTTCATCCTCTAATTCTTGGTATTGTAACTTCTTCTCTTTATTTTTTTTCGCCATGTAGGAAATTGTTAACCCACGTATATATGCCTTTGTTGTATCCCAAAGATTTTGTGGGGTAGTGTCATTATTTTTATTTATTTTAAAAAAGGCCTCTAATTCTTTCTCTATCCATTTTTATAGTCAGGGTCATTTACTATATTTCTATTCATCGACCAGTTATTTACTTTTCTTTTACCTTTCCAATATATAACTAAGGGGTTATGATCTGCCCAGCTATTAGTTTCAATCTTGATATCTCTGATCTTTTCCATTGCGTGTGCTGGGGCCCAGGCCATGTCGATCCTAGACCAAGTTTTATGTGGATTAGAATAAAAAGTATATTGTTTATTATATGGGTGGTATTCACGCCATATGTCTTTTAACAATAATTCTGTACTCATTTTCCAAAATGTTACAAGTAAAATTACCTTTTTTTCCTTTTCTTTTCCCACCACTCTATAGTCCATTTGATTATCTGGGATCGCATTGAAATCTCCTATTATTATCATATTTTCTATTGCTAATTCAGTTATTTTGTCATGCAAATCTTTATAAAATTATTTTTGGTTGTCATTTGGTGCATAAATTAAAACAATTACAAGAGGTTTTGTTTCTAAATCTAATTGTACAATCAAAATTCTGCCTTTGCTATCACTGTATATTTGTTTAGATTCAATTATTTCATCAATATATATTGCTACTCCTCTTTTGTTTTGATTTGCCAAACTAGTATATAGTTTCCCTAATTTTGAAATATTAAGAAGGCTTCTCTTTGATTTTTTTGATGTGAACTTCTTGTAAAATGTTTATTTGTGCTTTTTGTTTCCTAAGTTTAGTCAATATTTGATTTCTTTTCTAAGGATTGTTCAAGCCATTAGCATTGACTGAGAAAATTTTCAAGTCATGTGACATCTTTATTTGTAATATTTTTTGGTTTCTTTTGGTTCACGCAGTCTACTATCTAAGACCAGTTCTTGTTGAACTTGTGGTTGTTTCTTTTTAACCTCTTGTGTTTCTTCCCTTTCCTTGCTGGTGGCCCCCTTTTCTTCTTTGCCCTTGAGTTCTATCTGTAATCGATCAATCTTGTCCAGTCCACTTTGTGCGAAAAAGGCTCTTGCTTGGTCCACACTCTCTATCTTAATTTTCATTGCTTGCCAGGTCAAGGTAAGCCCTTCTGGTACTAGCCATCAAAAAAACAATATTCTTTTTAATTAAGACACTTGTGAGGAAGTAGTATTCTCTTCTGCTTTCTCTTACCCTCTTTGGAACTTGTTTAAGAATCGTGATGTCTTTCCCTTTGTGTTTCCAAGTCTGATTCCTTGCCTGTTTTAAAATGTCATCTTTAATTATTCTTCTTGCAAACTTAATGTGGACTTCTCTTGGTAAGTCTTACATATCCTGTTTGGACTCTGTAAACTTCATCTATTTCTCTTATCAATTCTTGTGGGTCCGCTTGTAAAATTTCACCTATTATCTCTGCCATTTTTGCAGATAGATCTTCATCTCTTTCTTCCTCTATATTTTGAAATCTCAGGCCATCTGATGCGGATTGAAGTTTGAGGTTGGTTATCGCTTCATCAAAGCTTCTACAAGCTGCATAATTATGTTCTTCGTATTCTTCTACCTTCTGTCCCATGTCTTGGACTTTTTCTTCTGTTGCTTTTATTCTTTTTTCATTCTCTTGTAAATTTTGTTGTATTACTTTCATATTTACATCCATCTCATTCATGCTCCCTTTGACTTCACCAATTTCAGTTTTGAGTTCGCCCATCTCTTTCTTAATCTCTGTTTTCAGAGTGCCCATTTCATTTTTCATCTCTTGCTTCATTTCTTCAAAATATTTTTTCACTTCCTCTTTGTTTGTTTCTAGTTGAGTTTTTGTCTGCGTCTTTGGCATGAAATCTTGGATACCTGCTAATGTATCTTGAATAGACTGGAGGTTTAGTTCCGTAGGTGGCTTTTCTTTTTATTTTTCCTTAGCTAACATTGTTGTTATTGTTCTTTGTTGTAGTGGAGATGATGTTGGAGATACTTTAGGTGTGGGAGTTGGTGTTGGAGTGGATGTTTGTTTTCAAGTTGTTGTTGTTGTCACCGAAATCACACTTGGTGCCCTATAGGAACACCCTTTTTACATTGTGGCGACCAAAATGCATGATGATTTTCTTCTTTAAAAAATTTATTTCCTTGCAAGCAATTATTTTGAGCATAATGTGGATTTTTTGCACGTGGTGATTACAGTACAGAAACCTACTGCTATTTATATAACAGAAATCTAGTGCACTCAGTTGCTCAAAAAATAGCTCAGTTGGGTACAAATGCCATTAAAAACATTTTCCTCACAAATGCAGACTAAGACAGTGAAATAGAGGCTGTTTCAGATGTGCCCTTTAAAGCTGAATACATTCTCTATTTATACTTATTTCTGTCCATCCCAATATATTTGTGGGCAGAATTACAGACAGTCCTCGACTTACAACAATTCATTTAGTGACCATTCAAAGTTACAACGGCACCGAAAAGTACCTTATGAGCCATTTTCACACTTACTACCATTGTAGCATCCCCATGGTCACATGATCAACACTCTGGTGCTCGGCAACTGATTCATCTTTATGACGGTTGCAGTATCCTGGGGTCATGTGATCCCCTTTTGTGATCTTCTGACAAGCAAAGTCAAGATTCGCTTACCAATCATGTACTTATTGGTTTATTATTATTTATTATTTATTATTATTAGCTGCAGTGATTCACTTAACAATGGTGGCAAGAAACATCATAAAATGGGGTAAAACTCACTTAACACTAAATGTTTTGCTTAGCAACGTAAGTGTTGGTCTCAGTTGTGGTCGTAACTCAAGGACTACCTGTATTCTGTATCACTATGCGTGCATCTTGCAAGATTCCAATCCCAGCCCCTACTGGGCTGGTTCACTGTCATGGGAAAGAGAGAGTGAATTTCCCACCAAACAATGCATACCAAGCACGTGATAGAACAAGTAGGATCACCCCAGTTCCCAGGTAAAGTAAGCAGGCCCCTATATTGGGCAGTAGCGATACAAGAAGACGCCAGATGATCCCTTTGGTAACAATATCAAAGGCATCAGCTCATAGTGCATGGAGAAAACAATAGTAAGGGACCGCCTTCTGCCGCATGAATCCCAGCAACCGATTAGGTCCCACAGAGTTGGCCTTCTCCAGGTTCCGTCGACAAAACAATGTTGTCTGGCGGGACCCAGGGGAAGAGCCTTCTCTGTGGCGGCCCTGACCGTCTGGAATCAACTCCTCCTGGAGATTAGGACTGCCCCCACCCTTCCTGCCTTTCTTAAATTCCTGAAAAACCCATCTATGTCACCAGGCTTGGGGAAATTGATATACCCTTCGCCTGTTTCGCTGTATGTATGATTTTTTTGGATTGCATGATTGTTCGTAATAAGGGTTTTAAATATTGATTTTAATATTGGATTTGTATATTGTATTGTTTGTTGTGAGCCACTCTGAGTCCTCGGAGAGGGACGGCATACAAATCTAATAAATTATTATTATTATTATTATTATTATTATTAGTAGTAGTAGTAGTAGTAGTAGTAGTAAACCACTCATGCAATTTTACCCAAGAAAACCATATGGAAATACAAGATTGAGCAACTCTTAGTGCAGTGCTAAAAATGTCCCCTTCAAATGCGATGACACCCAACAAGCTGAGGGAAGGTAGAGGCTCTTTCAGAGCAGAATGCAGTTTTGATGAAATTGCATACAGACAGCACGTTGAACAACTAGCCTCATGGTCCAAACGGAAAAATCTGGAACTGAATACCATATTTTTCAGAGTATAAGACGCACATTAGTTTTTGTTATTGTATAAAATAATAATATGGTGGAACTACACATACGTATGATTTTAGACCGATGTCATATATGTATGTATGTATGTATGTATGTATGTATGTATGTATGTATATGTCTGTTCACCCTAGAACAAGGACAGAAGCACCAGCCTGAAGATGACGAGTGGGACCTTGTCGAAACGTCGACAGAAATTTCCAAATCCTACACGGGAAGAAACCCGAATATGCCAAGACTGTCATATATATATATATATATGTGTGTGTGTGTGTGTGTGTGTTCAAATTCAGCAAAAAAACATGTGACATATATATATATATATATATATATATATATATATATATATGTCACTTTTTTTTTTTTGCTGAATTTGAAAATTAAGGGAGACTAGGATAGATCTATTTCGGCCTTATTTTGGCCTCATCAGCTAGCCATACCCTAACTGGGACTTGAACCTGCAACCTTTGCCTTGTAAGGCAGAGAATTAACCTCTAGGCTACAGTATCCAATCCCTTCAGCTCTGCGCCAGGGAAGGGTTACATATTTTTGTGTCGAATCACCCTGGTGTATTGAAGGAACATCACAGCTCCTATTTTTGCCTCTCAGCCCAACCCAGGGCCATTTCCAAGGCAGTTAATTTTATTGATAGCCGACATATATATATATATATGGAGGGAAGGAAGGGTGTGGACCTGTGACATGGGCAATGAGCAAATTGTGCAGCATTATATAAAATCAACTGTCTTCAATGGGGAACTTCAATAAAAATATTTTTTTTTAAAGAGACTGGAAAGATTTTTTGAATTGGCTGCTACTTTATCTTTATTTGTAGTTTCATATACAGTATACTAAGATAATGTTTAATGCTTAAAAATGCAGTGTGTGAATGATTAAATTTCCTTGAGGTGAAAAGCAGGGTCAGAAAATTAAATTCCTGTTTAAGGTACAAGCTGGAAAGAGAAGGCCGTTCTCTCATCTAGGCCAAACAGTCAAGTGAAGTAATTCACTTTAGAATACAGTAGTCCCTCACCGTAGTCCCTCACCTATCGCTGGTGTTACGTTCCAGACCTGGCCGCGATAGGTGAAATCCGCGATGGGGAATTTCTCCTCCTTCCCACCAGTTCCGGATGCCTGGAGGCGAGCAACGGCCGGCTAACCTTCCCCCCCCACTACTACTTACTCTGCGCCTGAGGAAAAGAAGGGGAGGGGGCAAAAGAATCGCCGCCCCTGAGCATTCCTGACCCACTGCTATTCTTTGCAGCAGTTCGGCCAAACGTTGTCTTTTTTGCCTTGCCCCGGCTGGAAAGTCCCTGGTGAGCTGCCCCAGCTAGTTCTTTATTTTTCTCTCTCTCTATTTTCTTTTCTTTTTTCCCCCCCTCCACCCGCCCAGCACTTCCTCTCCCGCCCTCGAGCCCAGTCTGGAAATCCCTGCTGTGTCGCATTCCTTTCTTTGCTCGCGCTCACTCGTTCGCGCGCTGCCGGGAGCACTTTCTACAACCCCAAGCACACCGCCGCCGCCGCCAACCACTAAGCGCGCCTCCAAAGACTGCCTTCTCAGCACTGGCGAGGCGGGTTGAACGAGGGGACGGGCCTCCGACGAAGCTCAGTCCCCGCCCCGCTCATCATTCACCCAGCCGCAGGCTGGTTGGCTTGTCTTGCCATTCCAAACTTCTAAGCGCCGTATCTGTGCCAACGCTGACTTCAAAACCCGCAATGAAGTGAAGCCGTGGTGGGTGAAGCGCGATATAGCGAGGGACTACTGTAGAAGCTTTAAAATAGAAGAGATTCAATGTTTACTCAGCCAAGAGGACTGAACTTGTTTGGTGGAACTCAACAGTAGGTTCTAAATCCTGTTGATATTGGTTCTCTCTCTCTCTCTCTCTCACACACACACACACACACAGACACACACACGTGTCCTGGGAGGATAGGTGGAGACTCCTGATGCAACCACCGGTTCCCCAAACTGGGCCAAACTGGGAGCAATCCACTGCTGGTGGAATTTAGTCCCAACTTACGTATGCATGGAATTGCATATTTCTTCTACGGCAAATAACTCCGAATGCATCCAAGTGGTTCCCTCACAGATGCATCCCAGCCATTGGTCTTCATGATAGTAGAATTAGATTAAGATGCAAGAAGAAGTGATGATAGGGTTAACTATGATGTATTGAATAAAAACTAAGACAAATGAGGGTAAATACAGTAGTACCTCTACTTAAGAACACCTCTACTTAAGAACTTTTCTAGATCAGAACCGAGTGTTCAAGTTTTTTTTGCCTCTTCTTAAGAACCATTTTCTACTTAAGAACCTGAGCCCGGACAAATCTCCTAGGAAATTTGAGAATGGCACGAAGACCCGGCCAGTTTCCTACCATTCCCCCTTTAATCCCGGCCATCACGGGGTTTTCTGGGCTGTCAGAAAAGCCTTTTGGTGACGCTCCCCCTATCGCCTGCCTGGGTTTCTCTCTTTGGCGCAGTGTATGGAAGGCAGCCTTGTGCTGGGTGTATGTGATGTGCATACTCCTCCTCGCTGCCTCAGAGTCCCTCTTTTTTTTTTAAAGCCTTATAATTTCGGATTTTTTTCATTCCCCTCACCTCACCTTCTTCCTTCAGCAGTGACTGTCCTCCTCCTCTTCTTCCTCCTCCTCCTCCCACCCCAAATTCCGAGCTTTTATTTCTTTCCTAATGGGTTTGCACGCATTATTTGCTTTTACGTTGATTCCTATGGGAAAAATTGCTTCTACTTACAAACTTTTCTGTGTTCTGGTCACAGAACAAATTAAGTTCTTAAGTAGAGGTACCACTGTATATATGTCTGAGGGTAATGTTGTAGGATCCAATCTGGGTCAGTCTTCAGGAGCAGAGGTTTAATCTTCCACCCTTTCACAGTCATGTTGGAGCCCATTCCCACAGAACGTCTCTGGCGCCAGAATGTGCCTCTGTACATTATTATTTGCATCCCCATTGAGTGTTGAAATGTTGAAAGCTGGCTGATGTTGCCTCACCTAACGATTCAGTGATGACAGCAACTGAGATTGCAGCAGATGTTGTAGCTAAGTGATACTATCTTGTTTTACAATTGCATTGCTCAATGATGGAAAGTCCCGTCCCGATTGCCAATATGAGTCAAGGATGTCCTGCAGTACAATACACTGAGCTATAAACTAGCTATTTGGACCATGTTTTTAAAATATATAGCAGGGGCCTCAAACTCAATTTCATTGAGGGCCACATCAGGACTGTGATTGACCTCGGGGTGGTGGTAGCCAACTGGGTAGGGGTGGCCAACTGGGTGGTGTGGCCAACTGAGTGGGTATGGCCAACTTGACACCACTCCCCAAACTACTAGAATGTTTCCTCTTTGTACTGGCTGGATTGGGCAAAGCCTTACACACCAGATGTTTCCTCTGCACATTGGCTAAACCAGGCGGAAGCCATGCTGGCCTGATATTTCCTGTTTGCATTGGGTAGATCTGGCTGAAGTGACACGGGCTCGCCCCTTACATATTTCAGGATGGCCCTGTGGGCTGGATCCAACCACATTGCAGGCCAGATTCGGCCTGTGGCCTTGTGTTTGACACTCCTAATGTATAGAAATAGCAATAGCACTTAAGACTTATATACTGCTTCATAGTGCTTTACAACCCTCTCTCAGCGGTTTACAGGATCAACATATTGGTACCAACAACTTGGGTCCTCATTTTATCGACCTCGGAAGGATGGAAGGCTAAGTCAACCTTGAGCTAGTAAACCTCGAACTGCTGAGCTGCAGGCAAGCAGCAGAATTAGCCTGCAATACTGCATCTAAGCAGTGAGCCACCACGGCTCAAAATGAAGCTAAAATGCAGCTGGGCTTGCAAGTCACACTTTCCAGTAATAAACTTACAGATAGTTTCTTCAGGTCTGAGCACACAGTGCCGAATCAAAATGTTCACCACATGAACATGAGGATGCTGTGATGGTCGTAAGTGTGAAAAATTGTCATGTCACTTTTTGCAGTGCAGTTGCAATTTTAAATAGTCACTAAGTGAGGAGTACCTGCATATTTTGGGGAGACTGGTGTAACTTCTTCAAAGGGTGACCCTCCAAGGGAACTATTTAAGGCAGCAGTAGTGACTGCAGTACAAACTTCTATAATATCATTGTTGGAGTTTTTGGCTGCACCAAAGATGGTATTCAGCTAGTTTGCACTTGGTCACGAAAACTGTTGGTTGAAATTTGGCAAATGTCATCAAACCAGTAGTGCTGGCTGGCTGGTCACATCCCAGAACCGGTTCCCCGGTCACCGCTCACTCGCCCTGCCCATCATCATCATCATCATCATCATCATCATCATCATTATCATAATTTATTGGATTTGTATGCCGCCCCTCTCCGTAGACTCGGAGCGATCATGTTCATCACCACCATGTTTTCTGCATACATGCATCCCATTCAGTGAAGCGCTGCAAAAAAAAATTACTACCACACTGTGGGCATGTCTTATTTTGTGGGTGTGATTTGCCGACCATGTGACAAGGTGGGAGTGGCTTGACGATCATGTGACCGGGGAGTAGCTTAAAGGTCATATGACTGGCTAAAGGTGGACAACTTGATGTTATTCACGTCAAGGGTTTGGGTTAGAGTTAGGGTGCCTGGCCTCTCCCCGCCTCAAAGAGATACTATTTCCCTATCTATTTACTATTACTGAACATCCAAAATATACTATTTAATTCCATGTATATATGTCATATGTATACATACATATTACACATAGGCATGCAAAAATATACATTACCTACTATATAAACTGTATGTGTATGCACACACACACACAGAGCTCTTCTAAAATTATAGACATTCAACCTCATTTACTGTGATAGGAAAAACATACCCAGAGCCCAGAAGGGAAAAAAATTAAAAAAAGATGGTGACCCCAGGAAGTGATGTCACCAGTAGGCACCTACCCGTACTGCATACCTGACTGTACCTTTTTATGTGATCTCTGGTACTTTTTGGCAGCCTGTGGCCAGGAAGTCTTTGCCAGCAGTGGTGAATGGCTGGGGACCACCAAAAACTCTGGTCAGCTTGCCTTCCAGACTCTGAACCAGACGCCGTGGAAGGTAAGCAGCCCAAACAAAGAGGCGATGTTGGGGGAGGAAGCGGGGTTAGGGCTGGAACTGCTAAAGGAGAGGAAATGGGGGCGACTAGTGAAGGGAGGGTGGGAGTAAAAAGGTGGAAATTCCAAAAATTCTCCTACCTTTTCCTATGGGCTTGGCTAGGTGAGGGGTGGTCATGTGACTGAGTGGGCATGAGTGTGAGGGACATCAAGTTGGCCACGCCCACTCAGTCACATGCCCCCCACCTAGACACACCCACCAAACTGGGAGCAACATTTTTTGATAACCGCCATATGCCGCGCCGTGTGGATACTTCAGACAGCTGCAATGATGTAAATGTCATCATCTTTGGAGTTTCTCATAAAATATGTTGCACAGCAGAATAAGTTCCACATGATAGTGGAAGCTTTCTAGAGAATTGAAAAGGTCCTGTGGGTCAACCCTGTTCCGACGAGACCCGAGTTGGGAAACAGCAGTGCAGAAGATGCCTACTACATTCCTACATGCCTACATATGAATGGTATGATTGTATTATAATCAACTGGAATCAACTCCCCCCAGAGATTCGAATTGCCCCCACCCTCCCTGTCTTCCGCAAGATTCATTCATTTATTTTATTTATTTATTTGTCAAACAAGTATAGTATTATAGTACATATTAACATAAGATAACATAATATAAGTAGAACATAGTAATAGAAAGGATAATAAGATAGTAGGACATGGACATTAGACACATAAGTGCACTTATGCACGCCCCTTACAGACCTCTTAGAAAAGGAGAGAGGTCAATTGTAGGTAATGTAAGGTTGAAGATTTTGGGGTTGGGGGAAGCAACAACAGAGTCAGGTAATGAGTTCCAGGCAGTGACCACTCTATTGCTGAAATCGTATTTTCTGCAGTCAAGTTTGGAGAGATTTACATTCAGTTTGTATCTATTACGTGCTCTTGTATTGTTGTTGTTAAAGGTGAAGTAGTCACTGACAGGGAGTACATTATGATGTATGATTTTATGAACAACAGTTAAATCAGTTCGGAGACGATGTAGTTGTAATTTTTCTAGATTTAGTATTTGAAGTCTGGAGGAGTAGGGTATTTCTGGATTCCTTCGATTGTATTAATATCTGATATGCAGTGTGGATTCCACACAGGTGAGCTATATTCTAGATAAGGTCTGATGAATGTTTTGTATGCTCTAGTTAATAAATCAGTGTTTCTAGAGAAGAAGCTACGTAAGATTAGGTTTACAATTCTTAAAGCCTTTTTGCCAATGCTGTTACAGTGGGCTCTAGCACCTAGGTCATTGGAAATGAGTACTCCAAGGTCTTTGACTGAGTGAGGGTCCTCTGTTAGTTCAGTTTTACCAAGTATGTATTTAGTATTTGGATTCTTTTTACCCATGTGTAGGATGGAGCATTTGTTGGTAGAGATTTGAAGTTGCCAATTGGTAGACCATTCAGCTACATGGTCAAGGTCCTTTTGAAGGGTAGAAGTATTGTCAGTAGTATTAAATAGTTTAACATCATCAGCAAAGAGAACACAATTGCTTGTCATGTTGTCACAGAGATCATTTAGGTAGAGTATAAAGAGAGTAGGTCCTAAAACACTGCCTTGTGGGACACCACTGTTAACTGGAGCAGGATTACATATGGCATTACCTATTTTGACCACTTGTTGTCTGTTGGACAGAAACGCTGAGATCCAGAAATGCCATAGGATTTTAGTTTCAGAAGTTTGTCATGAACTACTGAGTCAAAGGCTTTGCAAAAGTCTATATAGATTGCATCTATTGATCTACCCTGATCAAGTTGGGTAGTCCATATGTTTTTACAGTGTAAGAGTTGTAGGTTGCAGGATATTTTTTTCCTGAAACCAAATTGTTTGTTGAAAAGTAGGTTATTAGTTTCAAGATGAAGTGTAATGGATTGGTTTATGATGGATTCCATGACTTTGCAAGTGACACAACTCAGGGAGATTGGTCTGTAGTTTTCAACGTTGCTTGGATCACCTTTTTTGAAGATAGGGATGACTGTGGCTACAGACCAGAGTTTAGGTAGGGAGCTAGTTGTAGAAGATATTTTGAAAATTATGCTTAGGGGTTCAGCCAGTGTTGAGGAGAGCTTTTTAAAGAAATGCACATAGTCTGTCTGGTCCGATAGAAAGGGAAGGTTTTAGGTTGTGTAATGATTTTGTAACATTTTCCTCTGTAAATTCAATTTGTGTTAGATCATTGAAGTTAGTGGAGTTGCGACTAGGAAATGCTGGGCATGAGCCATTGCTGTTAACAAAGACAGAGCTGAAGAATGTGTTAAAGAGGTTGGCTTTAATTGTTTCATTGTTATACTCTTTATCATTAGGTCCTTTAAGGGGTGGGATGGATCTAGAGTGTTTGAGTTTATTGTTTACAAAGTTATAGAAGGCACAAGCTGATTTTGTACGTAGGAAGTTTTCTTCTTGATTAATGTGATAGTTGGTACATTCAGTCTTTATTTGGTGACATACATTTTTATAGTGGTTTTTAAAGTTTGCAACATGGCCTGTTTTATTTTTACGCCAGAGTAAAAAAAATTTGGATTGTAGCTTTCTTATTTTTATGGGTAATTTATTTTTCTTGGTGAATATTAGAGGTACATATAATTTTATGACTCTTTAGATCTTGAGCAAAAATATATTGTAATAGTCATCTACAGTGATACAGCCAGAGAATATTGTGGTCCAGTCAAGAGATGAGAGATAAGATTCTATGTTTTCATAATTGGCCTTTTTAAAGTTGTAATTGGTTGTCTTGTTCTTGGGGTTGTTTATTTGAGGAAGTACATTGAGGCAAAGGTCGATTGTGCTGTGGTCGCTGTTGGAAAAGGGTTCTCTTACTTTGAGTCCATAAATTGAGTGTAAACTGTTGCAGAAGATGAGGTCTAGGCAGTTGTTGAGTCTGGTGTTGTGTGTAACTAGTTGCACTAGTCCTAGACTAGTGATAGCATTGTAGAGGGTTGAGTGGATGGGTTCAGTTATGCATTCATTTAGGGACCAGTTAATATGTGGTAAGTTTAAATCGCCAAGAAATATAAGAAGATGTTGATAGGAGGTTGCCCATGTTAATAGTGTGATTAGCTTGTTCGCATGTGAGATGTCGTATTCAGGGGCTCTGTAACATAGGAAGAATCGGAGTATGGTGACTGAGGTTAGTTCACATATGATGGTTTCTGGAAGGTAAAGATCTTGTTGAACTTGAATTTCCTTTAGGTTGAGTGATTTTTTATAGAAGATTGCAACTCCACCTCCTCTTCGGGTTTTGCGGTCAGATCGGAAAATGTGGTAGTCATTAATTGTAATAGTGGAGTTAGAGAGTGATATGTTTAACCATGTTTTGCATATAAATATGTCGTATTTGGCAGTTTTTAGTAAGGTAAGGAGCTCGAGTATTTTGTTAGCAATGCTTCTTGAGTTTATTAGTTTACATTTAATGTTAGAAGTGGTTGATGATGAGGAAGTAAGGGGCGTGCATCCCTAGTCTTGGTTGATTGGGAGTTGGTCCTGGTTAAAGACTCAGCTATGCCGCTAGGCATGGGGAGATTAACTCCCCCCTCTTCTGACTAGCGCTTGAGAATGGTATGACTGTGTTGTATTGATTGTTTTTAATATTAAGGGGTTTTAATTCTATTTTTATTCATTAGATTTGTATTACTGTTATGGTATTTGTTATTGTTGTGAACTGCCCCGAGCAGTGTTCCCTCTAATTTTTTTGGGGGGTGGGCGGAAAAGTATAGTTCGGGACTGGGCGGCACAGAAAAAATAAATAAATAAATAAATAAATAAATACTGTGTGTCTATAACAGTGAGCTCATAATAGGGCAACTCTATCAATATCAAAATGCCACTTAAATAGTTGAGCTAGTTTCAAACTAGATTTTGATTTTCTTTCTCTCTTCCTTACTCCCATTCTTTTTCTTTTCTCTTTTCCTTCCTCTCTTTTTTCTATCTGTTTCTCTCTCTTCCTCTCTTTCTCTCTCTCTCCTTCCCTCTCACTCTTTCCCTCTCGGCTTCTGGGCAGATTTGGAAAACTCTGAGTTGATGATGATTTTTAAGTGAGCGATTGCTCACTGCTCAGCTTAGAGGGAACTATGGCCCCGAGTCTTCGGAGAGCGGCGGCATACAAATCTAATAAATAATAATAATTATTATTATTGTTGTTGTTGTTGTTTGTTGTTGTTGTTGTTGTTATTATTATTATTATTATTAGGTTCTAAATGATGGGTTTTTTTAAAGGTTTTTGTTTTCTTTTTAAATATTGGATTTGTTGTGAGCTGGTTCGAGTCACTGGTGAGATTACAAATCTAATAAATTAAATTAAATTAAATTAATTCCGTCATTCACGCTCTGTAAGTTTGGAATGGGGGATGGTTGGGTGGATGTATGGGTGCCAATAGGAAGTCTGAGTGAGTTGCATAATTTACAGTTGAGTCAACTGTAGTTTCCTGACTTGGTTTCTCAATCAACAATAGAATAACAGAGTTGGAAGAGTCTATATAAATCACCGAGTCCAACTGCTCAAGTAGGCGACTCTATACCAGAATCATGTGTGAGGGCATGTGAGGCCCTATGTCAGCTCCACCAGCTGAATTTCACCATTTTGATCATTTTCACTCTTCCCAGGGTTTAAGAAAACTTCCTGAACTCTGGTGACAGCAAAAAATGGCCCAAATGACCAACACGAAGTTTGTCAGGGACATGGAGATGTGTGCACATCTCAATTTTTTCTACCAGGCGGCATACCGGACCATTCATGGTGCATCCCAGTACTAGTCCTCCTCTTCAGTAGACTAGCTACCGTGTTTCCCCGAAAGTAAGACAGTGTCTTACTTTCTTTTTACCCCCAAAAGCCCCACTATGTCTTACTTTCGGGGTATGTCTTACATTGGAAAAAAATTGAAAGGGTCGCGTTCCCGAAGGCATCTCCCCAGAGTCCAGAAGGGCAGTCGCGGGACAGGAGCCTCGTGAGCCCTTTTCCAAGTTCAACCTCAGGGCTCCAAGCGGCGTGCACGCGTGGAGCCACAGACGCGTGTCGGGGAAGCGTGTGTCTGGAGGGGAGGAGCCGCTCTGTGCAGTTGGGCAGCCCCACCTGCCTGCCGGAAAGGAGGCGGGCGAAGGAGGGCGCAGCTCCGGCCGCTCGCCTCGGAGCTGGTCGGCCTCGCTGGCCGCTTGCAGCCGAGCCTCGGCAGGACTCGGTTGCTGGGACCAGCGCCTTCACTGCAAGCCGCCGCCTGTTCGGCTCGCTTCGGACCAGCGCCGTCCTTCGCTTTGCCAAGCCGGGGAAGAGGCGGTGGCGCTGCGGCGAGGCGAAGGCGAGGGGCGCGCGGGGAGCTTGGAAGCGACGTCATCGGGCTCCCCCCCGGCAATACCCCCGTGTTTCCCCGAAAGTAAGACATATGTCTTACTTTCGGGGTACGGCTTATATTAGCCGACCCCCCTGAAACCCCCGATACGTCTTACAATCGGGGGTGTCTTACTATCGGGGAAACAGGGTATGCCCAGTTCCTGCAACTGTTCTTCATGTTTTAGTCTCCATTCCTCTAATCATCTTTATTGCTCTTCTCTGCACTATTTTTAAAGTCTCAACATCTTTTTTTATAGTGTGGTGACATAGAAACAGAGAAGATTGACGGCAGAAAAAGACCTCATGGTCCATCTAGTCTGCCCTTATTTCCTGTATTTTATCTTAGGATGGATTTATGTTTATCCCAGGCATGTTTAAATTCAGTTACTGTGGATTTACCAACCACTTCTGCTGGAAGTTTGTTCCAAGCATCTACTACTCTTTCAGTAAAATAAAATTTTCTCACGTTACTTCTAATCTTTCCCCCAACTAACCTCAGATTCTGTTCTTGTGTTCACTTTCCTATTAAAAACACTTCTTCCTGAACCTTATTTATTTTATTTATTTATTGTTAGAGTTGAAAGGGACCATGCAGGTCCCTTTAACCCTTTAACATATTTAAATGTTTCGATCATGTCCCCCCTTTCCCTTTTGTCCTCCAGACTAAACGTCTCGCTTAGCAAGAAAAATTTTAGGCTCAATTGTGGTCATACGTTGAGGACTACCTATATTTATACCACTAAACCTAAGAGTTTCCCTCCAGTGCCTTGAATTCTACACTTCACTCTTTGGAGGTCCCTTGTGCAAAGAACTACCGTAGACAGGTAATGTCCAAAGGTGCCTTTTCAGGAAGCAACTGGAATTTCTTGTTTTTTCTTTGGAGAATGGTGGAGACTTTTAACTATGCAATTTGGGATGAACACCCTCTGAATGGGGTGGGAGTATGAACAGATTTCCGGGGGGGGGGAATGCAGACTATAAGAACCATTAGCATTATTCAGGTGACCTTGAGGATACAGCTAAATATCCAAGTGCTTCAACGACCATCAAAAAGGATGCAAATGACTAGATGTCTGCAAGGAATATAAATCCTTCCTTTCCCCACTGTCCTGTCAGAGCCGAAGAAGCTTCTTGGGTGAGAAGGAAAATATCTTCAAAGGAAAAAAACAAGAAAGTCCAGTTGCCTCTTGAAAAAGCACTTTTAGGACAACCATGACCTGGATACCTCAGGATTTATAGAGACTATTAGAGATGTGATGCTTAAGATTCACCAGGAGGTCTTGGCACATCTTACTAAGAGAATTGACTACTGGGTGATAGAATTAAATACGAGGGTCGCCCAGAAAGTAATGCACCATATTTTTTTCTTCAAAAATTATTTATTGAACACAATGAAGCTTACACGCAAGAAAGAATGATGTTTCTTCTACACTCCCTATTTTTCCACATAATCTCCGTCCCGTTCTATGGCCTTCCTCCAGCTAGACAGAAGGGCGTGTATGCCCTGTCGGTACCACTCCTTGTTCTGGTCACAAAGCCAATTCTACACTGTAATGGCCTCACCCTCTGGGCCCAGCAACTACCGTGTTTCCCTGAAAATAAGACAGCGTCTTATATTAATTTTTTCTCTCAAAGATGTGCTACGTCTTATTTTCAGGGGATGTCTTATTTTTTTCTCCAGTGAATTGTATCCTGTAGCAAAAACTTTGTATCCTGCAGCAAAAACGCATCCAAACATGCAGCCGCATGTTGGATGCGTGTTGGATGTGTTTTGAATCTGATTGATGCAGTGTTTAGGGATGCAATTTATGGACAGCAGTGTTATATATGTTCTGTTTGGGAATGCTGTGAAATGAAATGTCTCCTACGTCTTACTTTCACGGGATGCCTTATATTAGGCAATTCTACGAAATCTCTCCTATGTCTTACTTTCGGGGTGACTTATCTTCGGGGAAACAGGGTAACCGTACTTCTGTCGACTGCAGATTCTCCATAAACTGTATACAAATGTTTGTGAATGTTCCCAACAGTTTTTTTGCCTGCAGTGAGAAATTCAATAATGACACACTGCTTGCAACGTACATCACTTACAGACGCCATTTCGAAACACTGCTGCAGGTACGCTGTCTAAAGAAACCCAAAATTTACACACGCACTCCTGACAATTCAAATAATGAACAATGGTACCTCATCATACAAACTTAATTGGTTCCAGGAGGTTCGTAAGGTGAAAAGTTTGTAAGATGAAACAATGTTTCCCATAGGAATCAATGTAAAAGCAAATAATGCGTGCAAATCCTTCAGGAAAATCCCAAACTTTAGAAGGGAGGCGAACAGAGGGCAGGGAGGAGCAGCTAAAGGGGGCGGGTGGAAGAAGCAAGGCTAGGCTAAAGGGTGAGTGGGAAGGAAGAAAGGCAAGGGGGGCGCCCCTCCCTTTTCTTTCTTCAAAAGACACCGTTTCAGTTATAATAATAATAATAATAATAATAATAATAATTTATTAGATTTGTATGCCGCCCCTCTCCGAAGACTCGGGGCGGCTCACAACGATAAAAACAATATTATACTGGCACAAATCTAATATTAAAAAAAACCCTAAAAACCCTATCATAATTAAAAACCAAACAACACATACATACCAAACATAAATTATAATAAGCCTGGGGGAAAGGTGTCTCAAATCCCCCATGCCTGGAGGTATAGGTGGGTGTTAAGTAGTTTACGGAAGATAAGGAGGGTGGGAGCAGTTGATTCCAGAGGGCCGGGGCTGCCACAGAGAAGGCTCTTCCCCTGGGGCCCGCCAGACGACATTGTTTAGTCGACGGGACCCGGAGAAGGCCAACTCTGTGGGACCTTATCGGCCGCTGGGATTCGTGCGGTAGCAGGCGGTTCCGGAGGTACTGTGGTCCAATGCCATGTAGGGCTTTAAAGGTCATGACCAACACTTTGAATTGTGACCAGAAACTGATCGGCAGCCAATGCAGGCCACGGAGTGTTGTAGATACGTGGGCGAATCTGGGAAGCCCCACGTTGGCTCTCGCGGCCACATTCTGCACGATCTGGAGTTTCCGAACACTTTTCAAAGGTAGCCCCATGTAGAGAGCGTTGCAGTAATCGAACCTCGAGGAGATAAGGGCATGAGTGACTGTGAGCAATGACTCCCTGTCCAAATAGGACCGCAACTGGTGCACCAGGCGAACCTGGGCAAACGCCCTCCTCGCCACAGCCGAAAGATGATATTCCAATGTCACCTGTGGATTGAGGAGGATGCCCAAGTTGCGCACCCTCTCTGAGGGGGTCAATAGTTCCCCCCCCAGGGTAATGGACGGACAGATGGAATTGTCCTTGGGAGGCAATACCCACAGCCACTCCGTCTTGTCTGGGTTGAGTTTGAGTTTGTTGACACCCATCCAGTCCCCAACAGCCTCCAGGCACCGGCACATCACTTCCACTGCTTCATTGACTGGACATGGGGTGGAGATGTACAACTGGGTATCATCCGCATATTGATGATACCTCACCCCATGCCCTTGGATGATCTCACCCAGCGGTTTCATGTAGATATTAAATAGCAGGGGGGAGGGGACCAACCCCTGAGGCACCCCACAAGGGAGAAACCTAGAGGTCGACCTCTGACCCCCCACTAACACCGACTGCGACTGACCGTAGAGGTTATGAGGAGAACCACTGGAGAACAGTGCCTCCCACTCCCAGCCCCTCCAGTCGGCGCAGAAGGATACCATGGTCGATGGTATCGAAAGCTGCTGAGAGGTCAAGAAGCACCAGGACAGAGGACAAGCCCCTGTCCCGGGCCCGCCAGAGATCATCCATCAACGCGACCAAAGCAGTTTCCATGCTGTAACCGGGCCTGAAACCCGACTGTTGAGGCCCTAGATAATCGGCTTCTTCCAAGGACCGCTGAAGTTGGAGCGCTACCACCTTCTCAACAACCTTCCCCATAAAGGGAAGGTTGGAGACTGGGCAGTAGTTATTAAGCACGGCTGGGTCCAGGGAAGGCTTCTTGAGGAGGAGGCGCACAAGTGCCTCCTTATAAGGAGCTGGGAAGGACCCCCTCCCCAAGGAGGCGGTGACAATCTCCTGGACCCAGCTCCGTGTCACCTCTCGACTGGCCAAAACCAACCAAGAGGGACACGGATCCAGTAAACAGGTGGCAGAACTCACAGCTCCAATGGCCTTGTCCACTTCATCAGGTGTCACCAAGTCAAACTCCTCCCAGACAGATGGACAAAGACGTTTAGCCCCAGTCGCCTTGACTGACTCATTGTCAGCCGATACTGCTATGCAATTGGAGTCGAGTTCCGCTCGGATCCGAGCGACTTTATCAGTGAAAAACGAGTTAAATTCTCGGCACTGCCCTGCAAGGGTTCCCCAACTCCCCCCTGATTTAGAAGGGAGTGGGTCACCCTAAACAGAGCAGCCGGGCGGGATTCCGCTGATGCAATCAAGGCGGCATGGTACGCGCATCTTGCCACCTTGAGCGCCACTTTGTAAGTCTTAATAAAAGCTCTTACAAGTGTTCGATCGGATTCGGACTTACTCTTCCTCCATCGCTTCTCTAGATGTCTCTTCTGGTGTTTCAACTCCCGGAGCTCCTCGTTGAACCATGAGGCTCTACGGGGTCTAGTGCCACAGAGAGGTCGCAGTGGCGCAATTCGGTCAAGAGCCTCCGCTGCAGCCTTGTTCCAGGCCTCAGCAAGAGACTTTGCTGAGCTGTGGACGAGCGAATCTGGTAAAACCCCAAGCGCCTTCTGAAAGCCCTCAGGGTCCATCAGGCGTCTGGGGCGGAACCTCCTAATCGGTTCCGCCTCCCTGTGGGGGAGGATTGGAGCCAGGAAGTTAAGCCGCAGTAGAAAATGGTCTGACCATGACAAAGGCAATGCTTCTAAGCCCCTTAGTCTCAGACCACTATTCAATTGCTCCGAGAGAAATACCATGTCGGGTGTGTGTCCACCCTCGTGAGTCGGACCCTGAACTACTTGAGTCAGGTCCATGGCTGTCATGGTGGCCATAAACTCCTGTGCTAATCCTGAGGAACCGCCGAGCGACTGCAGATTGAAGTCCCCCAGGACAATGAGTCCGGGGAACTCCACCGCCAACCCGTCCACCTCTTCGAGTAGCACAGGCAGGGCTGTTGACACACAGCTGGGAGGCAGGTACGTGAGTAACAAGCCCACCTGAACCCCTAAGTCCAACTTCACCAGGAGTGACTCGTAACCTGCGATCTCAGGAGCAACAAGTCTATGCAGATGGAGGCTCTCCCTGGCTACAATAGCCACTCCTCCCCCCCCTTCCCTGGGGTTGAGGCTGGTGCCATATCTGAAACCCGGCTGGACATATTTTCGAGAGAGGCACCCCTCCCTCTGGGCCCAGCCAGGTTTCAGTAACACATGCCAGATCGGCCTCCTCATCCAGGATCAAATCCCGGATGAGGAGAGCTTTATTCACGACCGATCTGGCATTGAGTAGCAGCAGCTTGAGCCCAGGGCCCGGATTACACTCGTCACCAGGGTCCCGGGTTGAGCTCATGGGGCCGGAACAAGGGATCGCTTTTAGGCAGCGATCTCTTTTTCCTCCAGAACGGCTCGCCCCGTGACTCCCGCCATATCTACCTCTCCCCAGCACAACCGGAATATTCTGTTCCTTTGCAAGCAGGTTGTCCTCTGCAAAATGTTTCCTCCCCCAAGCTGCCCCTTCCTCCTCCCTTTTCTTTCTTAAAAAGACACCCTTTCAGTTTCTTTGCAAGCACGTTGTTCTCTGCAAAATGTTTCCTCCCCCAAGCTGCCCCTCCCTTTTCTTTCTTCAAAAAAGGGGGGGGGAAAGAAATCCCTTCATCCCAGCAGCAGCTGCTTGGGTTCGTAAGGTGAAAATAGTTCGGAAGAAGAAGCAAAAAAATCTTAAACACCGGGTTCGTATCTTGAAAAGTTTGTTAGAAGAGGCGTTCGTAAGATGAGGTACCACTGTATATCTATTAACTGTTCAGAAGAGTTTCTTTTCCTCCTGAAACATTTCGTTTGTTTACATATTTATGTCTCGCTGATCTTGTTATCCTGAGGTTTCAAAAGTCTAAAAACCCTGCCTCAAACCTCAGTGCTGCTTTAGCAACTGAAGAGTCTTGTTACTTCCACATTGTAGTATGGGACATTGAGATCTTATCTATTTACCAGCTGCATAAAGTCAACACCTAGGAATCTTTACAGAAGGCCCTGCAGCATTTAGGAGAGCTCTGCTGGTAAAACCAAGTGACGGTAGAGGAAATCAGCGTACCGGGATCTGTACCTTTTCCTAACTATATTCCAGTCTCCTATTTCTGTTTTACATGAATTGCAAAAACTGATTTACATAAAGATGGCATGCCTCAGACAAGTTTGATCCAGAGTATTTTGCCAGTTTTGGTCAACAGTTCAGTGAGATTTTCTCACTGATAAAACACTGTGCAAATCATAGTTCCCTCTAAAGCTGAGCAGTGAGCAATCGCTCACTTAAAAATCATCATCAACTCAGAGTTTTCCAAACCTGCCCAGAAGCCGAGAGGGAAAGAGTGAGAGGGAAGGAGAGAGAGAGGAAGAGAGAGAAACAGATAGAAAAAAGAGAGGAAGGAAAAGAGAAAGAAAAAGAATGGGAGTAAGGAAGAGAGAAAGAAAATCAAAATCTAGTTTGCAACTAGCTCAACTATTTAAGTGGCATTTTGATATTGATAGAGTTGCCCTATTATGAGCTCACTGTTATAGACACGTAGTACAGTATTTTATTTTGAAATTCTCTGAGGCAAAACAGGGTGGGTTTTTTATTTGTTTGTTTGTTTGTTTATTTACCGTATTTATTATTTCTGTGCCGCCCAGTCCCGAAGGGACTGCCGCTCAGACACTATACTTTTCCGCCCCCCCCCAAAAAAAATTAGAGGGAACACTGGTGCAAATACCATTTTTTAAAAAAAAATCAAAAGAAATAACATGATAGATAAACACAGGGGGACCCTTTCTTATTTAAGAGATTGTGAATGAGGGAAGCCCAGAAATAACTAAACACATTTTCTCCTCTAAGCTGGGGCACACACAGAGAGAAGGTTCATCCTTCTACCAACACCCACCTCAGTCTGAGCAATAAATAACCAAAGCAAACAATTATATTGCCACGTGTTGTGAAAAGCCATAAACCTCTCCCTCATTCCTGACAGGAAAAGAAGATAAACAACCAGTCAAAATAAATAAAACTGCTCACCCAGGCCACCCAAACCTTAACCATTTGGAATTCTGGGTCTATTTATTCCTATTTATTTATTTATCATTCCCAAGTTGTTCCTGTTCTTGCTTCCAACAACTCAGATCTAATGTCTTTATTTATTTATTTATTTATTTATTTATTTATTTATTTATTTATTCATTTGTCCAATACACAAATACATAGGAAGAAAAATAGACATGTAGTAATATATATAAGGGTAAAGTGAACTTAGAGGAGAGGATATATGAAAGAAAGAATATATATATAATAAGTGAGAGAAAGGAAAGACAATTGGACAGGGGACGAAAGGCACACCAGTGCACTTATGTACACCCCTTACTGGCCTCTTAGGAACCTGGAGAGGTCAATTGTGGAGAGTCTAAGGGAGAAATGTTGGGGGTTAGGAGTTGACACAATTGAGTCTGGCAATGAGTTCCACGCTTCGATAACTCGATTGTTGAAATCATATCTTTTACAGTGAAGTTTGGAGCGGTTCATATTAAGTTTGAATCTGTTGCGTGCTCTTGTGTTGTTGCGGTTGAAGCTGAAGTAGTCATTGACTGGTGGGACGTTGCAGCATATGATCTTGTGGGCAATACTCAAATCGTGTTTTTAGGCGCCATAGTTCTAGGCTTTCTAGGCCCAGGATTCTTAGTCAATTTCCGTAGGATATTCTGTTTTGAGTGGAGGAGTGAAGGGCTCTTCTGGTGAAGTATCTTTGGACATTTTCAAGGGTGTTGATGTCTGAGATGTGGTATGGGTTCCAGAGAGATGAGCAGTAGTATAGGATGGTCTCCCTTAAAGCCAGCTCTGCTGTTATAGCCTATACAGGCCAGTGTTTTCAACCTTTTTTCTTCAGGGGAACCCTTTGATGCTGGGGGGGGGGGGGGTGTTCAGTCGCTGGCGTCCATAATGAGTGGGCGGGCCGCTACTTCGACGTGTTCTGGGAGGAGGTGAAGCCAAAAGCGGAGTGGTGGTGGTGGTGGGAATGAGGTTGTCGGGTCCGTCTTTCCCCTGCTGTATCCCTTTTTCTCCGCTCGGTGTAGACACTATGTTGGCTGGAAAGGAAGATGACGAGAGGCGGCTGCGGGACTAGCGGCAGCCGCGGCAGGTGATGAAGGGTACTGGGAAGCAAGAAGCAAGGAACCCTGGTTGAAAAATACTAATATAGGCAGATCCGCGTATTTGCCTGGGCAGGAATAATGAAGGGATTTACCACTGATGAAGGCAAATATGTGTATCCCACAATAATGTTGCAGGATCCATTCTGGGTTGGTCACTGGGACCAGGGATTTAGTCTTCCAAGCTGAGGGACACATAACATGGATTTTGTAACATGATACCCAACATAGTTACTTCACACGTTATTTATTTTCTCTCTTTTAAATATTCAAATTTATTAGCTTTTAACATTCCTAAGGTAATAAACAGGTTGGAGCTCCAGATAAGAAAAAAGTTTGTTAGTGTAAATTGGGATCTCCGCAGTCTGCATTGGTTGCCGATCAGTTTCCGGTCACAATTCAAAGTGTTGGTTATGACCTATAAAGCCCTTCATGGCATCGGACCAGAATATCTCCAAGACTGCCTTCTGCCGCACGAATCCCAGCGACCGGTTAGGTCCCACAGACTTGGCCTTCTCCGGGTACCGACTAAACAATGTCGTCTGGCGGGACCCAGGGGAAGAGCCTTCTTTGTGGCGGCCCCAACCCTCTGGAATCAACTCCCCCCCCCCCCCCCGAGATTAGGATTGCTCCCACTCTCCTTGCCTTTTGCAAACTCCTTAAAACCCACCTCTGTTGTCAGGCTTGGGGAAATTGATTCCCCTGGACCGTTTCCATTTTATGCATGGTCTGTATGAAATATATGATTGCTTTTTATATTAAGGGTTTATAAATTGTTTTAATCATTGGATTTGTACTGTTTTGTTGTTGTGAGCTGCTCCGAGTCTCCGGAGAGAGGCAGCATACAAATCTAATTAATAATAATAATAATAATAATAATAATAATAATAATAATAATAATAATTGATTAATCTCTTGTGAACTCCAAACAACCTTTTTCTTACAATCTGTGTCTCTATTGACCTCATTTTAATGAACCTGCAAATAAATAACATGTTTGACTATATATAAGTGAATTTCCTATGAAAAGGGGAGGTTACTTTTATCCTGTCCAATCAATTTTACTATTGCATTTTTTTTTGTGGTGTCAACTGTAAAAAGCAATGAAACATGGGGCTTGAAGTTCTCTCTCTCCCTTTTCATTAAGAGATCCCACTTTATCAGGGTACCCTTATAAACTGCTTTTACCTTTTAAATATTTTTTATTAACTTTCCACTTTTAAAAACAAAACACAAAAGTTAAGTACAGAAGAAAATCAAAGAAAATTAAATTAATACTAGTATATACAGATATTAGCATTATATTAGCATTAACTGTATGACTGTAACTTGCTGCGTATATCCTAAGATTTTTATTAATATTGCTTCTTCATTGCTTATCTGACCCCTATGACAATCATTAAGTGTTGTACCACATGATTCTTGACAAATGTATATTTTATTTTATGTACGTTGAGAGCATATGCACCAAGACAAATTCCTTGGGTGTCCAATCACACTTGGCCAATAAAATTCTATTCTATTCTATTCTATTCTATTAAAGTCACTGTATTTATATTATATTAATTATACACTAGACTATAATTTGTCTCAAGTATATTAATTAGCATATGCTTTTAACAAAATAATTTCATATATATTTCAATTATTTATCATGCAGGCTATATTACCCCCCCCCCCCCAAACTGTAAAGTCTAGATTTTATTTGTTACATGCTTCAAAATATTTAAGAAAATAAAAATAATAAACAAATTAACATTATTAAAACAACTGTAAAACTAAAGCAAAACTAAGCTACCTGTACTTTCTTTATCTTAACGCTTTTTTAATCATTGTATATATTTCCCCAAGTAAACCTTTATGACTATGCGTTACTGCTTTTCTTCAATAAGAACCTCTGTCATCTATCCATTGACTTTCGTTACTATGAGACTTAGTATTACTATACTGTAATGGTTATGTTCTATCTCTCTAAATCGGGTTTGTAATTTTAGTAATGTGTATAATTAATTAATTAATTAATTAATTATAAACTGCTTTTAAATGATCTTCAGACTCAGTTGCTTATTGGGAAGGTAAACTGAGGCAGAACATAGGGCCAAATTTGGCTTCCGGAGCTTTTGGACTTATTGCTTGAGCCCACTTTCAGGAAACTTCTCGCTAGCAGATTGGGTTTATCCCTGTTTTTGGATAGATTGCATTTATTTCGCCTCCTAGTGGTCTCTTCTCCAAGGAGTAACCAGGCTGGGCCTGGTTTAATTTGGGATGCCTCCTGCTGACAAGCAGGATCATGGGAAAGAGGGGCACTTCAGGTGATCTGGGATTTCTGGAAGGAAAATGGCGGGTTAGAGAGCACACCAAGATAGAGAAAGCCATTTCCTTTTTAAAAAATGAGGCAGATCCATTGATGATTGCAGCGGCACAGGATTACTACCAACCAGGTGAATCTGGAAACCTTAAAACTACAACGCCTCAAACACGATCTAAGTATTGCACACAAGATTATATGCTGCAATGCTCTGCCTGTCAATGATTACTTCAGATTCAACCGCAACAACAGAAGAGCACACAACAGATTGAAGCTTAATATTAACCGCGCCAAACTTGACTGTAAAAAATGACTTTAGCAATCGAGTTGTCAAACCATGGAACTCACTACAGTGGTACCTCGAGATACGAGTTTAATTCGTTCCGGACCTGGGCTCTTAAGTCGAGCAGCTCTTATCTCGAACGACTTTTCCCCATAGGAATTAATGTAAATAATTTTAATTGGTTCCAGCCCTCAAAAAACTCACAAAGTTAGTCTAAATTATGCAGAAAGACATGTTTTTAATGAAGAAATGTACATGTACATATAAATGAATAATGAAGTTTCTTTCACTTAACTTGTAAACTTTCTTAAACTTTTAAATTTACATATGTTCAACTTCTCTGCCACCCAATCCTGTAGGACAGAGGTCCCCAACCCTTTTTGCACCAGGGACCAGCTTTAAGCGATCAAGAGAGGAATGGGTGAATGAATGGACGGAGGGTGGGAAGGAAGGAAGGAAAGAGGGAAGGGACAGGAACAGAGGAAGGAAGCAAGGAAACTTATGAAAGGGGAGAGTAAGAGAGGAATGAGTGAAGGGAGGGAGGGAGGGAAGAAGGTGGGAAGGAGAAAGAAAAGAAGAAATAGAGGAAGGGAAGGTAAAAGAGAGAAAGAAAAAGAGCAAGAAAGAAAGCTGCAAGCACCCCCCCCCGAGCCCCCCAGGCCGGCTGCAACCTTTTAAAACACGCGCGCCGCTTCGCAGCTGTCTCCTGAAGCCGAACGCGGAAGTTAGCGTTTGGCTTCAGGAGACAGCTCCTTGGCGCTTGTATCTCGAATTTGAGCTTGTAAGTAGAACAAAAATATCTCTCCCCTCCCAGCTCTTATCTCGAGTTGCTCTTAAGTAGAGCAGCTCTTATGTCGGGGTTCCACTGTACTGGACTCTGTAGTATCATCCCCTAACCCCCAACACTTTACCCTTAGACTATCTACAGTCGACCTCACCAGGTTCCTAAGAGGTCAGAAAGGGATGTACATAAGTGCACCAGAGTGCCTACCATCCCCTGTCCTATAGTCTCTCCTATATCTCCTATATCTTCTCTTCTATCTCTTCTATCCACTATATCTCTTTTATCTCTTATATCTTTTCTGCTATTCTCTCTAGTTACATTTATTCCTATATTTTCTCTTCTATACTCTCTTTGATACATACTCGTATATATCTTCTATAACCTTCATTGTGTATTATTGTGCATTGGACAAATAAATAAATAAATAAATAAATATCAAGCAGAAATTCCTGGTTATACAGTATTGCAAGTCCTTGCTGTTCTGGGAATTGGGGGCTTTTCTTGCAGGTTTCATAACCTGAGTTAGGCCCTGGTGATGTTATGCAGTTGGGTCACAAAACGTCTCCAAAGCAAACTCCCCAGTTCAGTCCTGAGCTATGAGATTCACTTCTATTGGAACTCCTGGTTATAGCCATATCACTAGTTATATGGTTATGATTAAGTAAAACCATACAGTTCAATAAAGCCAAATAACCCGATATAGCTGAAAAAGCTTCTTGGATGAGAAGCAAAATATCGTCAAAGGAAAACAAAAGAAAAAAAGTCCAGTTGCCTCCTGAAAAAGCACCTTTGGAACAGCCATGACCTGAATGACTGAGAATCTCCACAGACGGTTCTAGCCATAGCTATAAGCTACAGACTTCAGAGGATAATCAGAACCACAGAAAAAACAATTGCTGCTACCCTGACTTCCATTGAGGACCTGTATACTGCAAAAAGAGAGCTGTGAAAATATTTATTGACCCTTCACATCCTGCACATAAACTGTTTCAACTCCTACCGCCAAAATGACGCTACAGAGCACTGTACACCAAGACAACTAGACACAAGAGCATTTTTCCCCCAACGCCAATCACTCTGCTAAACAAATAATTCCCTCAACACTGTCAAATTATTTACTAAGTCTGCACTACTATTACTACTGGCTTTTTCTCACCATTCCTATCACCCATCTCCTCCCAATTATGACTGTATGACAGTAAGTTGTTGCTTGTGCCCTTAGGATTTTTATTAATATTGTTTCTTCATTGCTTATTTGACCCCTATGGCAATCATTAAGCATTGTACCTCACGGTTCTTCACAAATGTATTTTCTTTTATGTACACTGAGAGCCTATGCACCAAAGACAAATTCCTTGTGTGTCCAATCACACTTGGCCAATAAAGAATTCTATTCTATTCTATTTATTCTATTCTACTTTACTCTAGTCTCCCCTCCTATGTCACCCCTTTTACTCACATACATTTCCTCCACATTCAGCTCCCAACCCAAACTCCGAATTGAATTCTGAAGAATTCTATTCTCCGACCCGGCTCCTCCCTCTACGGCGGGACGGAGCCTTTGCGCGCTCGCCCCACCCAACTCCGGCCTTTCGCTGAGGTAGTTCTACCCGGCGGAGCCTCGCCCACCGCCGCCCTGGGGAGTGGCAGGTTCGGCGCGTGCCAGCTGGGAAGAGCGGGAGGGGAGGCGGCGGCGATTTGCTCGAGAACCCCTGAGGGCTGCGAGTGCGGAGCGAGGGGGTGCCTCTGAGCTGCTGCAGAGCGCCTTTGGCTTTTCTCCGAACTATGTAAGATCTCCACACACACTCACAAACACCACACCACACCGACACACAAACAGACACACACACACAATTCAGGTCTGACCTGAGCAGCGCGCAACGGATAGCGCGCGGACATGTCCTCTTGGTTCCCCGCCTGCTCTTTTTTGAAGGGCCTCATCTCGCCTCCCCGACTGAACTCGGCTTAAGACCAAGGTGAGTGTCCGACACCGACGTTTTCCAAAGCAGGCAATTCGGTGTTTGCAAACCGCCCGGGTCAACCAACCTTCTCTTGGGCGGCGGGATTCAGCTCGCGGGTTGAGGGAAGAAGTTTGGATATTTACACAGGTGCGCGCGCGCGCGCGCACACACACACACACATTATGGGGAGGGGGTTCTACTTCGCCTTTGGAAGGAGAGAGAGAGAGAGTCCTGGTGGACGCTTGCAGGGTTGATGAACGGGGGACGTCCTGAGAAGTCCGACGGGCGGCCGAGAAGATCCCAAACGCAGAAGGAGTCGCAACAACTGGGATGGACAACCTTTTCCAGTGGCGCTTAACGTGGCTCTCATACCACACCTGGGTGGAACTTGGCCCAGATATGTGACAATCTCATGCCGTCGTTGTCCTTGCTTTAATAACAACAACAATAATAATAATAATAATAATAATCTACAGAAATTAGTGAAATACGAAGATTTAAAAATCGAGCTGCAAGGACTCTGGCATAAGCCAGTAAAAGTGGTCCCAGTGGTACTTGACACGCTGGGCGCAGTGCCAAAGGATCTCAGCGGACATTTGAAAACCATCGGAATTGACAAAATCTCCATCTGTCAATTGCAAAAGGCCGTTTTACTGGGATCGGCAAACATAATTAGCCACTACATCACCCAGACCTAGGTGCTTGGGAAGCGCCCGACTGGTGATGAAATATAAAATCCAGCATAGTGATCTCATTTGCTGTGTTGTATTGAAATAATAATAATAATAATAATAATAATTATTATTATTATTATTATTATTATTATTATTTAAAAAACAGCAACAGCAGCAGCAATAATATAATTAAATCACACAGTCCTAGACCTTGTGAAGTATTCGACTTGTAATATTGTGATACAAAACCCACAATATCAATCATGTTTGCTGTGTGTTACTGTTTTTTGTGAAAATAATAACAATAATAATACATCACACAATCCTAGACGCTCGAGAAATGTTCGACCTGTGATATTGTGATACAAAATCCACAATATCAATCTTGTTTGCTGTGTGTTACTGTTTTTTGTGAAAATATAATAATAATAATAATACATCATACAGTCCTAGACTCTTGAGAAATGTTTGACTTGTGATATTGTGATATGAAATCCAGCATATAAATGTCATTTGCAGCGTATTACTGTTTTAAAATGGTGATGATGGTGATGATGATAATAATAATAATAATAATAATCCGCAGGCTGCCGTTGTCTTCATCTTATCTGAGAACCCACTCGGTCCAATCCAATTTTGGTTGTAAAAATTAGCTAGTATCCGATCAATGCTGTCCCTTAGCTGTTGCCGCCTTGATTGAGGAAAGACCTGTGGCAGGGTTTATTTGAATAGACAAAATAATATTATGGCTTGACTGGAAACAGGTTTATGCTTTTTGTCTGATTTGCACCATTTCAGATATGCAGGTCTTATATATATATATATATATTTACAGCAGCACGAAGCTTATAACTTCAGCCTGATGATGGTGAATGTGATTTCGCATAGACACTCAAAATATTACACGGGGCAAAACCCGAACTCTTAAATATATATATATATTTAGATTTTGCTTTCAATTCAGGAGTTGTAATTATATATATATATATATATATATATATATATATATATATATATATATATATATATATATATATATATGTAGATTGTTCTGAGTTCGGGTTTTGCCCTGTGTAATATTTTGCATGTCTATGCGATAGACATGCAAAATATTACACAGGGCAAAACCCGAACTCAGAACAATCTACATACATATACCCGTGAAAATTTACGAAAACAAATATATATATATATATATGTATGTATGTATGTATGTATGTATGTCAAATGTTTTTTTAGCTGACACATACAGAATATAGTTGTTGGCTATAAATAAATTAACTGCCTTGAAATGGTCCTGGGTTGGGCCTAGAGGCAAAAAGGAGCTGTGACGTTCCTACAATATACCAGGGTGATCCGACATAAATAAATAAATATATATATATATATATATATATATATATATATATATATATATATATAAAATATATATATATATATTGCACTGCTTTCAGGTACAAGTTGGCCACCTATTGACCATAATTCCATTGCAAATAGTTTTGCGTGTAAAGACTTTGAATAACTTTGGTTAATAATAGTGTCAGCTTTAGTATCATTGAAAAAAAAATCCCCACTTTTCTTATCCAAATAAGACTGATCCAAATTTATACAACACTTTGTACTCAATTATAAACGGTCAAACGCATCATAGCCTACTGTAGCATCCGTACAAATTCAGCTCATTTTTTATAATTCACTATTTTATGCAAACCCTTAAAAAATGTGGCTGACTGAATAAACTATGATTTAGGTTAACACCACCACCACCACTACTACTACTTGCAGTCATAGATTTTAGCAAAATACATATAAAATTATAGTGATCGCATCAGTTCAATACATCTCCTCTAATATTAACAATACTAATTGTGAGGGTGTCCTTTAATTATTAATATATTACTTGCAGCCATTGCAAATAATGCAACTAGTCTCATTCTGTTTGTCTTAAGGGACAATAATAATTAGATTTTTTTCCTTCTGACCTAGATTGAGTCAATTGGATTAGCAAGGATGTAATAAAAATAGCTCTGAGTTCCTGATAAAGTTTACAGTGTTTTTAAAATATTTTAAAACTGTAATTTAGATTTGTTGTAAACTGTTTTTTCACTTGTGAGCCGCCCCGAGTCTGCAGAGAGGGGCGACATACAAATCTAAATAATAAATAAATAAATAAGTATTGGTATAAGTAGTAGATTAATAGGTAATTATGTCTGTAGGTTTTTAATTGTTTTAAACTGTTTTAAGAGTTTTAATATTACATTGTAAGTGTTGTTTTCTGGTTGTGAACCACCCAGAGTCTCTCGGGAGTTTTGGTGGCATACAAATCCAAATAAATAAATAGTAGAGCAAAGGTAAAACACTCATAACTCAAGGAGACTAACATTTCATTCTTCCTTGTAACATTTATTTCAGTAACGTACCTCCATAATTTGTGTTTTTTCTCTTGTATATGTTTTCTGGCCCAAAATGAGAGGGTTTCTTTCACACAAATACAATTAAAATGTGGGAGAACTTCTAGAATTATACAAGCGTTTCCTAATAGATTTTGCGTGGCGAGTATGTTAAAAATATTTTAATTTATAGCTAACTTACATAATTTAGGAAGCACTTTCATGTGCTTTTAGCTGTGCATTCAGAGTTTGCTTTCAATCCAGGAATCGTAATTTTTATTTTATTTTATTTAACATAAAAATTCAATTTCCATCAAATTGTGTTATCTGGATATGGTTGTATTTAAGCAGTCATAACCTACATATTTGTTCACATTAATATTGATAATAATAATATAATGATAATGATAATGATAATATAATTAATATAACAATAATACTTACTATCTTCTTTAAGAATTCTCCACTTTAACATCTCCCTTTTTTGTCTCTTCCTTTCTAACTTCTATTTCTATTGTCTAGCCACTTATAAAATACGTCTCATATAAAAAAATATTCAGCTTCTTCTTTATCCTTAATAGTAAGTATTAATCTATCCATTTCTGTACATTCTAGTATTTTCTTAATTACATTCTCATCTGACGGAATCTCATCATTTTTCCATTGTTGTGCAAATACAATTCTGGCTGCAGTTAGTATATGTAAAATGAGATATATAGTCCTTTTATCATATTTTTCTGGTAGGACACACAGCAAAAATGTCTCTGGTTTCAAATCATTTTTTTTCCAACCAAGTATGTTAATATTTTAATATTAATATTATTTTAATTTTAAAAATATTTTAATTTATAGCTAACTTACATCCTTCTGGAAAACACTTTCATGTGCTTTTAGGTGTACATTTAGATTTTGCTTTCAATTCAGGAGTTGTAATTATTTCATTTTTTAAAAAAAAATAGAGTTACACTATTTTCAGCACCTGGCTTGGAAAAAAATATAAATGTAACATTAGGATCTAAACCATGACATGCTCTGTTTAAGGAGAATGAACACAATTCACATTCTGGCGTAAGTTCAGGTAATTTTATGGTTTCTTCATCATGTTATAATAGCATTTTCCTGGCAAAAAATATAATCAGACTTTGTGGTGCTATGGGAAGATATTCTTAATGGAGACAATAAAGACAAACACTAAGGAACTGGAAGGTAGGAGTTTATCTCCAGTAAATGAGATTTATGGTCCAAAGTTTCAAAGGAAATGATGAGAATAAAACTAACCTTTGCCGAAAGAGAGATCTGGATATTGGGAAATATTTATACAGAATTATTGTATTGTTTATCTCATGCTTTCCTAATTTCATTCAGCCAGAATTCAATTGCTTTAAATTATCAAAACACACATACACACATACACACCTTGATTTAATGAAGTCATTCTTCTTTCTCTCTCATTTCCTTTCTAACCCTAATACTGGTAATCTTCGACTTACAACCACAACTCAGCTCAAAAATTCTGTTGTTAAGTGAGACATTTGTGAAAAAGAGTTTTGTCACATTTTACGACATTTTTTTCTGACCACAGTTGTTAAGGAAATTATTGCGGATGTTAATTTAGTAATAATAATAATAATTTAAGTCAGGGGTCCCCAAACTGGACAACTTTAAGACTTGTAGACTTCAATTCAATTTCTATGCCTGCTGGAAAATTCTGGGAATTGAAGTCCACAAGTTTTAAATTTGCCAAGTTGGAAGACATCTGATTGAAGTGAACCTGAATTTGCTTCTCGGAAAGCTGCAAAAAGTGACCCTAGAACACTGGAACAGTTACAAATATGAGTCAATTGCCAAGTTCTGAATTTGGATTACCGGTATATGACCATGGGGATACTTCAAGTGTGAAAAAAAGGTAATAAGGTCACTTATTTCATTTTTGTTCCAGCGCCATTGTAACTTCGAACAGCTGATTCTGGGGATGCCGCAACAGTTATAAATATAAAACACAGTCATAAGTCATTTTTCAGTGCTCCGGGATGGTCACTAAACAGTCACTTTTGTAAGTCGAGGATTGCTTGTATAGGCAAATCTTAAAAGATGCAATCTGCTTAGTCCGATTCATAGCAACATATTTTTAATAGTAGGTGATGACGCATTCGTTCTTTTATTAGAAAGGAGAGTCCACTGTGATGGAAAAATCACTTGCTGCCCAGATAGGATACAAATCGCTAAACACAGTGTTAGCCACAGTGGTAGTTGTAATGGTTTGTCTGAGCTGGCATTGGATACATCTGGGAATTTCTTTGCCTTACATAATGAGACACTGAAAATAATACACACCTCTTGTTAGCTTTCGCATCTGCAGCATTATCTATACTATTCTTTGATATGAACCTTTCCTAAACTGCATGTGCTGGCAATTTAAATAGTAGTTCTAAAACATTTAATTTAATAAAAGTTCAATTGAGGAAAGAACACCTCACTGCTGCTATTTCCCTAGTGGTAGTCTTGCTTTGTTGATTTGAATTTGCACAGGTGCCCTCAACCTGCCTACCTACAATAATATAATATTCCTCACGATATAGGATGTGTTTATGTGAGATCAGAAGTTAAAAAATTTCCTTATGCTTGGCTGTCTTCACTCAACATGTTTTAGCTGGTTATTGGATTAACTATTTCTGGGTTGGGATAATGGCAATAGTGGTGGGTTGGCTGACATATAAAATTAACTCTTTTTAGCACATTCTTTGCATATTCACATTTACTATTGTTGCATTATCCCAGCCTATCAGTTGCATATGAGATAGTGAATGTCTAATATTTTTCTGGTACTGTTTCATATTTAATAAGATTTGTTTGCTGCCTAACTCCAGTGTACTCTGGGCAGCTAACAACATATTAATATAAACATTGCAGTATCAAAGTAAAATAAAGAAAAAATTGCAAAACTCCCGCATAGCTTCCTTTTTAGATATATATTATTAAATATATTTTTAAGTGTGGCATATGATAAAAACATAGGTGGATATAATTCTTTATGTAGGAAAAATTAAAGCAATGAAGAAAAAGTAAAGGTTTCCCCTGTCCAGTTGTTTCACAGATGTTCATTTCCGTTTCTTGGGCAACGGAGTCAGCATTGTCCAAAGTCATTTTCCATAGTGACGTGGACAGCATAACTATATGTTGAGGCACACAAAACGCTGTTAGATTCCCACTGAAGTACCTATTTATCTATTTTCATTTGTATGCTTTCGAACTGACAGCTGGGGCAGGTAACGGGAGATCACCCTGTCCACCAGTGCTCAGGTCTCAAACGTGGACTGTCACCTTTCCAGCTGACAAGCTCAGCAACTTTAACCATTGAGCCCTTGCACCACTTATAGTAATTAGTCTTTGAATAAGAAAACAATGGTTTCAGTGGTCGTGGAATAATTTTGTGGAGCCTTCCCTATTAAAATGTAAAATCAAAATGTCTTCCCGTACTGGTAGTTCTTCTAGTGCTTTCATGTATAGAGGGTTCCCTCAATTTTCGCGGGGGATACGTTCCCAGACCGCCCGCGAAAGTCGAATTTCCACGAAGTAGAGATGCGGAAGTAAATACACCATTTTTGGATATGAACAGTATCACAAGCCTTCCCTTAACACTTTAAACCTCTAAATTACCATTTCCCATTTCCTTAACAACCATTTACTCACCATTATTACTGGTACTCACCATTGAATAAGACACTTAGTGATTCTGATATTTATAAACATAATTATTAACAATAATTATTTTTTTGTTATTTATTTGCAAAAAATATTACTTTGGCGATGACGTATGACATCATCGGGTGGGAAAAACCGTGGTATAGAAAAAAAACCCCGCGAAGTATTTTTTAATTAATATTTTTTTAAAAAACGTGGTATAGGCTACTCGCGAAGTTCGAACCTGCGAAAATTGAGGGAACACTGTATATGGAAGATGCATTTGAACAAAAATAATAGAATTGACATTAAGACAGTTTAAAGTTGAGGGGGCCTTTAGGTGGGAAGGGATCAGACAATTCGTCTGCTGTTCCAGTGTGATACTCAGCTTTCCCCCAGTTCCTCAAGATTACCATTGCGTTTCATGAAAACTGGGAGCTCTGCCTTCTAGAAGCTTCCAGAAAGAAAAATAGAGGGGATATTGAATACCCAAATTATCTCTCAAAGAATCACGATTAGGGATAACCACTTCTTTCCGGTCCCTGTCAATCACACAGAAAAGTTCAGATCGAAGAAAAATACAGTCAGTGGAATAAAATACAGTCAATAGAATATAATACAGGCCTTGTGTAGCATTAGGAAAAAGAAAGTGGTAACGAAGAAGTCCCTAGAAGTTAAATTGTTTTATCTTGTGGACCTTGTTTTTAAGCCATACGATAAGGATATAGGGAGAACAATAGGTGGATCAGTCTGGAAATAAACATTGGGATCAAAGTTTACAGTCTCAAGGTTTATTTTTCTTTAGATCTACATATGAAAACTTCTCATGCAAACATTTGCATGATAAGCTGGTAGACATGATAAGCTACTCAGAGATTTCAGATATGCTGTTTTGGTGTCTATTCATATTTCTCTACCTTGGCCACCTGTATACTAGAGACCTGAAAGGAAAAATGCTCAGGAGAATATGTTGTTGTTGTTGTTGTTGTTGTTGTTATTATAAAATAACAATAATACATTTTAAAAGTCTAAAAAACAAGAAACCCCCATATATAAAAACATGTTTCAGTTCCCCCACGCTTGACGACAGAGGTGGGTTTTAAGGAGTTTACGAAAGGCAAGGAGGGTGGGGGCAGTTCTAATCTCTGAAGGGAGCTGATTCCAGAGGGTCGGAGCCGCCACAGAGAAGGCTCTTCCCCTGGGTCCTGCCAAACGACATTGTTTAGTTGACGAGATCCGGAGGAGACCAACTCTGTGGGACCTAACCGGTCGCTGGGATTCATGCGGCAGAAGGCGGTCTCGTAGATACCCTGGTCCGGTGCCATGAAGGGCTTTATAGGTGATGACCAACACTTTGAATTGTGACCGGAAACTGATCAGCAACCAATGCAGACTGCGGAGTGTTGGAGTAACATGGGCATATTTGGGAAAGCCCATGATTGCTCTCGCAGCTGCATTCTGCATGATCTGAAGTTTCCGAACACTCTTCAAAGGTGGTTGCAAGAAGCTGATTGTTTAACCATCTAAGGGTCCACCATGGCCAGGATGGTAATCTTTGCCAGAATATGCATTAAGGCATATATAACTTTTGGAAATTTGGAAATTATGTTTTCTATATTAAGAGTACTTTGCATTTTAAATGAATATGCCGAGTTATTATTTATTTATTCAATTTATTTATGGGTATAATTTGTATAATTCTTTTATAGTAATTTAGATTTCTTTATTTCTCTGTGGCGGCCCCAACCCTCTGGAACCAGCTGCCCCCGGAGATTAGAACTGGCCCCACCCTCCTTGCCTTTCGTAAACTCCTTAAAACCCACCTTTGCCATCAGGCATGGGGGAATTGAGATATCTCCCCTGGGCCTATACAATTTATGTATGGCATGTTTGTATGTATGTCTGCTTAATAATGGGGTTTTTAAAAGGTTTTAAAATTATTAGATTTGTCATGAATTGTTTTATTGTGTTGTGAGCCGCCCCGAGTCTACGGAGAGGGGCAGCATACAAATCTAATAAATGAATGAATGAATGAATGAATGAATGTATTCTTGTACAGTATTTATAATTTTGTATGCTGCCCTGAGTCGCCTCGAGAAGGGCGGCATGGAAATCTAATAAGTAAGAAAGTAAACAAACAAACGAATAATGGCAGTAATGCATTTAATACTGCAGTAGCTTCTGGAAAAGAAAAAAGAACCAAAAATAAAATAAACCAACTATTTATTTCCTGTTTACCACTATGATCAATTCAGTTCCTACAAAAATAGTGGATGAAGTTCTTCCTCAATATTGTGAAGTTTCTTGTACGTTCACCTGTTTTATTTATTTAGCTTTTGTGGATTGTGCCTTAAACAAGGAAGTTTGTACTGGAATATAAGAACTGAGAGCTTCAAACTGCTTTTTAGGAACCAGCTTGCGGTTTCTAATTTCTAATTATTGCTGTTGTGAGCTGCCCCGAGTCTACGGAGAGGGGCGGCGTACAAATGTAATAAGTAAGTAAGTAAGTAAGTAAGTAAGTAAGTAAGTAAGTAAGTAAGTAAGTAAGTAAGTAAGTAAGTAAGTAAGGAAGGAAGCAAGCAAGCAAGCAAGCAAGCAAGCAAGCAAGCAAGCAAGCAAATAAATAAATAAATAAATAAATAAATAAATAAATAGTGGCTTATTTAAATTTCTGTTTAGCTGTGCCTGTCGTTTACCATCATGATGAAATTAGCCCAACCCGGAATTGGCTCATTGTGACATTATCAGGCTCAGAATGTTCTTTGGAGGATTAGAATTCACTCTCAACAGACAAGATTTCTAAAATTCAAACGTGAACATTTGAAAGGGAAGAGAGAAATCGAATGAACTCCTGCGTCCCTTGTCCGATTTGATAGACCACACGCATTGTTCGAAATTCTCCTTGGTAGGAGGATCAAATTAAATAACTTTATTATTACCGTCTGGCCAGTCTTTAGTAGAAAAAGAGAAATACAGGGAGTCCTTGAATTGCAGCCATCTGTTTAGTGACTGTTTGAAGTAACAACAACACTGGGCATGGCCAGTCTGGTGAAGAGAAGGACTGGGGAGACATGATAGCAGTGTTCCAATACTTGAGGGGCTGCCACACATAGGAAGGGGGTCAGGCTGTTTTCCAAGGCACTCAGAAGGTCATAATGGATGGAAACTTACCAAGGAGAGATTCAACCTTGAAATAAGGAGAGCAATCAAGCAGTGGAACAGCTTGAGATTGGATGGCCATTTGTCCAAAATGGTGTAGGGCAGTGATAGCAAACCTATGGCACGGGTGCCATAGGTGGTATGCGGAGCCATATCTGCTGGCACGCAAGCCATTGCCCTAGCTGAGCTCCATCATACATGTGTATGCCATCCAGCTGATGCACATTGGCCCTGGGAGGGTGTTTTGGCATCTAAGGGGATGGGAGAGGGCATTTTTACCCTCCCCTGTCTCCAGGGAAGCCTTTGGAGCCTGGGGCGTGCGAAACACAAGCCTACTGTGCCTACTAGAAGTTTGGAAACAGGCTGTTTCTGGCCTCCAGAGAGCCTCCGGGAGGCAGGGGCAGCTGTTTTTAGCCTGCCCAGGCATTGAATTATGGGTGTCGGCACTCGTGAATGCGCGTGCATGCTCTTTCCGTACCCGAGGGAAAAAAGGTTCGCCATAACTGGTGTAGGGACTACTGCTTGATTTGGACTAGATGACCTACAAGGTCCCTTCCAACTCTATCTATCTATCTATCTATCTATCTATCTATCTATCTATCTATCTATCTATCTATCTATCTATCTCTACCTACCGACCGACCGACCGACCGACCGACCAAGCCACCCAGCCAGCCACCCACCCACCCACCTATCCATCCATCCATCCATCCATCCATCCATCCATCCATCCATCCATCTATCTATCTATCTATCTATCTGTTTCCCCAAAAATAAGACAGCGTCTTATATTAATTCTTGCTCCCAAAGATGTCCAACGTCTTATTTTCAGGGGATGTCTTATTTTTTTTCAATGAAGAAGAATTAAGTCTTCCACTAAACAATTAATTTATAATAACCTTTAAATATGGTAAATTGGAACTCTTATGTCTATCAATCAAAAATTTAATAAATGGAAGCAATATACATCAAGCACTATCAATGCCACAAATTACTAGTTTAGGTTATAATTATTAAATTATAAAATATACACAGTAAAATTATTCTAACAGATTATATAGATTCCTATGCCTATGGTTATTTGGAACAGGATATTAGAGGGAACACTGCCCGCTACTGTATTTAAAACTACGGTATAGGTCTCTTACGTCTTACTTTCGGGGGATGCCTTATGTTAGGCAATTCTATGAAATCTCTCCTATGTCTTTCTTTTGGGGATGTCTTATTTCCAGGGAAACAGGGTATCTATCTATCTATCTATCATCTATCTATCTATCTATCTATCTATCTATCTATCTATCTATCTATCTATCCATCCATCCATCCATCCATCCATCCATCCATCCATCCATCCATCCATCCATCCATCCATCCATCCATCTATCTATCTATCTATCTACCTATCTATCTACCTACCAATCTAACACTGAAAAAAGAAACACAACTGTTCTCCCTAAAAGGGAGCTATTACTCTAGCCCAGCTGCAAAGCATTACAAAGAGTTGTTAACCTAATCCTTCCCAGCTTCTTCTCTGGTAATTTTGAACTGCTAACAAGAGCTTACAAAACATTTATCAGGTCAATCCTAGAATACAGCTCACCTGTATGGAACCCACATTGCATATCTGACATCAACACAATTGAGAGAGTCCAGAAATATTTCACAAGAAGAGTCCTTCACTCCTCTTCTCACAACAAAATACCTTACTCTGCCAGGCTTGAAATTCTTGGCTTAGACAACTTACAACTCCGTCGTCTCCATTCCGACTTAATTATAGTTCATAAAATCATATACCAAAATGTCCTACCTGTTAACGACTACTTTACCTTCAACCGCAACAACACACGAGCACGAAATCGATTTAAACTAAATGTCAACTGCTCCAAACTTGACTGCAAAAAATACGACTTCACCAACAGAGTAATCAACACCTGGAATGCGCTACCTGATTCTGTGGTTTCTACTCCTAATCCCAAAACCTTTAACCTTAGATTATCTACAATTGACCTCTCCCCCTTTCTAAGAGGTCTGTAAGGGGCGTGCATAAGCGCACCAGTGTGCCTACCGTCCCTGCCCTATTGTCTTCTTTTGTTACTTTTTATCATTACTTATCTAATGTTTTATTTGTACAAATTACCACTCTATAATTGTTTGATAAAATAAATAAATAAAAATGAAAAATAAATAAAATAAATAAACCAACTCCAGAAAAAGGACTGTGTTGGTGGGTAGGGTGGGAAGAGACTAGTCCATTCACAAGGGATTTCATGTCCAAATGGACTGAATTGGCTTACAAAGCTGGAGACTTGGGGTGGAAAAGGAAATATTTAAAAGCAAAATAGTTAGAATAATAAAAATGTACTGATAACCTAAAAATACATTAAAACAACATAGAGATATGCCTATCATAAAATTAGAATAGAGAACGAATAATAGCATAGTATTACGTGTTTTATTTACCGTATGGCACATTGACACAGGTAAAATGCAAAACAGAATAAAAAATCTGAAATCCTAACATGAATATTATAAATGTATAAATTGTAAATATATAGAAAATACGGCAAAATCTATATTGTATAAAGCTACAATAATGGTAGCAGAGTAAGATGGTTTAGTTTTGCAAAACACAACAGTTTTGTGCGGGAATAAACAAACTGAAGTCTTTTTGTTTCTAGTCTCTATCATTTTAAGAAAAGCCCTAATAATCAGATTGACTCATATCTCTGCTTTTATAACTAACTCATCTCCTGTAGTGTTTCTTTGGGCCTGGAGAATTAAAAACTTGCTTTAGAAATGCGGAAGTCACCTTGAGCAAAAAGTAATGATGTAGCAGAGGACTAAACGCTATTCACAAGTATCTGATGATAATTCTTTTAGCACTATTTTTGTGGCAACAAACTAACCAGACAGAATGGTTTTTGTGCTTGGACATTGTAGGTAGCGATTGACTGCAGCCCAATCTTTTCAAGCTGACTCATAACATTTTGAAAGGGTAAGTGTGGATCAGAATAGTAACAAAGAGAGAGAAAGAGTGTGTGTGTATAATAGATACACTGATTCCAGAGTAGTAAAATGCAACTGTCTGAGCCATATATCATGGGGACTAGCTCTTTCTACAGATAAAGGCTGCATTATTCCAGAATTAATGCTCATTTCTGCTGACTGCAGTGTCTGTCTGGATGACTGCAGTCTGGATGAATATATAAGGTTGCATCTATACAAATGTAGGGTTTCTTTCAATATTGGTTGTACTGACCTATAAGAGCTACTATGTCACAAAGGTGTTGGACGAAGGTGGTGCTGTGGATATTGCCTATCTGGACTTCAGCAAAACCTTTGATAAAGTTCCACATATAGAGATGATAGATAAGTTAGTGAAGATTGGACTTAATCCCTGGATAGTTCAGTGGATTTGCAGCTGGCGGAAGCATAGATATCAGAGGGTCGTTTTTAATGGCGAATATTCTGAGCAGAGACAGGTTACAAGCGGTATGCCACAAGGGTCTGTTCTGGGTCCTATATGTTTGTGAATGACATAGGGGAAGGTTTGGTAGGAAAGGTTTGCCTATTTGCTGATGACTCTGAAGTGTGCAATAGGGTTGATATTCCTGGAGGGGTCTGTAATATGGCAAATGATTTAGCTTTACCAAATAAGTGGTCAACGCAGTGGAAACTGCAGTTTAATGTTTCCAAATGTAAAATAATGCACTTGGGGGAAAGGAATCCTCAATCCCTGGGCACGTTTAATTTATGCATGGTATGTCTGTGTGTGTGACTGTTAGCATATGGGTTTTTTAAATATTTAAATATTTTAAATTTATCTGATTGCTTATGATTTGTTTTTTACATGTTGTGAGCCGCCCCGAGTCTTCGGAGAGGGGCGGCATACAAATCTAAGTAATAAATAAATAAATAAATAAATCTGAGTATTGTATTGGCAGTTCTGTGTTAGCAAAAACTTCAGAAGAGAAGAATTTAGGGGAAGTGATTTCTGACAGTCTCAAAATGGATGAACAGTGCGGTTAGGCGGTAGGAAAAGGAAGTAGAATGCTTGGCTGCATAGCTAGAGGTATAACAAGTAGGAAGAGGGAGATTGTGATCCCGCTATATAGAACGCTGGTGAGACCACATTTGGAATACTGTGTTCAGTTCTGGAGACCTCACCTACAAAAAGATATTGATAAAATTGAACGGGTCCAAAGACGGACTGCAAAAATGGTGGAAGGTCTTAAGCATAAAACGCTCTTTTGGCACACAAAAGGTTTGCCATCACCGTCCTATTGTGATTTTGTTTCTACTTATATTTGTTTCTACTGATTTATGAACAATATTTTAACCGTTGGCTTTATTACACACAGAAGTGGGCTGCTAGCTGGAACGCCTAATTGGGCTCACCTCCACGGCTCTGGCACTACCGTGAGTTCGCGGAAGCAAAAAACTTCGCCAGAACATGGGCGCACCTGCGTCTCCATGCTCAATTTTGCTACCTGCACGGGCGCAGAAGCATAATTCCGCTCAAACTCACGGTACCTCCAGAGCCGTGGAGGCGAGCCCAATTAGGCGTTCCAGCTAGCAGCCCACCTCTGATTGCCCGGGGTCCCATTTGTAGATAGGTGGTCCTATAAATTAGACACATAGATGACAGACAGACAAAAAGAGAGAGAGGGGTGATGATAGAGGTAGATAGGTAGGAAGATTGGTAGGGTTGAAGGGAGGGTAGGTAGACAAGTAACTCACTCTTTGGAAAAGTTTATCTTACTTTTTCAGAAGGTTAATTCATATCTTTTCTTGATGTTTTAGGTATGACCTGTTTCTGGACACGGCTGTCATTATTCCCAATAAACATGGCTGCAGTCGGCAATTTCCTGTTCAAAGATGGACGAATTGTCATGCCTTCTGAAGCAAATGGAACTCTGCTGCTTATCATGCTGGGGAAAGTATTTCTCAATTGGTTTCTACTGCAAGTCAGAAAGCGCAACCATCACCCGAGTTTTATGAGCTATTTCTGCATTTCACTCGCTATCTTTGACTTGATACTTCTGGGGCTGATGACTGTCATTTTCTGCAATCGGAATATTTTGATTGGGGAGATTAGATTAACTGAGTATCACATCTGTCTTTTGCCTCAGATTACCTCCTTTGTCTATGGAATTTTACATTACCCAGTTTTTTTGATGGCAGGCTTGGATTATTGCTTTACAATAACCGACACGTCCAGATATCAGAACAGATGCTGGAAATCACTGTACATAGTTGCTGTGATACTCACATGGATTTGTGCGCTTGCTTACGTTCTGAATCTTCAGAGCAGTTCCTTGTGGCTGAACATAAATAATGACAATTATGGACATGTGTGTCCTTTCTACATTAGCAGCCAAACTTACTGGCTCTCGCTTGGCATGTTGACTGTAATATTCTTGGTTCTTGTTTTCTGTTGGTCAGAAATTATAAATATGTTGCGGTCCACTGAGTTTATTTCCTTTGAGAGGGACATTGTTCTGTTGTTTCCTTATGAACTCGAGGACAACTCCAGAGATCGTTCAAAACATCTTTTGACAAGACTTCTGATCAGCTTTATGGGCACTTGGGTGCCATTTGTTATACTCCAAATGCTCCTTCTGTTACTTAATGCAGAGATTCCTGGCCACATGGAGATGAACGTCCCTTGGCTTTGTTTTGTCAACAGTTTTCTGATTGGGATTGCATGTTGGGTGAGAGGCCAAGACATTGTGCTTCCTGAAGATTCTTGGGATGTGGATCCGTTCGTCAGCTGGAAATTTTGCTTTACACCTTTCAGCTTTCAAAACACCGATAAAGCTGCAAAGCCGGACAACAAAATTATAATCTGTTAACGAACTACTGTAGGATAATATAGACTGGATTGCAATCAATGGAGAAGGCTGCAAGCTAAGTTTACAAACTACAGGAGAGGAGGAATATCTAATGAGATATTAGTTAAAAAGTTCTCAAGTTTTGCTGCCTCTGTAGGAACGTGGCAGTATAAAAGAATACGACGTGTTTTCCAAGCTGAATTTCCAGTTATTTCAAAATAAAATAATGGGGTCTTTACTGAGTTGCTATTGATTGATGAATTGTGTGCCGTCAAGTAGTTTTTGATTCCTAGCAACCACAAACAGATTTTCTTCACGAGCCATGTTGTTGTAATAATTCAACATTAACCAAGGGTGTGTAGAAAGTTAGCACCCACTCCTTTCCTAGAAAAATGAAATATTTTAGTAAATATTTCCGAGTCCACGGAAAGGGGCAGCATACAAATCTAATAAATAAATAAAATAAATAAATATTTTTAAAAAGGCAGAATATTATAATTCCCTAATGAGAAATTGAGAAACATGCTCTTGGAGACAGAAAGTAATTCCTAATTTCTTAATAGCTGCCAGCAGATATTTTGGTGCCAATTAAAAAAGATTGGCAACCAACCTATATATACTGCTCAAAAAAATAAAGGGAACACTCAAAGAACATCCTAGATCTGAATTAATGAAATATTCTCATTGAATACTTTGTTCTGTACAAAGTTGAATGTGCACAACAGCATGTGAAATTGATCGTCAATCAGTGTTGCTTCCTAAGTAGACAGTTTGATTTCACAGAAGTTTGATTTACAGTGGTACCTCAAGATACGAACCCCTCGTCTTACGAACAACTCGAGATACGAACCCGGGGTTCAGAAAAAATTTGCCTCTTCTTACGAACTTTTTTCGTGTTACGAACGCCAAACCCGAACTTCCAGTTTTGGCGTTCGGGAGGCTGCTGGGAAGCCCCCCGGCTGTTTTAAAAGGTGACAGCCGGGCGGCGGGGCTTCCCAGCAGCCTCCGAACGCCGAACCCGGAAGTTCGGGTTTGGCGTTCATAACACGAAAAAAGTTCGTAAGAAGAGGCAAATTTTTTCTGAACCGTTCGGAGGCTGCTGGGAAGGCGCGCGGCTGTTTTAAAAAGTGACAGCCAGGCTGGGGGGCTTCCCAGCAGCCTCCGAACGCCGAACCCGGAAGTTCGGGTTTGGCGTTCGGCTTTGGGAAGCTGCTGGGAAGCCACGTGGCTGTTTTAAAAGGTCACAGCCGGGCTGGGGGGCTTCCCAGCAACCTCCCAAACCCCGAACTTTTGCCGAACTTCCGGGTTCGGGGTTCGGGGTGTTGCTGGGAAGTCCCCCAGCCTGGCTGTCACCTTTTAAAACAGCCGTGCGGCTTCCCAGCAGCCTCCGAACGCCGAACGCGGATGTTCGGGTTTGGCGTTCGGCTTCGGGAGACAGCTGGAAAGCTGCGCGGCTGTTTTAAAAGGTCACAGCCGGGCTGGGGGGCTTCCCAGCAACCTCCCAAACCCCGAACTTTTGCCGAACTTCCGGGTTCGGGGTGTTGCTGGGAAGTCCCCCAGCCCGGCTGTCACCTTTTAAAACAGCCGCGCGGCTTCCCAGCAGCCTCCGAACGCCGAACGCGGAAGTTCGGGTTTGGCGTTCGGCTTCGGGAGACAGCTGGGAAGCTGCGCGGCTGTTTTAAAAGGTGACAGCCGGGCTGGGGGGCTTCCCAGCAACCTCCCGAACCCCGAACTTTTGCCAAACTTCCGGGTTCGAGGTTCAGGAGGTTGCTGGGAAGCCCCCCAGCCCGGCTGTTACCTTTTTAAACAGCCGCGCGGCTTCCCAGCAGCCTCCGAACGCCGAACGCGGAAGTTGGACTCTCCTTCCAGATGCACTGGAGAACACACACACTTATCATATTACCCAAGCTAACATAATTCCAGACGGTAGAGAGATAAAGTTCTTGCAAAATTTCAGTTTGGAAGAAAAAGGCTTGTTCCCCTGTTCAGAGAAGTTTCTGAAAACCAAAATATTTCTTCAACAGATATTAAACCACAGCAAAAATTTCTAAGTTCCCTTCTGATTATTCTGGACAAAGTCCAAGATCAGTTGGTTCAGTTCTTACAAGATGACTTGAAAGAAATTGCAAAATCTTTTCCTAGCAATACAATATATCCTTATTTCCCCAGTGCTCTTCTGACATTACAAAAAATGATGAGAGGCGAGTCTCCCACCCAAAGAATTGAAAGGTAAGTGGTCATTTTTGACTACAACAGACCATTGTCATAGCTGGCAGAGGAATTCTGGGGTTTACCCTTAAAATTATCCACTTTTGACTTCTCCCGATTGGTAAGTAAAGGGCGTGCATAAGTGCACCAGTGTGCCTTCCATAAATAAACAAACAAATCATTATGTCTGAAATAAAATCAGTCTTGAACTTCTTTTACTGCAAACACATTGGACAGGGATTATATTCCAATTCCCAACTACAGTGGTATCTCTACTTAAGAACGCCTCTACTTAAGAACTTTTCTAGATAAGAACCGGGTGTTCAAGATTCTTTTGCCTCTTCTTAAGAACCATTTTCTACTTAATAACAATAATAATTTATTAGATTTGTATGCCGCCCCTCTCCGAAGACTCGGGGCGGCTCACAACAATAATAAAAACAATATTATAGTAGAACAATAATATTAGGATTACTAAATGTCTTATTCAATGGTGAGTACCAGTAATAATCGTGAGTAAATGGTTATTAAGGGAATGGGAAGTGGTAATTCGGGGGTTTAAAGTGTTAAGGGATGGCTAGTGAAACTGTCCATAGCCGAAAATGATGTATTTACTTCCGCATCTCTACTTCGCGGAAATTTGACTTTCGCGGGTGGTCTCGGAATGCATCCCCCGTGAAAATCGAGGGAACACTTATTTTTCCTGTGGAAGCTTCCACAGGGAGTCTAACCAATATTGGTCTGAAACGTTGCCCACTTCATTCCCCCAACAAATTGCAGAGAGATTCAAGTCTTCTTTTAGCCACTGAATATTACCAGCAATCACAGCCCTAATATGCATTTTTCTCCACTGTGGATTGGAAAGTGATGGCTATGCAGGATGCTTGCCTGGCATAGTTCCCTCTAAGCTGAGCAGTGAGCAATCTCTCACTTAAAAATCATCATCAACTCAGAGTTTTCCAAACCTGCCCAGAAGCCGAGAGGGAAAGAGTGAGAGGGAAGGAGAGAGAGAGGAAGAGAGAGAAACATAGAAAAAAGAGAAGAAGGAAAAGAGAAAGAAAAAGAATGGGAGTAAGGAAGAGAGAAAGAAAATCAAAATCTAGTTTGAAACTAGCTCAACTATTTAAGTGGCATTTTGATATTGATAGAGTTGCCCTATTATGAGCTCACTGTTATAGACACACAGTACAGTATTTTATTTTGAAATTCTCTGAGGCAAAACAGGGAGGGTTTTTTATTTGTTTGTTTGTTTGTATATTTATTTATTTATTTATTTATTATTTCTGTGCCGCCCAGTCCCAAAGGGACTGCTGCTCAGACACTATACTTTTCCGCCCACCTCCCCAAAAAATTAGAGGGAACACTGTTGCCTGGTAAGGATATTTGATAGGGATGCTTCTGCTTATTTAAGTGTAAGCACCTGGTTATGACAGAATTGTCATGCAGTGATGCGGTTTAGGAGCATGACATCATGTGACCACATAGTTTAGCAACAGAAATTAATTTTATGGGAGAAAAATACTATTAAATGTATTTACATCTCTCACGTCTTTCAAAATTCTGCATTGTAAATGATTTGAGCTCACTGTTGAAGTTCCTAAGGCAGAATATACACTGAACAACATACTTGGTTGCTATTTTATTTCTGAAATGTGAAAAAAAGAGAGTCCAGTAAACAAAGGAGACAAATGAAAGTCAGTTTTTATTTCTGAAGATGTGTGTATTCACAATTTTAATGTAAAATTGAAATGTAAACCAACTTGATGATACTGTCAGTAATCTCACAGAAAGCAATATTACCACATAAAAATGTCCCAATAAAAAAAGGAGTGTGCTGATAACAAAGGTGCAATTACAAGCAAATTGAAGCAGCAATAGTATAAGGTGCTTTGATTTTTCATTTATATAATCAGTTTATCAACAGACAGATTAATAATAACAAATAAAGTTTACACCACTTTTACAGACCATAACAAATATGAGAATCTAAAATTCATCCACGTGCTATACATACATGTATGTATATTTGTATTCATACATACAGGATACATATAGCTTAAACTTTACCTCATTTGTTGTGTGTGACATTTTTCTTTTAAGTTAAAAATGATTCAATTGGAACAAGCAGTAATTTAAAAAAACAACTCAACACTGGAAAAAAGTTCCAAATTAGTGCCATGCTATTCAAAAACCTAAATATTCCATGATACAGAGATAGGTTGTCTTTATAATCTCGTATTTATTTGGAAATATCCTCAGCTCTCGCTCATTCTCACACAGATAAGCGCATTCCTAATAGATTCCTCCTTGTTTTTACATATACTGCATTTACCTGATAGGAAAGAGGTTTTCCCCTCTAAATTGTGACTGTTAGTAAGGGACTTCACCATAAATTAGCCACAAATAGAAGATACTGTTGGAAAGAAGCTACTGGATAATCCTAAAGGACAAATCCAGGTGCTTTGAAATTAAAATCCGCTTTGCTAATCAACTTGCATATTATTGCTTGCTAGGTTGAATTTAACTGGACTTCCTTACTCTGGGCAAATATAGTATTGCTTCCTACCCATCCAACAAAGTTCCCACATTTGTCTTTTCATATTTCCCAGTGTAGCTGTCCTTTTTTCCCTTTGTTAGCAAATTGGTGTCATCATTGAAAATGGTCATTATATATTTGTGTCCTCATATCTCATGCAAGTTATGTTAAAGCTGCAGCATTTGGGTGATGTCGTGCGTGTTTCATCCCTCTGTTTCTCTCGCCCCACTCCTGGATTTATAGTGTTATCCCATTTATTGCCCCAGGGGCATCACAGGACCTTGCCACTTTTCCTGGAACGACAAAAAGGTTGCAGTACTGCTCCTTTTGGGTGTGCGCACCACCGCAAGTGACCAGGCTGGCATCACAACGCAGCAACGCTGCTTTTGCCATTCTGAACATCCTTTGCGCGCACCCCTTTCCGAAGCTTTTGCTGCTTCTGATGGAAAAGTGGGGGGAAACGGTCTTGTGTCTTTGCCTCTGTGTATTTATGTGAATTTCTTTCCTTTGTTTTATCTATATGCCGCCCAACTCCTGAAGGACTCTGGGGTGGCTGTCCGCCCAGATATATGAGAATAATCGGTTTAGTTAGATTGGGGATCAATGAAATGTATAAACGTACTTTCGTAGAATATTAATCTTAATGTACAGCTGTTAATTTAATATCAATTTATTTATTTTTTGCCTTTTGCTGGAGTGTAACTTCCGACTACTGTACATACATATATATTATATACATACATATAGGGACACACATGTACAAATAGTCAAACTCACAGATTTGAAAGAAGGAAATATCCCGAATTGGGTTTCATGTGGAAGTTGTCAAGGCTGAAATCGTTATACATTGCTGCGGTGATTTCCCCTGGGATGCTTCCCCAGTTCTCTCTCCGCATGTCAGCTCGGAGGAAGAGGAAACAGTTCCAGGCACGTCCGAAGGGGAGTCGGTTAATGGCTGCAAGCAACTGTCTGCAAGGGATTTGTTTCAAATACCGCTGCAGCAGGGCAGCCCAGAGGCTTCAAGTGGAGAAAGCGTGTGGCTGGAGCCAGTCAGTGATGAGAAGGAGGAATTGCCTGCTGAAACAGATCCAAGGGCAGAGAAAAGGTAGCAGCAGAGGTGGTCAGCCACATTTCTCCCAAGGAGGAAGCTTCGTCCTTCTTGATGGGCTGCACCAGAGGTTGGCTATTTAGCAAAACAGTTAGATGGAAATGATGCTGGGAACAATGCGTCCATTTCCCAACGGTGTGTGTTTTCTGGTTGCTAAGATTCTTGCCTTGCAATGGATTGACACCGTCCTTTGACTTGGTTCGTGCCTTGCGAACGCTGGGCTTTTCGTGCCTCGTGGAACCTCTCCTATTGTGGATTTAATTTTGCCTGGTGGGTTTATTTTGATTGGAAAACTTTCAAGTATCTTGTGGCCTTATTGGCCTGTGGGCTAGCATCGGTCTGTTTGGACTTGGGACAATTCTGGGGTTTTGGTGAAGGGAGTTGCAGGAGAACATTAATAAACCCACTAAACCACAGTTGTGTGTGTGTGTAGGTGTGTGAGCGGGACAGCACAATTGCCTACTCTGTTTTTAGGAGGAAAAGTAAAATCAGGCAAATATCTTCCTTTCAGGTAAACACAGTACTGAAGAGGGAAGGATGACACCAAAAACAAACAAAAGAAGGAACATATTGGCAAGAATAATTTGGAAGAAAATAAAGTCAAACAGGACATACTTAAATAGCTATCCAAAAACCAGTGCAGTACAAGGGGGGGGGGGGTATAAATACCTTTTGTTGCAACAAACTGTAACTTTGTCTATTTTGCTGGTCCCTATATTCTTGTTTCATGGACAGAGAAAAGGGAATATAAAATACTTTTACAAAATCAGAGACAACAAACTTTTAAAAACATTTAAGGTTACAGGTCAGTTAAAGTCGTCCTCTTTCGCAGGACACGGTTCTTAATAAACTTCATAAATCTGACAATCTTCAAAGTGGTTTAAATATTTATCAAATGAACCTTTATGAAAAAAATTATATTACAAAGGTACTCCAAAAGCATGAAATTTATCAAATGTTATGTAGATCAAACTTCTCTTAATATAAATAATAGCTGATTTTTATTTATTTATTTATTTATTTATTCCTTCCTTCCTTTCTTTCTTTCTTTCTTTCACCATCCAGATTCCAGATGCTGATGCCTAGTTAAAAGGTTCACTTCAGTCTTTTATTAAGCTAGAAAATAGCTTAGATCTATATAACAAAATTAAGGACATCATGAACCTGACTCAATAAATCAAGCAGAAGTTCCTCTCTGCCTCCTCAAATTAAGTGCTTTTACTATCATTTCTGAAACGGCTTATGTCTTAAATCACTAGCTGAAACCACAGAAGCAGATTGCATTAAAAGGTAGGGAACAATTTATGGAACTATTATTACAACCATGTTTGTCACTGCTGCCAACTTGAAGATGTTTGGACTTCAATTCCCAGAATCCTCCACGCAGCATGATGGCTGAGGAATTCTGGGAGTTGAGGTCCACACAATCGTCAAGTTGACAGGCCTGAGAAGCACTGCCCTACATGAAACCTTTTTAAAGGCCTGCCATTATTGCAAATAACTTAATCATGTATCGTTTTACTTGTTAAAACCCTCCATGGTCATAACAAGAAAGTGCCACCTCCTATCCTCTACTTAGTTTCTATCCATGATTTACAACCGTTATCAAGCTTGCCACAACTGACACAAAAAAGTAACACATTCGGTAAGGAAAGCAAAAATACTTAGAAATATTTTTAGAATAAGAAACTGCGAAATGCCGTGAAAATTTTACAAAAAGAAAACTATCATACCTTTGAAAAATGTTCGGAAACTTCAGATCGTGCAGAATGCAGCTGCGAGAGCAATCATGGGCTTTCCCAAATATGCCCATGTCACACCAACACTCCGCAGTCTGCATTGGTTGTCGATCAATTTCCGGGCACAATTCAAAGTGTTAGTTATGACCTATAAAGCCCTTCATGGCATCGGACCAGAATATCTCCGAGACCGCCTTCTGCTGCACGAATCCCAGCGACTAGTTAGGTCCCACAGAGTGGGCCTTCTCCGGGTCCCGTCAACTAAACAATGTCGGTTGGTGGGCCCCAGGGGAAGAGCCTTCTCTGTGGCGGCCCCGACTCTCTGGAACCAGCTCCCCCCAGAGATTAGAACTGCCCCTACCCTCCTTGCCTTTCGTAAACTTCTCAAAACCCACCTTTGTTGTCAGGCATGGGAGAATTGAAACATCTCCCCCGGGCCTATATAATTTATGTATGGTATGTTTGTAGGTATGTCTGCTTAAAAATGGGTTTTTTAACTATTTTAAATTTTAAATTGTATATTATTAGATTTGTTATGAATTGTTTTATTGTGTTGTGAGCCGCCCCGAGTCCACCGAAAGGGGCGGCATACAAATTTAATAAAATAATAATAATAATAATAATAATAATAATAATAATAATAATAATAATAATTAATACAGGGATCTCCAACCTTGGCAACTTTAAGCTCGGCGGATTTCAACTCCCAGAAATTATGGGAGTTGAAGTCCACCAGGCTTAAAGTTGCCAAGGTTGGAGACTCCAGGTTTAATAGACTTCTGTTTAATGGACTTCATATGTAGCAGGCAAGATCCTAAATGGATACGCGCCGTTCCCCATATACAAATAGTCCTCAAACTTACAATCACAACTGAGCCCAAAAGTTGTGTTTTTAAGCAAGACATTTGTTAACTGAGTTTTGCCCCATTTTACAACCTTTCTTGCCTCGGTTGTTAAGTGAATCACCACAGTTACATTAGCGGCAAGGTTGTTAAGTAAACCTGGCTTCCCCATTGACTTTGCTCATGAGGAGTCCGCCAAAAGTGATAAATATGATGACACTGCAGTTGTGACAAATGTCAGTCGGTTGCCAAGTATCTGAATTTGATCACATAACCACGGGGAAACCTCCTCACGGTCATGAAAAGTCACTTTTTTTTAATACTGTTATAATTTTGAACGGGTCACTAAATGAATTGTTGTAAGTCTGAGGGCTATCTATAATAAGCACAGTCAATTAAATCGAGATCTTACTACCTTTTATTGTACGAGGATTATCCAAAAAGTAAGGATACAAGAAATGTAGCTCTCATGGGAAATGTTCGTGGGGGAAGTTGTTAATACTATCGTGTAGCGGGAAGCCAGCGGAAGAGAAGAAACAGTGCTAGCGGTCAGTAGATCATCGACTGGCGTTGTGGCGAAGATTAGAGATGAACATCCTCATTCCATTTCCCTCCAAGTGCAAAGTGTGTGTTGTAATACGGTTAGGTCCCACAGAGTCAGCCTTCTTCGGGTCCCGTCGACTAAACAATGTCGTCTGGCGGGACCCAGGGGAAGAGCCTTCTCTGTGGGGGCCCCGATCCTCTGGAACCAGCTCCCCCCTGAGATTAGGATTGCCCCCACCCTCCCTGCCTTTCATAAACTCCTTAAGACCCACCTCTGCCGTCAGGCATGGGGGAACTAAAACATCTCCCCTTTGCCCATGTTGTTTTGCCGTTGATTGATTGACTGTGTGCCTGTTTTTTATATATATTGGGATTGTTTTATGAAATTACTAATTTTAAATTGTAATTAGATTGGTGGGCATTGGATTTGTTATTATGTACTGTTTTTTATTATTGTTGTGAGCCGCCCCGAGTTTGTGGAGAGGGGCGGCATATAAATCCAATAAATCTAATCTAATCTTATCTAATACGCTACCTGAATGCTAAGGGCAAGAACGCTGCTGCAATGGGTGCACAAGATTTGTGCACAATGGGTGCCTAAGATTTTTCTTGCTGATTGTTGAGTTTTGAATTTTTTGGCTGAAGGAGAATGGGTATGGTGCCACTGCATTGACTGACGTTTTCTCTCTGGAGTATGGGGATAAGCCCAAGTTTCATCTCCTGTCACTATACAGTTGAGAAAAGCCTCGCCTTCAATCTCGAAATGGTCAAGAAATTCTCGGGCGGCACTGACTCTATCAATTGTGTCCACTTCAGTAAGAATCTTGGACACCCATCACAGCAGCATTCATACCCTTAGCATTTAGATAGTGTATTATAGCGCGCATTTCGCACTTGGAGGAAAACCGAATGAAGAGGCTCATCTCTAATTTTCGCCACAATGCCAGTCAATGATCTATTGACCACTGGCACGGTTTGTTCTCTTCCGCTGGCTTCCTGCTGACAATGTAGTAATACCAACTTCCCCCTTAAACATTCCCCACAAGAGCTATGTACCTTGTAACTTTACTTTTTGGATAACCCTCGTATATAGTTTGCATTTTTGTGCAGTTAATTCTTATCAGGCTTATTTGCAAAGAAGATACTAAAGGGTATCTGTTTTTTTATTTATATTTACACGCACGCACACACACACAGGGCTTTTGATTCTACAAGGAAAGTACAGTTTAAAAAATGGGTTTTCACAATCCTGTTCAAAAACAGTAATGCAGGACTTATTTTATCACAGGGACCCCCAATTCCTGAGCCGTAGTCCACTAACGGGCCGTGACCTATTTGGAATTGGGCCGCACGAGTGGCATGGCAGTATGTCAAACTCAACTTGCACAAGTAGTGGGCCAATGGGCATTCGCACACTCGTCTGCTGCTTGTGCAAATTGAGTAAACTATCCCACCACTCACATGGCCCAGTTCCCCTATCCTCCCCACCAAAGCCGGACCTCCAAACCGCAAAGATTGGGGACCTCTGCTTTATCAGCTCCCTTTAGAAAAGCTGTATCTGATTCAAAAGACAGACTGCCTATGTCAGGAGTAGGCAAACATGGCTCTTCTATGACTTGTGGACTTCAACTCCCAGAATTCCTGAGCCAATCATGCTAGCTCAGGAACTCTGAGAGTTGAAGTCCCCATGTCATAGAAGAGCCAACTTTGTCTACCCCTGGCCTAGGTAGTCCTCAAGTGACAGCCATTATGGTGCCCGCCTGTCAAAGTCGTCATAACATGACAGTTGTAAATAGGGTCACCCATATGATCAACCTAATTTTTAGGACTTTTGTTTTTGCAATGGTTATTAAGTAGCTGCTGCAGTTCAATGACTGCCACGGTTGTTAAGCCACAATCATTAAGCAAACCACTGTTTTGCTTACAGGCTGGTTTTGCCGGAAATGCCAATTTTCAGCAAAATGTCTGTAAAATGCAGTGATGTGATAGGGGATGCTGCAAATAGCTATAAAAGTAGCCCATCTGATTGCACCCAAAATGCACTCATGGTCATGTGATGCAGAGGGGACAACCTGACTGTCAAAACTTTGAATCCAGAATATTAAGTACGGGTGTCACCTGACTTAGCGGGTGTGGTCAACTTGACATCACTCATGGCAAGGTGGGGTGGCATCACCCCGCCAGGCCACGCCCACAGAACCAACAGAAAAGTTCAACCAAGTCTTCTAGCATTCAATTTGGGTGATTCTCGCTTCCTTTTCATGTACAGTGGTATCTCGACATACGAGTTTAATTCGTTCCAGACCCGAGCTCGTAAGTTGATCAACTCGCATCTCGAACGAATGCCTTTAGACTTTGTTTTTCGCGCCGAGATAACCGGAAGCAAGGAGATTCTTGAGCCACCTAGCGGAAGCTCGGCTCGTATCCCGAATTTGAGCTTGGGTGTCGAACAGAAATTTCGCTCGCGTCGCGGCTCGTAACTTGGAATACTCGCATGTGGAGCAGCTCGTATCTAGAGGTACCACTATATGTGCTGAAGAAGGAGTGATGGGAGGGGAGGGGCATGGCCAGTTAGTGGTGTGATTTACCAGTTCTCTAAACTGCGCATAATCACCGCCACTGGTTCTGTAAAACCTGTTGAATTACATCCCTGAATGTATTCCTTTCCACGAAAAACCGCAGCCTGAAAAGAAGCCACAGGTGACTTTTTCTCCAAAGCCCGTAGGTTTTCTAGCTGTGCTCCGTTCAAGTCTATGAGATGCAGCTATGGGCAGGTGTTATGCCAGTCAGCCAGGAAAACTCATCTTCTCAATCTTCTCCTACCCACCCCTTGCCATATTACAAATAGTAATCAATACAGTGTTCCTTCACTTTTCGCGGGGGATGCGTTCCGAGACCGCCCGCAAAAGTCGAATTTCCGCGAAGTAGAGATGCGGAAGTAAATACACTATTTTTGGCTATGGACAGTATCACAAGCCTTCCCTTAACACTTTAAACCCTTAAATTGCGATTTCCCATTCCCTTAGCAACCATTTAGATTATTACTCACCATGTTTATTTATTAAAGTTTATTTTTTAAAAAAATATTTATTAAAGGTGGACGAATGTTTGGCGATGACATATGATGTCATCGGGCAGGAAAAACCGTGGTATAGGGGGGGGAAACGCAAAGTATTTTTTAATTAATATTTTTGAAAAAACGTAGTATAGACTTTTCGCGAAGTTCGAACCCGCGAAAATCGAGGGAACGCTGTACTACTATTATTTTCTAAAGGGTCCCTGGACTATGACAAACAACTTTTCAAGGGATTCCCAGGAACTAGAATAAGATTTGAAAAAACTAGCAACAAAATTCAATGTTTTGTATACATTCAGACATTTTCTCGTGGGATGCAACAAACTCTAATACTGTAATCCTTGTATCGCGATAATTGTTCTGCAGATCCCTACAGCAACAGCCCTTAATTTGCCAAAATAAAACAAAACAACTCATTATCGCTTGGTGTGCTTTTTATGGGGAGACTGATAATGCATCATCAAGTGAACTTAAGAAATAGAACATTGCTAGAAAAACAAAGAGGGGAGAAGGGAGAAAATCCCTCAGACAGACAAAATCTTCTAAAATGTTCCCTCCTGCAATGAATCCCTTGCTTTTTTTATTTGACAAATCACCTAAAGAAAATGAATGACCTTCTAAATAAGTGCTCTCACTTTTCGATTGTGTTCTGGCAAGTCACTGGGAATTCAACTGTTTATTTCTATGCAGCCTCCAAGATCAGCAACAGGCGGGGGTCCCTACCTTTCGTTGCTACCGGAAGGCTCATGGAGACCGGCGCGGGCTCATGCGTGTCCAGTGGGCGTGCATCCTCGTGTGATATTTGGCTTCTGCGCATGCGTTGGAAGCCAAATCTTGTGTGAGGACACACGCGAGAGTGAGATTTCGGCGATATTTTTGGTTCCGCGCATGCATGGAAGCAAAACGCCAAAAAATGGGTGAAATCTTGCACGCGAGTGTCCTCAAGTGAGATTTTGCTTCTGGCGCATGTGCAGAATCAAATTTCACGTGGGAGCATGTGTGTAGGCCTTGGGCACATGGATATGCGTGCGCATCTCCATTCCCGCTAACAGACCACTGATCCCATCCGTACCGGCTGTAACGCACTACTGATCAGTACCCAAGGAAATGGCAGTGAAAAATGCTGAACCCGAAAGCATCCCAATGGCAGGTCACCCAAAAAGCTTTCTTCAAGACAACTCCCACCCGTGCCGGAAGATGCCTAGACCAGGGGTCTCCCAACCTTGGCAACTTTAAGCCTGGCAGACTTCAACTCTGAGGAATTCTAGGAGTTGAAGTTCACGAGGCTTAAAGTTGCCACGGTTGGAGACCTCCTGACCTAGACAGAGGACATCTAATTTTGCATCCAGGGGAAAATGGGACTGGTATTATTATTATTATTATTATTATTATTTTGAGCTATCTGACTACCCCTTCCCTTACGGATGTCAAGAGTGGGGATGGACACAAAGGATTGTATGCAAACACAGGCAGTCCTTGACTTATGGCCACAACTGAGCCCAAAGTTTGTGTTGCTGAGCAAGAGAATTGTTTATGGACCTTGAGCAACACGGCTGTTAAAAATGAATCTGGCTTCTCTGTTCATTTGGCTTTTCAGAAGGTTGCAAAAGTTCATCGCATCACCCTGGGACATTACAAATGTCACAAATGCATGCTGAATGCTAAGGATTTGATGTTTGTTTGATTATGGGGAAATGCTGCGGCAGCCATAATTGTGAAAAATGGTTGTAAGTCACTTTTTTATCTCAGGGCTGTTGACAGTTTTAAGTTGAGGACTACTTCTGGGGTCCTCAGTGGCCTGATAATTCAACCTGACAAAAACATTTCTCACCTCCCGGGCGCGGATGGTTCCTAGTGCCGCTACCAGTGCGCTGCGTATACAGCTTTCAGTGTCTTACATGTGAATGCGTCCCAGCATGCTTTTGTTTCTGAGCATGCATAGGAAGAAAAATCTTGCGCACGTGTGGTGTTTTTGCTTCCGCACATGCACAGAAGCAAATAAGTCTCTCTCGTGTGTGCGTCTCCTTACAAGATTTTGCGCCCTACGCATGCTCAGAAGCCAAAACACACTGGGACATGCGCAGTGAAGGGCTATCAAAATTTTTACTCCCACTCTGTGGACGTGGCTTATACAGGATGCCCTGCATTTTCTTTCAACATCTTTCAGTGCAAATTGGATGCTCTGGGATGGAGCTCCATTTTCGCTACCCCACTGCGTTCCTCCCCTGTCCGGGCCGTAGCCCATCACTGGACATGCGCCTACGCAAGACACCCGAAGCTGCGCGCGCAGCTCAACTTTTGTTACCGGTGCGGCATCCTTTACTGCTCCGCTAGGAACTCACTACTGCCACAATGCAAGTGGAAGGAGGCATGTCTGTCAAATTATCCACATGCCAATCACCCGAATAGTAATGCTTCCGTGTTCTTTCAGCAATTGTTTGCAATCATAGACACGCCCCGATTCAAATTGTTTCCTTGGGGATTAAGCTAGAACAAAACCTGCTTCCCCCCCCCCTCTTACAGACAGAATCCTTTGTGCTTCTCTTCATATCCTGTATTCTTCAGAGGAACAATACTGTAACTACTACTGACTACATAAGAATAATACCATAATCCTCTTTAGAAAATTACTGTTAAGGTTATAACATTGTGCAGCTAATGAAAGTCAAGTGTGCATTTGGGTTAAAATATACAATGCTTATCATACTACTATGAATATGAAATTGTGCTCTGCCCACAACTACAGAATATGCAAAAAATAATTAGATATTTAAAATATAAACATTCAAAGAAAAGCCATTCACAAAACTAAATCAACCCCGATATTCAACTCGATACAATTGAAATCGTTTGCTAAAAGTGACTTATAAACCAACATGTTTGTACTTTTTAATTTAGTCCTTTAAAGGATCCTTGCATTTAAATTCTTCAAAGTGGGACTGAAGTGGCTATTTTTGTTGGGAACATCAACAAATGGGGACAAATTTGTAATTCTGTTTTGGAGTAAGTTCCCTTTACAAAGCTATCTTTATTTCCAACAATTGTTCATAATCTTTGCTTGGCTGATAACAAATTGTCATATTTTTGCTATATAGCCACAAAGCCTTACTGTACAAATTGTGTAAAAGTTGAGTATTGGAGAATAATGCAATACTATCTTAGATCCCCCCCCCCCCCCCGGTGTGCCTGTTTCAACAATAGCAATTAACTTTCTTAAGAGAAATAGATTGCTTCAATAACCTTATGAAATCAATAATATGAAATCAGTAAAACATCTTAAGTGCTCTTGCTAGCTCTAAATAACTGTCAATCAGTCAATAGAGGTAATAACCATTATCTAATAATTCTCTAATCAAATAGATACAGGATGATAATTACTGTAATTACTAATGACTGACTTTCTATCATTCAGTGAAATACGCATGAGAAGGGTAATTATTTGCACCCTATCCAGGCTGCTTTTGGGAGTTTTTCAGTTTTGCAATTTTACGACCTCCGCTAGGCAGGAAGGAATTAAATGGAAAAAATCATCCTTTATCTATTTGAACAGATTCTTTCAGTGGAATAACCATAACTAGGTATCTTTACTAGTATGGAGGAATTAACTACAGTAGCTTTTTTAAAGTTCTTCCCAAGAAACAAATCTGTATTAATTATATTATAGTGAAGTCTACCTATGTCGGAAATGAATACAGACCATATGGAAGATTTACATTCAGTTACATGGAGGATTTCCCTAACCTGATCGTCCTAGCTAGGGTTGATGGGAACTGTAGTTCCCTGGGGAGTTCTGAATTGGAAGAGATCTGCTATAAGAAATTTCTTTTCTATGATAAAGGTCGCCCTTCTCGAGTGTAATCTTACCCAAGAAAAATCATTGATGTGCATGGCAAGAAGATATTTTTGGTTTATAGTGCAAAATATTAAGCAGATGCCGAGGACAAACGTATGACCACTTGCTAATAATACTTTGGTGCCATTGATTTAGGATCCTCATCACTAGGATGTCCAGTTTCTGCAGGTAACACTGGGTTGTGAGAAAAGGTTAAGAATTGAAACCAATGAAATTTAAACCTGTGCTTCTTCCAATAATGTCCCTAACAGCATGGATGGATGGATGGATGGATGGATGGATGGATGGATGGATGGATGGATGGATGGATGGATGGAAGGAAGGAAGGAAGGAAGGAAGGAAGGAAGGAAGGAAGGAAGGAAGGAAGGAAGACACAAAAGACAGATGTAAACAAAGCATAATTGCCATTTCACTTCTTTAAAAACTAATCTATCAGAGTTTCACACTAGCATATGGATGAAAGAGTACCTCTACTCTAGGGATTGGACAGATGAGTGTCAACTCCTTTGGTCTACATGAACCAGCAGCAAAGGCAAAAAGACAGTAGCATAATGCCCTCTTCAATACATAGCATCATACAACAGAGATAATGTACGTGCTTCTGTTAACAGTGCCCTGCAGCTATACTGCTGCATGTATCACACTCACTATGAAGCTCCACCCATTCGTACCTCCCCATTGACTAAGGGGGGAAAAAATCTAAACACTGATGGGGGTTCTGCTTAAAACTGGCAAGGAGGGCAGAAGATCAAAATTTCTACGGTAAGGGTGGAAGATTTGCAGGATTCCCAAAATATGACGTATGTTTTAGAGGAAAGCTTTCATGCTTTAAGGAAACGGTATCACGGTGGTTGAGCTGCAGGGTTAAAAGAGAAGAGAAGGTGAACTACAGGTTCTCTTCAAACCATAGGCTCAAGGTTAACTGAAATCCAATGAGCACAATTAAATGCATAGCATTTTACCATAGTCAATGCTTCCACAGACTCTGTGGACTCTTCTGTTAATCCGTATTTGTAAAAGCTTTCTATAAAGGAAAAAAAAGTGTATAGAAACACAATGTAAAACTGTAATCAAGGTTATATATTCAAAAGAAGCTTAATTCTTGTAACTGCCTTTTTCATTTTGGAATAAGCATCACCCATAACATTTTACATACACTTCTTAGAGCTTCCAACTGACGCTACCTCACTCAGGCTTCAATTATTTTGTTTTGTTTTGTTTTAAACCAGCACAGCTTATGCTTCCTGAATAGCTGGAAAGTTTCGAAAGTTCTTATTAAAAATGTTCCTCCGACAGTTTTTAATATGGGAAACAAAAATGCTGAGCAAAGCAAAGCAGTAAGAATTGCATCAAACACTGAGATGTTGGCTTATTACTTTACAAGTCAATTGAAAATGGTGGTTTAAACCTTGGTTTTTCCACTACAATTCCTTCAGAGAGTTGATCCGTGCGCAGATTTTTAGTGCAGGGCCTAGCTTAATATTCATTGCACTCATGAGATGATCCTCTTTTAATAAGAGAAGAGCCTGCCCATCAATCTCTTGGGCTCGGAATTCATCAGCAATATCTTGACAACCTGCAACAAAGAACAAACGTTACTAAGAAAGAAGGATGCTTGGAAATTAGGGATTTTCCAGCTTGATTTCAGTAACTTTAAAAGAATGGTACTTATCAGAATCTAACCTGAATTTACCGTGTTTCCCCGAAAATAAGACAGTGTCTTATATTAATTTTTGCTCCAAAAGTTGTGCTACGTCTTATTTTCGGGGGGTGCCTTATATTTCTCAAATAAGACAAATTCATAGGCAGAAAAGCTGACACCCCCAAAGAAAGTGTACCGTACGGTACACTGATTACGGTACGGTACCTGTCAGTATGGCACCCACACACACAAACGACGGCACTTATATGGTACAACAGTATACTCCCGCTATTGCAGCTTCCGGCCACCAGAGGAACTACAGTGTACGCACTGTAGTGGAGACTGTAATGGCGGTGAGACAGCTGCAGACTATGTCTGCTGTACTGGACGGTACAAAGAGATGGAAGGGGCCAACAGGGGACGCCACATTATTACGGTACCGCTATGAACAGCTTTGAATGGTATCGTATTTTTTTCCACCGTACCATATGTAAACTTGACTACACCTTATTTTCAGGGGTTGCCTTATACAGTGATCCCTCGATTTTTGCGATCTCGTGCTTCGCGAAACGCTATATCGCGATTTTTCCACCCGATGACGTCACTCTCTTCCTTCCTTTCTCATCTTTCTTTCTCTCTCTCTTTCTCTATCTTGCTTCTTCCTCTCTCACACTCTCTTCCTCCCTCTCTCATCTCTTTCTTTCCTTCTCTCTCTTTCTCTATCTCTTCCCCTCTTGCTGGCGGGTGGCGGGCGGGCGGGCGCATCAGCGAGGAGCCGGGGTTTCCCCTTTGCGTGGGCGGTGGGGAAACCCGGATCTTCGTCTGCTCGCTGCTGCTGCGGCCGCCCAGCAGCTGATCTGCTCGGCGGCAGCAGCGAGGAGCCGAATCGGGCTTTCCCCTTTGCGTGCAGCAGCGAGCAGACGAAGATCCGGGTTTCCCCGCCACCCACGCAAACTCCATCATCTGCGCATGCGCGGCCATGGAAAAAAGGGCGCGCATGCGCAGATGGTGTTTTTACTTCCGCAACCCTACATCGCGAAAAATCGATTATCGCGAGGGGTCTTGGAACGGAACCCTCACGATAATCGAGAGATCACTGTATTAGCAAATTCTGCAAAACCTCTGACATGCCTTACTTTCGGGGTACATCTTATTTTCGGGGAAACAGGGTAGTAATTGTGCTGAACATAGTTAGTTGTGAGTTTACATCTGAACAAATTATATTTAATTCTCAGGCGTTTACATTCTTTTATGGACTAGAATAAGAGCCGGGGGGGCAGTGGTTAGAATGTAGTACTGCAGGCTATTTCTGCTGACTGTGAGCTGCCAACAATTTGGCAGTTCAAATCTCACCAGCTCAAGGTTGACTCAGCCTTCCATCCTTCTGAGGTTGGTAAAATGGGGACCCAGAATATTGGGGGCCATATGCCGACTCTGTAAACTGCTTAGAGAGTACCGTAAAACACTGTGAAGCAGTATATAAGTCTAAGCGCTATTCCTATTATTACGCTTCTATTTCTATCAGTGTAAAACTAACTTCTATTTTGAGGCTCTCCATTTTATTGACCTTTTGAGGCTCTACGGAGAGGGGCGGCATACAAATCTAATTATTATTATTATAGTTTTTCATCTTTGTGTTTTTAAACTTGAAGAGAGTTTTGTTACTAAAAATTGTTATATAAAAAACGAACACCCCATATTAATGTGCAACCCTATCATGCTGCACATGGGGCACGGTGTCGTTCTTTTAAAATAAAATGACGTGAGAATACATTCCAGGATTTTTGATAGCCTTCCTGTAGGGCAGATGAGTTATGACAAAATGCAGAAGATACAGACTGTCTGCCATCCTGTTATGACACCTGTCACACATGTAAATTATTCTTGTGGAATCTGAGAAAAGAACCAGAAAAAGAGTTTTCACAAACAAGCAGGTCTTCTCAAGATATTCTGAAAATAAATTCTAAATATATCACATGCAATAAGCCAGTGATGGTGAACCTATGGTGAACCTATGGCACGGGTGGTACGCGGAATCATATCTCCTGGCACTTTAGCCATTGCCCTAGCTCAGTTCCAATGTGCACACACGTTTGAAAATTCAAAACAATGTTCTTTATCCCAAAATTCAAAATAAACTAAGCACTCTTTTTGTATTGCAAAGAGCACTCGTCCAAAAACAACCGGGTAGTCTGTACAATTTCCCTTAAGCAGTCATTAAGTACTTAGCTAGCAGCTGTGAAGAAACTTCACACCCCTTCTTCTTCCAAGGAAGTGAGACACACACACACACACACACACACACACACACACGTCACTCTGCTTTGCTTTCAAAGGCGTGAAAAATCAATAAACAAAGTCCAGAAAACAGCAACACAGGATTCCTGAAGAACTGCGATCAGATACTCTTCCACAACGGCCAAACCCACATGCTGCTATTTATAGCAGCAGCCCTAATTACTGGAGCCCCACCCAAACACAGGTGGCCTCACTTATCTCCTGTAATATGTCCTTACTTGGTCTCTTCTATGCATAATTCTGTGCTTACATGGGTCCAAGACGTCTTCATCCGAATCAATGGAAGATAAGGGAGATTGACTGCCTGGGCTGTGTGCCAAGCCCCCCTCTTCCAAGTCACTCCCACCTTCTTCTTCATCCGAGGAAACTAAACTCTGAACTGACTCTGTCGGCAATAACACAGGCCTGTGACATGTTGAAGTTTCCCCTGCATCCACCTCCACATTCCCTGGGGCAGGAGCTGGGCCAGAGACAACCACAACACAACGGCATTGAAAAAAGTGGATTTATGATTGTTTCTTTCCCCACACTTACGACTGTTACAGTATCCCCAGTCACCTGATCAAAACTCAGATGCTTGGCAACGCGCTCCTTATTTATGACGGATGCAGTTTTGAGGACATTTTTGTGACCTCTTGACAAACAAACTCAAGAGGGAAGCCAGATTCAATTAACGACCGCGTTACTCACTTAGCAACTGTAGGGATTCACTTAACAACGGTCCTAAAGTGAGGCAAAATGCACTTCAACAAACGTTTCACAACAAAAATCTGGAGCTCAAAGAGGGCCGTAAGTCGAGGGCTACCCGTATTCCCCCCCCTCCCACCAACAAGCCTGCCTTCGCAAACTGACATCGGTTTCTGCTGCGTACCAGGTAACGAACGGATGAAGGCCCATACATCTTCAACGGTCCAGCCCGATGGGACCGACTGCACGGCTGGCGACAAATCCACGTTGTCGGCTGTTTTCCGAATTCTCAGTTCCCTAAGTTCCCGCTCCCTCTCTCTCTCGCTTTGCCTTCGCAGGCGAGTGGTCATGGCGACTGGCACGCTGTCTTCCTGAGAGGCCAAGTCTTCTTCTGCAGATGGATAAGTAATTGGTAGCTGGAAAATGTAGTACAGACAAACCACAGTATAACCATTTTTCTTTGCGACTCTTGTTAAAAGGACACCGTGGAGTTCAATTAGTATTCTACAGACCTGTCGAAGGAAGTGCTCCCTTGGAGCTCCGTCAGAGCCACTGGGACGCCGCCCTCGCCGCCCAAGACCTGGATTATCCGGACTGCGGCTCCAGCGGCTGTTCTTGTCTGATGAGTACAATCCAAATTTCTTGCCGCAACTCACGTTATACCTGGATGCAAATGAGGGAAAGTGTGCAATCATTATATAGAGCCAGGGTGGCGCAGCAGGTAGAGTACTGTACTGCAGGCCACTGAAGCTGACTGTAGATTTGTAGGTCAGCGGTTCAGATCTCATCACTGGCTCATGGTTGACTCAACCTTTCATTCTTCGGAGGTGGGTAACATGAGGACCCGGATTGTGGGGGCAATAGGCTGGTTCTGTTAAACAGTTACATGTTGTAAGCCGCCCTGAGTCTAAGGAGCATAAAAATCAAATGAATATATATATATGTTTGTTTTTGTAGATTTTCACGGATTTTCACGGGTATATGTATCTAGATTGTTCTGAGTTCGGGTTTTGCCCCGTGTAATATTTTGAGTGTCTATACGACGTTTCGGTGAAATCACATTCACCATCATCAGGCTGAAGTTGTAAGCTTCGTGCTGCTGTAAATATAGTTTGTTTGCAACTGCCATTTGTACCTTATAAATAGTGGTGGGGGTGGAGATTTGGTTTGAATGTAGCAAATAGATTGGGTGGCTATGTTTTAGTGATTTGATTGGTTGGTGGAATCACATTTAGTTGAAGGATTGACATGGTGATGGTTATGATATGTTTTTTTGTTTAAGGCTGGTTTCCAAATCTCTGGTAGGCGGGACATGTCATCTCGTTTGTTCATGCTGAGGGGGTGTTTTTCTATCTCTATGGCTTCCATGATTATTCTTTTATATACGTGTTCTGTTTTGGAAAGTAATTTAGTTTTTTCAAAGTCAATTTCATGCCCTGTTTTTTTAATGTGCTGAACAAGAGAGGAAGTTTTTTCTTCTTTTTTGACTGCATTCTTATGTTCTGCAATGCGTGCGTTTATTCTTCGATTAGTTTGTCCAATGTATGTGGCTACACATGTTTTGCAAGGGATTTCATAGATTCCTTGGTTTTCAAGTTGGATTTTATCTTTTGGGTTTCTTAGGATGTTTGATATTTTTTGGTTAGTGACAAATGAATATATATATGGGAGTGTGTATGTGTGTATATATGTATATGTGTGTATGCATATGTGTGTGTGTGTGTGTATGTATACCCTCAACACTGTCAGACTTTCTACTAAATCTGCACTTCTATTCTACTAGTTTTTCTCATCATTCCTATCACCCATTTCCTCCCATGTTGACTGTAACTTGTTTGCTTATATCCTAAGATTTTTATTAATATTGCTTCTTCATTGCTTATTTGACCCCTATGACAATCATTAAGTGTCGTACCACATGATTCTTGACAAATGTATATTTTATTTTATGTACACTGAGAGCATATGCACCAAGACAAATTCCTTGTGTGTCCAATCACACTTGGCCAATAAAATTCTATTCTATTCTATATTTGTGGCCAGCTTTTAAGCTCTTAAATACGACAAATGTGGCAACCTTGTTTATTCCTTTCTTTAATAGTATCAAACTGAATATAGACCTCACAGCTTATGGATTGCAATTAACATAAGAACATAAGAATATAAGAACATAATTATAGTAGTATTGATGATGCATAATTGATAGACTAGATTTTATCATGGATTTATCTGTCATTTATCATTTTATCCAACAACTTTTGATTGTGTATTCACTGAATGTTTTTATTTGTTTTGGTCTATGACTGTAATAGTAAATTTGAATTTGATACTACAATGGAAACTGTTCTGTGCATGGCCTTCAGAGCGAACCCCCCGACTCAAAAACGCACACACAGTGTAAAGCAGATTTAAAATGGCAAGGAAAAAGGCAGATATTTCTCTTTCCAGAATGAAGCATCAGCAAGGTCTGAGAAAAGCATCAAACTCAGCCTAACTGGACTTCTTTAGATAACAAGCCCATTTATCTTTTTTTTTAGAAGAGAATAGAATTTTTATTGGCCAAATGTGATTGGACACATAAGGAATTTGTCTTGGTGCATATGCTCTCAGCGTACATAAAATAAAATATAAATTTGTCAAGAATCATGTGGTACAACACTTAATGATTGTCATATGGGTCAAATAAGCAATGAAGAAGCAATATTAATAAAAATCTTAGGATATAAGCAACAAGTTACAGTCATACAGTCAACATGGGAGGAAGTGGGTGATAGGAATGATGAGAAAAACTAGTAGAATAGAAGTGCAGATTTAGTAGAAAGTCTGACAGTGTTGAGGGAATTATTTATTTAGCAGAGTGATGGCGTTCGGGGAAAAAGCTGTTCTTGTGTCTAGTTGTCTTGGTGTGCGGTGCTCTGTAGAGACGTTTTGAGGGTAGGAGTTGAAACAATTTAAAATTTAAGCATATGAATCAGCTCACCGAAATTCTGAGCAAAAATCCTCCAGCAGATAATGTGTTTTTCTGAGGCAGAAACCATGGTTTTGAAACCTAGGCGGCACACGTATATGTTGGAGCTGAGCTAGGGCAATGGCTCGCCTGCCAACAGATATGGCTCTGTGTGCCACCTGTGGCACCTATGCCATAGGTTTGCCATCACTATGCTAGGTTGACAGAAACTGGGACCAGTAACAGGAACTCACCCCGTTTCAAGGCACTAGGGCAGTGATGGCGAACCTATGGTATGAGTACCACAGGTGGCCCGTGGAGCCAAATCTGCTGGCACGCGAGCTGTTAACCTAGCTCAGCTCCAAGTACATGTGTGTGCTGGCCAGCTGATTTTTGGCTTGTACAAAGGTTCTGGGAGGGCGTTTTTGGCTTCCAAAGAGCCTCCCGGGGGATGGGAGGGCGTCCAGGGAGATGAGGAAGGGCAATTTTACCCTCCCCAGGCTCCAAAGCCTTTGGGGCCTGGGGAGAGTGAAACCCGAGCCTGCTGGGCCCACCAGAAGTTGGGAAACAGGTCGTTTCCAGCCTCCAGAGAGGCTCTGGGGGATGAGGGAAGCTGTTTTCATCCTCCCCAGTCATTGAATTATGAGTGTGGGCACTCGCGCATGCGCGATAGTGCTCACCCACACTCTTTTGGCACCTAAAGGAAAAAAAGATTTGCCATTATCTCAGGGACCGCCTTCTGCTGCACAAATCCCAGCGACCAGTTAGGTCCCATAGAGAGGGTCTTCTCTACACAATGTCGCTTGGCGGGACCCAGGGGAAGAGCCTTCTCTGTGGCGGCCCCGGCCCTCTGGAACCAACTCCCCCCAGAGATTAGAATTGCCCCCACCCTCCTTGCCTTTCATAAGCTTCTTAAAACCCACCTCTTCCGCCAGGCATGGGGGAACTGACATACTCTTTCCCCCTAGGCCTTTACAATTTTATGCATGGTATGTCTGTCTGTATGTTTGGTTTTATAATAAGGGTTTTTAACTGTTTTAATATTGGATTTTTATATGCTGTTTTTATTACTGTTGTTAGCCGCCCCGAGTCTCCGGAGAGGGGCGGCATACAAATCCAATAAATAAAATAAATAAATAAATCACTGCATTAGGGATTCAAACTGCTGACCTTTCAATCAACAAGCTCAGCGTCTTAGCCACTGAGCCACCACGTCTCACTGAATACCTATGCTTGGGATTCATTTGATTTAGTACATAAGAAGTTGATTCCAAATCGTGCACTGTATTCATGGTTTTTACAATCTGTCAAATGATAACTAATGAAGAATACCTCTTAGCACAGGACATGGTGCAGAACCGTTTCGACCTCAGGAACTTGTTCGGGTACCCCATTTTCCCACAAAATTCACACTTCAGGAGGTCTGTCTCCATCTCATCCAGCCCCTCTAAAGGAAACAGCAGAATAAAAGCAATTAGTTTGAAGCAGTTTGAAGCAGTCCATTGTGGTCGGGCAGTAGGAAAAGCAAGTAGGATGCTCGGCTGCATAGCTAGAGGTATAACAAGCAGGAAATATAGAAACATAGAAGTCTGACGGCAGAAAAAGACCTCATGGTCCATCTAGTCTGCCCTTATACTATTTTAGGTATTTTATCTTAGGATGGATATATGTTTATCCCAGGCATGTTTAAATTCAGTTACTGTGGATTTATCTACCACGTCTGCGGGAAGTTTGTTCCAAGGATCTACTACTCTTTCAGTAAAATAATATTTTCCCATGCTGCTTTTGATCTTTCCCCCAACTAACTTCAGATTGTGTCCCCTTGTTCTTGTGTTCACTTTCCTATTAAAAACACTTCCCTCCTGGACCTTATTTAACCCTTTAATATATTTAAATGTTTCAATCATGTCCCCCCTTTTCCTTCTGTCCTCCAGACTATACAGATTCAGTTCATTAAGTCTTTCCTGATACGTTTTATGCTTAAGACCTTCCACCATTCTTGTAGCCCGTCTTTGGACCCGTTCAATTTTGTCAATATCTTTTTGTAGGTGAGGTCTCCAGAACTGAGCACAGTATTCCAAATGTGGTCTCACCAGCATTCTATATAGCGGGATCATAATCTCCCTCTTCCTGCTTGTTATACCTCTAGCTATGCAGCCAAGCATCCTACTTGCTTTCCCTACCGCCTGATTGCACTGTTCACCCATTTTGAGACTGTCAGAAATCACTACCCCTAAATCCTTTTCTTCTGAAGTATTTGCTAACACAGAACTGCCAATACAATACTCAGATTGAGGAATCCTTTTCCCCAAGTGCATTATTTTACATTTGGAAACATTAAACTGCAGTTTCCATTGCTTTGACCATTTATCTAGTAAAGCTAAATCATTTACCATATTACAGACGCCTCCAGGAATATCAACCCTATTGCACACTTTAGAGTCATCGGCAAATAGGCAAACCTTCCCTACCAAACCTTCCCCTATGTCACTCACAAACATAGAGGGAGATTGTGATCCCCTTATATAGAGCGCTGGTGAGACCACTTTTGGAATACTGTGTTCAGTTTTGGAGACCTCCCCTACAAAATTCACAAAATTGAACGGGTCCAAAGACAGGCTACAAGAATGGCATAAAACGTATCAGGAAAGACTTAATGAACTCAATCTGTATAGTCTGGAGGACAGAAGGAAAAGGGGGGACATGATCGAAACATTTAAATATGTTAAAGGGTTAAATAAGGTTCAGGAGGGAAGTGTTTTTAATAGGAAAGTGAACACAAGAACAAGGGGACACAATCTGAAGTTAGTTGGGGGAAAGATCAAAAGCAACGTGAGAAAATATTATTTCACTGAAAGAGTAGTAGATCCTTGGAACAAACTTCCAGCAGACCTGGTTGGTAAATCCACAGTAACTGAATTTAAACATGCCTGGGATAAACATATATCCATTGTAAGATAAAATACAGGAAATAGTATAAGGGCAGACTAGATGGACCATGAGGTCTTTTTCTGCCGTCAGTCTTCTATGTTTCTTGGGGAATTGTGTGCCAATATGATCTGACGTTTGGCAGCAATTCTTGAAAGCTAGTGGTCATGAGGAAGGCCCTTTCTCATGATTGAACCTTTCCTGATTTAAAGTCAAGATTTTTTTTTAAAAAAAAGGAAAAATGAAGTAAATCAAGAACACAGCAGATTAAGACAATTTTTTAAATTATCCAATAGACCACCTCATTCTAGGAACTTTGTATATTATTACAATTAACCTCATTAATTGTGAATATGTTCACAATTAAAATTAGAAATTGAAGATGTTTTTGTGTTGTTTTATGCATTTTAGCTGGAAATTATATGTCTTTTGATCCTGCAAAATCATATATATTTTAGCAATAATAAAAGAGTTCCTACATACACAGGTTCAGCATTCAAAACTAAGTCCTGCCTACACTTTCCGAGAACAAGGCTCATTTAAATTAAAAATAAGATTGATAACTACATGGCTTATCCTCCAAAATAATATATTTAAGACTAAATTTAGGACTAAAACAGCCCGGAAAAAGCCTTGAGAATGGGCTGAAAAAAGCCTCAAAAACAGCCAGAAAAAAGGTGTGAAAAAGGACAAAAAAAGACCCCAAAACTGGGTGTGCAGAGGCCAAAAAAATGGCTGGCAGGTCAGCAGAGCCTGAGCAATATTCGGTCTATAAATTGCAAAGACATTTTCATTCTCTTTTGGGGGACAAAAAAATGCATCTTATTGTCCAAAAAATACAGTAATCTAACATAAAAAGCTAAAGCCAGGTACTCTTATCTATCTATCTATCTATCTATCTATCTATCTATCTATCTATCTATCTATCTATCTATCTATCTATCTATCTATTTGTCAGACATGTATAGGATAATAGTTTGTATAAACATAAGTAAAAAGTAATGATAAAAGAAGACAATAGGACAGGGACGGTAGGCACAATGGTGCGCTTATGCACGCCCCTTACAGACCTCTTAGAAACAGGGAGAGGTCAGCTGTAGACAATCTAAGGTTAAAGTTTTTGACATTTGGGGAAGAAACTAGAGAGCCAGGTAGTGCATTCCAGACATTGATCACTCTACTGCTGAAGTGGTATTTTCTGCAGTCGAGTTTAGAGCGGCTTACATTTAGTTTGAATCTAGGACGTGCTGGTGTATTGCTGCGGTTGAAGGTGAAATAGTCATTAACAGGAAGGACGTTTTGGTATATGATTTTATGAACTACAGTTAGATCAGATAGGAAACGACGTAGTGGTAGATTGTCTAATTGCAGTATTTCAAGTCGGGTGGAATAAAGTATTCTGTTGCGAGCGGAGAAGTGAAGGACTCTTCTTGTGAAATATTTCTGGACTTTCGATTGTATTAATGTCTGATTTGCAATGCAGGCTCCAGACTGGTGAGCTGTATTCTAGAATTGGTCTAACAAATGTTTTGTAAGCTCTGGTTAGCAGTACAATGTTGCCAGAGAAGAAGCTACGTAAGATTAGATTAACAACTCTTACCGCTTTTTTGGCAATTTTACAGTGGGCTCTAGCACTTAGGTTGTGGGATATGAGTATTCCAAGCTCTTTGACAGGTCAACTACAAGTTCATTTCCTTCAAGTTTGTATTATGATTCTTTTTTCTGCTGCTGCTAAAAAAAAGTACAATGGTACCTCTACTTAGGAACTTAATTTGTTCCATGACTAGATTCTTAAGTAGAAAAGTTTGTAAGAAGAAGCAATTTTTTCCATAGGAATCAATGTAAAAGCAAATAATGTGTGTGATTGGGGAAACCACAGGGAGGGTGGAGGCCCTGTTTCCTCCCAGGAGATTCTTAGAGAAGCCCCATGGAGACTTCGTTCCACCTTTTCCAGCCCTGTTTCTTCCCAGGAGATTCCTAGAGAAGCCCCACAGAGGCTTCTCCCCGCCTTTTCTGGCCTTGTTTCCTCCCAGGAGATTACTAGAGAGGCCCTATAGAGGCTTCTCCCTGCATTTTCTGGCCTTGTTTCCTCCCAGGAGATTACTAGAGAGGCCCTACAGAGGCTTCTCCCTGCCTTTTCTGGCCTTGTTTCCTCCCAGGAGATTCCTAGAGAAGCCCCACAGAGGCTTCTCCCCGCCTTTTCTGGCCTTGTTTCCTCCCAGGAGATTACTAGAGAGGCCCTACAGAGGCTTCTCCCTGCCTTTTCTGGCCTTGTTTCCTCCCAGGAGATTGCTAGAGAGGCCCTACAGAGGCTTATCCCCGCCTTTTCTGGCCTTGTTTCCTCCCAGGAGATTGCTAGAGAGGCCCTACAGAGGCTTCTCCCTGCCTTTTCCGGTTACAGGTTCAGAGGCTTGGGTTTGTAAGTGGAAAATGGTTCTTGAGAAGAGGCAAAAAACCCTCGAACACCCAGTTCTTATCTAGAAAAGTTCATAAGTAGAGGCGCTCTTAGGTAGAGGTACCACTGTACTCTCTTTAAAATCCCTCTTTTTAAGAACCTGGTATCTCAAAGGTAAGTCTGGATGATATTTAAAGCTCCTGGTAAAGTTGAGGAATAAATATTCAGATTAAACGAGATACAAAAACCTTCATTAATGATGTCCTCCATCTCCGTGTCCGAGGAGTTATCTGCATGTTTGGCATTGTTCTGAAGCTCTGGTTCGACACACATAACATTCACACCTTGCTCCTCCAACAAGAGTCTCTTTTTTGCAGGCTCATCAGTCAGAAGAGATGAACAACTTACCTGTTAAGAGAGAAAAAAAATGAAATCATTAACCAAACATACATACCTTTGGTTTCTCATATCAACTGTCTGAAGATTTTATCGTCTAATTTACTGCTACAAGGACATACAGAGCCATAGATTAGATTAGATGCTTCCACCAATTTCAAAGACACACACTAGTGTAGCCATTTGGGGTCCAGAGGCTATGGGTGAACCAACATATGGAAGAAAATGTGAAATGAAATATGAAGATATGAAGAGGGGGGAAAAAAATCAGATTTTAATATCAAATCAACTTTCTTTGAATCTTCCATTTGTGACTTTGTAATGAGATGCCACAGAAAAACAAAAAATGTTATCTTCTGAACACATTCTGAGTTACTGTTCTATTATTTTAAGAGGAAATTAAGAGTCTTGATTTTATTATTAATTAAGAGTCATTATTAATTAAGAGCCTAATTAATAATAAATAAATAAATTGATTATATTCTGTGCTTCTTTCCAGCCCTGACATGCACAGAAAAACAAACTGAGAAATATTACTTTTTTGTTATGAAAGAGAGTTAGCACCTTTGTATGGAGTGCCATAAGTTGAAAACACATCTATTCCCTCTCTCTCTGTTTATGTGTGTGATTTTCCATTTGCCTTTGGATGTGCAGCTCTTATGTGCAATTTTGCAAGCTGCACTGAATCCTAATAGTACATTTAAATTTAACAATATATTTAATAATAAAGGAGTACAAATAATTGCATTTACGAAACAGAAAAGTATTGAGCCTTAGTTGTACAGTGGTACCTCATCATACGAACTTAATTGGTTCCAGGAGGAGGTTCGTAAGGTGAAAAGTTCGTAAGGTGAAACAATGTTTCCCACAGAAATCAATGTAAAAGCAAATAATGCGTGCAAATCCTTCAGGAAAATCCCAAACTTTAGAAGGGAGGCGAACAGAGGGCAGGGAGGAGCAGCTAAAGGGGGCGGGTGGAAGAAGCAAGGCTAGGCTGAAGGGTGAGTGGGAAGGAAGAAAGGCAAGGGGGGCGCCCCTCCCTTTTCTTTTTTCAAAAGACACAGTTTCAGTGCCTTTGCAAGCATGCAAAATCTTTACTCCTCCAACCTGCCCCTCCCTTTTCTTTCTTAAAAAGACACCGTTTCAGTGCCTTTGCAAGCATGCAAAATCTTTACTCCTCCAAGCTGCCCCTCCCTTTTCTTTCTTAAAAAGACACCGTTTCAGTGCCTTTGCAAGCATGCAAAATCTTTACTCCTCCAAGCTGCCCCTCCCTTTTCTTTCTTAAAAAGACACCGTTTCAGTGCCTTTGCAAGCATGCAAAATCTTTACTCCTCCAAGCTGCCCCTCCCTTTTCTTTCTTAAAAAGACACCGTTTCAGTGCCTTTGCAAGCATGCAAAATCTTTACTCCTCCAAGCTGCCCCTCCCTTTTCTTTCTTAAAAAGACACCGTTTCAGTGCCTTTGCAAGCATGCAAAATCTTTACTCCTCCAAGCTGCCCCTCCCTTTTCTTTCTTAAAAAGACACCGTTTCAGTGCCTTTGCAAGCATGCAAAATCTTTACTCCTCCAAGCTGCCCCTCCCTTTTCTTTCTTAAAAAGACACCGTTTCAGTGCCTTTGCAAGCATGCAAAATCTTTACTCCTCCAAGCTGCCCCTCCCTTTTCTTTCTTCAAAAAAGGGGGGGGGAAAGAAACCCCTTCATCCCAGCAGCAGCTGCTTGGGTTCGTAAGGTGAAAATAGTTCGGAAGAAGAAGCAAAAAAATCTTAAACACCGGGTTCGTATCTTGAAAAGTTCGTTAGAAGAGGCGTTCGTAAGATGAGGTACCACTGTATTTAAAAGCTGTCTTCAACAAAAAGGCAGAAATGTCACCTTACTTCTACCCTGAGGGCTTATCTTCTTTGAGAAGCAACCTACCTCTGGGAAAGAAGGATTTCCCCCCAAAAAGACAATGGGAAGGACAAACAAAAATCAACAGAAAGAATCACACTTCTCAATCACACACTGAATATTCCTCAACTATGGATCTTATCTATCTTGATCCCTGCTCCCAGAATAGTTTTTTTTTAAAATCTCTAAACAAATATAACTAAAAACAAATCAGTTTTAAGTATGGTTTAAATGTAACTTTAAAGAGACATTGTTTTCTTTTTTAAAATTATTGATGGACTAATCCCTGACATTTATGTTCAGGTTATGTTTTTTTTAATTTCCAGATTCAACGAGATTTACAGGGAATAAATACAATAATTACTAGGACTTATGGGTCCTTCAGAATTTTATTTATCAAATATATTTAGCCACACAGTTCACCAGAAGTGACTCTGGTAAAAATGCTGTTGATGTTGGGGAAAGGAAATGTGGTCATTTTGCTTTTATGCTTACTCTTGACAACACTCAACATGTATACTATGACCTCACATGTTTTCTTCATTTATAGTGTCCCCAGCCATCCATATGTTAAGTCTTTTGTTACAAAATTTGGTGGGTGGAAACATGAACCAGGCAGAGATTGTAGGAAGAGTCTACAGTGGCAAATACAGTGGTACCTCTACTTAAGAATGCTTCTACTTAAGAACTTTTGTAGATAGAAACATAGAAACAGAAAAAGACCTCATGGTCCATCTAGGCTGCCCTTATACTGTTTTTTGTATTCTATCTTAGGATGGATATATGTTTATCCTAGGCAAGTTTAAATTCAGTTACTGTGGATTTATCTACCACGTCTGCTGGAAGTTTGTTCCAAGGATCTACTACTTTTTCAGTAAAATAATATTTTCTCATGTTGCTTTTGATCTTTCCCCCAACTAATTTCAGATTGTGTCCCCTTAAGCCTTAAAGTTTTGGATTTTTTTGATTCTCCTTCTTCCTTCAGCAGCGACTGTCCTCCTCCCCTTCTTCCTCCTCCTTCTCCCACCCAAATTCCGAGCTTTTATTTTTTTCCTAATGGGTTTGCACACATTATTTGCTTTTACTTTGATTCCTATGGGAAAAATTGCTTCTACTTACAAACGTTTCTACTTAAGAACCTGGTCACGGAACAAATTAAGTTCTTAAGTAGAGGTACCACTGAATTCTCAAAGCACCTGGAGTCCCACCTTTTCCAGCCAACAAATTTTACTAAAAGGCATACATTTTTGTGAGTTGTCTGATTATTTCCGGCAGAGGTCATTCTGATTTTTAGAACATTGTTGGGCAAAAAACTTAAAATTTCACTGACTCCATGAAAAACAGACAATAATAATTACTATAAAACAATTAGCCTACATTATTCAGAATAACAAAGATTAAAGAAACAGAAGCCCCAAATAACCATAGCACATTGCCTTTTAAAAGGAAAATATCACACATACAGGGTGCAACGATGTATTTTTTTTTTACACTTACAGGAAATGGTTCTAACCCCTCTTGGATCACAAAGCCCTCAATAACATGAGTCAGGATTTGTGGTTTAACGATAGCCTGTGGAAGTTTGTTTTCTATACTAGGGTTTTTATTGGATACTGATGCGCTGTTAGTCCTTGTTGCAATTGCTGGGAGCAAAAGAGGTGGCTGTGGAATAGAGGCATGTGAAGGGTCTGATGGTGATTTAATTACAGATGCGCTGACTGATGAGGCCATTGAAGGATGTCCCTCTTGTTCTGGAAAAAAAGTAATGTATGTATTTTTAAATAACTCAAATATCTTCATAATTATAGAAAGCAATACAGTGGTACCTCATGATACGAACCCCTCGCCATACGAACAACCCAAGATACGAACCCGGGGTTCGGATATTTTTTGCCTCTTCTTACGAATGTTTTCCGTCTTATGAACCCGCCGCCCGGCTGTCGCTTTTTGAAACAGCCGGGGGGCTTCCCAGCGTCCTCTTGAACCCGAACGCCAAACCCGAACTTCTGGGTTCGGCATTCGGGAGGTCGCCGAGAAGCCCCCCGGCTGTTTCAAAAGGTGACAGCTGGGCATAGGGGCTTATCGGCGGCCTCCCGAACGCCGAACCCGGAAGTTCGGCAAAAGTTGGAGTTCAGGAGGCCGCTGAGAAGCCCCACCGCCTGGCTGTCTTTTGAAACAGCCGGGGGGCTTCCCAGCATCCTCATGAACCCGAACGCCAAACCCAAACTTCCGGGTTCGGCGTTCGGGAGGACGCTGAGAAGCCCCCTGGCTGTTTCAAAAGATGACAGCCGGGCGGCGGGGCTTCTCGGCGGCCTCCTGAATGCAGAACTTTGGCCAAACTTCCGGGTTCGGCATTGAGAGAACGCTGAGAAGCGCCCGGCTGTTTCAATTGAAACAGCCGGGCGGCGGCGGTTTTTTGCATTTTCCCCCCTGTTGCACGCATTAATTGATTTTTCATTGTTTCCTATGGGAAACAATGTTTCGCCTTAAGAACTTTTCGCCTTACGAACCTCCCCCGGGAACCAATTAGGTTCGTAAGACGAGGTATTACTGTACTTTTAATTCATCACTTGGCTACTACAGAAGTTTCTTCCGTTATTTGTTGCATCAACTGACGTGGAACTTTGGAAAACGAAGCAGATCTGGGAACCGTATAGAATTTCCACACATTAATTTCTTCTGGAACAGACAAACTATGGTTCCTCTGGGGCTTTGCTGCCCTCATGAGGTTGATCGTATCTCCCGATTCCTCCACATTTACCTGGTCTAGCAAATTTGTTTACCCATTGGAAGCAACCCCTAATTTTTGAAAGTCTCTACTTCTGCAAGACCCAACGCCTAAATTAGACTTCTTTGACTTGCAAGGCCTGATGAATGTAAAGCTGTTTTGTTACAGATTCTACAGTATTCCAAGGCTCTGGTTTTTGGACTAAAAGAACTCTAAGGTTGTTGGGGCTTTGCAAAAGAGATCTTCAACAAATCAGAAAGTGGTTTCAAGACTGACAAGCTAGTAAGGGAGAGGCCAATGGATAAAGAACAGAATGGTTTTATCCTATTTCTTCTAGTAATCTCAGCTATAACAAAGCTTTCCTTTTGAATGTATTCTTGATGATGTCCAGCCTACCATCCAAGCCCTGCATGTGGATAATAACGTTTCCACCAATGTTCTATCTCTGAAAGCATCCATTCCTGCTTGCTTTTAGGAAAGTGCACAAGGAATAACTCAAGGAGTCAATCCCAGCTGTGCACTCTTTATCTACTGCTCTTCTGAGATTTGCAGACAGCTTAAGTGAAACAGTTTGCGGCTCAACTTTGCTCTGTTAACCTGCAAGACTGTTAGCTTTTTCATCACCGAAACATACGGTATTTTTCGGAGTATAAGACGCACCTTAGTTTTGGGGAAGGAAAATAGGGAAAATATAATCGACCTACCAGGCATTGATTTAGCTAGTTTTGTGTCTGGTCAGCGTCAACACATTAGTTTGCTGATTTTGAGCCCATGTGTTTGCTTGGATGGGGATAAAAAAACAGTTTCTGAAATATTTCACTTGTCTCTCTCTTCATCAGAGAGAAACAATGAGAAAATCCGGCAAAGGGACGATTGATCGCTTTGCTAGCAAAGCACGGAAGATTGCTTCACTGCTAGCACCTCATTAAGGCTGAAAAAAGGCTCGGCTGATTGTCGGAGGGAACAGCAATGAAAGAAGCAGGCCAAGGGAAGATCGCTCAGCCAGCACCTCATTAGGGCTAAAAAAAATGTGCAGTAAAAGCTACATTCAGAGTGTAAGATTCACCCAAATTTTCAGCTTCTTTTAGGGGGGAAAGGGTACGTCTCATACTCTGAAAAATATGGTAATTATTCCTTGTGTTGCATTCTAAAAGAATAGCTCTTGCCTTTCTTCCCTCTGACATTTCTCTCAAGAAAGGAGAATACAGTAGTACCGCTAGATACGAGTTGCTCCACATGCGAGTATTACAAGTTACGAGCCACGACAGGAGCGACATTTCTGTTCGACACCCGAGCTCAAATTCGGGATATGAGCCGAGCTTCCACTAGGCGGTGCAAGAATCCTTCCTTCTGGTTATCTCGGCGGGGAAAAACAAAGTCTAAAGCCATTTGTTCCAGATACGAGTTGATCGACATACGAGCTCCGTTCTGGAACGAATTAAACTCGTATCTAGAGGTACTACTGTAATTGTAACTCAGGGCTGAAATGAGGGGTCCTTGGTGATCTCTGACCTTTGTTGTGTTCTTGCAGAAGTTTCATTATCCAAACTAGGCAACCTCATCAGTGCTTTTGTCTGAATGTTACCTAGCTTCGGTAATGAAATATGTGCAAGAAACCAACCAAGCTTAACACCAGGTGCCCCTCTGATAGCTCTTCAGGTATATGAAGAGACCCACTGTGTCCTCTTTGAGTCTTCTCTTCTCAAAGCTGACCCTTCCCAGTCTGTTCCTTTCCTTTTGCTCTCTTCATAGGACCTCATTTCTAGTTCTCTGGTGCAGTGTTTCCCAACCTTGGGCACTTGAAGATATTTGGACTTCAACTCCCAGAATTCCCCAGCCAGCATTCGCTGGCTGGGGAATTCTGGGAGTTGAAGTCCAAATATCTTCAAGTGCCCAAGGTTGGGAAACACTGCTCTGGTGAGCCCACCGTTCTCTGATACTAATTTGCCTGGATCCTGCTTCAATTGTAATGTTTATGTAATTGCCCTGTGCAAATAAATGCAACAATGGAAGATTGCTTAGCTAACCAAATGAATCAGTGGAGGTTGAAATGCAATGCAAATGCATTGTGGGAATTTAGCATGCAATGACAAACACAATGCAAATACTGTATATATACATATATATATATATGGCACATTTTTTTTTGCTGAATTTGAAAATTAAGGGAGACTAGGATAGATCTATTTCGGCCTTATTTTGGCCTCATCAGCTAGCCATACCCTCACTGGGACTTGAACCTGCAACCTTTGCCTTGTAAGGCAGAGAATTATCCTCTAGGCTACAGTATCCAATCCCTTCAGCTCTGCACCAGGTTACATATTTTTGTGTCGAATCACCCTGGTGTATTGAAGGAACATCACAGCTCTTTTTTTGCCTCTCGGCAAAATATATATAAAATTCAGCAAAAATATGTGATATGTATGTATGTATGTATGTATGTGTGTGTGTGTGTGTGTGTATGTGTATATATATATATACACACACACACACACACACACACACACACACACACATATATCGATTACCAACGTCTGATTTGCAAATGATCCAATTTTTGTAGCTCTAAAAGTTAAGAACTGTTCCCTTTTACCAAGTAATAATTTAATAATAATTTATTAGATTTGTATGCTGCCCCTCTCCGAAGACTCGGGGTGGCTCACAACATTAATAAAACGATATTACAATGAAACAAATCTAATATTAAAAACATCTAAAACCCCATTATTTAAAACCATGCAGCGCACGCATACCAAACATAAAATATAAAAGCCTGGGGGAGGTGTCTCAGTTCCCCCATGCCTGGCGATACAGGTGGGTCTTAAGTAATTTGCGAAAAGAGGGTGGGGGCAGTTCTAATCTCTGGGGGGAGTTGATTCCAGAGGGCCGGGGCTGCCACAGAGAAGGCTCTTCCCCTGGTGCCCGCCAAACGACATTGTTTGGCGGGAAAAACCCACCTAAAGTAGGGGAAAACCCACCTAACGCTTTAAGTTGTCTTTTCTGTCCGGCTTGCCTCTTACTATTTTCTTCACTTGATTATATGGGTGTTGCGATTCCTTGCCACCTCTGTAGCACCCATATACTTGTTCACATAATACAACTTGCTCTCTCCATTGCCTCAAATGTTTTTGAGCTGCAAAACTACATGCGCAAAAAAGGGAAGGTTTATTTTAAGCCCTAAGCTTGAGGCAGTGGTGGGATTCAATTTTTCCCCCTTCTTCTTGAAAGGACTGTGTTAAAGAGGCCATCTATGTCAAAATTGAACAGCCCTCTCTCAACAGGGAGGAAGGATACGACATCATCTATCTCCAATCTACAACACAGTCTTATTGGCAGTTCCAAGAAGACCGGTTAAGATATTCATGAACTGGGAGAGATATGTTAACACGGTCAGCCAATGACTTGGCATAGCAACTAAGTCAGCCAATGGGAGTTAAACACCTCTGAGTCTGTGCAGAGAATCGAAACTGAAAACTTAAGCTTAAGACTGGGTGTGGCTCAGCCCACTCTGTGCTTGTCTGCTCTGCTGAAATGAAACTAACTCTCCTGCTTGTGTTTACTTGAAGAAATAATCTATTTATGGTATTATACATGTATGTGTGTATGTATGTACGTATGTTTTTTTCTGTTGAATTTTCATTATAAGCAAAAATATGTTACATACTACACATACATATATATTACTATGTTTATAAATAAGTTATTTCATCCAACTGAATCAGTCATCTGGAATTTGATTTTTCTGCAACAGATTCTGATAGGCCGCACTCCCATTTGCACCACTCAGGTCACCCTGATGACACCTATAAACCTCCAGATGACTTTAACGACCTGCTAAAAGAATGCAGATGACCAGATGTCTGCAAGGAGTATAAATCGTTCCACTGCCAGCCAGCCATTCAGAGCTAAAGAAACTTCTTGGATGAGAAGTGAAACGTCTTCAAAGAAAACCCAAGAAAGTCTAGTTGCCTCTTGAAAAAAGCACCTTGGGGACTTCCAGGTGATACCATGAAACAAAAAATCTGACACAGAAACTGGGCTCGGTTACATACCACAATGTGTTGTTTTTCTCACCTGGAAAAGCGTCTTCATAAGAAAGGTCTTCTCGGCTTCGTAAAGTTATCGCTGGTGGTGACAGCGTTGGTGGGGTGGGAGTCCTAGCCATACGAACACCATCTGAGTCCTCGGGAATATCATCATCACAGATATCTTCCTCCTGGTAAAGCTGCATTGAACAAATCGTTTTGTTAACAATTTGAAAAAAAAATGTTTTGTTAACAATTTGATAAAATTATTAAAATGTAAGTTTGATTACTGTCAATTTTCAGCTGTGGCGAGGGGGGCGTTTGCCCAGGTTCGCCTGGTGTACCAGTTGCAACCCTATTTGGACCGGGAGTCACTGCTCACAGTAACTCATGCCCTCATCACCTCGAGGCTTGACTACTGCAATTCTCTCTACATGGGGCTACCTTTGAAAAGTGTTCGGAAACTTCAGATCGTGCAGAATGCAGCTGTGAGAGCAATCATGGGCTTTCCTAAATATGCCCATGTTATACCAACACTCCGCAGTCTGCGTTGGTTGCCGATCAGTTTCCAGTCACAATTCAAAGTGTTGGTTATGACCTATAAAGCCCTTCATGGCACCGGACCGGATTATCTAAGGGACCGCCTTCTGCTGCACGAATCCCAGCGACCAGTTAGGTCCCACAGAGTGGGCCTTCTCCGGGTCCCGTCAACTAAACAATGTCGGTTGGCGGCACCCAGGGAAAGAGCCTTCTCTGTGGCGGCCCCGGCCCTTTGGAACCAACTCCCCCCAGATATTAGAAATGCCCCCACCCTCCTCGCCTTTCGTAAGCTTCTTAAAACCCACCTCTGCCGTCAGGCGTGGGGGAACTGAGATATTCTTTTCTCCTAGGCCTTTACAATTTACGCATGGTATGTCTGTATGTACGTTTGGTTTTTATAACAAGGTTTTTTTTAGGTATTTTAATATTGGATTGGATTGTTACATGCTCTTTTTATCATTGTTGTTAGCCGCCCCGAGTCTACGGAGAGGGGCGGCATACAAATCCAATCAATAAATGAATGAATGAATGAATGAATGAATGAATGAATTAAAATAAAATAAAATAAAGTAAAGTAAAAGCTGTTGATTTTCATTTAACTACCTACCATTGTGAAAGTTGGACAATTAAAAAAAGATTAGATGACTTTAGATGATGTCTTTAGAAATACTTACAGCAAAAAGAATGACTTTTAGACCTGATCAAACCAGAAATACCCTTGGAAGCTAAGATTACCAGGGTAAGTTTCACTCGTGTCATGCAATCATATTCTTACAAAAATCAACTATGCTGCAAATTGTTGGCAGTGCTAGAAAATAGGCCAGCAAAGAACATTTTATAGCTTCAAGTAAATTACTATTTTAAACCAAGAAACATTAAATTAAGCTATAAAATATCAGAAAAAGAGGAAATCTATTATGCCTCTGAAAGTTAGATACAAGCAAATAGTTGACAAAAGAGAGATAATTCCTCAAAGCAGTTAGGAGTAGGATCAAAAACTGAATACCAATAAAACTAACCTCACTTACAGAGGGTTTTGATAATTTGTGCATTTACACTGAGAATACAGTTGTATTTGTGGTTTTGAGATATTTGTTTTATTGTTGCCTTCTGATCTTACATTCTGATCATTTAGGAAGTACTGAACTAGGTGATTGCATAGATAAAATATCCACCACCTTGACTTTTCGGCATAAATAATTAGCTAAGGATAATTCTGCAAATTCTTGGATCCTTTCCATCCACTTTCAATGATATTTTACACTCCTGTTTGCCAAATGTAGTTGCTCATGAATGACTTTGCTTTTAGTTTGTGGGTTTTAAAAATTTAACTGAAACATTGCTATGGTTTTATTATGCCTTCATTTTTATGGATTGTGAACCATCCACAGAACCCTGGTACCTCAATGGATATAACAGTAAAGAAAAACTATGAATATGGAATATAAATGCATATTTCTGTAAAGAGAAAATGCCTAAAACTTACAGAATTACAAAATGTTAAATTTAAACTTAGGAATCACCCATAATATTTTAGGAAGGAAACACAGACAAAATAAATTATGATATCATCAATTACCTCTCAAACAAACAAGTCCTTATCAAATTTTATTAGAGTTTTGCAAAGCATTAGTAAGAGGGCATTGCCAAGCACACTGGTACAGGCAAAGCCCCTCTCTTTCAAACATTTAAATAGCTACTCAAACAATTATGATGGGCTTTCTGAAGGACACAGCCATTTAATGCTCCGAGGAATGGATCTGCTTCTCCTGTACAAAATATTCTATCTCGGTCTGCCTTCAAAAGCTCTGCACAATTTGCTAGGATGCCAGACTGTTGCATCCCTAAACAGCTCCTCTATGGTGAGCTCTCTAAAGGAAAGTGATCACATGGGGGACAAAGGAAGCGCTACAAAGACATGTTGAAAGCCTCCTTCAAGTCCCTCGATATCAACACCACTTCCTGGGAAACCCTGGCACAAGATCGACCATGGCGCAGGATGATCCACCAGAGCACTCCACACAACCAGGGCTGCAAATGCTGTAACAATGGTGCCCACAATGTCTGCCTAACATGTGGCAGAACATTTTGTGCTCACATAGGCCTTACTAGCAACCTGCTGACACATTATGTACAGCCCACAACCCATTAGATGTCTAGGTCCTCCTCGAACACGATGGACGAACATCATCGAAGTGTATAAAATCATGCATGGGATAGAAAAGGTGGATAGAGAAAAATTATTTTCTCTATCACACAATACTAAGACAAGGGGGAACTCCCTAAAGCTCATAGGTAGGAAAGAGAGGAGAAATAAAGGGAAATACAGTGTTCCCTCGATTTTCGCGGGTTCAAACTTCGCGAAAAGCCTATACCACGGTTTTTCAAAAATATTAATTAAAAAATACTTTGCGGCTTCCCCCCCCTATACCATGGTTTTTCCTGCCCGATGACATCATATGTCATCGCCAAACTTTCATACACTTTAATAAACTTTAATAAATAAACATGGTGAGTAATAATCTAAATGGTTGTTAAGGGAATGGGAAATGGTAATTTAGGGGTTTAAAGTGTTAAGGGAAGGCTTGTGATACTGTCCATAGCCAAAAATGGTGTATTTACTTCCGCATCTCTACTTTGCGGAAATTCAACTTTCGCGGGCGATCTCGGAACGCATACCCTGCGAAAATCGAGGGAACACTATATTTCTTTACCCAGGGGGTTGTTGGTTTATGGAATTCACTTCCAGAAGAGATCGTGACAGCTGTCTGCCTTGATAGCTTCAAGGCAGGATTAGACAGATTCATGGATGCCAAGTGTATCGGTGGTTATTGAAACGGATGTCCATTTGCCGCCTCTATGTTGGTTGAGGCAGGCAGGATTCCCCTGAGTACCATTTGTTGGGGGTCAAGGGAAAGGGAGGGTCTTGCCTTCTCTTTCTGCTCAAGATTGCTATGGACAATTGGTAGGCCATTGTGTGACACAGAATGCTGGACTCGATGGGCTTTGGCCTGATTCAGCCTGGCTCTTCTTATGTTCTTATCACAATCCCTATTACAGCAGTGCTTACATTGCTTCAAAATTCTGCTTTCTCAACAAGGAACTTAATTATTATTAATAAACATTTCAAATAGCTTTCACTTGTCTATCTTTCACACAGTTTTAAAACTAGAAAGGAAGTCCTTCATCAGAGACTTACCACTGGGGTTTCAATAGGTACTGCTTGTTGCACTTGGAGGTTTACCGCTACTGTTTGGGGAGGTGGAAGAGTCTGAAGTGGCAGCTGGACCAAAGCTTCAGCAGCGGGAAGTTCCTCTTCAGAAACTAAGGTGTTTTGTACCAACACGTGATCTTGGGACAAAAGTTCAGGCTGGACTTGCAAAGACGGAACAGGAGGAAGGCTCATCTGTTGAGGGTGAGTCGATGACAGCTGTGCAGAGGCTGCAAGTGGAACTGGCGCCTGCTGCAAAGTTGGGTACGGTTGGTGAGATGATGGCGATGACATCTGTTGGCTGGGGGACAGCATGGAAGGGCGATCTGCTGCCCCCCCATGGACTACTGGGGAAGGGGACAACTGGGGAGGATGAGCGGCGGATTGTGAGGTCGATTCGGTTGAACTCTCGTCCGCTTGCACCGAGTTATGTTCGGACTGGAGCGCCGACGATGTCAGCGAATGGGACTGAATAAGAGTTTGGGGGTGGATAATAATACTGGGGGACTGGCTGGGCGAAGTAGGCGGCGGCGGAGATACTACAACGGATTGTTGCGGGGATGGGGATGGAGTTGGAGAAAGTGGAGGTGGGTGGATGTGGACAGGAGTACAGTGCTGGGATGGGGTGATGGCGGGATCTGGAGTCAGAGGATGGCCCTGGAGGGGGCCGCAATGTTGGGATGGAGTGGCTTCGTGGCTGGGAGGCAGCTGGAGTGTGATTGGTTGGACTTGCTGTTGCTGAAAGATTAGCTGATGGTGAGAGAGCTTGGAAGGTGGTGAGTGAAGAGGGGGGTGCTGATGTTTTAACAAGGAATGAGGTGGCATCGGAGAATATGAGGCTACACAATAAAAATGGAAAGATTTACAATTAATTATATATTTTAAGACACAGAAAGCCATTAAAATATGCTTATTTTTAAATAAAAATCAATATTTGTAGGTAGGTTTATCTACTGTTTTCTGCTTGATAGCCATTATATCCAGTCAGCGAAGCAGTGGAAGTGATGGGCCGGTGCCTGGAGGCTGTTGGGGCCTGGATGGGTGTCAACAGACTCAAGCTCAACCCGGATAAGACGGAGTGGCTGTGGGTTTTGCCTCCCAAGGACAATTCCATCTGTCCATCCATCACCCTGGGAGGGGAATCACTAACCCCCTCAGAGAGGGTTCGCAACTTGGGCGTCCTCCTCGATCCACAGCTCACATTAGAGAAACATCTTTCAGCTGTGGCGAGGGGAGCATTTGCCCAGGTTCGCCTGGTGCACCAGTTGCGGCCCTATTTGGACCGGGAGTCACTGCTCACAGTCACTCATGCCCTCATCACCTCGAAGCTCGACTACTGTAACGCTCTCTACATGAGGCTACCTTTGAAAAGTGTTCGGAAACTTCAGATCATGCAGAATGCGAGAGCTATCATGGGCTTTCCTAAATATGCCCATGTCACACCAACACTCTGCAGTCTGTATTGGTTGCCGATCAGTTTCCGGTCACAATTCAAAGTGTTGGTTATGACCTATAAAGCCCTTCATGGCACTGGACCAGAATATCTCCGGGACCGCCTTCTGCCGCACGAATCCCAGCGACCAGTTAGGTCCCACAGAGTTGGCCTTCTCCGGGTCCCGTCAACTAAACAATGTTGTTTGGCGGGACCCAGGGGAAGAGCCTTCTCTGTGGCGGCCCCGACCCTTTGGAACCAACTCCCCCCGGATATCAGAGTTGCCCCCACCCTCCTAGCCTTTCGTAAGCTCCTTAAAACCCACCTCTGTCATCAGGCATGGGGGAATTGACATGTTCCCTCCCCCTAGGCTTATAAAATTTATGCATGGTACGTTAGTATGTATGATTAGTTTTAATTTGTGATGTTTTTTTTTTAAATAAACTTAAATATTAGATTTGTTTTACATTGTATTGTTATTGCTGTGAGCCGCCCCGAGTCTGCGGAGAGGGGCAGCATACAAATCTGATTAAACTTAAACTTAAACTTGAATTTGATAAAGCCTTAACAAGAAGACTTCTCTGATCATGTACACTTAAACTTATGATAAGTTTGTATACATTAATCCCCAAGATGTTTTGATTTGGTTTTAAAAATAATAATTTTAGTACGGCTGAGTCAACCTTGAGTCTGGTGAGATTTGAACTGCCAAATTGCAGTCGGCGGTCAGTCAGAAGAAGTACCCTCCAATACTGCACCCTAACCACTGTGCTACTCATAGTTTTCAGCTAGAACTTTGAATCTAACATTTGATGCCTACTGATTTCTGAATTTGCTGAATTCTATACTAAAGTACTAAATTTCTTCTAATCAGTTCAACTAGTTCTGTTGAGTGGCGAAACCTTTTCATATGTTTATACACAGGGGATTCATTTCTTTTCTTAGCTTTCTTTATTAAATTAAAATATTGTAAATGCTGACTTCCCATATCTAATTATTCAGGTACATCAGATTTCTTCTCTGGGAAAATGTGATCAATGCTCCTAATATCATAACTATCTAGCTAATAACAATATCTGAGATATAGGAGAGACAGAGAAAAGAGAGCAGAGAATTCCACTCCCTTAGTTCAAGGGCTTCACATGAAATGAATTCCCACCAATGAAGAGCATCCTTTAGTTCCGTAGAGATTCAGGTTTTACAGCTTAGCCAACATATCATTGGATGCAAACCAACTGACATAATAATGCCTACAAATCAAGTGGTTTGGGCACTTGGTTACTGAAGTGGCAACAAATGTACAAACATTTAAATAATAATCTTAACTATAAAAGAGCATCTTTAAAAAATGTAATTGGGTTGTTGTCCTACCTGGTGCCATTAACTGATGAATACTTGACGTACGAGTAACAGCTGGACTTCGAGGCTCAACATTTGGGCTGTCTCCTTTTCTTTTGCTTTCAAGGTCCGATTGGCTGGCTTTGGTACCGGTTACAGATTTGCTGGGACACACAGCTAATGCCTGGGGTTGACTAGAGGTCTTGGGCGTTCCATTTTGAGAAGTAGACAACGCACCCAGCTTCTGACTCCGCAAAGTCAAATTCTGGACCTAAAAAAAAAAAAAAGGCAAATAAATATTTTTGTGTAAATGTGTGCATTCTCTGGCTACATTGAGGAACAACAATCCCTCCCAGAGATTTGGATGGATTTCATTTTGTTAGGTTTTAGATTTAGGCTTAGAATAAACTTCATGGTCACTTTGAATGTATGAAGCTTCATTGCATATGGCTCTCAAAGGGTCATCACCTCCAATATACACTACTTTTTGTACGTCCTGGCAGTCATTTAGGAAAAGAAGTTTTGTTTTGATGTGGTTTTATTTTAATCTGGGCATCACGGGGAACATATTGTTAGATGGATTTAATCTTTGTATGCTTCCCAGAGTTGCTATTGTCAGATGGGAATATCTATAAATGGTTTAAATACCCACCCACCCACCCTCTAGATTAATTTTTTTCTGATATTGAAGAAATTTGTCTATTTTTTTCTAAATAATATTTATTAAGTATTTACATTAAAAAGAAAAAAACGTGAAAAGAAAAACAAAGACAAAACATGACTTGTACAAACACATAAACATATATAATCAATCATAATTACAATTACTATATACAGTATATCAAATCTCTGGAGGCCCTCTGGAGGCTGGGAATGGCCTATTTTCCAACTTCTGGTGGTCCAGTAGGTTTGTGTTTCACCCTCCCCAGGCTCCAAAGGCTTCCCCCATTCCTCTGGAGGCTCTCCGGAAGCCAAAAACACCCTCCCAGAGCCTCTGTGTGAGCCAAAAATCAACTGACCAGCACACACATGCACACTGGACCTGAGCTAGGGCAATGGGTCACATGCCAGCAGATATGGCTCCGCGTGCCACCTGTGACACCCGCGCTATAAGTTTGCCATCACTATCCTATAGTTATTTCAAAAGACATAGTACATTTTCAGTGTTTTCACTATAATTTGCAGAGTATTGAAAATATCTTGTGAAATTCATTGCCCCCCTCCCAAAAAAGGCAAAACCCAATAAACAGAGAGCACTGAAAATATTACCTACATAGGGAATGAAACGCCTGTAAGTGAATAACCAATGACTCCACAAACTATTTTCTACATTTTTAAACATTAAACTTATTTTAATCTCCTTTCTGCCTTTCAGATTTGTATTTTGAAATGACTGTGGCCTTGTGCCGCTGGCTAATAGTTATCTAACACAGACCTGTGTTGAGTGTTCCTGAATCTAAATTTTGGTTTAGGTCAAAATCTTGTTTATTCATTTATTTAATTATAATGTATTATTTAAAAACTTCAGACAGCAATCCCCATTCAGAAAAAAAAGTAAGATTCTTCCACATTGAGATTATAGGCAGGGTTTGTTTGATTTTTAATGATATGGAAATAAATAAAATACTGAACAGGTCCAACTCTTTATTTTTGAGAGTAGCCTATAACCTATTATGGTATATAGTGTAACTTTCTGTGGAGCAGTATAATTAAAGTAGGCCTGATACCGTAGTTGACTAATTAGACTGAATAAGTGAAGGATAATCACATTTTTGGGAAGGAAAGTGTTGAACTTCCGATGTTAAGAAATTTTTCAACGTAAATTTGCCTTCTTCTAGCTTAACATTATATGGCCTTGACCTCCATGTATTTTAAAAAGTTGTCCCACCATAATCTTTTTGTAAGACTAAATATATCGAGTTCTTTTTATTTAAACTCCTGGCTATTTTCAGCTTACTATCCTATTCTCTATTGTATCACTTTTGTCTTTTTTCTGGAACATTAGCGATCTCGTCCACTTTTGGATCATCTACAAGTATGATAAGCTATTCTTTTTTTTACCTCTTTGTCCAAATCTTTAATTAAAATAGTGAGGAACGCTGCCCCTACAGTCCAACTACATTGTCTCCATTTGATATGGAACTTCAGTTCGATTAGAAATAATTGATAAAAACTTTGAGTACCATTTTTCAAATACTAAGTCTGATCCAATGATTAGACATAATATCCAAATCCTATTTAATTAATTGCTAATCAGATTGTAATAAAACTATTACATATCAGATGTCAAAATATATTCTATTTAGCATCCTCCACAATTTGTACTGGATCAAAAAAATGAAATAAGTTGAGTTTTTGACATATTCATGCTGACTCACAACCATCGTTGCATCATAATTGAAGAAACCAATTGTTGTTTTGAGCACCTTAACTGATACCAAGTTTTCAGTTTTTTTAAATTAACACAATTTTTACAAATCCGAATGGCCTGTATATACAATTCCTTGATGTTTGGCCTCTCTTATTAACTCCTGTAATTGCCTTTATATTGTCGCTCATTCTGTGTAACAATATATTGGCTGTTATTCTGATGATTTATTGTGATAGTCACATTTTATTATCATATTCTTTGTCTTTTTTTTAAAGAACTCCATCCATCTTAGGCATTTTTTTCATTCGTTTTACATACCATTTATTTCTGGATTATATAATATACAAAGGCAAGCCAAGATATGAAAAAACTGCAAATATGAATCATACAAAAACAAAGATAAAATGAAGGCTGTAATACTATAACAAAAAGTGATTCAGGAATAAGTGAGCTGATTTTTAAAATAAGGAAGGTTTAGTGGACAAAATAAGGTGTCCTGGAGAGATTTTATTTATTAATTGGATTTATATGCCAGACTCGGAGTCAAAGATTATGCTTCACTTTTCAAACATATTCAAATCAAGCAGTATTATCAAGTTTCATGAAATGTAATAAAATATAAATGTTGGGGGAAACAAAATGACTTTTGGATCAATGTGATTTGTTGATAGCGTTCAAAACATTGGTTTATTTAAGCAGCAAAAATTTTCATGTGAATCCCATATCCTTCACAAGATGATTTGAATATGTTGGTTTTACTTTAGTTCAGGTTGGGGCAATGGGAACTGCAAAACAATGGGAGCTTAACCATGACCAAGGGATGATTGGTCTGCTGGATGCTATTACTGCTTTATGATGTCACTGCTGTCATAGAAACAATCTGTGCACACAAACCAATATGCTACCGGTCAGCACAAGAGCATGGAAAGCTAAGAGAGGAGGCAACATCTTGAGTGGGGCAGAGTCAAGATCAAGAAAAACTAAGAGAAGAGCGGTCAATGACCCGGGTTTCAATACTGGTTCCGTTAAAATAGTATGGCTCATGAGATTGACTGGCTACACAGTCAATCTGGCCTTTGCAAAGTAGACCTATACAGCCCTGAAGCAGAAAGGGATCAAGACCGTAAAGTTATCTGTTTTGTTGATGTTGCTAAGCTTAACATAAAGGATAGAGACAGACGTAAAAGAAGTGCCGCTGACCCTTGCCTTGACCTAAGTAATCTTGAAGAAAAAGAAGTCATTGTAATTAAGGACAACGAACACAATCGGCACAGAAATACCGAAGGAGCGGTCTGCCTATTCAAACAAGGCTCATCTGAAGAACTTAACGTTGTGAGCTGGCTCAGCAACGACCTTCAGAAATACGCAATTGGATTCCAGCATGCACTAAGGCCCTCAGGCCCTCGTAAATCAGCTTACGAATCGCCTGCAATCGAAAAGATGTCCCAAGGAAGCGACACGTCTTTCAGAGGCTGTAACGGCCAGAGAGGAGATGACCTTTCATATTACGTTAACAAGCTTTGTTCCTTAGTGGTTCAAATGGCCCACAAGGAAATGAAGGATAAACTTGAAAGCAGTGGAAGATGCATTCGTCAGTCCATCAGAGGATCTAACGGCAAGAATGGGGAGGACTATGCCAAGCTGTCTCCCAAACCTTCTCAGCAGCAGGATGACCCCAGAAAGACCTCCCTCTTTTACGGGGAGATGTCTAACCAGAGCAAGCAGAATGGCTACAACCAGGGATCATCAGACAGACAAATGTTGGAAAGGAAACAATCGGCACAAGATGACGGTTCTTGTAGCAAGGGACTGATGGTGTACGCAAACCAAGTGGCTTCCGATATGATGTTCTCGTTCATGAAAACCATGAAAGTCCAGAAGGGAAAGCATCCTCCACCAGCATGTGTGGTGTTAAAGAAAGTGCTCCTCAAGCACACCAGAGATGTCATATCTGACTTAATCGATTCCACCATGAAAAACCTACACAACGTGACGGGAGTGCTCATGACCGATTCGGATTTCATCTGCACTGTGAAGAAGAACCTCTTCAACGCTGGTACCCAGAAATCCACGGAGATCCTGGAAGCCATGGTGAAACGCTTATTCAAAGCACTTTCAGGGGACGATAAGAAATCCCAAAGCTTAGCCTTTGCGGCATTGAAAGCTGGTACTCATTGCGACTCCAGATCTCAAGGAATGCAGTTCGCAACACTTAAGGGTGAGATGCATGGCGCTCTAGGTGGGGGAAGAGGAGGCAATGGACAGATGAGACCTCTTCCATCCGGAAGCAAGGGTTCAGATAATAAGCACTGTTCAATGGATGTGTATGCTAAAGACCTTATCGTAACAGCATTAATGTTAATACAGCAACATCTATTAGAGAAAAACAAAGACCAGGGATGCCGGGAGTCAACTACATCATCGTTTGGCTATGTCCATGACAGAACTGGTGGCAAATATGGTGGTGGAAGACCAAGTGGAGGAAGGCAGGATAGCCTTGAATCACAAAAATGTGATATCTCAAGCATCCTTTTGTCAATCATCCAGAAAGTACTCAGAGAAGCTGGCTGCTGTGACGAGAGTTTTGACAAAGGCTACAAACAACCTTCTTTTGCTGAGAGCAGACCACAAAGGGCCTTACCGAAATCAAACGGATGCCCTGAAATGTACGACAACATGGAACAGATCAACAGACAATTTATTGACCAGCTGGTGGAATCTGTGATGAAGTTGTGCATGTTGATGGCTAAAGGCAACGAACAAGACCCAAGATGCAACGGGAGACCATTAGTCGGTATGGGATCCGAGGTGATCGTGAACAACCAGAACTGCAACAACAGTACACAAAACAGAGAACTGCAAGCTGTGCTCCAGTGGTTGGTTGCTTCCCAATTCAACGTGCCAAACCTGACCTTCATGAGCGAGAACAATGGAGAACTAAACAGACTTCCACAGCTGGCTGATAAAGCAGTCAAGAAAGGCTACAGCGTGGGAGATATTGTTCAGGAAGTAATGAAATATTACGAGAAACAACAGGTGGATGCCATGTCAGGATGCAGGCCTCAATGTGGACTGGTCGAATGGCTGCTTGCTAACCTGTAAGAACCAACTCTTCCCTCTCATGTTACTCTCATGTCCCCAGCGTAGGCGCCTAAACCACTCTTTCCTGGCGCCCCAGACACCACCATTGCAACCCGACTGCAAGCAATAACGAACTGAATTGAAGCAGGGTAGCTGGGCAAGCTCATCAATAAAAAAAAGAATAAAAAAAGTGAGGGGGGAGACAGGCTGTTTATTGATCACTTCAAACAAACCGTTACAGATAGCCAAGGCCCAGTTAGCTTTACCATCCTATTCCAAGGATTGAAAAAAAGCACAATAAATAAACTATGCAAAAAAAAAGAAAAGAGGTGCGGCATGGTTATGGCCGTTCAGATTTCTACCCCATCCCCATAAAAGGGTATTGAAAACAAATGAGAAAAAGCAAAGAACAAAGGGTTTTGGGGGGGAGGGAGAGAGGTGTGAGCTCATAAATCAACCAGGTGCTAATACTAAAGGGATTCAAATGGTATTAGATTCAATTTACATTTTGGCAAACTTTTTTTACAAAGTTTGAAAATCTGCATTAGTGTAAGAAGGCATATTTTCGCAGTATGCATATTTTTTTATGCAGCTTAAGCGATTACTCCGATATATTTTGCTACAAGTTCCCCTAATTTTTTTTCTTCGCATCTCTCACAATACACTGATTGAAATGCCACTTAGCCCTGGCATATAATTTGGAATGTGATTTTTCCTAACAATAGTTGTGGTTATACAACCCTTTCCAACTCAAAACAATGGGCGGCAGAAAACTTGCTGCTATTACAGAGGGCATAAAAACAGATCATGGCATGTCGAGATAAATCCATAATAGATTTTTGATGCTTTAATGGTTTCAATCAGAAAACATTTGGAAGTATCCCTATCTCCACCACAGCACTCAATCAATATAATAATGGTGCCAATCATTTAACAGATTTGTGTTGAAGTGTAGGGAGATAGAGCAGCTCATTCTTAGGTTCCAAATTGATGGGTGATCTTTCATTTCCTCCCAATAGCTTTTTTCTTTTAAAAAAAATATTTGTTTCAGTAACTTGCACTCATCTAAAATAGGACTTGCACTGGTCTAAAATAGGCATAGGATAGCCAAACAAGCCATTGTGGCTTTTAAAGCGTTTATTTCCAAACACTTTCATTGGGGACAAGATTTAGGCATTTGACTCCATTCTGATTTCAGGCCATCCAGCGGAAACAGGCTGGAACCAAATCCTATTGCATTTCCTTCACCCCACACCGCCAGTTGCTTAAGAATATAACAAACCACTAGGTGAGCTGTTCATTCCAATATTTAGGGGAAAATTATTCTCCTCTTTAACCAGAAGCAAATAGTTTGGCTGAACCAGGCTACAATGGAAAAGATAGAATCATAATACCCTGCCACATACCTTTCATTTAATCACAGAGGTTATTTGCTCATTAACAAATACAAATTAGGTAGTAAGAAATGTTCTCAATCATGAACAATCTGAGAAGGAGGAGGAGGAGGAGGAGGAGGAGGAGGAGGAGGAGGAGGAGGAGGAGGAGGAGGAGGAGGAGGAGAAGAAGAAGAAGAAGAAGAAGAAAGAGAATGGAACCTTCTCATCGTGAAAATCATCGACCTTGCTTCCATCCATCATGGGATCCTGCTTTTAAACTTTAGTTTCAAGTGTAAATAAAATCAATTAGATTCCACTACAGGCTTACCAGGTAAAATAAGGATGATGGCTAGGTTTATACAATACTGTATACTCCAGGGGTGAAACCCAGCAGGTTCTAACAGGTTCTGGAGAACCAGTAGCGGAAATTTTGAGTTCAGAGAACCAGTAGCGGAAATATTGAGTAGTTTGGAGAACCGGCAAATACTACATCTGGCTGGCCCCATAGTCAGCTTTTGCAATAGCTTTCTACCAGGAGTGGGGACGGAATGGGAATTTTGCAGTATCCTTCCCCTGCCACGCCCACCAAGGCACACAATGCCCACCAAGCCACACCCACAAAACTGATAGTAAAAAAAATGGGATTTCTCCACCGGTGTACTCTGAATCGGGATTAGTGGACTATAAATTTAGTCATATGATCTGAAAACTACCCAACCCCATTTTAGAGACATTTAGCATGTAACACTAAGCTGGTGGGCACCTATCATTTATGGAACTCAGCAATAACAATATGAGTTAAATTAAGATTCCATGAATAGCTACCATGTGCTGGGACGCTAAATTGTCATAACGCTAAATCGGAAGATAGTAATTTGAATGCTGTTTTTAGCTTAGCACAAAATTTGCATTTGGGTTAGTACAATTAACAGTGGACCTACACCCTAATTATTTTTTTTAGGGAAGAGAAAACACAAAAAACTTTACCAGCTGGAAGAGTTTAACACTTAGCAGGACAGGAAAAGTGCTTCTGTCCTGTAAAATCATCCAATACGGCCAACTGATTTGTCTTAAGCATTTGTCATAATGCATCTCAACATTTATATAGGAAAGCCCTCGAAATGTCAGGAAAGACCAAGAGTTTATAACAACATTGGTTTTAGTGATTTTGCAATTATAGAAGCATCTTTTGGTATACTTAAAGAACCTGGCAGAATGAAGAATAGAACAAAACCACCAGTTTCCTTTTATCCCAGGGAGCAGGACACAGAAAGCTAAAGAAAAGCAGATTGAATGTAAGAAAATAGCTTCCTAACAGTGAGAATAATTTTGTAGCACTACCATATTATCTAGGTAATAACAGCTAAACATTTCTCCAAAGGCATCAAACTGTTGGCTGCAGAACTACCTGTCCGGAAACTTTGAACCTGGATTACTATACAGAGAAATCCTTGACTCCACAAGGGAGTCAAAATTTATGTGGTTAAGATGAGATGTTTGTTAAGCGAATTTTGTCCCATTTTGAAACTTTCCTTATTTATTAATCAGCTTTCTATGCCACCCTTTTGGGATTCAGGGCAGCTCACAGTAAACAAATACAAAACATGAAGAATATTAAAATACTCTTTAAAAACCTCAATACTAAAAACACACAGAAGTCTAACTTAAGTTGTATTCTAAAACCCCTATCTATCTATCTATCTATCTATCTATCTATCTATCTATCTATCTATCTATCTATCTATCTATCTATCTATCTATTAGATTTGTATGCCACCCCTCTCCGTAGACTCGGGGCGGCTAACAACAGTAATAAAACAACATATAACAAATCTAATATTTAAAATAACTAAAAACCCTTATTAAAAACCAAACATACACACAAATATACCATGTATAAATTGTATAGGCCTGTGGGGAATGAATATCTCAATTCCCCCATGCCTGACGACAGAGGTGGGTTTTAAGGAGCTTACAAAAGGCAAGGAAGGTGGAGGCAATTCTGATCTCTGGGGGGAGGTGATTCCAGAGGGTTGGGGCCGCCACAGAGAAGGCTCTTCCCCTGGGTCCCGCCAAACGACATTGTTTCGTCGACAGGACCCGGAGAAGGCCAACTCTGTGGGACCTAACTGGTCGCTAGGATTCATGCGGCAAAAGGCGGTCCCGTAGATATTCTGGTCCGATGCCATGAAGGGCTTTATAGGTCATAACCAACACTTTGAATTGTGACCGGAAACTGATCGGCAACCAATGCAGACTGCGGAGTGTTGGTGTGACATGGGCATACCTTGGGAAGCCCATGATTGCTCTCGCAGCTGCATTCTGCACGATCTGAAGTTTCCGAACACTTTTCAAAGGGAGTCCCATGCAAACTTTTCAAGACAAACAATGAGAAAAACTCGCGAGTGTCTCCCTCTTTTCTTTTATACACACTTTTATTTGGGACACTTTTTGTTGTTGTTGTTTATCTTAAAAGCACAATTTGACAAGCCAAAAGTTCTTTTCTGGTTCTGCTTATAAAATATATCTAGGGGTTGTGTTGGATGAACATGGGCAAAACGGTGTCTTGGTCTTAAATGAAAATATCTACTTAAGAACTTAATTCGTTGCATGACCAGATTCTTAAGTAGAAAAGTTTGTAAGTAGAAGCAATTTTCCCCATAGGAATCAATATAAAAGGAAATAATGCATGCAAACCCGTTAGGAAAGAAATAGAAGCTCGGAATTTGGGTGGGAGGAGGAGGAGGAGGAAGAAGAAGAGGAGGAGGACAGTTGCTCCCCAGAGCGAAGGAAGCATTTTTTTTCTCTGGCTGCTGGCAGAGGTTTACTTCCTCTCCAAGCGCCCAGAGAAAGGAAAATGCTTTGTTCACTCTGGACTGCCAAAGCTTCCTAAACACCACCGAAAGGCTCCTCTGGCAGCCCAGAAAAGCCCGAGATGGCCCGGATTAAAGGGGGAATGGCAGGAAACTGGCCGGGCCTTCGTGCCGCTCTCAAATTTCCTGAACACCCGGTTCTTATCTGTTGTGATTCCGTCTGAGGCCCCTCAGGGAACGGCTGACCCTCTGCCGGCTCTCTGCTCAGAGGGGGAGGATGAGGAACAGGGAACGGCTGACCCTCTGCCGGCTCTCTGCTCAGGGGGGGAGGATGAGGAACAGGAGGGAGAGGAGGAGGAGGTTCAGGCAGACGAGGAGGAGGAATCTCAGCCCGAGGGGGAGCTCTCCCCAGCAAGCAGCCTGGATTCTTTAGATGACCAGGCACAAGGAATAATAGATTTCCGGCAGAGAAGGGCAACCCAACGAAGGGGACAATTAGCCAGGTACTTTAAGCACTGAATGGGCAACAGCTGGGTTTGGGTGTGGTGCTCTCCGGAAAGGCTGAAAAGGCAGACCCACCCTTCCTGGTTTGTGGAGAATTATCTTTGGGAGTCGTGAGACCTGGCTGTGATCTTTGGCGTCTTGGAATTCTGGCTTGTGACTTTGAATACTGAAACCTTGAGGGGAAAAGGTGGGTGTGCCAGCAAGAGGTCTGCTGTGAAGGCTCATAGCCTGCCTGTGGGGAAGAACAGGTTTTCCTCTGTGTTTATTTTCAAAGTATAAAGTGCTTTTGTTTCTACCAGCGTGTCTGGCTGTTTTTTCCAGTTGGTGCTGAAGTCTGGGGGCACCCAGACAGAACATTATCTAGAAAAGTTCTTAAGTAGAGATGTTCTTAAGTAGAGGAACCACTGTACTTGGATGTCTATCTCCTTTGACTGTTCCAGTTTTACACCTCCACCATCCAGTCAGAGCTGAAGAAGCTTCCTGGATTAGAAGCAAAACAGAAAAGTCCAGTTCTCTCTTGAAAAAAGTACTTTTGGGCTAAACTAATGATATTGTATATTTAGAAGATAGCAGAAATCTATTGAAAGGTGAGGATAATGTTTTGAGTAGAAGGGTATGTATTTTAAATCATGAAATTTTATTTTTGAAATATTTCTATCATCTCCTGCAAAATCAGCAGTAGCGACGGCGAAAGAGATCTTGGAGTCTTGGTGGATAATCAACTAAACATGAGCCAACAATGTGCAGCATCAGCCAAAAAAGCCAATCAGCTGCATCAACAGGGGAATACACTTCAAGACCAGGGAAGTCTTAATACCACTCTACTATGCCCTGGTCAGACCACACCTGGAGTACTGTGTTCAGTTCTGGTCACCACACTTCAAAAATGACATTGAAACTCTGGAGAAGGTGCAGAAAAGAGCAACCAAAATGATCAGGGGTCTAGAAACCAAGACTTACAAAGAGAGACTGCGGGAAGTGGGCATGGATAGCCTAGAGAAAAGGAGGGCCAGAGCGGACATGATAACAGTCTACAGGTATACGAGGGGTTGCCACAGAGAGGAGGGGATCACTTTATTCTCCAGGGCACCAGAGGGCCGGACGAGGAACAACGGCTGGAAGCTGACCAAGGAGAGATTCAACCTGGAAATAAGGAAGAACTTCCTGACGGTCAGGACGATCAACCAGTGGAATAACCTACCAGCGGACGTTGTGAACTCCAATACTCTGGACATTTTTAAGAGGAAATTGGACTGCCATTTGGCTAGGATGCTATAGGGTTCCTGCTTAGGCAGGGGGTTGGACTTGATGACCCGCATGGTCCCTTCCAACTCTAACAATAAATGAATGAATGAATAAATAAATAAGTAAATAAATAAATAAATAAATAAAGTAAATAAACTATTACTACTAAGTTGCAAAAATGTTAGATAGATTGACAGATCTAATTTTTAAATAATTAATAGATAAGGCATAACCTGCATCACCTCAGTGGACAATCATCAATACACAGAATGGATGGGATATTATACACTTAAAGCACAAGAGAAAGGGAAACAATTAAGAAAGAAGCTTTGTTTAAAATATGAAACCACAAGACCATTACAATATTTAAATTTAAATTAAAGCTGAAGGGGATTGTAACTGGAAGACTAGAGAGATTTGATTGAGCAAATAAATTATATGCAACTTTTATTAGATTCCATACATTCTGTCCCCAAATTTCACACAATCAGATGTATAAAGCTTATGTATTCTCTGCCAGTACGAAATGCTATTCTTTGTGCTAGCTTCAGAAAATATAATAACACACAGAAGGAAGTCAAGCTAAAACAATTTATTAGCACCAATTTTTGCTGTAGAAAGATGTGGTAGATAAATCCACAGTAACTGAATTTAAACATGCCTGGGATAAACATATATCCATCCTAAGATAAAATACAGAAAATAGTATAAGGGCAGACTAGATGGACCAGGAGGTCTTTTTCTGCCGTCAGACTTCTATGTTTCTAATTGGTATGTATGCTACTGTGAATTTCTTCAGTGAGAATAAGAAGCTTAAATTAAATCTTCCACATTAATTATTGATTTGTTAGATTTCCTATATTTTTTTCCAAATGTACAAAATTGCTTCCATGGGAATTCATTTCATCCCCAAAACAACTGTGAAGCACATCTGGTTGAAATGGATTAGCTCATCCTGTCATCCTAAAGTTGTATTTTTCTGTTCATAGTTTTAATTTGTTTTAGTCAATTGAGATGCAAGAAAATTGGGAGAACCATAAGTGTGCACCCATTAAAATTTTAAGTAACATGAATATTTCTTTTCTTTTTTCTTTTGCTCTGCTAATTCTCTTTCTCTATTCATTTCGGCATTGCTCTTTTTAAAATCTGTTCTCTACCATGTCATCAAAAGCTGTGTTTCTTGATCTCATGAAAGTTCCATACCCCAAACTTCCAAATTCTATGAGACTCATTTCCTGGTATGTGATATTTTTTGAAATGCCAACAGCACTTAACCTAAAAGAAACTTCAAACAGCATCGGATCTCAAATTTATAATGTTATATTGGAGAAAAAGAACTACTTTCCATGCTGAGTTTTACTTCTCAGACCATCTATCTTTCTTTCCTCTGAACTTTCAGTGCTCTGTTTATTTTGGTGGGTTTTTAAAAAAAATAAATTCATGTCTACTCCTTAAATAAACAGCAACTCATAGTATTATTTAATAAGTACCATAGTTGCAGAACTCAGTCATTTTTCTACAGTAACAGAGAGAGAGAGAGAGAGAGAGAGAGAGAAAGAGAGAGAGAGATAATTGAATCTGCCTTTGCATATTATTGCTGTTAGCCGCCCCAAGCATACAAATCCAATAAATAATAATAATAATAATAATAATAATAATAATAATAATAATAATAATAATAATAATAATATTGCCCCTTTGCATCTTAGTTGAGTCAGATGCTGGGAATCTCACACAACTGTGATTGGACTGTCTGACTGAGTGTTATATTGGCTTTTTAGTTGTACCTTATAAATATATTAGATTTGTTTTATATGCTTTGTTTTTATACTTATTCTGTGAGCCTCCCCGAGTTTTCGGAGAAGGGCGGCATACAAATCTAATAAATTGAATTGAATTGAATCTTTTCTTTCCCCACCTCTGTGGCTGTAATACAACAGAATAGAATAGAATAGAATTCTTTATTGGCCAAATGTGATTGGACACACAAGGAATTTGTCTTGGTAAATATGCTTTCAGTGTACATAAAAGAAAATACAGTGATACCTCGTCTTACAAACTTAATTGGTTCCGGGACGAGGTTTGTAAGGTGAAAGGTTTGTAAGACGAAACAATGTTTCCCATAGGAATCAATGGAAAAGCGATTAATGCGTGCAAGCCCAAACCTCACCCCTTTTGCCAGCCGAAGCACCCGTTTTTGCGCTGCTGGGATTCCCCTGAGGCTGCTCTCCATGGGAAACCCCACCTCTGGACTTCCGTGTTTTTGGGATGCTGCAGGGGAATCCCAGCAGGGGAATCCCAGCAGCTCAAAAACGGGTGCTTCGCTGGCAACGGAAGTCCGGAGGTGGGGTTTCCCAGCAAGGGGAGCCTCAGCGAAATTGCAGCATCGCAAAAACACAGAAGTCCTCGAAACCCCACCTCCAGACTTCCGTGATTTTGTGCTGCTGCAATTTCGCTGAGGCTCCCATCACTGGGAAGCCCCACCTCTGGACTTCCGTTGCCAGCGAAACACCTGTTTTTGCACTGCTGGGATTCCCCTGCAGCATCGTAAAAACACAGAAGTCCGGAGGTGGGTTTTCCTATGGAGGGGAGCCTCAGGGGAATCCCAGCAGTGCAAAAACAGGTGCTTCACTGGCAACAGAAGTCTGGAGGCGGGGCATCCAGTGGTGGCGGCTTGGGTTTGTAAGGTGAAAATACTTTGGAAGAAGAAGCAAAAAAATCTTAAACCCCGGGTTTGTATCTCGAAAAGTTTGTATGACGAGGGGTTTGTAAGACGAGGTATCACTGTATAGATTTGTCGAAAATCATGAGGTACAACACTTAATGATTGTCATAGGGGTCAAATAAGCTATGAGGAAACAATCAATATTAATAAAAATCTTAGGATACAAGTAACAAGTTACAGTCATACAGTCCTAAGTGGGAGGAAAAGGATGATAAGAATGAGAAAAAACTAGTAGAAACAGAAGTGCAGACTTAGTAAAAAGTTTGACAGTGTTGAGGGAATTATTTGTTTAGTAGAGTGATGGCGTTCGGGGAAAAACTGTTCTTAGAAACATAGAAACATAGAAAACTGACGGCAGAAAAAGACCTCATGGTCCACCTAGTCTGCCCTTATACTATTTTCTGTATTTTATCTTAGGATGGATATATGTTTATCCCAGGCATGTTTAAATTCAGTTCCTATGGATTTATCTACCACGTCTGCTGGAAGTTTGTTCCAAGGATCTACTACTCTTTCAGTAAAATAATATTTTCTCACGTTGCTTTTGATCTTTCCCCCAACTAACTTCAGATTGTGTCCCCTTGTTCACTTTCCTATTAAAAACACTTCCCTCCTGGACCTTATTTAACCCTTTAACATATTTAAATGTTTCGATCACGTCCCCCCTTTTCCTTCTGTCCTCCAGACCAATGTTTCCCAACCTTGGCAACTTGAAGATATCTGGACTTCAACTCCCAGAATCCCCCAGCCAGCATTCGCTGGCTGGGGGATTCTGGGAGTTGAAGTCCAGATATCTTCAAGTTGCCAAGGTTGGGAAACACTGCTCCAGACTATACAGATTGAGTTCATTCTTGTGTCTAGTTGTCTTGGTGTGCGTGGTTGTTATTCCCTGTTGATTGACAGGGGCTGCCATTGGAACTTTGATTGTGGCTGTTCCTGAGTGGCTGCTTTATTGCCGTTCTTTATTGCCGTAAATTAGAACCCACCCCTGGAATGCAAGAGTACTTTTTCCCAATCGAGACAAATTCCCCATGACCCGAGTGGGTGAATGAGAAAGAGTAGCTGAAATATATATTATCAGAGGATGATAAGATGCCTCTTTGTGATGTCACTGCTGCCATAGAAACTATGTGTGCACACAAGTGAAAATGACATCTGGCAGCAGAAGAGCATGGAAAGTTGAGAGAGGAGGCAACATCTTCGGTCTGGCAGGGTCATCAAAGCACTTCAGCTGATAAGGAACAACCTTATAGTCTTAGGTACACTTCCACTTCCAAGCCTCAGAAGATGTCTCAGGAAGTTGACTGGTTACACAGCCAAGCAGGTGTGTGTAAGGTCGATCTCTATAATCCTGGGGGAGGAAAGGACCAGGAACGCAAAGTGATTTGTTTTGTCGATGTTTCCAGCCTGAACATTAAGCAAACAGAAGAGACAGATAAAGATGCTGCTGGCCAATCTAAAAGCGGAGAATCTGCCACCGGACTTGATCTGGGGAAAATGCAGGACAAAGAGGTCATAGTCATCAAGGACAGTGACACGCCAGAACAGTCTAAGACAGAAGGAGCAGTTTGTCTGTTCAAACAAGGTTCCACCGAAGAGCTTAACGTTGTGTCCTGGCTTTTTGATGACCTGCAAAAATATGCATGTGGATTTCAGCATGCACTGACCCCTTCGCCTGCTGCTGCTGCCCCTGCTGCTGCACAAAAGCCATCGGCAGCGGACAAGATGTCCCAGAATAACAACAACACGGCTTTCAAGATGTCCCAGAATAACAACAACACGGCTTTCAAAGCTTCCGAAGGTCAAAAAACACCATCAGACGAAGTAGCATGCACTGTCCAAAAGCTCTGTACTTTGGTTATGCAGATGGCAAGCAAGGAGATCTCTGAAAATTTAGAAGACGCCGCCAGTAAATGTATACGCCAGGCCATTTACGCTTCTAAAGACGGGAAAGCTCTTAATCCCTCTGGTTCGGTAAGTAAGGTTGCATCCAAGATGGTGAACGAGGTGATGGAAAATGCACAGGATAAAGAAAAGAAAGAGGAGGTGAAAGGGCTCCCCAAGAAAACATCGCTCTTTTATGGTGAGTTATGCTCCAACCAAAGTGAATCATCCCCAGAAGACGAATGCAGACCAACCCATGCCCACTTGATACATCCAAGAAAGCAGACATCTTGCAATGACGGTAGTACTGGTTCCTTTAACAAAGGGCTGATGGTATATGCAAACAAAAACGCTAAGGATATGACGTTTTCATTTGTGAACGCCACCAAGATACACAAAAGGCCACCACTCCCAGCCTGTGTGATTCTGAAGAGAGTGTTTCTCAAGCACACAAAGGATGTCATATCGGATTTAATTGACTCTACCATGAAAAACCTGCATAACGTCACCGGGGTCCTCATGACCGACTCGGATTTTGTTACGATGGTGAAGAAAAACCTCTTCAACGCGGGAACCCAGAAGTCGACCGAGATTTTAGAAGCAATGGTATTAAGAATGTATAACGCTTTGATGTCGGATAATAAGGACAGAGGGCATAGTCTTGTATACTCTTTATTGAAAACAGGATGCTCGCTGGACCCCAATTCTCCAAACATGCACTTTGCATCTTTGAAGGGTGGGGTCCACATGAGGGAAAGAGGAAGGCAAGAAGGACAGTCATCCACCCAGAAAGTAGGTGAAACAATAATTAAGGATGGGATTAGCATGTTGAGATCAAGGTCAGGAGGCAGAGGTACAGAGAGGGGATGTCATGATAAGAGGCCAGAGAAAAGTAGCTCTACCACCGAGTTCCTAGCCAAAGACCTCATTTTGACAGCTTTAATGTTGATTCAGCAACATCTCTTAACTCAGTACAAAGAGCCTGTTTGCGATACATCAAATACATCAAATACATCTTCATTTGGATTTTATGAAAAGGGAGGCAAACACGGTTCTAAAACAACTCACAGTTCTAATTCCAGGACTGATCCACAGCAGCAAGAATACCAGAGAGGGGAAATACAAAGCGCCCTTCTGTCAATCATCCAGAAGGTCTTACAAGAGGCTGGTTTCAATGTAGATGAGTGTGAAATAAGCAAGAATGCCAAGGCAAACTCGTATGACGATAGATCTAGTAGGAAGCCCTCATACAAACAGAATAGTTCAGATGTGGATTGTGAAAATATGGAGCAGATAAATAAGAAATTCATTGATCAGCTGATGGAATCTGTGATGAAGCTCTGTATGTACATGACTAAAAGCCCTGATTTTGTCGTTGAAGATTTCTCCGACGAGCAAGGCACATACATCACAGCAAGAAACAAAGGCATGGTAACTCCAGACTCAATGATGTCCCAGAAGCCTCCGCGAACTAACGTCGGGAAACCGCTTGTGCCTGCCGGTTCCGAGGTGATCGTGAACAATCAGAGCTGCAACAGCAGCTCCCAGAATAGGGAACTCCAGGCTGTGCTCCAGTGGATGGCTGCTTCTCACTTCCAGGTGCCCAACCTCACTTTCATGAATGAGAACGATGACGAACTGAAGAAGCTTCCACAACTGGCTGACAAGGCAGCCAAGAAAGGGGCAAGCGTGGGTGATATTTTGCAGGAGGTAATGAAGTATTTCGAGAAACAACAGGTTGACGCCGCTGTGGGAAATATGCCTCGTTGCGGACTACTTGACTGGTTGCTTGCTAATATGTAGACAAGTACCAACACCTCCCTCTCATTGCTTCCACCCAGCAAAAGTGCCATCTTCATTGTAAGATGGAACAACAATACAGCTCATTTTCCACAGACAGCGCTTCCACAGGCTGTGACACACAAGCTGGGCAAAATCACCAATAAAAAAATACAAATGTCAACTGTTACTAATTTGTTTATTATTTTTTATGTCGATATTATAAATAAGTTACGAGAGTGAAAAAATAAATCCTAACGCTACGTTTTTAACGAAGCGGTTGGTATACTGATGGCATCATCTTTTGATTTAAAGGACATAGGTAAATATCCTTCTACATTAGAGCTAATCAGAGTTCCTTTCCTCTTCTTTGCATTACTAACTTTTAGCAAATAATTCAAAGTTGGATGTTGACATTCTTCTGCTGCGCGAATCCCAGCGACCAGTTAGGTCCCACAGAGTGGGTCTTCTCCGGGTCCCGTCAACTAAACAATGTCGCTTGGTGGGACCCAGGGGAAGAGTCTTCTCTGTGGCGGCCCCGGCCCTCTGGAACCAACTCCCCCAGAGATTAGAATTGCCCCCACCCTCCTTTCCTTTCGTAAGCTGCTTAAAACCCACCTCTGCCACCAGGCATGGGGGAATTGAGATACTCTTTCCCCCTAGGCCTTTACAATTTTATGCATGGTATGTCTGTATGTATGTTTGGTTTTTATAATAATAGGTTTTTAACTGTTTTTAGTATTGGATTATTATTATATGCTGCTTTATTATTGCTGTTAGCCGCCCCGAGTCTCCAGAGAGGGGCGGCATACAAATCCAATGAATAAATAAATGTTGACATTGCACTTGCTAAACCTCTTTTTATATTTCTAACTTTTACTGTGTATTAATTAAACTTTAACATCATTATGAAAATAATTATGCTACTATATTTATTGATATTTACCATATTTTTCGAAGTATAAGATGCACCTTTTTCCTCCCTAAAAGAGGCTGGTAATATGGGTGCGTCTTATTCTCTGAATGTAGTTTTTTTTTTCCAGCCCTAACTAGCTGCTAACGATCTTCCCAGCTCTTACCTTGCAGGCTCTTTCATTGTTTCTCTCTGCAAAGAATGTTTTCCAAGCCCTAAGTTTTTGCTGGATTTTTTTCATTGCTCTAACTTGCTCAGAATAAGTTTCTTTCCAGTCCTACCCAGGTGCTAACGATGTTCCCAGCTCTTACTGGCTTGCAAGCTCTTTCACTGTTACTCTCTGCAAAGAATGTTTTCCAAACCCTGTCTTTGTAATCCCCCCTCCCCCAATTGTCTACTTGCTCTGAATGTTTGTTTGTTCCCAGCTCTTAATGGCTTGCAAGCTCTTTCATTGTTACTCTCTGCAAAGAATGTTTTCCAAGTCCTAAGTCTTTGCAGGGGTTTTTCCATTGCTCTACTTGCTCCGAATGTTTCTTTCCAGCCCTAACCAGGTGCTAACACTGTTCCCAGCTCTTAATGGCTTGCAAGCTCTTTCATTGTTACTCTCTGCAAAGAATGTTTTCCAAGCCCTAAGTCTTTGCAGGGTTTTTTCCATTGCTCTACTTGCTCCGAATGTTTCTTTCCAGGTGCTAACGATGTTCCCAGCACTTATTGGCTTGCAAGCTCTTTCATTGTTACCCTCTCCGAAAAAAAGTTTTTTTTAAAGCCCTAACCAGGGGATAAAATAATGTGCTGAAGCTGACCAGACTAAGGACACTAGCCAGATGAATACCTGGTAAGCAGATTTTTTCCCCTATTTTCCTCCCCCAAAACAAAGGTGCGTCTTATATTCCGTTGTGTCTTATACTCTGAAAAATACGGTAGTCACTTCATTGGTATCAGGCCATTGTACTAAAATTAATGAAATATGGTCATTCTTGCTGTTGACCTAGAACTGTTGCGGAAAATTTCATATATGTATTTACATGTAGGCAAACCACATGGCTATACTGATTTGTCTTTGTTAAATTGTATTCTGTTTTTATTCCCCACCCCCCTTGGCTGTTTTATTAAATAATTATAATAATTATCCATAATAATAGTGCTAAAGCAAATATAGAGAAATATATATATTTTAATCCAATTGTTGTGATTTGTTTGTGAATTTTATGTATACTTCCGCAAAATTTGCCATGTCACTAAATCATAAATTCCTTTATTTTTCTGACATGGGTTGTTTATTGTTTGTTATAATTAATTCACTGCAAGTTGTGTTCTTTCTTGTATAAATAACTGGATTTTACCAAATACAAGAATACTGTACAGGCATTTTCACTGTCAGATTATTGGAACAAAATTCTCTATTGTCAATTTTTATTGCTTTGATTAAAGACACAAATATATAGGAATCATGAGAATGGCTCAAGCGTTACAGGTGATTAGCCACTACTGGCCTATTGTGTCAATCTTTTTTTTAAAAAAGCAACTGAGGAGGTTTTTCACATAGGTGTAAAAGACACCTAACCTACTTGCTCTATCACAATTCTTGAATCCGAAGGAAACTATTCTGAATGATTATATCACACTATTTGCAGTCCAGCTCATTACTGTTAAATGCATGTCAAAGATTTAGGAATCTGAACATTCATGATTGCCCTTACTTCTTCCGTCACCACAATACCACTATGACTTTAAATTTTATACCAGGAAAATATGCTAAATAAAGTCTGAATGCTCAGCTGACAGTATTACATAACAATGGACATTTTTAGAAATTAATCCTGTACAGGTACAGTTAGGTTCCCAGTCTCTGTGTAAATACATTTATTAACTGGGCGCTTAAAGAATTAAGGTTAAAGGTTAAAGCATACTAATTGGTGCATTGTTTCCCAAGTTGTTTTTCTCCCTAAGTGTGGACTAGTTCAGTATGACTACATGCATCAGTTCTGTGTAGATGATCATCCTATTTTCCATGGTAAAGAAAATAATAATACTTTTATCTTCCAAGAATACACAAATTCACAAACTTTATACTATAAATTATTTATAATAGATCAAAAAAGAATGGGCATCTAGAAGATATTGTATCAGCAGAAGGTTGCAGAACCGGGAGCAACGGCAGCAGGAGGCTCCGCCCACACGCCAGGAAGCTTCTGCACATATGAACCGAGAGCAACGGATTTTAGAAGCCACTACTGCGTTGTATGTGTGTTTGCAAGAATGTGGTGTCCTTTTAGCATTTAGAAACTCTGGCTTTTTTTGAGAGATTGCACACACAAAAGCACTAATGCAATAATATTTTGACCAAAAAAATCCCCAAAACGAAACAAAACAAAAAACTCCCATATGAACACAAAGGGGAAAGTCGCATCCCAGGTCCTTCACAAAGGTTCTGGGTTACAGGTAGACACGCACACACACCCCACAATCCATGCAGCCTCACCTGAGTAGCTGCAGACTGACAGGGAAACGGAGATGATGAGGACACAACAGGAATGTCAGACTGGACAGCTGCCACAGTGGTAGCAGGCGTAAAAATCAGCTGTGAAGGCAGGAAAAAGAAAATTGAAAGCCACACAAAGCACACACAGACACACACACACACACACGTATATATAGGCCAGTGATGGCGAACCTAGGGCACGGGTGCCACAGGTGGCACGCAGCCATATCTGCTGGCACGTGAGCTGTTGCCCTAGCTCAGCTCCAACGTGCATGTGTATGCCAGCCAGCTGATTTTTGGCTGCACAAAGGCTCTGGGAGGGTGTTTTTGGCTTCCAGAACGCCTCCGGGAGATAGGGGAGGGTGTTTTTACCCTCCTCCGGTTCCAGCGAAATCTTTGGAGCCTGGGAAGGGCAAAACACGAGCCTAGTGGGCCCACCAGAAGTTGGGAATTGATCTGTTTTCAGCCTCCAGAGGGCCCCTGGGGTCCAGGGGAAGCTGTTTTCAGCCTCCGCAGGCATTGAATTATGGGTGCGGGCACTCATGCATGTGCGATAGCTTGCGTGCACACTCTTTCGGCACCCAAGGAAAAAAAAGGTTCGCCATCACTGATATAGGCGGTCCTCGGCTTACAACAGTTCATTTAATGACCGTTCAAAGCTACAACGGCACTTTTTAAAAAAATGACGTACCATCATTTTTCACAATTATGACCATTGCGGCATCTCTCACGTGATCCAAATTCAGATGCTTGGCAACTGACTCATATTTATGACGGTTGCAGAGTCCTGGCGTCATGTGATCACCTTTTTGCCATGGTCTGACAAGCAAAGCCAATGGGGAAGCTAGATTCACTTAACAACAACAACTGCCGTGATTCATTTAACGACTGTGGCAGGCCAGGTGGTAAAAAAAGGGCAAAGTTTACTTAACAAATGCTTCACTGAGCAACGGAAAATTTGGACTCCACCGTGGTCATAAGTTGAGGACTACCTGTAGCCTGAAAACAAATTGGTGTGTCTTTTCCTTTAGCGCAAGACCTTCAAACATTTATTCTAATGCCTTAAAAGTGAAACTTCACACTTTTTGAGTCACTTTGCTATTTCATCTCCTCGAAGAAGAATGTCTGCAGCCTGATGCTTCCCCCAAAACAACATAATTACAGGCTGTTTTTCATTGGTACAGTGATACCTTGTCTTACAAACTTAATTGGTTCTGGGACGAGGTTCGTAAGGTGAAAAGTTCGTAAGACGAAACAATGTTTTCCATAGGAATCAATGGAAAAACGATTAATGCGTGCAAGCCCAAATTTCACCCCTTTTGCCAGCTGAAGCACCCATTTTTGCCCTGCTAGGATTCCCATGAGGCTCCCCTCCATGGGAAACCCACCTCCGGACTTCCGTGTTTTTTCAATTCCGCAGGGGAATCCCAGCATTACAAAAACGGGCGCTTCGCTGGCAACAGAAGTCCAGAGGTGGGGTTTCCCAGCGAGGGGAGCCTCAGTGAAATTGCAGCATCGCAAAAACATCGAAGTCAAGTCCAGAGGTGGGGTTTCGAGGACTTCCGTGTTTTTGTGATGCTGCGATTTCGCTGAAGCTCCCCTTGCTGGGAAACCCCACCTCCGGACTTCCGTTGCCAGAGAAGCGCCCGTTTTTGTGATGCTGGGATTCCCCTGCAGCATCACAAAAACACGGAGGTCCGGAGGTGGGGTTTCCCATGGAGGGGAGCTTCAGGGGAATCCCAACAGGGCAAAAATGAGCGCTTCGCTGGCAGGTGAAGGTCTGGAGGTGGGGCATCCCAGCGGCGGTGGCGAGTTCGTAAAGTGAAAATAGTTCGGAAGAAGAGGCAAAAAAATCTTAAACCCCAGGTTCGTATCTTGAAAAGTTCATATGAAGAGGGGTTCGTAAGACGAGGTATCACTGTATTTGAAAGTTACTCAAAAGGAACCTGTCAAATAGATGTAAACACCTGGACAACCTTGGCTGATCTTAGAAGTAGGTACTATATCAGAGTTGAGAACTAGGGTGAGAAGTCAAAGAAATCTCCCAAAAGAAGACAAGATCAAATCACTTCCATATTATTATCAAATAAGAATGGAAACTGTTCTGTCCCTGAATTATTTTCATTAAGTTGTGATTTACTTTCCTCATTTAAGTTGAGGCTAAATCATCCACCAAACCAAATATCAATTTGATTAAAGGTATCTACCATTTCATCTTAGCCTAGATTTGTTTGTTGAAATTCAAAACCTAGCTACGGCCAAATTAGAAATAAACTATGCTAATTGCAACAAATATGTAAAATTTAAAAGGGCAAACAGTACAGTAGCTGTAGTAAGGGATAAAGGAAGCCATACTAAAACTTAGAAAAATTGAAAATCGTTTCATTATGCTGGGGGGAGGGGAAGTCCGTAATAAATTGCTGTTTATATCAGAAAATCAGAGTTCAAAGAGAATGCCTATTTCTTAGAACCTTAGAACACGGCAATCTAAAAGTTACAAAAAGAGGCACAAATGCTTCTTGTATAGCTATCCAAGACATTACTATTAGGAATAGGAATATTCTTATAATAATAGGAATGAATAGAAAACGCCTCCGCAAACATGTCAAATATAAGAGATTATGAAATTAGAGATGCCACTATTTGGAGTCAAAGGTCTACTTATTCTATTTATAAAATGTATAGGCTGTCCATCTTATCTCAAGATAACTCTGGGCAACTTGCAATCATAAAAAAAAAAAGAACTATATAGGTCAGTGATGGCGAACCTATGGCATGGGTGCCAAGGTGGCACGTGGAGCTACCTATCTGCTGGCACACGAGCTGTTACCGTAGCTCAGTTCGGATATTCATATTAAACTCTACAGTATTTAAAAATCAAACATAGCCTTAGTTAAAACATTTAATTCTGAATTACTCATGTCCATTAGGATAACTAGAACTACTGAAAAGATCAAGTTCCAGAAAGTTTATTCTGTATAAACGACATATGTTAGTCCTTAGAGTATTTTTATTTTTGGTTGTTTGATGTGCAATATGTTTTTATATGCTGGTAGAAAAATAAGAAGAGAAACCTTTTTAGATATGCTAGAATACAGATAGGTAAGGTTAAGTTACATGTTAGATGCTTTAAGGTTAAGTAAGATACATTTATTTGATCTAGAATGATTTTTATCTGTTACTAATAATTAAGTTCTTATCACTAATTTAACTTACTATTGTTACTATTAGAAGAAATAGAGTCCAACTGTATAAGCACATGATATCGATATGAAAATCTGCAAACAATCTAGAAACGTTTAAGCTAAAACATTTAAGGAAAGAGAGAGCAAGGCCATCTCTCTTGTTTTTAAAGCTGTGTGTATATTTTTGTGTGTAATTCATATTTGCATATAAAATTATTTTTCTAATAAAAAAATTAAAAAAAGAAAAATAAACCTTGATCTTCCATTGGTTGATCCTTAAAAAAAAAAGATGATTATCAACACCTTGAACCGAGGTGGCGCAGCAGGTAGAGTGCGGTACTGCAGGCCACTAAAGCTGACTGCTGGATCTGCAGGTCAGCGGTTCAAATCTCATCACCGGCTCAAGGTTGACTCAGCCTTCCATTCTTCCGAGGTGGAAATATGCTGTCTCTGTTAAAAAGTGCTATTGCTGTCATGGTGTAAGCCGCCCTGAGTCTAAGGAGAAGGGCAGCATAAAATAAATAAATAAATAAATGAATGAATGAATGAATGAATGAATGAATAAAATAAATAAATAAAATAAAATAAAATAAATAAATAAATAAATAAATCTGGGAGAAAACTGGCAACCAATGCATTTCGTGGAGCAGTAGTGTTACATGGGCCATTTTTGGAGCCCCAAAAACTGTCTATCTGGCCGCACATTACCGTAGTGTAGTCTCTGAGTTCCCTTCAAGGATAGCTTCATATAGAATGCAAGTGCAACTCCACCCGGAGATTTGAATTGCCCCCACCCTCCCCGTCTTCTGCAAGATGTTAAAGACTCACCTACGCCCCTCTCTTCTGACTATAGCACTTGAGAATGGTATGACTGTGTTGCATTGATTGTTTTTAATATTAAGGGGTTTTAATTCTACTTTTATTAATTGGATTTGTATTATTGTTTACTGTATTTCTTGTTTTTGTGAGCTGCCCCGAGTCTTCGGAGAGGGATGGCATACAAATCTAATAAAATAAATTAAATCAATTAAATTAAATTAAATTAAGTGCACTTACAACATGCAGCCAAAAACCACACATAGAGACTTGACGAGACAAAAACGCCCCAAAATGGCAACGTTAAATCGGCAAGACTTACCATCTGAGCTCGGAGATACATCTGAGCCTGACTGGCCGTCAGATTAGGAGAAGTGCTCCCTAGCAACATGGTCTGCTGCGTAAGGCTGCTACTACTACTGTTGGAGGTCTGTGAACGGCTTATTAGCTGTGCAGGTGTAGGAGAAGCAGAAAGATTAATCTAGGGAAGAAAAATAAATGGTCATTAACTATCTTTAGCCCACTCATCTAAAGGCAGCCGCATTCAACAATTCTATTCAATTGTCCAATTCTACCGAAAACACAACAATAGATGCCTAAATAACATTCACATTATGCTGTGAAATAATATTTTTTTGTTTTGAAATTATGCTCCGTAGGAAAGAGTTTGGATATTGTTAGTACACTGTACGTAACCTACTTGGGTGTTGCCATACAGTAAATTGCAATGTTAGTTTGCAAAGTATAAAGACTATATCTTTAAGGAAATATTACTGATTGGCCATAAGAGGGCGCCATCACCATTCCCTTTGGGGGGGGAGTTACTTTGTTAGAGATATATTTGCCGAGAACTGTATTCTTGCTGTGTGCATGGTTTGTAAACTATTAGTGTGTTATATTGTTGATTCTGTATATTTGTAAATAATAATATTGTTGTATATACATTGATACTAAGTCTGAGTCATTGTCTGGCTAACCCACATTACCTACACCACAACCACTCTGCTTAATGTGTGTTGAAGGTTTTGTACTGAGACATACTAACAGATATGGTAAGTCTCAGCTTTTAAAACCTGTATTTTAGCCTGAATACTTTCCCCTTAATAGACACAGTCTATTCACATGCTAACAGTTGCTAACAAATAATAAGAGAAATTTCCAACCTTAAAACACGGGAATTAAACAGCTATGTTTTTTATGTAAGCTTTGCCCATTTTTTAAGCCAGCTATTAAATCTGAAGCTGGAATTGCTGCTCAGTTCTTAAACTTGACGCTGCTTGCAATAAAAGTCCAGCAACTTTTGGTAAACTGTAAATGTCATATAGTTTTCAACACTGAAAAAGTTGCCTAAATAAGCTAATGTAAAGTCAGCAGGTTCTCAGTATTTGAAGTCAGCGCTCTCAGTGGATTCTTTTCTCAAAGTTCCCATTACTCTTGAAAATTCTTTCTCCAAAAAAATCTAGCAAATCCAATATATATCTTCTCAAAAGGCGTGAGCCTATTTTATTCTTGCATTCAGAGTTAACTCAACTGGACCATTTTTCCAAAGCAAACATCTGCATTACTATTTACAGAATAAAGGCACTGAGACTTTAATACAGGGGTGCCAAACTCGATTTCATTGAGGGCCACATCAGGGCGGTGTTTGACCTTGGGAGGCTGGGGTGGGCGTGGCCATGAAGAACGTGGCCAATTTGACATCACTAGAGCACTCTGCCAGTGAAAATGGGCTCTCGAGGTCCATTTTCGGCTGTGATGGCCTCCTGCAATCCACTGCCAGTGAAAACAGAGCTCGGAAGGGCCACATGCAGCCCTCCCAAGCTCTGTTTGCATTTGCAGAGGAACTGCGGCCGGTGCTTTGCTGTTTCTTTGCCAGATCTAAGAATTCCGCGGGCCACATCCAGCCCCCGGAGCCTTAGAAACATAAACATAGAAGACTGATGGCAGAAAAAGACCTCATGGTCCATCTATTCTACCATTATACTATTTCCTGTATTTTATCTTACAATGGATATATGTTTATCCCAGGCATGTTTAAATTCAGTTACTGTGGATTTCCCAACCACGTCTGCTGGAAGTTTGTTCCAAGGATCTACTACTCTTTCAGTAAAATAATATTTTCTCACGTTGCTTTTGATCTTTCCCCCAACTAACCTCAGATTGTGCCCCCTTGTTCTTGTGTTCACTTTCCTATTAAAAACACTTCCCTCCTGGACCTTATTTAACCCTTTAACATATTTAAATGTTTCGATCATGTCTCCCCTTTCCCTTCTATCCTCCAGACTATACAGATTGAGTTCATTAAGTCTTTCCTGATATGTTTTATGCTTAAGACCTTCCACCATTCTTGTAGCCCGTCTTTGGACCTGTTCAATTTTGTCAATATCTTTTTGTAGGTGAGGTCTCCAGAACTGAACACAGTACTCCAAATGTGGTCTCACCAGCGCTCTATATAAGGGGATCACAATCTCCCTCTTCCTGCTTGTTACAACTCTAGCTATGCAGCCAAGCATCCTACTTGCTTTTCCTACTGCCCGGCCACACTGCTCACCCATTTTGAGACTGTCAGAAACCACTACCCCTAAATCCTTGAGTTTGACACCCTTGCTTTAATAGGTCAAGAATTCCAGTTGTTGCATAAACATAAGCATAAACAATGTGAATGTAAAGAATAAACACAGAACCGTATAGATTAAGAGGAATACTTTTGCTAGGCACTTACCGAGGTTTCTGACATGCTGGACTGCTGACTGACACTGCCATTAGGAGAAGCACACTGCCTCCCACCTGAAAGATTTGCCTAAACAGCAAGCATATCTATCAAATGAGTCATCTGCATTGCAAGAAAAAAATGCTTGACTAACAAGAGCGTACCCGCATTAAACTCAACGGCAGCCCCAAAGCCACAATTCTCACAATCACTGTTATTTGTGGCCTCCATTTTCTTTAGTTGGCTTACTATATCTCTTTCATATGTTATCATGAACTAACACGCCATGAAGCCGCTTCGAGTCTTCGGAGAGGGGCGGCATACAAATCTAATAAATGATAATAATAATAACAATAATGAATTCCATAGTGATTTCCTTCAGCCAACCAAGTGATGTTGCCGCAGTAGTGAGAACAATTTTGGGGAGGGGTGACTTGGACAGGATACTCTTAAAAGATAATGAAAAACTAATTGGTAAAATATATAAATTCTTGATTCGTTATGTGACAGAAGTGGAAATTGTAAAAGAAAATATGATAAGCTGGGGAATGAATTTTGGCTACACAATTGAACTAGAAAAATGGGAAAAATTAAGGACTAATAATTGGCAGATGACAAAATCGACTGCATTCAAGCAAAACCTATTAAAAATGTTTTACAGGTGGCACCTATCACCGGAAAGACTCTCAAAAATGTTCCCCAAAACCTCCCCATTATGCTGGAAGTGCAAAAAAGAAAGAGGCACGTTCTACCATCAATGGTGGACATGTGTACAAGCAAAAAATTTCTGGAATAAAATAACAGACTGGCTAAAAGAGATAATAAAAGATGAATTCGGGAAAAAACCAGAATTATATTTATTGGGTATTTTTAATTTTAAAAAATGGAAAAAGAGGTAAGATACTTAGTTATACACATATTAACAGCTGCCAGGATAGCATATGCCCAACAATGGAAAATAGAAAAAGCACCGGAAGAAAATATAGTAATTAAAAAAATATTGGACTGTGCGGAAATGGACAGGTTATCCAAAAAATTAGAGGGAAAGGAAGATTCAGATTATTATAAAATATAGTAGTGAGAACAATTTATGAATCCTCTCTTTCCCCCTTGCCCCCTTCCCTTGCTTGGAGCTTAAGAGTAGAAATGAAGCAGTAAATTTCTGGGTGGTAGAAATGGGAAAATGGGATTATATTTTCCAAACTTTTTATTTTATTTTGATATGCCACTTTCACTCTGTTGTTTAATACTGTTGGAAGCTTAAATATCTTTGCACATGCAATTATCATAGAAAGATACTGAATAAAAATGTTATCAGAGTATATTCTCTGATGGGACAACAGAGAAATGAAATTCACTGTATCAATAACACAAGGGATTAAAATAATCAGATATTCACAATTAGTGATTTTGAATTGTTACATTGTTTCAAAATGACAATCAAGTTGGTTCAGTCTCCAGTCTCAGGCTTCTGTTACTTGATAATGAGTTATTTCATTATTATTATATCAGCAGACCATTAAATTGCTGGGTTGAAATATTACTTTTTTTTAAAAATCACATCTTCCTTTTCTTGGCCATTTGTAACAGAGATAGGAAAATTGGGACCTTTTAATATTTATTTATTTGTTTGTTTGTTTGTTTGATTTTTATGCCGCCCTTCTCCTTAGACTCAGGGCGGCTTACAACATGTTAACAACAGCACTTTTTAACAGAGCCAGCCTATTGCCCCCACAATCCGGGTCCTCATTTTACCCACCTCGGAAGGATGGAAGGCTGAGTCAACCTTGAGCCGGTGATGAGATTTGAACCGCTGACCTTCAGATCTACAGTCAGCTTCAGTGGCCTGCAGTACAGCACTCTACCTGCTACGCCATCCCGCTCATTATTGCTAAAGTACAGCTACCAGCGTACCTCACTATTTCATATGCTGGTTGAAGCTATTGGCTATTAAAGTTCCACTGCTTTAGGTACCACATTCTGCTTTGAGGGCTATAGACAAATATTTATGGAGTGGGAGGAAGGCTGGAAAACTTTGCCTTAAAACCAAAGCATTGTAATATATTATTATTTAAACAACAACTGGACATTTCAAAATGTATCACAAATATCATTAACTGGAACTGATGGTCAATGATATTTTTTATCATCATCATCATCACAAAAGAGGAAATGAGATCACCATGCTGGATTCGTGCCGCCTTCTGCCGCACGAATCCCAGCGACCGATTAGGTCCCACAGAGTTGGCCTTCTCCGGGTCCTGTCGACTAAACAATGTCGTTTGGCGGGTCCCAGGGGAAGAGCCTTCTCTGTGGCAGCCCCGACCCTCTGGAACCAGATCCCCCTGAGATTAGAACTGCCCCCACCCTCCTTGCTTTTCGTAAACTCCTTAAAACCCACCTCTGTCGTCAGGCATGGGTGAACTGAGATAACTTCCCCAGGCCTATATTGTTTATGTATGGTATGTTGTGTGCATGTTTTTTAAATTATGGCTTTTTAGTTTTAATTATTAGATTTGTATTGTACATTGTTTTTCTATTACTGTTGTGAGCTGCCCCGAGTCTACAGAGAGGGGCGGCATACAAATTTAATAAATAAATAAATTTCGTATTTCATCACCAGTCGTGCGCTTCCCAAGCACCTAGGGCTGTGTGATGTAGCGGCGAATTATGTGTGCAACTGATTGGTGCTCTGGCACCAGTCCACCTGCCGCAGGCCAAGGTTTATTGGGGGCCTCCTGCACCCCCAAAATAAGACACCTGATCATAAGGCCGAGGCGATATTTTGGGGGGTCAAAAGAAAATAAGATTGTGTCTTATTTTGGAGAAAACATGATATTATATATTTTGTTGTTGCTGCTGTTTATTATTATTATTATTATTATTATTATTATTATCATCATCATCATCATCATCATCATTATTACAGTGTTCCCTCGATTTTCGCGGGGGATGCGTTCCGAGACCGCCCGCGAAAGTCGAATTTCCGCAAAGTAGAGATGCGGAAGTAAGTACACTATTTTTGGCTATGAACAGTATCATAAGCCTTCCCTTAACACTTTAAACCCCTAAATTGCAATTTCCCATTCCCTTAGCAACCATTTAGATTATTACTCACCATGTTTATTTATTATAGTTTATTTTTAAAAAGTATTTATTAAAGTCAGACGAAAGTTTGGCAATGACACATGACGTCATCAGGCGGGAAAAACCGTGGTATAGGGGAAAACCCCGCGAAGTATTTTTTAATTAATATTTTTGAAAAACCGTGGTATAGACTTTTCGCGAAGTTCGAACCCATGAAAATCGAGGGAACACTGTATCATCCTCCTCCTCCTCCTCATCATCATCATTACTATTATTGGAAGAATTAAGGTCAACTTCCTGATATTTTCTAATGTATCCCAGTCTTACCTGTGGAACATTGGCCAAACTCTGGAATGGAGTACTGCTCAAATGTTGCTGTTGTAAAGCTGCAGTTTGTAACATTAGGTGCTGCTGCTGAGCCGCATACATCTGCTGAAGGTACTGTGCAGCTGAGCTGGGGGGACGATGCAAGGCCTGCTGAATGACCTGTGGGGTTTTGAATAGCGGTAACCAGGTCAAGAACAAGAGATGGAGAAAGATCAGTCCTATCATAACAGCCACTTAAGCATGAGCATAGCCTGCACGTCAAAAGGAACTGCATCGCTGCCTTTGTAACCAGGAACATTTTACTTCCCCTGAGCAACCCACCTAATTCATCTGACCACTAAGTTCACTGCTAGCTCTATGATCACAGGCTTCCATGTCCAGCATCAGAATATATGGAAGACATGTGAGAGGTGGTGTCTGTGGATGGGGGAGTTGGGGTGATGAATGATAGTGAAATGGCAATTTCTAACAGGAAGCAGGAAGTGACAGAAATAGAGACATTTAAAAATGAAGCCAAGGCTCCAGCAACTACAGATCATCTCAACGAGGTTCGAAAGGTGAGCTACGTCCTTATGTCGATTCTTTCCTCCTGAACAATGTTCCCGAAAAGAGTCCACAGTACAACATTCGACATTTATAGACATTAGACAGCGGAGCAGCTGTTCACATCGCCTACCAGAAAGAACTTTTCACAGGATTCCATAAGACTGACATCAAAGAAGTGCATGCTGTTTCCTATCATTTATGCAAAGTCGATGGATCGATACCATCCTCTGCTACCATGACAGAAATAGAGATAAATTACAGCCCGCGTGGGCCATTATAAATCATTTCTGAGAGTCGATGGATTAAAGAAGAGAATGAGTTACTTTTATTACAAAACCAAGAAAATATAATTGAATGCCTTAGGAGGCATCTGAGATGCGTGCTACATCATTGAAACTAAAAGAGAATATAAAAGACAATATGGAGGATTTCAACAAGAAGGAAATGATGCATGAATGGTGTGGGAGGATTTTACATCATAATGGGTGGAGCTAATAAAACACACACACTGTTAACTATTTAATTACTGCATAGTTCTGAATAACTTAGAATGTCTCTGGGGCTGTCAATACTCAGCGTGACAGGAAGCACATTGCAGAAAGGGAAGGCAGTCTATATCAGTGATGGCGAACCTTTTTACCCTCCGGTGCAGAAAGAGTGTGTGTGCACGCTATCACACATGCGTGAGTGCCCACACCGATAATTCAATGCCTGGAGAAGGCAAAAACAGCTTCCCCTACCCTCCGGAGGCCCTCTGCAGGCCAGAAATGGCCTGTTTCCCAACTGGTGGGTCCACTAGGCTCGTTTTTCACCCTCCCCAGGCGCCAAAGGTTCCCTGGAACTGGGGGAGGGTAAAAATGCCCTCTGGAAGCCAAAAATGCCCTCCCAGAGCCTCTGTAGGAGCCAAAAATCAGCTGACCAGCATATCACATGAATGTTGAAGCTGAGCTAGGGCAACAGCTTGCATGCCAGCAGATATGGCTCCGTGTGCCACCTGTGGCACCCGTGCCATAGGTTCGCCATCACTGGTCTAGATAGAAAACAGAGGAAGAGAATTAGAATAGCCACCCTCTAGAATCTCTCAGAATGTATCTGTTAGGCTGAGAGCGGTAAGAATTTAGTCTGGCAAAATTCTGTCTGGTACAGCATGTCTAAGCAATGAAAGAATTGAACTCATTTTGAATTGTCCAATATTGTGTTTGGGCTCAGCCTGACAAGACATCAGTCCAAGACAAGTGGTGTGTAGTCACCATGCCACAAAGCCAAGCTGACAAAATATTAGCTCCACTGCTCAAGAAAGGCCAAATTTTTGACGCCAGTGCCCCCAGCTGAACTTTCATAAACATGGCTTCTCACAAATAATTGAAACTGCATATTTTAAATGGTTCCCCCCACCCCTCCCCAGTCCTGATGACTAAGTCATGGGAGTTGCCATTCCAAGAATTCTCGGCCTCAGGCTATCTTGGCTAAGAATTCCAGATATAACCCACCTGGAAGGTATCGGGTTGCAAAAGGCTGTTTTACTAACCTTGCACACAATACCACCGTTTTGTAAGGATCAAGCATTTACTTGCCAAATAGAAATGAACCGTGTTAAGTAACTTTCAAAATCTTTTGATTATATATGAACCGAATAAGCCACCAGTAGCAAAATTAGGATCAAAGATAAATCGGGGTTTAGAAGGAGCCTGGAAAGAACCAAGAAGTACAGAGATAGAGGTGGGATATTGCAAAAAAGAGAAAGAAAGAATGTGATTGAAAAGGATGAAAGAGTACAGGTAGAATTAGGTTTTTAAAAGCTAGGCTACGGTAATTATTCTTTATTTTCCTTGTAAACAGAGGCATATACATGGAGTCGAAAAAGTCAAGACAATGGCCACAACCATCGAATACAGGGGACTACAACTCGTGGCTTTGGAGTCACACGTGGTTCTTTCATCCCTCTGCTGCAGCTCCCTGTCGCTCAAAATACACAACACAACTGCCAATGTGCAATACCCACTGGCACACGATCTATTGAGGTTTTCGTCCCATCTTTTTTTCCAGTTTTTATTGCATGCAGAAATTTTTTTAAAAAAGTTTTCTCTGTAGCAGTTAATTGATTTCATAAATGAAACACACTATAGTGTGTCATAAAGCATAAAGTAAAAAGGTAAATATATATATACAGTAGTACCTCTAGATACGAGCTGCTCCACATGCAAGTATTCCAAGTTACAAGCTGAGGTGCGAGAAAAATTTCTGTTTGACACCCGAGCTCAAATTCGGGATATGAGCCGAGCGTCCACTAGGTGGCGCAAGAATTCCACTTTTTCCAGTTATCTCGGTGCGAAAAGCCAAATCTAAATGCATTCGTTCGAGATACGAATTGATCGACATACGAGCTCAGCTCTGGCACGAATTAAACTCGTATGTCGAGGTACCACTGTATATATAAATTACATGTTTTTTGCTGAAATTTTTAAAATTAAGGGAGACTAGGATGGCACCATTTCGGCCTTGTTCTGGCCTCATCAGCTAGCCACACCCGTACTGGGATTTGATCCGGCAGCTTCTGCCTTGTAAGGCAGAGAATTAACAGCTGAGCCACCAGACCTGATCCCTTCAGCTGTGTACCAGGGAGGGGGTATATATATATATATATATATATGCAGTGCTACCTTCATTTTAAATGTTAGATTTTTGTGGCTCGCAGTGTTTCCTTTCTGTGAAAGATGGGCCCAAATGCCTCTTTGAGTGTTTAAGGTTGCCGACCCTGCCCTATTTTGCAAGTGTATTCACAGTCAGTTTCTTTTTTTAAATTACCCCACTTCTCCCTATAGTTGCCCCTCCTGCTAAATCCAGAAATGATGGTGATGCCAACAAAGAATAGCAAGGAACTTAATTTTGTCTATGCTTTTAAGTAAATGAACTTAATAGTTCCCGGATCGCTATGGATCAGAACACCAATATTCTTAAAACTGCACATTTCCTGCACAAAATAGTTTGCAAGCATTTAATCTCTGCAGAACTCTACACAGGTTGCAAAGGGGGAAAAAACCAAGCAGGGAAAAGCCTGATCAAGAGTTCTTATTGAAATCACAGAAGCTGCATTTAATCAGAATCTTTTTAGCAATGATTTTCAATTGACAGTTGTTTCCTCGGTTAAATACCTGCACAGCATGTCGATCTGAGCCACTGTAGACAGATATCTGGGGTGATTGTGTACGGGAGGGGGAGGATGTAGTAGCGATGGTTGTTGTGCCTGTAGAAGACGTTGTTGTGCTTGATTCATTCTCCATAGTTGTGGAATGATACTGCCTGTGAATAAAATATTTTTTTTAAGAAAGCACCGAATGAATACCATATTCTTCTCCCTGGGCTCTAAAGAAAACTCACACGTAGGCAGGATTCTATATAGAAAACATAGCTCGAATTCCACAACATTTAATGATGCAAATCCAAATCTCATGCCTGAAGTTTTATACTAGAGAACCAGAATAACAGTCTATCTCAGTGATGGCGAACCTTTTAGACGTCAAGTGCCCAAACTGCGCGACTTTTAAATAGTTGTACCTGTTGTACAGGGGGTGGACAAAAAAATGGAAACACGTGATCTTTTGGCATCATAACGTTTGAACATGTTCAAATCAATCAAAACTTGGCATATTTTAATGGTTTTTTTAAAAAAAAATTCTGTTATTTGATATGTTTTTTTAAACTACCTTTTTTTTTTACAGAAATTTAAGGAAATTGGTTATTACCTTCTAAAAATGGCAGACCTCTCAGACTTTGTTGGTGCTCGAATGGCAGGCGCTAGTGTAATAGAAAGTGCCTGAATGTTTGGCATTTCAAGAGGTAATGTCTTCTCAAAAGTAATGACTGCTTTTGAAAGAGAAGGGAAAACGTCCTCAGCCAAGCACAGGTCTGGTTGAAAGTCGAAGTTGTCTGAGAGAGACCGTCGGACTCTATTTACAGCCATCACTATTTAGGACTTTTGGCCGACCAAATTCATCCTACGGTTCAATAACTGTTTCCAGAGGGGGATGCCATCTTTCAGGATGATAATGCACCAATCCCTAGAGCAAGAATTGTTAAAGAATGGCACGAGGAACATTCTAATGAAGTTCAGCATCTCATCTGGCCACCACAATCACCAGACCTCAACATTATTGAGCATTTATGGTTGATTTTAGAGATTCAAGTAAGAAGTCGATTTCCACCACCATTGTCTCTAAAAGAACTGGAGGGTGCTTTAACTGAAGAATGGGCTAAAATTATTTTGGAAACAATTCACAATTTGTACGAATCAATACCTCGGAGAATTGAGGCTGTATTTGCCGCAAAAGGTGGACCAACACCATATTAAAAGATATTTTGATGATTTTTAAGGTGTTTCCATTTTTTTGTCCATCCCTGTAGATGCTCTGCTGTTGCCAATTATACTTATTTATGCTATTGTCTTCTATGAAGTTGCCCCTGAAAATTTTGCACAGCTGATACAGGAGGCTGCCAGAAGGATACAGAAGGTTGCTATTTAAATTGTATTAATACAATTTAAACGGCATATACGTTTTGCCTTGGGAACAAACCACACTCAAGACCGTACATGTAGTGTTTTATTTTCGAGGGAACGGAAACAAATGGCCCACATTTAGCAAGTTAATTAAAATGTTTGAGACGTGATTTGAACTCAGACCTCCAAGTTTAATAGCGCAAAACATGCAAATTCATTTATTTATTTGCTTCCTTGTTTGTTTAATTGATTAATCCAAGGGAATGTAGGCGGCTCACAACAAAGAGTAAAACAAATAAATAATATTAAAAGCTCTAAAAACAATCTAAAACCATTTGAATGGACTCAGAATTAAATCCTGCTGTGTTTAATATTGCTTACTTTAAAGAAGTGTGCGCGGGATTACTATGTAAGACTAACGATCGTATCTGCATCATGCTGACCTATATATTATCAATGTTTAGCTGATCCATTTCTCCTGTGTGTTCTACTATGCCAGTGTTTCCCAAACTTGGAACTTGAAGATATCTGGACTTCAACTCCCAGAAGTCCCCAGCCAGCATTCGCTGGCTGGGGAATTCTGGGAGTTGAAGTCCAAATATCTTCAAGTTGCCAAGGTTGGGAAACACTGTACTATGCGAAGTGAACATGTAATTAGCTACCTGAAACAGGAATGTTATAAATCACTTATACTTTCAGATAACCTTATTAAATCAAAAACTGTCCCTTCACAACATTTTAGAGAAAATGCAACTTTTATTGCATGTAGCACATGCTGCTTGATTTGTGAATTGCAAAAATTAGCATCTATTGTTAAATCAATTGAGATACCTATTGTTATCATCATTTTTCAACTGCCACCTATCTAGTCATTTTTACATATGGCACTCATATTTAGCATTTGGATATTTTTAAGGGTTAAGAAACATTTTGCCTGCATTATGTACTGTATTTTCTATCGCTACCGAAATCTTTTGAGTAAAAAGTATATCATCCACGTTATAGAGGGGAATTGAGGTTGTTATATTTTTATAAACTGGATTAGGCTGCAACCCTATTCAAGAGTAGCATCCTATTAGATGCTCCTATTAGAAGCCTATTAGATTGCACAGAATAGGCCTCCTCCAGAGCCCGTCGACTAAACTAAACAATATAGGAGAAAATATTATTTTACTGAAAGAGTAGTAGATGCTTGGAACAAACTTCCAGCAGACGTGGTTGGTAAATCCACAGAGCCGGGGTGACGCAACAGATAGAGTGCTGTACTGCAGGCCACTGAAGCTGACTGTAGATCTGCGGTTCAGATCTCATCACCAGCTCAAGGTTGACTCAGCCTTCCATCCTTCCGAGGTGGGTAAAATGAGGACCCGGATTGTGGGGGCAATATGCTGGCTCTGCTAAAAAGTGCTATTGCTAACATGTTGTAAGCCGCCCTGAGTCTAAGGAGAAGGGCAGCATAAAAATAAATAAATAAATAAATAAATAAACAAATAAACAAACAAACAGAATGTAAACATGCCTGGGAGAAACATATATCCATCCTAAGATAAAATAAAGGAAATAGTATAAGGGCAGACTAGATGGATCATGAGGTCTTTTTCTGCCGCCAATTTTCTAGGTTTCTAGGTTGGCGGGACCGCGGGGAGGGCCTTTTCTGTTGCCACCCCCGGCTCTATGGAACCAACTCCCCCCTGCCCGATGTTCGGACTGCTCCCACTCTACTGGCTTTGTCGACAAGCCTGGGGGCCCTGATGTTAACAACAGACGTGCCCAAATTATGTTTGTTTGCTATGTATGTTGTTAGATTGATTGGGGTGTTTTAATGGGTGGTTAGGGTTTTGGTGTTTTATTTACTATCGTTGTTCGACTTCTTTTTATTATTGTACTACTGTATTAGTTTTTATTGTTGTAAGCCACCCTGAGTCCTACGAGATTGAGCTGCATAGAAGTCGAATAAATTAAATTAAATTGAATTAAATCACATAGAGGTACAGATGATAATGTCAGATGCCAAATTCTACCAACCTAGCCATCATTACAATGATCCGGCACGGCAGAAAATCAAGTCCAATAATATCAGAAGCATTACAGGTTATCTGCTGCTAGCAGATCATATCTCCGAGACCACCTTCTGCTGCACTAATCCCAGCGTCTGGAGAGGTTCCACAAAGTTGGTCTTCTCAGGGTCCCGTCAACCAGACAATGTCGGCTGGCAGGGCCTAGGGGAAGAGCCTTCTCTGCAGGTGCCCCGGCCCTATGGAATCAGCTTGCATCAGAGATTCGCACTGCCCCCACCCTCTACGGAGAGGGGCAGCATACAAATCAAATCAAATCAAATCAAATAAATAAATACATATCTTTTCCTCTATCCCTATATCGTTTCTTCTATTCTCTCATTGATATATTTTATTCCTATATTTTCTCTTCTCTTCTTTCTTTGATATATTTTATCTCGAGTGTATCCCCTATAACCTTCATTGTGTATTACAGGTATTGTGTTTTGAATAAAATAAACAAACAAACAAACAAACAAACAAATAAATAAATAAATAAATAAATAAGAGAACCAAAACTGCATTGCGATAATGGGAATCCGCTATACCAATAATGGTGGTAATAGGAATCCGCCCCTGGTTACACCAATTGTTTTTATACAATCCCTAAGAGCCGGGGTGGCGCAGTGGTTAGATTGCAGCTCTGCAGACTTCTTCAGCTAACTGCTAGCTGCAGTTCAGCAGTTCAAATCTCACCTCCGGCTCACCCTTCTATCCTTTCCAGGTGGGTAAAATGAGGATCCGTGAGCCGGGGTGGCGCAGCAGGTAGAGTGCTGTACTGCAGGCCACTGAAGCTGACTGTAGGTCTGAAGGCCAGCGGTTCAAATCTCATCACCAGCTCAAGGTTGACTCAGCCTTCCATCCTTCCGAGGTGGGTAAAATGAGGACCCGGATTGTGGGGGCAATAGGCTAGCTCTGTTAAAAAGTGCTATTGCTAACATGTTGTAAGCCGCCCTGAGTCTAAGGAGAAGGGCAGCATAAAAATCGAAATAATAATAATAATAATAATAATAATAATAATAATAATAACAACAACAACAACAACAACAACATGCTGATTCTGTAAACTGCTTAGAGAGGGCTGTAAAAGCACTTTGAAGGAATATATGTCTTAGTGGTACAGCTGACAATCAAGGAGTCCTGGTTTTCAAAGCACTATGAAGCGGTGTATAAATCTAAATGCTATTGCTAAATGCTACTGCTATAATAGGATTGTAGAAAAGCCAGCAAGTGAACAATTTCACTCCACCGCCAGGCACAGCAAATATAAATTTTAACAGCTGCTACTTTATCTCATCAGTGAGATCTAGTGAATGAGACCCGCAAGAATTTTAATTTTTAACCACAGCGCACGCTCACTTCATTTTAATTCCCATGCACTGAATCAAATAAAATCAGATCAATCCATCTAGCAACTCAGTCTTGAAGGGTTGCACCCAGGGGTGGGCAGCAGGCAGGACGGGGTGGAACTCAGTTCCACCGTCGGAAATGAAGATGAGTGCACAGCTCCAGCTGATCGGCGGCTGTCACTTCCTGGATTACTGGTCTCAGCTCAACTCTCCTTTTTTTCCCTGCTGCTGCTGCATCTGTGCTCCTTGCTTTTTTCCTCTTTCCTCCTTCCTGGCCTCGGACGAGCTTCCCTCTTCCCTGCCTCGCTCCCCTCCAGCCTCATATGGCCACCTCCCATCTGAGATGCAAGCAGAATGCATGGGTGAAAGCAGCGTTGGCAGTATTTATGCTTCTGGCAGCACCGTTCGCCTTGCTACCCAGCCTGAGACTGGGGGGGGGGGCACGACCCAGGAAGCAGAGCATGGGAAATGCAAAGCAAATTGTCACCCAAGCGAGTGACACTGGTAAGGTTGTCAGTCAAGGATTTAACAGTTCACTTGAATGATGATCGTTCAAGCCTCTCCCACCTGGTCACATGGCCAGCAAGCCACTCAGACCCAGTCACATGACCATGAAGCCACACCCACAAAATAAGCCACACCCACAGTGTGGCAGTAAAAATTTTGGCTGCCCATTACTGGGTGCACCTAGGACTGCATTGGTTGCCAATTGGTTTCCGGATGCATGTTGGTCATGACCACAAAACCATGCATGGCATCGGACCAGAATACTTGGAGGACCACCTTCTGCCACATGAGACCCAGTGACCGGTTAGGTCCCACAGTCAGCCTTCTTCAGGTCCCATCAACTAGACAATGTTGCTTGGCGGGACCTAGGGGAAGAGCCTTCTCTGTGGGAGCCCCAGCCCTCTGGAATCTGCTACCCCAGGGATTCGCACTGCCCCCACCCTCCTTGCCTTCCGCAAGAGTCTGAAGACTCATCTATGCCACCAGGCTTGGGGTCACTATACCCTCGCTCCCTGGCCGACAAATGTATTATAAGTTAGTTGAGTGAATAAGAATGAGTGTTTTTTTTAAATGGTTTTAAGTTTTAGATTATTAATTTAGATTAATTGGATATATTGTTTCTTTATATGTTGTAAACCACCCCGAGTCCTTGGAGAGGCGAGGCATATAAATCCAATAAATAAATAATAATACTGTAATAATAAATAATAGGTGTGTGCCGGGTTTCTCTTTCTCCCACGAATCAGCCTACTTTCCTTAGCTAAATTTTTAGACTTTTAATATTAATTTGTTATTTTAGACTTTTAATATTAGATTTGTTACTGTATATTTTTTATTACTGCTGTGAGACGCCCCGAGTCTGCGGAGAGGGGCGGCATACAAATCTAATAAATAATAATAGTAATAAATAATAATAAATCAACTGCAGAAAAAACAATTGCTGCCAACCTGTGTTCCATTGAGGACCTGTATACTGCATGAGTCAAAAAGAGGGCAGTGAAAATATTTACTGACCCCTCGCATCCTGGACATAAACTGTTTCAACTCCTACCCTCAAAATGTCACTACACACCAAGACAACTAGACACAACAACAGTTTTCCCCCAAATGCCATCACTCTACTAAACAAATAATCCCCTCAACCCTGTCAAACTATTTACTAAGTCTGCACTACTACGAGTTTTTTCATCTTTCCTGTCATCCATTTCCTCCCATTTATGACTGTAACTTGTGGCTTGTATCCTTAAGATTTTTATTAATATTGTCTCCTCATTGTTTATTTGACCCTTATGACAATCATTAAGTGTTGTACCTCATGATTCTTGACAAATGTATCTTTTTCTTTTATGTACACTGGGAGCATATGCCCCGAGTCCTCGGAGAGGGGCGGCATACAAATCTAATAATTAATAATTAATAATAATAATAATAATAATAATAATAATAGTTGTTTGTACTAAGGACAATCACACGTGGCCAATGGAGAATTCTATTCTATTCTAGTCTATTCTATTCCTATTCTATTCAATTTCTATTCAATTTCTATTCTATTCCTATTCTATTTCAATTCTATTTCTATTTTATTCTTATTCTATTTCTATTCCATTCCATTCTAATTCTATCCTATTCTAATTCTATCCTATTCTAATCCTATGCTATCCCATCCCTATCCCATTTTATTCTATTCTATTTCTATTCTATATGCTGTAAGCCACCCCAAGTCCTCAGAGCGGGGCGGCATATACCTTAAATCCAATAAATAAACAAATAATAATAATAATAGCTGTGCGCAGGGTTTTTCTCTTTCTCCCAGGACCCTCCTGCTTTCCTCAGCTAAATCATTGCACGTGGGGGCTGTTCAAACACGGGTCAACTTTCATTTCTGGGGGTCTCCCAATACTAGACTTCGCACAGCAGGAGGGGTTGTCAGCGCCTTTAAAAAAGGAGATCGAGCCCCGCAAGGGGGGGGGGAAGAGAGCGAGAGAATACGCTTCTCAAAGCATGGGGCTCTCTCTATACGCGGGTGGTTAACCGGGCCAACCTCTGGCCCGGGGGCTTCACCCTTCACGCAAGGCTGAACCAATGCAACCTCCTCCAGACCGGCACCTGGGTTAACAACTCCCGAGCCCGCAGAGGCGAGGAGTGCGCGCGCACCTCCGGAGGGCGCCCGCTTGGGGAAAGAGAGAGAAGCCCGGGGCCCAGCGGCTTCCCTTTTTTTGCCCGTTTTCCTGGCATCCCCGCGGCCCGGAACGCGTCGAGGATCGCTCGGCGCCCAGCAGCCCGCTTTCCCCCGTCCGGCCGGGAGCCCCACAACCGCGTTCGGGCGGCCGCTTCCCCCTCGCCCCCCCAACGCGCGCCAAAGAGAAACGCAACCCCGCTCGGCGTTTACGAACCCTTCACTCCGCTTCCGACATGTTCTCTCGCCTCCCTCGCAGGGAGGCAGCGCGCACGCGCCTCGCGGCCGGGCGGGTTGCGCTCGACACGTCTGAGGGGAGGAATGGCATTTGTGAATTGGGCCGTTCCCGTGTCCTGGTCCTGAATTCTTCCGATTTCTGGGGAGGGGGGAGGAGGTTATTTTTAATTTTTTAAAAAAATAAATATCTTTTTTTTTTAAAAAAAATTTGGGGGGGGCTTGCCATTCTTCCAGATGACGTGCAAACTGTAACGGGGATTTTTTTTTTTCATTTCTTTCTCTTTAGCTCTCTTGGGGGGTCCTGGGAAGATCGAATGAGGGGAAATTCTCCGCCGTGTGAACGTCCCATCCTTGATCCTCTGCCGCAAGATGGGGAGGGGGGGCTTCCAAAAGCCACGCGTCAGCTGGATTCGGACGTTTCGGGGGAAGCCACGAATAAACCGCGGGTTGTCTGTCTCTGTGTGTGTGTGTCTTACGATAAGTCATATAAACAATGGTGTTTTTTTCCTCCCCCAAAGAATGGGAAGAAAGCTTTCGAGAACGTCTGCAAGAGACAGGGAACCGCAGATCAGCCAACTCGGCTTTAGCTTCGGGTATTACACACTTCCAGCCTGAGTGATTCCTTTGTGTGAATGGAGACAGTGGGGTTAATTCATTTTTAAAAAAAATCCTGGTGGCCATAACAATAGAATTGAAATCTTTATTGGCCAAGTGTGATTGGACACCAGAGGAATTTGTCTTTGGTGCCTATGCTCTCAGTGTACATAAAAATATACATTTGTCAAGAATCATGAGGTGCAACACTTAATGATTGTCATAGGAGTCAAATAAGCAATGAGGAAACAATATTAATAAAAACCTCAAGGATACAAACAACAAGTTGTATCATAAGTGGAGGACATGGGTGATAGGAATGATGAGAAAAAATTATTAATAGTAGTGCAGAATTAGTAAATAGTTTGACAGTGTTGAGGGGATTATTTGTTTAGCAGAGTGATGGCGTTTGGGGAAAAAACTGTTATTGTGTCTAGTTGTCTTGGTGTGCAGTGCTCTGTAGCTTTGAGGGTAGGAGTTGAAACAGTTTATGTCCAAGATGCAAGGGGTCAGTAAATATTTTTACAGCCTTTTTTTGACTCGGGCAGTGTACACGATATAAAAATATCCTGCATAGGGTTTTTCTTGTAGCCTTGTATGTTGGACAAAAAGTGGACATCTGGGAATTGTTTAATTACACATGGTGTTTTTTATTTTTCGTATGTCTTGACAAATCCCTGCAGTTTGGGGGCAACATTTTTTCAGAAATATTTGTCATTTCTTTCTTTCTGGGGCTGAGAGAAAGTGACTAGCCAATAGTCACCTAGTGGCTTTGTGCCTAAGACAGGACTAGACCTCGGGATTCCCTGGTTTTTAGCCTGATACGTAAGCACTATACCAAACTTGCTCTTAAATGCTCTTTAAAGCACTCCAGTTTTTGCTCACATTTTGCACTGTAGTTGAGGATTTATTTCTATTTAGATTAATTGAGTTCACACATTTTTAAGTTGTTGAGATTGGGAAAAAATGGACTTGAAATGTTCCTGTTCCTAGGCCAACTAGTATGTAGAATTTTAGGGATTAAGTTTAGGAAAGCACATTTGGCTTGGAACCAAAGCAATTTCCTTTGATGTGCAAAAACTAGCCTCAACAATCAAACAATAGGGCAGTATTCGAAAGTCCTTGATCAAAGCTAAGAAAGAAACACTGTGTGGGAAAGGGTGAAATGTTGCATATTTTACAAAAGATAATCCACAGCTATCTCTAGGCATATACATTTGTCACTTGAGGAATTTTATCTAAGGATAAATTTTTCTCACATTTAATTAAAACAAAGCTTGTATTACCCACCAATGGCTTCCTTTTTATATACACTTATCAAATACTGAATGTATATAATAATTTATTTCTGTACTTTATATAAAGCCTGGACTTTCTTCAATATTGTAAATACTTTTTTGTTTTACCTGAAACATTTGTCATTTTTATTTGTCAGGGAGCTAAAGCTACATATGTATTGTGCATTTCTCTCAAATCCAGGGATAATGTTCTTTTCAGCTCCACACCAACTTGTGTGTCCGAGTTTTTATGGGCAACACAAATTAATCTTCACACTGGCTTTCATGAGCAGAATCTGAGGTGATGCCTGGAACCACCTCTTGCTATGCTATCTGCAAATCTTTGGGGAATGTAGGGAAGATGCTCTCCAGTGTGCCCTCTACCACCTATAAACTTGAATGATGCTTTTCTTGGTTCATTTAGGATGGTAGTGAGACTGAACGGATCAATTCAAAAGGGAGCAAACTTTGAGGGCAAGGAGTGTTATCACCTGTTGTGAAGGAGATACCTACTATTGCCCAGTCTCTCACCATATCTAGGAAAGGTTGGAAAGAATGTAGTAAGTAGTTAGCCATAGAAGAAACATTATCTAGATTCTTTTTAAGACCCAAGCACGGAACAGCAGAGGAATTGGCCACCCTTGTAGATAATCCTTACTGGAGGAATGCGCCACTCCAGTTATCCTTTGACAGTCTAGATGAGGCACATGAATACTATCAACCAAGGTATCCTCTGACCACTTTTTAAAACTGTTAAGAGCTGTCCACTCTTTTGAGAGTAGCTTCAGTATCAATGGAGAAAGAAAGGGCAGCCTAATGTGTGATCGTGTATTTGATCATCTCTCCAGTATTAAAATATGTAAGAAATCAGTGAGAAAGGTAATCTGTCAGTGCGGATCATGATATCACAAATATGATAAACAGCTAGGTACAGTATATGCACTCTGAGTCAGGAGCTTTTATTTATTTAAAACAAAATTATGCCAAGTCAATGTCAAGTCTTAAGGACCACACAGATAAGACTTTTCTCTAGGACGATGTGTCCCCATGCTGGTTTTTTATGTCTTGAAATGGTGTGTTCATTTGTTATGCATTTCATCTTCTTGCTGATCTTTTTTTTTCTTTGACTTTTCCCATAATTATGTACTTCTCAAGAGATCTGGATCATCCCCAAATCAGATTGCTTGAGTCTGACCAATCGTTCCTCACATAATAAGTCTGGATTCACAAGTTTTAGCAACTATTTGTTTTCCTGCCTGTGTTTGGCATTGTCAGGAATGTTCTCCAACATCAGTCTTTTTTGTCTGGCTTCTCAAAGTCCGACTTTTGCATTCACAGAGTGTTACAAGCAATACTATTGTCTATTATTATTATTATTATTATTATTATTATTATTATTATCATCATCATCATCATCATCATCATCATCATTTTTATTAGACTTGTATACAATCTACATTATTATAGTCATTTTAGAATAGAATAGAATTCTTTATTGGCCAAGTGTGATTGAACACAAAACGATTCTGTCTTTGGTGTATATGCTCCCAGTATACATAAGGAGAATAAAATACATTAATCAGAAAAATAAAAAGATACAACAGTCAAGGTTAGTCAAGGTTACCAATAAGCTAACAAATCATACTAGGAAACAAAAACAATATAAATTGGAAGATACAAGCAACATGGCTATAATAATAAGTGGCAAGATAGTAATACAATCTTAGTAAATTATTTGACAGTGTTATGGAAATTAGTTGTTAAGCAGTGATGGCATTTGGGGAAAAACTGTCCTGTGACTAGTTGTTCTGGTGTGCAGTGCCCTATAGCGTTTTGAGGGTAGAAGTTGAAACAATTTTATGTCCAAGATGTGAGGGGTCTTGGATATTTTCACAGCCCTCTTTTTGACTCTTGCTTGATACAGATCCTCAATGGAAAGCAGGTTGGTAGCAATTGATATTTTCTGCAGTTCTAATTATCTGTTGAAGTCTGTATTTGTCTTATTTGATTGCAGAACCAAACCAGACAGTTATAGAGGTGCATGTGACAGGCTCAACAATTCCTCTGTAGAGCTGAATCAGCAGCTTTTTGGACAGTTTGAGATTCTTGAGTTGGTGCAGAAAGAGCATTCTTTGTTGTGCTTTTTTGATGTTTTTGATGTTAGTTATCCATTTTAAGTATTATGATAGCACCTAGAAACTTGAAGGACTCTTCTGTTGATACTGTGTTGTCTAATATTATAAGAGGTGGTAGTATATAGGTGGTTTTCTTCTAAAATCCACCAGCATTTCTAGGGTTTTGAGTGTATTTAGTTCAAGGTTGTTCTGGTTGCACCACAAGACCAGTTGTTCAACCCGCTGTCTGTATGCAGATTCATCATTGTCTTGAATGAAACCAATCAATGTTATATCATTTGCAAACTTCAGTATTTTAACAGAGGGATCTTTTGAGATGGAGTCATTGGTGTATAGATAGAAGTGGAGAGAACACACAGCCCTGAGGGGTTCCTGTAGTAATTGTGCAGGTATCTGAAATGATTTTGCCCATGTTCTCACACAGAAGCAGCAATTTTCAATAAATCACGCTCCCACATTTTAATGATCATGCCCAGTGATGGGCTGCCAAAATTTTTACTGCCACAGTGTGGGCATGGCTTATTTTGTGGGTGTGGCTTGGTAGTTGTGTGACCAGGTAGGAGTGGCTTGTCAGCCATGTGACCAGGTGGGCGTGGCTTGACAATCATGTGACCAGGTGGGCGTGGCTTAAAAGTCATGTGATGGGGTGGCTTAAAAGTCATGTGACTGGGTGGGAGTGGCTTAGCGACCAAGATAGGTTTTCAAATAGGTGCTTGGACACTTTTTCAATTGATTAAGTCACATTATTTAAATAGCCACAAAAAGGACAAATGATAGTCAGCATTATTTGTTGAGGAGCACAGTAACATTTTAAGGTTTTGTACTGAACCCACAAGGTTCAGTATAATAACAGATCAGGCAAGTAGCTCAATTTTCTTTAATTGCTATAAAAGTTCAATTCTAGATAATGATTAAAATGATTAAAGCGTTTATGGGTAAAACATACTATTTAATTATTTCCTATTTTAAAAGTAATTAAGGATCATAGTAAGTACTAGAGAAGGAAGAACAATAAAAAAACTATTAAATACTCAATAAATAGTGCATAAACATTATCCCCACTGCGTCCCCCCTCCTCCCCCCACGTGGAGGCACCAGGCCATTATTGATCATGTCCCTTCTATGGCTCCATGCATACTGTAGCATTACTTCTCTGCAAAAATATTAAAGGAGTTTTCAAATTCTGAGGAAGTATAGAAATGTGAATACTGTTAAGTACAAGTCAGAAAACGATGCCCATTCGGACAATCTCTGCAGTACCCCAATCCATACTTTGAAGACTTCTTAGGCATCCTGCGATTTGTAGTATTCCCACTTGAGAAATACCCGGTTTGTACCAATAACACATACTGCTCAAAAAAAATAAAGGGAACACTCAAAGAACACATCCTAGATCTGAATGAATGAAATATTCTCATTGAATATTTTGTACAAAGTTGAATGTGAAATTGATTGTCAATCAGTGTTGCTTCCTAAGTGGACAGTGTGATTTCCCAGAAGTTTGATTTATTTGGAGTTATATTGTGTTGTTTAAGTGTTCCATTTATTTTTTTTGAGCAGTGTATAACAACACCGTAGCTTTTAACACCAAGCTTTCGTTTCGAAAGCATGGATAACCGGGCGCCCCGCAGGCCAGAGGCGTCCCGCACAGGCCACGCCCACGTGACGCGATCGAGTTTGACACCCGTGTTCGGCCGCCTTTTGCTTTCAGCGCCGCTAGTCTGAATCCAGTACTGTACTGTACTCAGTCTCCTCTCTATGACAGTGTTTCCCAATCTTGGCAAGTTTAATATATCTGGACTTCAACTCCCAGAATTCGCCAGCCAGCATTCGCTGGCTGAGGAATCCTGGGAGTTGAAGTCCAGATATCTTCAAGTTGCCAAGATTGGGAAACACTGCTCTATGATCTATTCGTCAGGTGCGCAGACAGAAAAAAAAGGGGGAGGAGAGGAATTACAAAAAGCCTGCCAAGCCATTCAGCTTTAAATTCGGCGTACTTCGGCATTATGAAAACAACCCATCCTCCAGTGCGACTTCCCGTGCTCCAGACGAACCCATGAGGCTCCCCCTCTCCGCCCGGTTTCTTTTCGTCCTTTCTTTCCTCACACACCCCCGTTGGAAAGTAGTTTGCTCCTTAACCCGCGCTAGGCCCCTCCCCTTTTTCACTTCCGCCCCGCGACTTTGGCGCGTTCGCCAAACGGGACGTACCTGTACGCGCGCGCACGCGCGCTCGCGATCTCGAAGGAGGGAGTGGTGGGTGAGGAGGAGAGGGGGGGGCAGAAAGAGGAGAGGGGAAGGCGGAGCGGTCTAAGCCAGGCATCCGTTACAGCGGCGGGAGGGGGGTGTCCCTTTGGGGAAGGAGGAGACGCACGCACAACCCCCCCCCCCTCTGCAGGTCCGGGGTGGGGCCGCCAGGGAGGCGGGCGGGGCCGGGCGAAGCGCGGCGAGGCACGGCGGAGGGGCGATGCCGACTCAGCGCGAGAGCGGTAGCAACAACGGCGGCGGCTCTAGCATGTCTCACCCGGGCCCGGGCGGCATCGGCGGCATCGGTAGCCTTGGTGGACCCGGAGCGGACAGCGCCCATCAGGTCCGCGTCAAGGCTTATTATAAAGGGTGAGTGAACCAGCGCTCGGGAAGGACGGCGCCGCTTTCAGCCGAGACAAAAGGAAGAAGATCGGGTTCCTCCCGGCGGGGATCCTCGCAGGGCTTCCAAAGGAAGAGGAGAATTGGCTCCTCGAGCCCGGCTGCACTCTCGGTGACACCCCCCACCCCCAGCCGACCCTCACTGGCCGCGGCGACTGATGAGCCAGGGCGGGCGAGCTTTGAATGCCGTTGTTTGAGCCAGCCATCCGCTGCGATTTCCCCACCGCAATGGCTGGGTTGCCTCCATACAATTGCCGACACCGTGTATTTATATGTATAAATATATGTATTTAGAAAGAGAGAGAGTGGCCGACACCATGTTATATGTGTGTGTGTGTGTGTGTCTGGAGAGAGGAAGAGAAAGAGAGACCCAAAAAATAAATAAATGTATTTATAACATACATACATACATACATACATACATACATACATACATACACTGGACTTATATGCCACCCCTCTCTGTGGACTGGGGCGGCTTACAACATTTCAATTAAAAATACAATATATACAACACTTCTAATCCAATTAATAGAAGTGATTAATTTAAAAATTATCTTAAAAAGTTAAACATTTAAAAATCAAACATTCACATGCATACTACCACATCCTACACACACATACATACATACATACATGTGCAAGGGGAGTGTGTGTGTTTCTGTCAATCACCCAGGTATACCCAAATATGGGAGGTAGCATACTTTTTGCCACTCAGCCCCTTCAGGGCCCATATCCAAGGCAGTTAAATTTTTATAGTCCACAACCTACACTGCTCAAAAAAAAATAAAGGGAACACTTAAACAACACAATATAACGCCAAGTAAATCAAACTTCTGTGAAATCAAACTGTCCTCTTAGGGTGCAACACTGATTGACAATCAATTTCACGTACTGTTGTGCACATTCAGTTTTGTACAGAAGACAGTATTCAGTGAGAATATTTCATTCATTCAGATCCAGGATGTGTTATTTGAGTGTTCCCTTTTATTTTTTTTGAGCAGTATATATCTTGTGTGTTCAAATCCCAGAAAGGCTATGGCTAGCTAATGAGAGCAAAATAGCTTGAAATAGCTCTCTACTAGTTTCCCTTCCTTTTCATTATCAGCAAAAATATGTTACCTATACACACACACACATGTTATATGTACGTATATAAGTTTTGGTGTGTTCGAGTCTTTTTCCGTGTAAAATCAAGACATTCTTTGCAATGTTTTGACCATATCACTCTCTTATATAAATAAATAAACCACACTTTATTTGCAGAAGCACAAAGCACACAACACAAGCCTGAAGATGACGAGTGTGATCTGGTCAAAACATTGCAAAGACACTCTTGATCTTACACGGGAAAAGACCCAAACACACCAAAACTTACATACCTATACCTGTGAAAATCTATGTGTATGTATACATACATACATACATACATACATACATACATACATACATACATCTAAAAAAATATAAAGGGAACACATCACATCCTAAATCTGAATGAATGAAATATTTTCAATGAATATTTCATTTGCACAACTATTCCATTTGCACAACAGCATGTGAAATTGACTGTCAATCAATGTTGCTTTCAAAGTGGACAGTTTGATTTCACAGAAGTTTGATTTACTTGAAGTTATATTCTGTTTTTTAAGTGTTCTCTTTATTTTTTATAGCAGTGTATATATATATGTATATGTGTATGTATGTATGTATGCATGTATATGTGTGTGTGTATGTATGTATACACATATACATTACATATTTGCTGACATAGTTGCCGACACCACTTACAGCAATACCAAATGTAAATGGGCCTTTCCAATGGATGGCAAAGTAGGGTTAATAGGGATAAGGCTGTTTATGAAATGAATAGAGATTTAGGGGTAGTGATTTCTGACAGTCTCAAAATGGGTGAACAGTGCAGTCAGGCGGTAGGGAAGGCAAGTAGAATGCTTGGCTGCATAGCTAGAGGTATAACAAGCAGGAAGAGGGAGACAGTGATCCCACTGTATAGAGCGCTGATGAGACCACATTTGGAATACTGTGTTCAGTTCTGGAGACCTCATCTAGAAAAAGATATTGATAAAATTGAACGGGTCCAAAGACAGGCTACAAAAATGGTGGAAGGTCTTAAGCATAAAACTTATCAGGAAAGACTTCATGAACTCAACCTGTATAGTCTGGAGGACAGAAGGGAAAGGGGGGACATGATCGAAACATTTAAATATGTGAAAGGGTTAAATAAGGTTCAGGAGGGAAGTGTTTTCAATAGGAAAGCGAACACAAGAACAAGGGGGCACAATCTGAGGTTAGTTGGGGGAAAGATTAGAAGTAATGTGAGAAAATATTTTACTGAAAGAGTAGTAGATGCTTGGAACAAACTTCCAGCAGGCGTGGTCGGTAAATCCACAGTAACTGAATTTAAACATGCCTGGGACAAACATATATCCATCCCAAGATAAAATAAAATGGACTGTGAGGTCTTTTTCTGCCGTCAATCTTCTATGTTTCTATGTCCGTCAATCTTCTATGTTTCTATGTTACAGGCTTAGATGGTTGCATTTTCATACAATCCTTAACAGCAGTAAAAGGATGGTGTCCTCACTCACTGGGCCTTGTGGTTGTAGGTACTCAGGATTTAATTGTCAAGGGAAGAATGCTGTGGGGCTTTGGCAATGGGTGGGGATGAGAAGTTTTAATATCCCTTACATCGAAACAACTAAACGTTGTTGTGGAATGGCAGCTTTAATAAAGTAAAGGAGTGCTTCTGGTGTAAAGCAGGAGGGAGGAAAAATGTGTGTGGGATGCCAATTGTCCAAGGAATGCTTGTGTTACTAGGGAAGGGGGCAGGGAGGGAATCCAGGAAGAGAAAGCACGTCAAGGTCAGAACCTCAGGAATGAAGTATGGTGAAAGTTAAGGGATATATGTACGTAGTGAGACTTCATGAATGGTTGGTAAAGCTGAGATCTGAGCTTGAAATAACACAAGCATAGCAATAGGGTCTAAAGTATGTCGAGCCTGAATTACCACTTTATGCATTTTGTGGTTCTTTGTTTATGTTTCGTGCCAGTTGCAGATAACTATTTAGATTCACGGGGTGTGATATAGTGTTCATTGCATGGAATTGAAACTTGTGTAATGTGTCTCACTCATACATACACACAGGAAAAGAGAGTAGGAGCTTTGGATTTAGATAACCATCAAAGTTTAGTCAAATGAGTAGAAGAGGAAACACTGGGTGTGATTCTTCAAGTACCGGTATGTACTTTATGTATAAAGAGGAATCCTCATCTTTGTGTTCTCCAGACATCTTGGACTATAGTTTCCATCATAGACCAGTAAGTTTGGTAACTGAAAGGTGATAAGAATGCTGGCTGCGGAATTCTGGGAATTGAAGTCCAGATAGCTTCAAGTTGCCAAGGTTGGGAAACACTGGGCTAGCACACGGAGCAGGATCAAGTTGGGGAAACTGCAGTCCATTGAAAATGAGTTGTGAGAAATCAGTTCTGCGAGTGTGATACGGGTCACAGATTAATTGAAGAATGCCGTTTGATTTTGTTGGTTTTACATCTGAAGATGTGAAAGAAAGCGCTTGGACCTGCCCATGACACTTGTCAATCATGTTGGACAGAAAGAACTCTACTTTTTCTTTTATTTTCACCCTTGAGGCATAAACTGACTCATTTTTAGCGAGTGCTGGGCAACTTAGTTAGGGAATTAAAAATGCTTTACAGATTCTTGGTTTGGGAAACTGAGGATATTTAAAGAAATATTTATTTGCAATTTGATCTATTAATCTAACTTTGTCAAGTATAGTGATACAAATCCCTCGTCATACAAACTTTTCGAGATACAAACCCGGGGTTTAAGATTTTTTTGCATCTTCTTCCAAACTATTTTCACCTTACAAACACAAGCTGCTGCCACTGGGGTGCCCCGCCTCTGGACTTCTGTTGCCAGTGAAGCGCCCGCTTTTGTGCTGCTGGGATTCCCATGAGGCTCCCCTCCATGGGAAACACCACCTCCGGACTTCCGTGTTTTTGCGATGCTGCAGGGGAATCCCAGCAGCACAAAAACACGGAAGTCCAGAGGTGGAGTTTCAAGGACTTCCGTGTTTTTGCAATGCTTCAATTTCACCGAGGCTCCCCTCGCTGGAAACCCCACCTGGGATTCCCACGCAGCATCACAAAAACACGGAAGTCCGGAGGTGGGTTTTCCCATGGAGGGGAACTTCAGGGGAATCCCAGCAGCGCAAAAACGGGCGCTTCGGCTGGCAAAAGGGGTGAGTTTTGGGCTTGCACGCATTAATCGCTTTTCCATTGATTTCCATGGGAAACATTGTTTCATCTTACAAACTTTTCACCTTACAAACCTCATCCTGGAACCAATTAAGTTCGTAAGACAAGGTATCACTGTATTAGCAACTGGAAACAGATTAGAGTTCAGCTTATTGCCTTATTAACTTACTACCTCTTCTTTTTAGATCTCATTCGAATAGCATCTTGCAGTCCCTGAATCCTTTGTTTTCCTTTTCCTTGGAAGTTATCTATAGTGGTAGAGGTTTTGTCATACAGATACTCCTCGACTTACAAAAGTTCATTTAATGACCGCTCAAAGTTACAATAGCCCTGGAAAAAGTGACTTATGACAATGTTTCACACTTAACAACCATTGTGGCATCCTAATAGTCAGACAACAAAAATGATATAAAATTGGACAACTGGCAACTGACTTCTGTTTATGATGGTTTCAATGTCCCAGGGTCTCATGTGTTTTCGTTTTGGGATCTTTTGACAAAGTCAATGGGGGAAACCAGATTCACTTAACAATCTTGTTACTAACTTTATGGCAATGTTTCACTTAATGGCAGTGGCAAGAAAGGTGGGTAAATGGAGCACAGCTTGCTTGGCATCTGTCTCGCTTAGCAACACAAATTTTGGGCTCAATTATGGTTGTACTACCTGTATAGGTTCATGCAAATTCATGTTTTATTTAATCGTATCCAACTTCTATTACTTTTATAAATAACTCAAGGTAGTCAGTATATCCAACATAACTTCCTCCTCCTGTAACAACCACTCTGTGAGGTGAGTTGGGCTGAGACTAAATGATTTGACCCAAGGTCATAATTTACAAAAATTCCATGCTGTTTTCTCTGAAACTCTAGGTATAAACATTTCTGCTTGCAAATAATTTGGATGGGAACTTACCAAAGAGAAACCAGGGCTTCACTGGACTAGAAAGTCCAAAACATCTTGAAAATAACAAACCGTTCCATATTCTTGCCAGGGAAAACTGCACGGGTATGTCCATAAAATCACCAGGAGTCTAACTTGTTTGAAGTGTGGTTTTACCTAGTAATTTTCAGGGGTTTATTTAAAGGCTTTGTTTTATGTACTGCTTATCATTTATCAAGCTAGTAAATCTGCTATCAAAGCAGCATTTCCAAAAAGCAGCATCCGTTTTCATTGTAGTGGTTGTGTGAATTACACCAGGTGCAGACTTGAAAAATATTTCTTCTTGCATAAGGAATGTCTCTTTTTATGAGGGATAATATACTGCTCAAAAAAATAAAGGGAACACTTAAACAACACAATATAACTCCCAAGCAAATCAAACTTCTGTGAAATCAAACCACTTAGGAAGCAACACTGATTGACAGTCAATTTCACATGCTGTTGTGCACATTCAGCTTTGTACAGAACAAAGTATTCAATGAGAATATTTCATTCATTCAGATCTAGGATGTGTTATTTAAGTGTTCCCTTTATTTTTTGAGCAGTGTATTTTAAGTAACTCCCATTTTTTCATTGGGATGCTTTTGATGTAAGGTAAGTCCTCAACTTATGATTGCAATTGAACCTAAAATGTCCGTTGCTAAGCAAGGTGGTTGTTAAATGGGTCACACTTAATTTTACCACCTTTTTGCCATGGTTGTTGAGGGAATCACTCTAGTTGTTTAGTGCAGTGTTTTTCAACCAGTGTGACGCGAGACATGGTCATGTGTGCCGCGAAGCTCAGAGAGAAAGAAAGCAAGAGAGAAAAAGAGCGAGAGAAAGAATGGGAGAGAGAAAGAAAGCAAGAGAGAGAGAGAGAAAGAGAACAGGAGAAAGAAAGAGAGCAAGAGAGAGAGCAAGAGAGAGAAAAAAGCAAGAGACAGAGAGAGAGGGAGGGAGGGAAGGAGAGAGAGAAAGACAGAGGGAGGTAGGGAGGGAGAGAGAAAGAGAGCAAAAAAAGGAAGGAAGGAAGGAAGAGAAAGAAAGAGGGATGGAGAGAGAGAAAGGAAGGAAGGAAGGGGGAGGGAGAAAGAAATAGAGCGAAGGGGAGGAAGAGAGAGAGAGAATTTTTTTGTCCAAACTTTTTTTAGCCGCCCACTCCCTGCTCAATGTGCCCCAGCGTTTCTTAAATGTAAAAAATGTGCTGCGGCTCAAAAAAGGTTGAAAATCACTGGTTTAGTGGATCGCAAAGGCACTAAGCAAATCCAGATTTCCTTCTTGACTTTGTTTATTGGGAAGCCAATTGGGAAGGTCGCAGATGGCATTGCAACCATCACATGCTGGTTGCCAAGCACCTGAATTTTGGTCATATGACCCTGGGATGTTGCAATATGTAAATGTAAGGACCAGTTGTCAGAGATCGTTTTCAGTGTTGTAACTACAAATGGGCACTAAATGAAGGATTGTAAGTTGATGCAAACTTTAAAATGTAAAACGCCCTAATGATGGAAGCTTGGAAATTACATTGTCAATATGGAATTGGGGGATTTCGGAGATCTGATAGCATATTTGAATTTTGAAGAAGTATGTGCGTTGGCAGGGGACAACAACAACATAACACTCAAAATCAGCTTTCAAGATCTACAGTATTTTGAAAAAGCCAAAAAAAAAAAGTTTTCTTGTAAACAGTTAATAACATTTGGCTAGTGTTGTGTATTCAGTGACTCTCCCCTCCCAGTGTCAGGTTTTAGCATACTGCTGGTGGAATTACAGGATAAGAGAGAAATACCTATGTAAATCTTACATTCCTGGTCTTACTAAACAGGCACTTTCCCAAGATTTGTGTTTATTTTGAATACTTATATTTCTTTTTTTCCTAATGCATTCCAATATCTTTTTGGTGAATCCAAACTATAAATAATGTCTCATTCGTGAATGTACATTGTAAAAAACAGAACTTAATACCGTAGAACAAAGGGCAACACTAAATTGAGAAAACAAGAGAACAGATTCTGTTCGCATCTGGTGTTTTTGTAGAAAAGAAGGAGGCATTCATTGTTCACCCTTTTCTCTCTCTTAATATTTAGACGCCATTTGGAAGCATAAACATTTGTAACAATGCATCTCATACCTCCCAGAGACCAATAAGAGCTCACAGAGTTGTGGCCTCCTCCGGGTCCCATCGACTAAGCAATGCAGGTTGGCAGGATCACGGGGGAGAGCCTTCTCTGTGGCTGCTCCGGCTCTATGGAACCTATCCCCCCCCCCCCAATATCTACAAAGACCCGGCTTTGCCGACAGGCCTGGGGGCCATAAATTCACAGCTTGATGGCCAACTGTAAGAATGGTGTTTATGTATACGGGTGTGATTTTCTTTTTATAATAACTTTTTATGGTTTTTGTTTAGTTTGTTATGTTTTAACCTCAGTTAACTGTTGGACTTCTTTTACTGTTTTGTATTTATTCTTATTGTATTTGTACCGCTGTTGTAAGCCACCCTGAGTCCTTTGCGATTAGGTGGCATAGAAGTTGAATAAATGAATGAATAAACAAACAAACAAATAAATAAATAAAAACAGGGGCATAGGATTGTGAGGGATTTCGTAGATCTTCTGCATGAGTATCAAACTCTCAATGTTATGTTGCTGTCATATGATGCATTGCAATGTTTCTTTCCTGGAGCTGGGCCTGCGACAGTGAAGGGCTACCAAAAATTTTTACTACCACACTGTGGGCATGGCTTATGCAGGACGCCCTGCATTTTCTTTCAACATCTTTCAGTGCAAATTGGGTGCTCTGGGGTGGAGCTCCATTTTCGCTACCCTACTGCGTTCCTCCCCGTCCAGGCAATAGCCCACCCCTAGCCTGCGAGTGATGTATCCGGCCCACGGACCGCCATCTTGACATCTCTCTTCTAGTTCTGGAGGCCTCACCTACAAAAAGATATTGATAAAATTGAACGGGTCCAAAGACGGGCTACAAAAATGGTGGAAGGTATTAAGCATAAAACGTATCAGGAAAGACTTAATGAACTCAATCTGTAGAAGAAGTTGTCTCTATAGTACCATGGGGCCAGGAGTCGAAAATGTGCGGCTCAGCTCTAGAGCCGCATTCGGCTCTTTGGACCCTCTCCTGCAACTCTTTGTCAGATCATCCCACCAGTGGGTAGCCCATCTCCTTCCCTTCACTCCTCACCTGCCCTGAGAAGCGGAGTGGAGACTCGCTTGCCTCTTTTTCCAGCCCTTGTTGGTGCTATGCGCACCTCGGCCGCTGGGGAGACGTGTGACTTTTCTTCGCGCCAAGACCCTTTTGCCCAGTGTTTTGTTTTATGTGGGAAATGGCTCTTTGAGTGTTTAAACCCCTGCACTAGGCCTTGAAAGAACAATCCGTTTGCTATCCTGCTCAGCCTTCCCACTTGTATACTGTATATTATTATTTTGAGTTGACAACTGTTATAGTTGCACTTCATCTTAGAGATAAATAAAAATGCTGTACGAAACAGTCATAAATATTGTTGTAACCATTTGTTACAGAAGTCTAAAAACTAAAAAACTTTAGGTGTAAACTAAATAATTAGAATTTGCTATCATAAATGATACTTCTCTGGTACAAATAAATATCCTCTTTGTACACGTTCAATGCTCTTTTGCTGTATTTGTACAAGAGTAAAATCTGACATGATGTATTCATTCTGTTCTCTTCATCGACTAAATGAGAGGGTAATTGCCAATAGAACATGAAAGGAAAAAAAAATCTATATTTACTTGGTTTACCACAGTAACTGAATTTAAACATGCCTGGGATAAACATATATCCATCCTAAGATAAAATACATGAAATAGTATAAGGGCAGACTAGTTGGACCAGGAGGTCTTTTTCTGCCATCAATCTTCTCTGTTTTTATGTTTCTATGTTATTAAAAACCTCATGCGTCCTGTAGATGTTTTCTAAGAAATAACTTCCATTAAATATATCAGAATATCCAGGTAGGGCTGGAACATAATTGGAAAAATGCATATTAATCTCACAGAGTTCTTGTACATTCTCGCTTCTGAACATATCTCCAGTTTGGTGATAACCAAAGTAAATAAAGAATATTTCTATTATTCTTTAATGTTCTTTAAAAACTAACGTTGAAGATACAAATATTGTGTGTAAGAAATCTCAGTCAGTGAAATCCTTTGGTTGATAGCTGGTTTCTAGTGCTCATAAAAAGGATGGACTCCTAACTTTACTGAAGGAAGTGACATAGGCACAAAATCTGGACTATTGTGCAACTTACTAAGAAAAGGCATTCAGGTAAGCCAACACCCATTCCCTTAGCTTTTGGATTGTTTTTCCCAGGTATTCATACCTGCCTGCTTGCCTTCTCTTAACTCACGAAAAGAGAAAAACAGTTTGTCTCCTGTTTTTAGCTATTGATACTAAACACAGTTCAGGTCAGGTGTATCCAATCTGTGGCCTGCAGAACATGTCTGGCCCTGGACAGCTAGTAGTACGGCCCCAGAAGAATGTAAAAAATGTTTTAAAAATAAAGGATATTTGTTATTTATCTACATTAACTATATTAATGTACTTTATATATGACTGAAGAGAATTCCTCTCCACTCAGTGTGACCAAGGCAAACCAAAAAGTTGGATACCATGGTTTAGATCTGTGATGGTGAACCTATGGTACTCATGCCCCATGTGGCACATGGATCCATATACATAAGACATTGCCCTATGTCAGTTTTAGTACTGCATGTACATGGCAACCAACTGATTTTCAGCCAGGGCAGGGTGAGACTGTTTTTGCCCTCCCTAGTCTTTATTTATTCATTTATTTATTGGATTTGTATGCTGCCCCTCTCCGTAGACTCGGGGCGGCTAACAACAGTAATAAAAACAGCATATAACAATCCAATATTAAAACAGTTAAAAACCCTTATTATAAAACCAAACAGACATACAGACATACCATGCATAAAATTGTAAAGGCCTAGGGGGAAAGAGTATCTCAGTTCCCCCATGCCTGGCGGCAGAGGTGGATTTTAAGAAGCTTACGAAAGGCAAGGAGGGTGGGGGCAATTCTAATCTCTGGGGGGAGTTGGTTCCAGAGGGCCGGGGCCGCCACACAGAAGACTCTTCCCCTGGGTCCCGCCAAACGACATTGTTTAGTCGACGGGAGCTGGAGAAGACCAACTCTGTGGGACCTAACTGGTCGCTGGGATTCGTGCGGCAGAAGGCGGTCCCTGAGATAATCTGGTCCGGTGCCATGAAGGGCTTTATAGGTCATAACCAACACTTTGAATTGTGACCGGAAACTGATCGGCAACCAGTGCAGACTGCGGATTGTTGGTGTAACATGGGCATATTTGAGAAAGCCCATGATTGCTCTCAGAGCTGCATTCTGCATGACCTGAAGTTTCTGAACACTTTTCAAAGGTAGGCCCATGTAGAGAGCATTACAGTAGTCGAGCCTCGAGGTGATGAGGGCATGAGTGACTGTGAGCAGTGACTCCCGGTCCAGGACCCAGTCCTTAAATAAAGGAAAGCTTGTGAAGTTTGGGCAGGGCAGAAAATGGCCCAACTGGTCTACTGGAGGTCCAGAAGCTTCAGTGAGGCCTGCACGCATGCACGGAGGGGGCAGCACAAGGGTTGTGCATGCACAGTGGGAGTATTACATTATGGATGTGGGCACTTTTGGCACCCGAGCAAAAAAAGGTTACTGTTTTAGAATCTAAACTAGACGCCCTTTCTAATTAATGCTTCATATAATTTGCATTTTGACGTAGATCTAAACTTTCATGTGTATGAAGGTCTGTTTAAGCTGGCGTCCCCAAACTTGGCAACTTTAAGACTTGTGGACTTCAACTCCCAGAATTCTCCAGGCAGCTATGCTGGCTGGAGAATTCTTGGAGTTGAAGTCTACAAGTCTTTAAAGTTGCCAAGTTTGAAGACCTCTGTTTTAAGCTATGCCAGCTCTTGTGTGTGTCTCATTTAAGAGCAGTGGTGACACAGTGGTTAGAATGCAATATTGCTGGCTAGCTCTATCAGGAGTTTGATTCATTTGATCCCGACCAGCTCAACGTTGACCTCCTGAGGTTGTTAAAATGAGGGCCCAGATTGTTAGGGGCAGTATGCTGACATGGTAATCTGCTTAGACAGGGCTGTGAAGCATTATATAAGTTTAAATGTTATTGCTATTTAAATATCTGAATTTTATACATTTCAGAGTGATTCTTAAATAAATTGTTAAAAGCACAAAATAACGTAGAGAGGTTGTTTTGTTCTCTCTGATGCTCTGTTAACTTTTATGTTAAAGTTAAAAGTTAATGTGTCTGCAACTGAGTATTACATCTGGAGTTTAAATGAGTCAGAGGGAGTTGTTTCATGGTCTGACATAAACAGGTTAGCTAACTGGAATTATACTTAGTCACAGTTAAGGTGTCATGCCTATAAAAGGTTGAGGAATACCTTTTTTTTTAACTCTCTCTGTCTTATTTATTTTTAAAAGAAACACCAAAGTAGACAAACCTTTAATCGCAGAACAGTATTTGTGGAATTATGTTTTAAACATGGGCAGTAGTTGATGAAGAAAAAGAAGAACATTAAAGTTGATTAAGATTAATGACATTTGAAAAACTGTGTTTTTTTCTACCTAGAAAATATTATTGAACATTTTGCTTCTAAAGATCTTTTGAGGGATTAATTTTTTTATTTAAAATAGGTCATGCTCTTTAACTTGAACAGTAAACCAAACAGGGAATTTGAAGTTTCTTTCATGAAGAAAGAAACTCGTCTTACGAACCCTCGTCATACGAACTTTTCGAGATACGAACCCGGGGTTTAGAATAGAATAGAATAGAATAGAATAGAATTTTTATTGGCCAAGTGTGATTGGACACACAAGGAATTTGTCTTGGTGCATATGCTCTCAACGTACATAAAATAAAATATACATTTGTCACGAATCATGTGGTACAACACTTAATGATTGTCATAGGGGTCAAATAAGCAATGAAGAAGCAATATTAATAAAAATCTTAGGATATAAGCAACAAGTTACAGTCATACAGTCAACATGGGAGGAAATGGGTGATAGGAATGATGAGAAAAACTAGTAGAATAGAAGTGCAGATTTAGTAGAAAGTCTGACAGTGTTGAGGGAATTATTTGTTTAGTAGAGTGATGGCGTTCGGGAAAAAACTGTTTAAGATTTTTTTGCCTCTTCTTCCGAACTATTTTCACCTTACGAACCCACCCGAAATGCTGTGATTTTGCTGAGGCTTCCTTCACTGGAAACCCCCACCTCCGGACTTTGTTGCCAGGCGAAGCACTCGTTTTTGCACTGGTGGGATTCCCCTGCAGCATCGCAAAATCCGGAGGTGGGGTTTCCCATGGAGGGGAGCCTCAGGGGAATCCCACCAGCATGAAAACGGGTGCTTCGGCTGGCAAAAGGGGAGTTGCGAGAGAGGGAAGAGGGTTGGCCGAAGGGAAGCCTCAGCTGGGGGTGGCTATGTTCCTCAACCAGCGCTGGAGAATCAGTCCTGGCTGTTTCTCCATTCCTACCATCGCCCTTACCGTCTCAGGCCAGGTGAAGGAGGGGAGAGAGGCCAGCCAATGATGGGACAGGGAGCTGCATGCGGCTCTGAAGCTGTGGGTTGCCGATCACTGAGCTAGTGGATGGAGACTTCCAGATGAAATTAAATATACTCCTATTGAAAAGACAAAGTACAAATAGCTCTTGACTTCTAGTGACCCTTCAAAGTTAAAATTTATTTATTTATTTATTTATTCATTCATTCATTCATTCAATTTTTATGCCGCCCTTCTCCTTAGACTCAGGGCGGCTTACAACATGTTAGCAATAGCACTTTTTAACAGAGTCAGCCTATTGCCCCCACAATCCAGGTCCTCATTTTACCCACCTCGGAAGGATGGAAGGCTGAGTCAACCTTGAGCCGGTGATGAGATTTGAACCGCTGACCTTCAGATCTACAGTCAGCTTCAGTGGCCTGCAGTACAGCACTCTACCTGCTGCGCCACCCCGGCTCCTGTAAAATACCAGTAAAAAAAGTGACTGATGATCATTTTTCACACTTGCGACCGTTGCAACATTCCCTTGGTCACGTGATTAAAATTTGGATGCGCGGCAACTGACTCATTTACGGCGGCTGCAATGTCCCAGAGGTGGTCATGTGATCTCCTTTTGCGTCCTCCTTTTGACCATCAAAGTCAATGGGGAATCCAGGTTCACTTAGCAACCGTGTTACTAACGGAACAACTGTAGCGATTCACTTAACAATTGTGGCAAGGAAGGTGGTAAAACGGGGCAAAATTCACTTAAGAAATATTTCACTTAACAACAGAAATATTGGGCTCACCTGCGGTCGTAGGTCGGAGACTATTTGTAATGTGATGCAAAACTCCCAGTGTTTTTATTGCATTGTCTGTGGCCTAAGAAACATGAGGAATCTGAATAGCTAGGCCATAAATACCGTAACTCTTGTTTTTGACCTACTTTTATTGTGATGAGTTTATCAATAATGAAGCTTCTGGAAACTTCACAATAAATGCCATCAATTCATATTTATCTTCTCTTTAAGTTTGAGCCTTTTATTACACATGGTTTTTAAGTAATGGTGATGATTCAAGTTTAAAAGAGTCCTAGCCAGAAGAATTCATTGAGGGGTGGCCTATTTTAGAAATACAGTGATACCTCTGCCTACGAACTTTTCTAGATAAGAACCTGGTGTGATTCCTAGAGAGGCCCCACAGAGGCTTCTCCCCACCTTTTCTGACCCTGTTTCCTCCCAGGAGATTCCTAGAGAGGCCCCACAGAGGCTTCTCCCCGCCGTTTCTGGACCTGTTTCCTCCCAGGAGATTCCTAGAGAGTCCCCACGGAGGCTTCTCCCTGTCTTTTCCGGTTACAGTTTCGGAGGCTCAGGTTTGTAAGTGGAAAATGGTTCTTGAGAAGAGGCAAAAAAATCTTGAACACCAAGTTCTTATCTACAAAAGTTTGTAAGTAGAGGCGTTTGTAGGTAGAGGTACCACTGTATGTGAAAAGAAATGAATGAATAAATAAATAAATCATGTATACACTTTGTTTCTACACATTTAAATTAGCATTAAGTTGTTTTGAACATACAGGCAGTTGCATGTAAATTGACTGACTAGAAACATAGAAACATAGAAGATTGACGGCAGAAAAAGACCTCATGGTCCATCTAGTCTGCCCTTATACTATTTCCTGTATTTTATCTTACAATGGATATACAGTATGTTTATCCCAGGCATGTTTAAATTCAGTTACTGTGGATTTACCAACCACGTCTGCTGGAACTTTGTTCCAAGGATCTACTACTCTTTCAAATAAAGCAAATAAAATATATACAATAATAGACTATTCATTATATTCTTTTCAGGGACATTATGATCACTTATTTTGAGCCTTCTATCTCCTTTGAGGGACTATGCAATGAAGTTCGAGACATGTGCGCCTTCGATAATGAACAGTTATTCACTATGAAATGGATTGACGAAGAAGGTAAGTTAGTACAAATTAAAATTATTTCATAAATTACCCGCATTTCCATTAAGTGCCTCTGTGGCTTTTTGCATTGCTGTAAAAAGTCACAGAGGCACTTTGTGGGTTTTTTGGTTTTGATCTTGACTAGATTCAAGTTTATAATAATATAGGGGTTATTGAATGATATTTGCATTGCTTTAGGTTTCATGACGTTTGTATGGATAACTTTCCTTTTTAATCTTTCAAATGAAAAATGAGAAAATAATATTAGAATTTAGGCTTCCCTGTTAATGTTAATTTGCTTATCCTGCTTTAGTTTACTTTCAAACTATGTGGGGAATAAATGAAAAAGAATACAGTAATTGTTTTAGGACATGTGGAAATTTATACTCTTGTTTCTCTCAAATGCTTTTGACTTGAGTCTTCCAGGTGATTCATAGAGAAAAGATTATCCTGCAGGCTGTCCAAAAACTCCAGAGGTATTAGGTCACATAGCTGGTCAAGTTCAATTGAGTAAATATATAAGGCATTACCCGTGGAAAGAGATGCAAATAAAATTATTGAACTGGAAAGTGGCAAGACAAGTTCTTTATTGTATTTCATTCCAAGTGACCTGCAGTGTAAACCTCCTTATATTTAATCTTAATTCAGAATATTGGATAGGGAATCTTAAAAGTGAATAATAATCAGATAGTCCTCGACTTACAACCATTTATTTAGTGACTGTTTGACATTACAATGGCATTGTTTGTTTGTGTGTATGTATGTTTGGTTTTATAATAGGGGTTTTTAGTTGTTTTTTATTATTGGATTGTACATGTTGTCTTTATTATTGTTGTTAGCCGCCCCGAGTCTACGGAGAGGGGTGGCATACAAATCCAATAAATTATTAAATTATTAATTATTAAATTATTGGAAAAAGCGACCATTTCCCACATTTCTGACTGTTGCAGCATTCCCTATGGTCATGTGATCAGAATTTATTTATTTATTTATTTATTTGTTTATTTATTTAGTTATTTAGTTATTTAGTTATCTATCAAATTTGTATGCCGCCCCTCTATGCAGATTCGGGGCGGCTAACAACAGTAATAAAACAATATAAACAAATCTAATATTTAAGTTAATTTTAAAAAGAAACCCCAATTTAAGAGACCAGTCATACATACAGACATACCATGCATAATTTTTTTATAAGCCTAGGGAAAGGGAATATCTCAATTCTCCCATGCCTGACAACAGAGGTGGGGAGCTTACGAAAGGCAAGGATGTTTGGCAACTTACTCATATTTATGATGGTTGAAGTGTTCCAGGGTCATATTGATCCCTTCCTGCAACCACCTGACAAGCAAAGTCAGTGTGGGAGCCAGATTTATTTAACGGTCATTTTGCTAACTTAACACACAGAGAGATTCGTTTAACAGCTATGGCAAGAAAGATCGTAAAATTCACTTAACAACTACCTTGCTTAGAAATGGAAATTCTGGCCTCCGTTGTGGTTGTAAGTCAAGGACTTACCTGTACCAGGGGTGAAATCTAGCAGGTTCTAACAGGTTCTAGAGAAACGGTAGCAGAAATTTTGAGTAGTTCGGAGAACCAGCTAATACCACCTCTGGTTGGCCCCACAGAATAGGGTGGGAATGAAGATTTTGCAATATCCTTCTCCCAGGAGGGGGGAGGTGTTGTACATACTCTTGATCAGTTGGAGGATTATGAAGATGTTGAGGACTCAAATTCAGATAGTGTTTATGAAGTAGTGGGGGGCCGGGGTTGCAGGTAGTAGAACAGGTGGGAGGCCAGCCACAGGATGGGACTATGAGTTCAGGATCTAGCGAGGGAGAATCAGACGCTCGCTGGGTTAACCCTCAATTCAGAAGGATGCAGAAACGTAGAGAGCAGAGGTCTGGGAGAAGATATTAAGGATAGGAATGGGTTAAATATTGTAGTGAGGTATTTGGCACGTCAGGGGGCTAGTGGAGAAGAAGGGTGGAGTTTCAACGTTGCTGAAAAGAATGGAGCTTTTCGCCACGCTAAAGTAAGCCAAAGTATTTTGTATTGTATTTAGTCAGTGCTGATGTTTTTTATAGCTTTGTAGTTAGGAAATAAATCTTGTCTAAATGAAGCAGGAAAAGGAATGTAAGAAATGCGGCTAGAGATTGATGTCTGGAATGTGTTGAAGTACAAGAGAGCAGAGAAATAAATGGAATTGCTTTATTCATGAAATGATGCATTTAATGAGAGTTATTTGTAATCACTAAACTTCTACCAGAAACCAGAATAGGAGGGAACTGGGATTTTGCGGTATGCTTCCCTTGCCACGCCCACCAAGCCATGCTACGCCCATCACGCCACAAAATCGATAGTTAAAAAATTTGGATTTCACCACTGACGTGTATTATATTTAATTATTAAAAAGGCATAGTGAGATACAGGTATGAATCAGGAAACTGCTGGCCACTTTCAGCAATTTAATTCTAGATCTGATTTTTTTTTTTTTGTGTGTGTGTTTCTATTGATCATTATTCATTATATCCAATGAATATAATGAATATATTATAGAGTTAGAAATCCAGTTTTAGCTATTTCAGTATTTAACCTTTTTCCCAGCTACTTACATGATGATAACAGGAAGGACTTTGTGGCAATGGTTAGATAGAACAGGAAAGTTTTAAACTTTTGGCATTGTTAAAGAAAATAAACATTAATTCCAGAAGGATTATAAGCATTAAATGCCCTCAAGGCATATTTGAGAACAGGCCTTCGGGATTAGCACTGTATTTTTAAAAAATTGCTCTGTAGCTCTGTTTGAAGAAGAACAGGTTTGTTCTCCTAAACAAGGCCTAATAAAAGTTCTTTTAAAAAAAACCAACAACCTGCAATTAATTATGTTAGGTGCTTCAATGCGTGCATTAGCTGGTCTTTATAAGAGCTGCAAAGGAGGAAATGTAATCCTTGAATTTTGAATGGGAAATACCTTTCAATGAATATACAAATGCTTGTTTAAAAGCAGGAGCTATTTGGATATGTTGGAAGGAATGCATAGCATTATCGAACAAAAAAAATACTAACTGACACCCGAAGTGAACAAAGGAAACAAAATGTTTACTATCCACAAAATATTTGATTCATTTCTGCTTAGCTCATGAAATCTGGCAGAGTGGACATGCTTTAGTGCTCTTTACGTAACAATATCATATTGTGAGACTTGTGGACTTCCTTGTATCAGTGTCTGCTCTAAGGAACTTCATTACCATCGAGGTTCAGAAGGCATTTATCTTTATGTCCTTCCTCAAGGCCCTAAAAAGCTTGACTCTTCCTCTTTGGGCCAGACCATGAGATGTAGCTGTGTAGAATGTAAATCCCTTGAATGTTTTGGTTAACATCAGTTTTTTGTTGTTGTTAATGTTACTACAATGACTCCATTGTTGTATTTTTAAAAATTATTTTATACATCCTTTAAAGAAAAATGAGCTTCTTATTGTTATCTTTCTTCCAACTGTAAGTTACTGAGAATTGCTTTTGCAAATTAGGCAGCCATAAAAACCTAAATACAGGTAGTTCTTAGTTAGCAGTGGCAATTTGGGCTGGAATTTTAATCACTAAGCCAGTGGTTCTCAAACTTTATTCATTCATTCATTCATTCATTCATTCATTCATTCATTCATTCATTCATTCATTCATTCGATTTTTATTCCGCCCTTCTCCTTAGACTCAGGGCGGCTTACAACATGTTAGCAATAGCACTTTTTAACAGAGCTAGGCTATTGCCCCCACAATCCGGATCCTCATTTTACCCACCTCGGAAGGATGGAAGGCTGAGTCAACCTTGAGCCGGTGATGAGATTTGAACCGCTGACCTTCAGATCTACAGTCAGCTTCAGTGGCCTGCAGTACAGCACTCTACCTGCTGCGCCACCCCAGCTCTTTACCAATGACTCCCTTTTTAAAACACCTTTTGAAGCCATGAAACATAGCCACTGACCCCCAAGGTTTAACTCAAAAGTTAACCCCAAGACGTAACTCATTCCCCACCCAGTCAGAGTCTCCTGGTCTGTGGACCACAGGTTGAGAACCATTGCACTAAGCCAGTGATGGCGAACCTATGGCACGGGTGCCAGAGGTGGCACACAGAGCCATATTTGCTGGCACTTCAGCTGTTGCCCTAGCTCAGCTCCAACGTACATGCGTGTGCTAGCCAGCTGATTTTTGGCTTGCACAGAGGTCTGGGAGGACATTTTTGGCTTCCAGAGAGCCTCTGGGAGGATGGGAGAGGGCATTTTTGCCCTCCCCTGGCTCTAGGAGCTGGGGAGAGTGAAACACGGGCCTACTGAGCCCACCAGAAGTTGGGAAACAGGCTGTTTCTGGCCTCCAGAAGGCCTCTGGGGGGCGGGGAAAGCTGTTTTTGCCCTCCCCAGGCATTGAATAAATAGAATAGAATAGAATTTTATTGGCCAAGTGTGATTGTACACACAAGGAATTTGTCTTGGTGCATATGCTCTCAGCGTACATAAAATAAAATATACATTTGTCAAGAATCATGTGGTACAACACTTAATGATTGTCATAGGGGTCAAATTATGAATTATAATTGTGGACATGCCGATAGCGCCCACACACGGTCTTTCGGCACCCAAGGAAAAAAAGGTTCGCCATCACTGCACTAAGCAGTGGTAAAGCATAACATTGTATGTCTTAAAGGTCGTAAGCATAAAACGTATCAGGAAAGACTTAATGAACTCAATCTGTATAGTCTGGAAGACAGAAGGAAAAGGGGGGACATGATCGAAACATTTAAATATGTTAAAGGGTTAAATAAGGTTCAGGAGGGAATTGTTTTTAATAGGAAAGTGAACACAAGAACAAGGGGACACAATCTGAAGTTAGTTAGGGGAAAGATCAAAAGCAACACGAGAAAATATTATTTTACTGAAAGAGTAGTACAGTGATCCCTCAATTATCGCGAGGGTTCCGTTCCAAGACCCCTCGCGATAATCGATTTTTCGCAATGTAGGGTTGCGGAAGTAAAAACACCATCTGCGCATGTGCGCCCTTTTTCATGGCCGCGCATGCGCAGATGGTGGAGTTTGCGTGGGCGGCGGGGAAGACCCAGGGAAGGTTCCTTCGGCCGCCCAGCAGCTGATCTGCTCGGCAGCGCAGCAGCAGCGAGCAGACGAAGATCGGGGTTTCCCCTTTGCGTGGGCGGCGGGGAAACCCCGATCTTCGTCTGCTCGCTGCTGCTGCGGCCGCCCAGCAGCTGATCTGCTCGGCAGTGCAGCAGCAGCGAGCAGACGAAGATGGGGTTTCCCCGCCGCCCACGCAAAGGGGAAACCCCGATTCGGTTCCTCGCTGCTGCCGCGCTGCCGAGCAGATCAGCTGCTGGGCGGCTGAAGGAACCTTCCCTGGGTCTTCCTCGCTGATGCCCCCGCTCACCCGCCCGCCCGCCCGCCGCCCACCGCCCGCCAGCAAGAGGGGGAGAGATAGAGAAAGAGAGAGAAGGAAAGAAAGAGATGAGAGAGGGAGGAAGAGAGTGTGAGAGAGGAAGAAGCAAGATAGAGAAAGAGAGAGAGAAAGAAAGATGAGAAAGGAAGAGAGTGACGTCATCAGGTGGGAAAAATTGCGATATAGCGTTTCGCGAAGAACGACATCGCGAAAATCGAGGGATCACTGTAGATCCTTGGAACAAACTTCCAGCAGACGTGGTTGGTAAATCCACAGTAACTGAATTTAAACTTGCCTGGGATAAACATATATCCATCCTAAGATAAAATACAGGAAATAGTATAAGGGCAGACTAGATGGACCATGAGGTCTTTTTCTGCCATCAGTCTTCCATGTTTCTATGTATAACTGCACTACTTAGTAATGGCAATTCTTTTGGTTGCCATTGTTAAGTGAATCCTGCAGAATTAAGCGCAAGGACCTGTGGTTCCCATTCAGGGCCTCCTGCTGGCTTCCTCATAGACCCTGTTTCCCAGAAGCCAGCAGCCAAGGTTGTAAATGGCAACCATATGACTGGCATTCTTGTATGTCTGTATATGAACTGAATGCCTGGATCACATCATATGAATGCTGGGTTGCTGTGATAGGCAGAACTTCGAGGACTGTAAATTCTACTTGTCCAAATTATAGCTGGTAGCACCAGCACTCCAGAGAATAAGATGGAAGGCTTTGTTATTAGAAAATGGTGCGGAGAAGAGGAGCAAGAATATAATTATTATGAGGAATTATTATGAAACATTTAAATATGTTAAAGGGTTAAATAAGGTCCAGGAGGGAAGTGTTTTTAATAGGAAAGTGAACACAAGAACAATGGGACACAATCTGAAGTTAGTTGGGGGAAAGATCAAAAGCAACGTGAGAAAATATTATTTTACTGAAAGAGTAGTAGATCCTTGGAACAAACTTCCAGCAGACGTGGTTGGTAAATCCACAGTCACTGAATTTAAACATGCCTGGGATAAACATATATCCATCCTGAGATAAAATACAGAAAATAGTATAAGGGCAGACTAGATGGATCATGAGGTCTTTTTCTGCCGTCAGTCTTCTATGTTTCTATGTTTCTAGGAAGAAATATGTGCTTCAAATACGTTGAAGCATTTGTGAACATATGTATACGTTGACAAAAATGTTGAAATATGACGAACGTCTTAAACATTAATGAATAAGGACAGTAAAAATACTGAATATTCAAAGTCACTTAAATTTGCAAAATTAAAAGAATACTTTAATTTAAAAAAAATCTCTAAATGTTCTGAAAGTGTTATGTTTAATGATTTCTTCACAAGCCAGAAATGAGTTCTGGAAAAAGATTTAGGATTGGTTCTATGTTTTAGAAGGTTAACTTTCCAGGGACCAAACATGTTTGTGGCGTAAGAGAGGGAAGCTGCCAGAGAAAGATTTAAATTCAAAACTGGAAAGGGACTGTGGAGAAAAACAGAGTTAAATGTTCATCACCAGTAATAATTATAATAATAATTTATTAGATTTGTACTTACCATGTGATAAATATTCCTGAGAAGGAGGTTTGCTGGCAAGAGAGTTTGCTGACCATTGAAGAATGAATCATGTGTTCTTTTGATGGATTTTCCATTCATAATTTCATGCCCATCTTGTGAAACTGCTAAAACAGAAACATTAATATAGCTCTCAGAATTCCTAAAAACTTCCCAAATAAAAAATAGTGCTGTCATGAGAAGCTCTCATAGAAATATCCAGTCTGACACATTAATCAATTTATAAAATAAATACAATTGTAGCGGCAGGTTGGTGCATATTTGTTTTATTCAGAAATAAGGGTGTGTATTGCAATAGCAGATCTAGTATTGAAGGACAATATTTCTAAAATAAACACTTCATCAATTTCCTTGTTTAAGTTGTGCAATTACCCTATGAAATTGCAAGATTGAGGACAGAATGTAAAAAACATCCAGACAGAAGGTTTAGAATTTACTGTTATGTATATACAGTATTATATATATTAAGTTTGCTATGCTGAAACAATATGGATTATCTGTACAGAACAATTATATGAAACAAACACAATGAATGTATAGCTAATACAGTGATCCCCCGGTTATTGCGTTCCCGACCATTGCGAACAGGCTAATTTGCGATTTTTCAACCCGGAAGTCAAAACACCATCTGCGCATGCGCGGCCTTTTTTCCTATGGCCACGCATGCGTAGATGGCGCCGGGCAGATCAGCTGCTGGGCGGCTTCCCTGGGTCTTCCCCCTCTTGCTGGCGGGAGGGCGAGAAGCCCCCCCCAGCACCCGCTCGCCCGCCCTTCGCCGCTCACCCGCCCTTCGCCCGGCCACCCGCCCTTCGCTCGCTGCTCGCCCGGCCACCCGGGTTCGTTTGACTTGAGGGCTCAGTTGGGAAGGGGCTCGGGTGTTTTAAAACGTCGTCGCCGACATGGGGGGCTTGCTAGCACCCCCCCAAACCCGGGTTGGGGGTTCGGGGGGGTGCTAGCGAGCCCCCCATGTCGGCGGCGACGTTTTAAAAGACCCGCGCGCCTTCCCAACTGAGCCCTCAAGCCAAGCGCAGAAGTTCGCCTTTGGCGCTTGGCTTGAGGGCTCAGTTGGGAAGCCGCGCCGGTGCTTTAAAACGTCGCCGCCGGCATGGGGGGCTTCCTAGCAGCCCCCGGACCCCCAACCTTGGAATGGCGGGCGCGGCAGCAGCGAGGAGTTTGCGTGGGCGGCGGGGAAACCCCAATCTTCGGCTCCTCGCTGCTGCGGCGGAAGTAAAAACACCATCTGCGCATGCGCAGATGGTGTTTTTACTTCCGCAGCGCTACTTCGCGAAAACCCGCTCGTTGTGGGGGGTCCTGGAACGGAACCCTCGCAATGATCGGGGGATCACTGTACTATATGTAGATATAACAATGCAAATTAAGATGTATTTGTCCTTCCTTTTTTATTTATGTAATATAATAAAAACTATTTAAAAAAAAAAAAATTGCAAGATTGAGAACTTAAAAGAAAGTATATTGGTAGAAATAGTGCTTGTCTGTGGCTATATGTTTCTGGAAAAAAGGTAATTTAAAAACATATTGATCTAAATTTAGTTTTTATGAAAGCTTCTGGCAGTCTGTATTGCAGCAGGGCATATATGTGATGAAATAAAAATAACTAAACTTGAATTACCTCTCTTTTAGGAGACCCATGTACTGTTTCTTCCCAGCTGGAACTGGAAGAGGCTTTTCGTCTATATGAATTAAATAAGGATTCTGAACTTCTAATACATGGTAACTTGGTATAATCTCATTCTTCCACCTGTGTCTCTCCAAAGATTAGAGAGATAGAGGTGAATATTGTGGAATAGATAGATAATTCTTTCCAGAATAGAAAATGGTTCAACGAAGTGGAGATTCTGGAAACCGTTTTCTCTTTAGCAATAATTCTAGATTTTATTTATCTTTGTAATGGTATGGTAGTAGACAGAACAATATATGCAATCGAAACATTTAAATATATTAAAGGGTTAAATAAGGTCCAGGAGGGAAGTGTTTTTAAAAGGAAAGTGAACACAAGAACAAGGGGACACAATCTGAAGTTAGTTGGGGGAAAGATCAAAAGCAACATGAGAAAATATTATTTTACTGAAAGAGTAGTAGATCCTTGGAACAAACTTCCAGCAGACGTGGTAGATAAATCCACAGTAACTGAATTTAAACATGCCTGGGATAAACATATATCCATCCTAAGATAAAATACAGGAAATAGTATAAGGGCAGACTAGATGGACCAGGAGGTCTTTTTCTGCCGTCAGACTTCTATGTTTCTATGTTAATGCTGCTATGATTACTGATTTTATTGGATGAACTTGCTCTGATCCTGATGCGATTAGAATCATCAATCACAGCCCGCGTGAGCTGAAATGAAACTAATTGCGGAGGTCGATAAATAAAATGAGAGAAAAGCTTCAAAACGAAGTTACTTTTATTAGTATAAAATGATGAAATCAATTTTGCCTGCTCACAGGCTAAAGAAACACGTCTACCTGGTTGGAAGGATTTTTTCAAGATGGAAGATCTTCTCCTTCTTCCCCGAACAGAGAGGAAGTGACTAGACAGGATTTACATCATAAATGGGTGGAGCTAAATTAACATACATGAGTTAACTATTTAACTACTGAATGTCTCTGGATGTCTCTGGGGGCTGTCAATACACAGCGTGACAGATCCAACCTTAGCAGAACCAAGAAACAGACTCCTTGTTCCGAAACCCCCCTCTTTATTTTATGTATTTAAGTGGCATTCACACATTAATCCTTCCAAAGGTTAATTGCAATAACAGAACTGATCAGTCCTTGGATAATTGTCAGGCAGAGTATTTCCCCTCGCAAAGCTATACATTAATTCCTGACAAGAAGTCTGAGGCACGAATCACAATGAGAAAATCTTCCAAAAGAAATACCAACTGTTGTTTCCTACAACCACAACTCCCCTTTTGCTTCTATTTATTTCCCAGCGAGTTAGGGGCCATTCAGCATCCATAGGTGCCTTTCTTCCCAAGCCGGTCCCTGTTCCTCAGTTGTTCTTTTCTCCTCACAATTCTGTGCATACACACATCTGGAACAGGCCCATGCTGTTCTTCTGCACTGGCTGCCGATCAGTTTCCGGTCACAATTCAAAGGATTGGTTATGACCTATAAAGCTCTACATGGCATCGGACCAGAATATCTCCGAGACCGCCTCCTGACGCACAAATCCCAGCGGCCGATTAGGTCCCACAGAGTTGGCCTTCTCCGGGTCCTGTTGATCAAACAATGTCGGCTGACGGGACCCAGCCCTCTGGAATCAACTCCCTCCAGAGATTCGAATAGCCTTCACCCTCCTCGCCTTCTGCAAATTGCTGAAGACCCACTTTTGTCGCCAGGCGTGGGGATAATTATTAATTAATTAATTTATTTATTTATTAGATTTGTATGCCGCCCCTCTCCGTAGACTCGGGGCGGCTAACAGCAACAATAAAGCAGTGTACAATAGTAGTCTGATGTTAGAAACAATTAAAAACCCATTAATATAAAAAAAACCCAAACATACATACATACATGCCATGCATAGAATTGTAAAGGCCTAGGGGGAAGAGGGTCTCAATTCCCCCATGCCTGACGGCAGAGGTGGGTTTTAAGCAGCTTACGAAAGGCAAGGAGGGTGGGGGCAATTATAATCTTTGGGGGGAGTTGGTTCCACAGGGCCGGGGCCGCCACTGAGAAGGCTCTTCCCCTGGGTCCCCCCCAAGTGACATTCTTCTGTGGGACTTTTACTAAGCAAAATGTTACTTTTCACACAGCACGAACAGAAATTGTCACATTGAACCCTTGGGTGAAACATTCAAGGAAACACAATATGATGGACCCAGATTATTGGTTTATATTGACACTGTAAACCGCTTAGAGAGGGCTGTAGACGCTATGAGGCGGTATATAACTAACTGCGCTGCTATTATTGTGGCTTCCGACATCTTTGAATTAATGACTAATCTAACATTACTACTTTCCTCTCTAGTATTTCCTTGTGTACCTGAAAGGCCGGGAATGCCCTGTCCAGGGGAAGATAGTAAGTATATTAATGTTAATAAGTAACAAGCCATATCATTTAAATTGATGTTACAATACAGCCTTTGTAAACGGAACATATGACAGCATTATTCTTATAAATTGAAACTGCTTACAGTGGTACCTCTATCTAGGAATGCCTCTACTTAGGAACTGTTCTAGATAAGAACCGGGTGTTCAAGATTTTTTTTGCCTCTTCTCAAGAAACATTTTCCACTTTCCAGTTCCTCCGAAACTGTAACCGGAAAAGGCGAAGAGAAGCCTCCGTGGGGCCTCTCTAGGAATCTCCTAGGAGGAAACAAGGCCTCCACTCTCCCTGTGATTTCCCCAATCGCATGCATTATTTGCTTTTACGTTGATTCCTATGGGAAGGTCTTAAGCATAAAACTTTTCAGGAAAGACTTGATGAACTCAATCTGTATAGTCTGGAGGAGAGAAGGAAAAGGGGGGACATGATCAAAACATTTAAATATGTTAAAGGTTTAAATAAGGTCCAGGAGGGAAGTGTTTTTAATAGGAAAGTGAACCCAAGAACAAGGGGACACAATCTGAATTTAGCTGGGGGAAAGATCAAAGCAACATGAGAAAATATTATTTTACTGAAAGAGTAGTGGATCCTTGGAACAAACTTCCAGCAGACATGGTTGGTAAATCCACAGTCACTGAATTTAAACATGCCTGGGATAAACATAGATACATCCTAAGATAAAATACAGGAAATAGTATAAGGGCAGACAAGATGGACCATGACGTCTTTTTCTGCCGTCAGTCTATCAATAACTGAACAACTGGTTGTCTAGCTGGGTAGGCGGGGACAGTTGGTCATGTGACTGGGTGGGACCCGTCACTCATCACACCCAGCCCTTCCATCCAGCCACTCGCCTCAAAGTCAGAAGTATGGTTCAGCTGCTTGGGGCTAGCCTCATCACTAGCTGGCCCTGCCCATATTTGGCCATTTTTCCGGAGCGTTTTTAGGCTATATTTTGGGCTGGAAAACAGGCCAAAAAATGAGCAGAGGTGGGGCCAGCCAATGGTGGACTTTGTGGATTCGCCGAACTGCGTAGAACCTTAACTACAGGTTCGCCTGAACTACTGCGAACCAGCAGCAGCCCACCTCTGGATGTCCTCTTCAGAACATCTTCCCCCATGTGATCACATCTTGGGTTTTGGCAAAAGCTCACTTATATAGAAACATAGAAACAGAAGATTGACGGCAGAAAAAGACCTCATGGTCCATCTAGTCTGCCCTTATACTATTTTATCTTACAATGGATATATGTTTATCCCAGGCATGTTTAAATTCAGTTATTGTGGATTTACCAACCACGTCTGCTGGAAGTTTGTTCTAAGGATCTACTACTCTTTCAGTAAAATAATATTTTCTCACGTTGCTTTTGATCTTTCCCCCAACTAACTTCAGATTGTGTCTCCTAGTTCTTGTGTTCACTTTCCTATTAAAAACACTTCCCTCCTGGACCTTATTTAACCCTTTAACATATTTAATTGTTTCCATCATGTCCCCCCTTTCCCTTCTGTCCTCCAGACTATACAGATTGAGTTCATTAAGTCTTTCCTGATACGTTTTATGCTTAAGACCTTCCACCATTCTTGTAGCCCGTCTTTGGACCCGTTCGATTTTGTCCATATCTTTTTGTAGGTGAGGTCTCCAGAACTGAACACAGTATTCCAAATGTGGTCTCACCAGCGCTCTATACAGCGGGATCACAATCTCCCTCTTCCTGCTTGTTATACCTCTAGCTATGCAGCCAAGCATCCTACTTGCTTTTTTTACTGCCCGACCACACTGCTCACCCATTTTGAGACTGTCAGAAATCACTATCCCTAAATCCACTTTTATAACCATTTGCAATGTCCTCTGGCTTTGTAACCACGAATTAGTGATGTTTTTGTCCATTTCTGGCAAAAAACCTCCCAGTGGGGAAAATGGCTTTGCTTAACAGCTGCTGCGTTCACTTAATGAATGTTGTAAAATCAGTTCAGATCTCTTGATGCTTTGACTTAACCTATGACAATAATTCCAGGCTCAATTACAGTCATAAGTTGAGGATTACTTTTATTTGAGACATGCTATGTATGATGCAATGCTTGGTAGAAACTCCAAAGGTTTTTTTTGTTTTGCTTTGCATTTTCATACAGCACAATACTTCAAAGTTAATTGGTAATAAGTGATCCCATTAGAGATGAGCTATTGTATTTGCTACTGGCTTGTATTTGCTATTGGCTGGTGCATTCTGGGAGTTGAAGTCCACAAGTCTTATAATGGCCAAGGATGGACACCCTTCCTTTAGTCCAGTGGTTCTCAATCTGGGGATCGAGACCCCTTTGGGGGTCAAACGACCGTTTCACAGGGGTCGCCTAAGACCATGGGAAAAGACAAATTTCCCATGGTGTTATTCTGGCACCTTGGGACATATTTTTACAATCTGACCAATCAAGCGTTTATAGTGGGGGTGTCCCTCTGACCTTCCTGCCAATCAGCTTAAAGCTCTGTTGGGAAAAATGGCACTAGACTTATGGTTGGGGGTCACCACAACATGAGGAACTGTATTAAGGGGTTGCGGCATTAGAAAGGTTGAGAACCACGGCTTTAGACCTTCTGTGGTCTGTCATGCAACTACTGCATCTTCTATATACCAGTGTTGTTATGGGGGTGGCGATTAGCTAATTTGAGAAGATGTTTTTCTACAGATATATGTTCCACTCAGTGTAAAATAGAATAATAATGGGGTGACAATGGATCCTTTATTTAACTTAGTTTCCAGTTGGAATACTTCTAAGAAATACTATACTGTATTAAGTTACATTTTCCCATGAGACTGGTATTGTGACTTTGGGTTTCTGCAGTAAAGATTTTCCCAGATATCAGGTGGAAATCCTGCTTAAAATCACAGAAGGTAGTGTACAAACCTGTTTTAGGTTAATGTTTTTGAATCAGATGATTAAAGTATTAACTGATGTATAAAGTGGATGGACCTTATCCAAAGCCTACTTGCTTTTATGTCAAGATAATCCCCTAAATACGTACATACATACATACATACATACATACATACATAAACACATGCACATATATATTACTTAATTATTTATTTGATTTCTGTGCCGCCCAATCCCTTGGGACTTGGGGCGGCTTAAAAACAATATAAAAATACAAATTACAGTAATAAAAGAAGTCAAATATAAATATTAAAACAATAAAATCCCAATTATAAAACCTACAGCACAAATAATCTAATCAACACACATGCATGCCACTCAACACCATTTGCCCGTGACAGATATAAATATACACGGCCCCCAGGCCTGTCGGCAAAAAATTGAGCTGCGGCAGCCACAGAGAAGGCCCTCTCCTGCGGTCTTGCCAACCTGCATTGCTTAGTTGACGAGACCTGGAGAAGGCCAACACTGTCAATCTTATTGGTCTTTGGCTAGGAAAAGCTCAGCTCCATTCAGTTGCCTGATTCTCCCCTGCACTGTTCGGAGAGTCCAATGTGGGTTGTTCTTCAGCCTCATTGGCAGGGACTGAGTTAAAAATTAACATAATTATTATGTCCCGCCCCCCTCTACCTCCTCAGGTTCAGTCTTAAAAACTCAGTCATAGTGTAGGGACTATGAGTTTTCTTCTCACAGTATGTGAGATTTATAGGATGTTTACTAACAATAATTTTTTTCTCCTTTTTTTCCCTTTCTCTATAGGAGGAAGACCTGGATCTCGAGAACCACTGCCCTCCGGGGTATTGTTCTCTGTCTCTTCAATCCCTGAGAGGCCACTGCTCTCCGGAGTATTGCCTTGCTGAAAGGGATCGCTGGATTGGGGTCCCTGACGCCCGCGATCAGACCCCCCCCCCAACCACTGTTCCAGCGCAACGAGTCTCCGAGTATCGGTTCTTACCGATCAGAGGAGCAATCAGTACACAGAATTTCCCCATGGGGGGAAATCAGCTGTAAGGCGATCCCAGCAGCTCCCAGACAGCGTTCCTGCCGATCGGCAATGGAAAAAGAAAAAAAGATCAGCTGTTCGGAGGCCCTTTGCAGCCAACTTGTTCCCGATCGCTCAGAGGAGCAGCGATCGAAGGAATTGAAGGGTGTGTGTGCAGAAGGTGATCGCCGAGCTGCCCGAAGTTGCGCCCGCCATTTTGGCGCAGGGCCAAAGCCTCTGAGTCCCCCTCCAGCCGTTTCAAAAGCAGACCTTTTCCCGCCTGACGTCACGGCCGCCATCTTGTTTGCTAAGGGGTCAGAGTGACTAGGCTCTTTTCAGCCTATCCCAGGGCCGCCATCTTGCTTCAGGGCGTTGCCAGGACAACGAAGCTATTATGGGCTTCTACCTAGTATCCAGCCAATCACGAGCAGGAAAAACAGATGACATGTTATTTAGGGGACACCAGCTTCCCTAGTCCACCATTTTACTTGCTTTTAAGCAGTAACCTCGTGTTTTTGGCTCGGTGTTGTTACAAACATGTCTCAATCCAGTCCCAGCGCTCCTGTGCCCTCCTCCTCCAAGAATAAAAGTAAGGACAAGGGGCCCAGCTCAAAATCTAAGGGGAAAAGCTCTCAGTCCTCCAATGCACTAAAGGAGGCTGAGAAGAAAATAAAGGCCCTCGAGGCCCAGCTGGACAAAGCAAAACCGAGACAGGGGCCTAGCCCCTCAGCCATGGTTATTCCACCCGTTTATCAAAGCCCGCTGGGTCCTCCTCCCCTGTCATCGGCCACCTTCGAGGGGCCTCCCTTTCAAAGCGCTGGGGGTCTTTCACCAGACCGCCCATTAAGTGCCCCCCCACCATCTGAGGGATTTCAGAGATCAGAATGGAGCAGGCCTGCCTCTCAACCTCCAGCAGCTACAGCCACATTCACGCCCACAGCAGCAGGGCTCAGGGGCTCTACAGATAACTGGCAAGCCATGTCTCCCTCGGTACAAGACATGATTGCTTCAGCTTATGCACAGGGCATAGCAATTGGGGCCCAACAACAACATCAATCCCCACTACCACCTCGCCCCAGCAGGCAGGATATCTGGTCAGCTCCTGCACCTGCACCTTCCCTGCATGACTCTTTTCAAGAGGAGCAAGAGTTCAGAGAGGCCTTTTCAGACCCAGAGAATGAGCTGTCGGGGGATGAAGCCACCTTACCAGAACAACCTGTATTAGCAGGCTTATTCAAGGCACCCCTTTTCAGGGTTCTCCTAAACAAGGCCAGAACCACACTAACTTTGACCAGTGCCCAAAAGACGGCTGACCAGGATGTGGGCACATTACCCGCTTCCAGACTCATTAATGAGCCTCAAAGGGACTCAGAAACTATCCCTGCAGTGCCCATATTTGCAGAAAACATAAAGAGGCCCTGGCAGCAACCAGCAGCAGCTCTGGGTCCCTCAGCTCTGGACAAGAAGCTTTACTCCTTCGATCCAGAAATAGAGGATTTGCTCCAATACCCGGCTGTGGATACCCCGGTTACCTCACTAATTTCCAATGCCCTGGTTCCATCGGAGATGGCGGATGGTTTGCGGCCCGATGATAGGAAGTCCGAGAACCTGATCCGGAGAATGCACCAGCTATGTGCCTGGTCCTTGAGAGCTGCTATGGCAGCCTCCTTCTTCAACCGGGCCTCAATCCTTTGGCTTCGAGACATCCTCCCCAGGTTGGGCCCGGAGGACGCTCGCCTTCGCCAAGACATTAATAAATTGATCGCCTCCACGGAGTTCTCCGCCGATGCCACCTTGGCTGCTTCTAGGTTTTCATCCAGGGCGATGGCTACCAACCTTTCCACTCGACGCCTAATATGGCTCCGCTCTTGGCAAGCGGACGCCAAATCGAAATGGCGTCTTGCAACCGCGCCCTACCAAGGGACCACACTTTTTGGAGAATCACTAGATAAAGTCTTGATCGAGGATAAAGACAAGAAAAAGGTGCTGCCAAGGTCGGCGAGGAGGCAAGACAGGCGGGCGGCCCCATACTACAGAAGGCAGCCCTTTCGAGCGGACACGGCCGCGCCTGCGGCCTCAAACACCAGGCCATATGGACAGAGCTCCTACACGCAGCCATCCTTCAGGTCCGACAGAACAGGTTATGGAGACAGGAACCGACAGTTCCAACAGCCCCGCAGATCCTTTCGGGGCGGGAACAGAGGAGGGTACCGAAAACAAAAATGACTTACCCATCCAGGTACCCATCGGTGGACGCCTGCAGTCCTTCTCAGGCTCTTGGGCGGCTATTTCCACCGACATTTGGGCGCTAGATACCGTGAAGAATGGTCTGCGCATCAACTTCCTACAGACTCCTCCGGACAGATTCCTACAATGCCCGTCGCTATCTCAACCAAGATGTTCCCTGATTGCCAGGGAAGTACAACACCTGTTGGACATTGGGGCAATAGAACCGGTGCCAGTACATCAACAAGGACAGGGGTTCTACTCTATCGTGTTCTTGGTCCCCAAGACGTCCGGCGGCTACCGCCTGATTCTCAACCTCAAGCAGCTGAACATCTACGTTCGCTACCAACATTTCAAGATGCATTCCTTACAGTCAATCCTGGCATCCATCCGACACCATGACTGGATGACCTCCATCGACCTCAAAGAGGCGTACCTGCACGTACCAGTTCATCCACATCATTGACGTTTCCTCCGCTTTTGTATACAGGACCATCATTTCCAGTACAGGGCAATGCCCTTCGGACTTTCATCGGCCCCCAGAGCTTTCACCAAGCTTCTGGATGTACTGACAGCCGACCTGAGAACCAGATCCATTCGTCTCATGGCCTATCTGGACGACGTAATCATCTTGTCCAGCAGCCCTCAACAGGCCAGACTAGATCTACAACGGACAATACATTCTCTAGAGACCTGTGGTTTCACGATCAACTATGTGAAAAGCCACCTGAATCCAACCAAACAGCTCTTACATTTGGGAACTCTGATAGACTCTGCAGCCGGAATCGTTTACCTGTCATCAGAGAGGCAGCAGAGGGTGAGGACGCTGATAGCTTCTATTCAGCACCGCACCAGGGTCCCCTTGGCCCTTCTATCCCAGCTGCTAGGAGTCTTCATCTCCTGCATCAGCATCGTCCCATGGGCGCGGCTGCATGCCCGCCCGCTTCAATGGCTCCTCCTCCCCTTCCAAAGAGCACTCATGAGCCACTCCAAACACCAGATACGTCTCACGTTACCCGTCCGTCACTCTCTGCCCTGGTGGACGTCCCAAGCGCTGACCAGAGGCTCTCCCTTCCTACACCATCGGGAGGTGACGATCACTACAGATGCGAGCCTCTCCGGCTGGGGAGCACATTGCGGCTCCAGAGTGGCCCAGGGTCTCTGGACAGCAGACGACCTGAGGGACCCCAATATCAACTTACTAGAACTAAGGGCAGTCTTCAAGGCACTCCACTCCTTCAAAGACCGGGTAGAGGGACAGCATGTCCTCGTCATGACGGACAACGTAGCAACAAGGGCCCATATAAATCATCAGGGAGGTACGAGGTCGGGCCGTTTGATGGAGGAGGCTCACTCCCTGATGTCTTGGGCGGAAACACACCTGGTCTCGATCCAAGCAGAACACATCTCAGGATCAGACAATACCCAGGCGGATTGGTTGAGCCGCACAACCATCGACCCTGGGGAATGGTCATTGAACCCGGAGGTTTTCCAGGACATTATACACCGTTACGGGGAACCGGTAGTGGACCTGTTTGCGACCCACCTCAACAACCAAGTGGTCCGATTCTACTCCCGGTTCCCGTGCCCGGGAGCCGACCGTATCAATGCGCTCCTCTCCCCATGGCCAAGGGGTCTACTCTACGCCTTCCCTCCGACTTGCCTTCTACCCAGGGTAGTCTCCAAGATACTCTCGGGGCAGGCGGAGGTGATTCTCGTCGCCCCCTTTTGGCCCAGACGACCATGGTTCGCGGACTTGATGGACCTCTCAACCTCCCCGCCATGGAGGATCCCATACCACAGACTCTCCCTCACCCAGGGGTCGTTGGTGCACCCAGAGCCTCAGTGGTGGAGGCTTGCCGTGTGGAGATTGAGGGGGACCGCTTGAGGGCAGAATCCCTGTCGGAAAAGGTCATCCATACCATCCAATCGGCTCGACGCCCGTCAACGACTCGTATTTACCAAGCGACATGGGCAGCGTTTTGTAGATTCTGCAGAGCTCGAGAGATCCCCCCTCGCTCAGCCTCCATCTTACATCTATTAGACTTCCTACAGAAGGGGCTGGACGAAGGGCTGACCCCAAACACCCTTCGCAGGCAGGTGGCAGCTATCGCCACGGTCTTAAGACCAGACCCCCTTCAACCGATTTCCTATCATCCATGGGTTAAAGACTTTCTCCGAGGAGCCTCGAATCTTTCTCCTCCAGTTATCCATCACTTCCCATCCTGGGATTTGACTTTGGTCTTACAGGCCCTTACAGGACCTCCTTTTGAACCACTGAGAGAAATCACGCTTCGCCTTCTATCAATCAAAGTAGCGTTCTTAGTGGCCATCACATCTGCTCGCAGGGTGTCGGAACTCGCGGCATTGTCAGTCCGGCCGGACCTTTGCGTGTTCCACCCAGATCGGGTTACTCTTCGGTTAGATCCCAGCTTTCTGCCGAAGGTCAACACAAGATTTCATAGATCCCAGGACATAATATTACCGGACTTCTGTACCCACGGCTCACACCCGTCAGTCTTACGCTGGCACAAAGTGGACGTCCGTAGAGCTCTAAAGATTTACATTCGACGGACCAGCTCTTTCAGGAAATCAGAAGCATTATTCGTTTCCTTCTTCCCAGGATCCATGGGCAACAAGGTGTCCTCTAAAACTATCAGCCGATGGATCCGGTCCTGCATTATGGAGGCATACAGGACACGTGGGACACCTTTGCCAAGGACAATCACGGCTCACTCTACCAGAAGTGCAGCCACCACTGCCGCCTGGAACACACAGGCGTCAATCGATGACATCTGTCGGTCCGCAACCTGGGCGGCCCCCACGACTTTCATCAGACACTACCGTATAGACTCATTCGCTTCATCGGAAGCGGCATTCGGTCGCAGAGTGCTGCAACGGGTTTGTGTTCAGACACCCCTGGTCCAGCCTATCCCGCCCTAGTTGGTTTGCTTGGGTATATCCCACATTGGACTCTCCGAACAGTGCAGGGGAGAAGGACCGTTGAACTTACCTGAACGGTCTTCTCGCTGCACTGTGAGGAGAGTCCAAACCCTCCCGGCTTCTTGGCCCAGGGGTTCAGTTCGTTACCAGTTTAACTTCTTAGTTAATAAAATTGGTTTGTTTACACTATTCCTTCGTTTTTCTTGACTGAACCTGAGGAGGTAGAGGGGGGCGGGACATAATAATTATGTTAATTTTTAACTCAGTCCCTGCCAATGAGGCTGAAGAACAACCCACATTGGACTCTCCTCACAGTGCAGCGAGAAGACCGTTCAGGTAAGTTCAACGGTCCTTCCAGCCCGAATCAAGAGAAGATGGAATTGTAAAAAGAGGAGGAAAAAAACCTTCCTAAAATATTTCCCAAGCCTTTTAAGCTAGCTTTATTTTTTTTAATATATGAAAAACAAATTGTTAATGTTGTGATTCAGCCTGAGACTCCTCAGGGACCGGCTGGAGCTCTGCCGGATCCATGCCCAGAGGAGGAGGACAGTGACCAGGAGGGGGAGGACCAGGCAGACGGGGGAGAGGAACGTCAGGAAGAGGAGGAGGGAGAGCAGCCTGAGACCCCCGGGGGGGGGCCTCTCCCCAGCTAGTAGCCTGGATTCATTGGATGAAGACGCACAGGCTATAATAGACATGAGGCAGAGACGTGCAGCTCAACGAAGGGGCCAATTAGAAAGATATTTCCATCCCTGAATTGGCAACAGCTGGGTTTGGGTGTGGTTCTCCTCAGCAGGGTTGAAAAGGCAGGCCCGCCCTTACAGTCTTGTGGAGAGTTATCAACTGGGAGTCCTGTGACCTTGCTTCGATTCTTGGTGTCTCTGATCTTGGCTTGTGGCCTAGAAGGCTGAAAGACTTGGGGGAGGCGTGGGTTTTATTATCTCCAGTGTTGTTTTTGCCAGCAAGAAGCCTGTTTTATTGCCTGGCCTTCGTGAAACCTCTGTGAAGCTTCATCGTGTTCCTGTCTGTAAGAACAGTTTTTGTTACCTGTGTTTGCTTTCCAGTATAGAAACTGCCTTTGCTTTTTACCAGTGTGTCTGGATACTCTTTTTGGTTGGTGTTGGCGTCTGGGGGGACCCAGACAGAACAGTTAATGAGGACACTGTTTTCAGTATATCTGTTCTCTTTTGTTAGTATGAAATCGTTCCCATTTACCTGGCTTGTGCAGTCTTTGTGACATCTGTATATAGAAGTTTGATTTATTCAGTTCTTGAACAAAGGTTCAGCTTAATTACGCACAGCTTTGTCTTCTTTGTCATAATTACTAGATTAACTTTATTTATTTATTTTTCCTTAGAATCTATTTATCGTAGGGGTGCACGGAGATGGAGAAAGCTCTATTGTGCAAATGGTCATACGTTTCAAGCCAAGCGTTTTAACAGAGTAAGTTCATTTCTGCTTTCACTTTTCAAAATTGGACTTTGATCTTTTGTGGTGTCAGATAACTATTTCCTTTTATTTAAGTACTGATGCTAAGAAAATAGACTTTAAAAGCTCAAATATACTTTATCAGCTTTTAACCCAGAATTTATTTACCTTCACTACAATACAACTTTATCAATAAGAATTTTTATTTTTGATAACCTTTTGATTTTCAACCATTACTTCTAAATTATCCTATGTCCTTAAAAGGGGAAGAAATACCTTGCAAATATTTCTGCAGAACTAAAGGATCTAATCTTCCACTGGTCTCTACACATATACCTTGGATTATTCCAGTGGTTCCCAAACTTTAGCACTTAAAGACTTGTGGACTCCAACTCCCAGAATTCTCCAGCCAGCATAGCATAGCTATACATAGCCTAGCATAGCTGGCTGGAGAATTCTGGGAGTTGAAGTCCACAAGTCTTAAAGTTGCCAAGTTTGGGAACCACTGTGGACTATAGTTGTCCTTAGCAGCTGTAAACCACCAAACAGATGAGAAATTCATTTTCTCAAGGGGCCACATGAGAAACTAGAACTGTTGTGGAGGACCAAACCAACAGTCTGAACTTAATTCTACTCTGTATTAATTTGACCACTTTATAAAAAGCAGAAACTTATATGGTTTTACATGCTAAGAATATCTGCCACATCTTGCTGGCAGTCAGCAGAAGTTAGCCCGTAGTACCTCATTCTAACCACTGTGCTACTGCGGCTCTTAACCAACATATAAAGGCCATGACTACATAAGCTGCAAAGATAAAGCAACTGTATCTCAAAGTCTTTTTTCTCAACACAATACAGTGGTACCTCGTGATACGAACCCCTCGTGATACGAACCCGGGGTTCGGAAATTTTTTGCCTCTTCTTACGAACTTTTTTTGGCTTACGAACCCACCGCAGATCGCAAAATGGCGCTCCGCTGGGTGCCGCCGCCCGGCTGTCACCTTTTAAAACAGCCGGGGGGCTTCTCGGCGTTCTCCCGAACCCGAACTTTTTGGGTTCGAGTTCGGGAGGCTGCCGAGAAGCGCCGCCGCCTGGCTGTCACCTTCTGAAACAGCCAGGGGGCTTCTCGGCGTTCTCCCGAACGCCAAACCCGTAAGTTTGGGTTCGGGTTCCGGAGGCCACTGAGAAGCGCCCGGCTGTTTCAGAAGGTTACAGCCGGGCGCCACCGCCCATCGAAACACCGTTTTTCCAATCAGCAGCGGCATTTTCGGCTGATCTGAAAGCTGGAAAGGAGGTGGGGGATCCCAATAGGGAATTCCATGGGTGGAGCTTTGACGTCACGAAGACATCCTTCCTGGAGGCCGAACGTGGCCCCCCGGCTATTTCAGAAGGTGACAGCCGGGCAGCGGCTCTTCTCGGCGGCCTCCCGAACCCGAAAAGTTTGGGTTCGGGTTCGGGAGAACGCCAAGAAGCCCCCCGGATGTTTTAAAAGGTGACAGCCAGGCAGCGCCGCCTAGCGGAGCGCCATTTTGCAATTTTTTTTCCCTTTGCACACATTAATCGCTTTTACATTGTTTCCTATGGGAAACACTGTTTCGTCTTACGAACTTTTCCCCTTACGAACCTACTTCCGGAACCAATTAAGTTCGTAAGATGAGGTATTACTGTATTGTGAAAAGTATTTTAAATAACAGTCAGTTGCCAAATACACAGTTTGACATAATTGAAACCAGAGTGAACTCTTGTGATCTCCCCAAGAAAAAAGAAAACAATATTGTTTTCCCAATGCTAGCATTTTACAGGTTGAAAAAAACTTATCTGGGCCTAGTTTTAAGTTTATGCCATAATCTTTTAAGTCCTGCAGGTCTTTTTGGTTTTGAACACTGCTGTCAGTCTGGAAATTAAATTATGTAAATGCATGTCTAACCTACTCCAATTTGTTTTTCTCTTTGTTTAGCAGGGTGTTAAAAACATAGTCATTGTTGTATAAGATTATGACAGTAATGAATATGTAAATCTGACAGTGGTTCATTCAATAAATTGTTCTTTCTCATTGTTAAAATAATTTAATGTTCTTTTTAATGATTTATTTTTCATCAACAATACACTAAATATTAACTATGTAATTTCTGTAATTCCTTTGTCCATGTTTAGATTTATGTATGAGCATTTTTCTTTTTCTCCCTTTGCTTAATCATTCACATCATCCCCCTTTATTCTTTTAGAAATGATCAATACATATTTAATAATCCTACTAGGTTAATCCTAATAGATGAAAATATTATATTAATATATAGTACCAAACATATATTCTACATTATATTTGGTACTATGTGTATTATATATAGATATATTTGATTGGATTGGATTGGATTTGTATGCCGCTCCTCTCCGTAGACTCGGGGCGGCTAACAACAGTAGTAAACGGCATATGACAATCCAATATAAACAGTTAAAAACCCCTATTGTAAAACCAACATACATACAGACATACCATGCATAAAATTGTAAAGACCTAGGGGGAAAGAGTATCTCAGTTCCCCCATGCCTGGCGGCAGAGGTGGGTTTTAAGAAGATTACGAAAGGCAAGGAGGGTGGGAGCAATTCTAATCTCTGGGGGGAGTTGGTTCCAGGGGGTCGGGGCCGCCACAGAGAAGGCTCTTCCCCTGGGTCGTGCCAAGCGACATTGTTTAGATGACGGGACACAGAGAAGACCCACTCTGTGGGACCTAACTAACTGGTCGCTGGGATTCGTGCAGCAGAAGGCGGTCCCTGAGATAGTCTGGTCCGGTGCCATGAAGGGCTTTATAGGTCATAACCAACACTTTGAATAGTGACCGGAAACTGATCGGCAACCAGTGTAACATGGGCATATTTGGGAAAGCCCATGATTGCTCTTGCAGCTGCATTCTGCACGACCTGAAGTTTCCGAACACTTTTCAAAGGTAACCCCATGTAGAGAGCATTACAGTAGTCGAGCCTCGAGGTGATGAGGGCATGATGAGGGCATATAATTGGGGAAGCTATTGGTATTTTTGCAAGCATTCAAAAATAATAGAAAATAAGCGCTTGTAAAATATAGAATATTTAGCACAGCTTCAGAATATAAAGAAAACTATAACCTGGAAAAAAAGTAGAAAATTAACTTAAAAAACACTTAATGAAGAACAAATATTAGGACTAATAAAGTAAACTATGGGTGTGTTTCCTATGTAATAATTTACATGTAAAGCAGAGAATAGGAATTAAATGCCATTCCAGATTGAGAGCAGATATCCAGATACTATTTATGTTCTCTTTTTCCCCCCCAGAGAGCTCATTGTGCCATCTGTACCGACCGAATATGGGGATTAGGGCGCCAAGGCTATAAATGTATCAATTGTAAACTTCTAGTTCATAAAAAATGTCATAAACTTGTCAGCATAGAATGTGGCCGTCATGCTTTACCACTGGTAAGTAAAATTGATTGTTGTACTTCTCTCAGGTGTATGTGTGTTTAAATGTACAGTGTTCCCTCGATTTTAGCGGGAGATGCGTTCCGAGACCGTCCGCAAAAGGCGAATTTCCGCAAAGTAGAGATGCGGAAGTAAATACACCATTTTTGGCTATGGACAGTATCACAAGCCATCCCTTAACACTTTAAACCCCTAAATTACCATTTCCCATTCCCTTAACAACCATTTACTCACCATTATTACTGGTACTCACCATTGAATAAGACACTTAGTGATCCTGATATTTATAAACATAATTATTTATTAACAATAATTAATTTTTTTGTTATTTATTTGCAAAAATTATTAGTTTGGCGATGATGTATGATGTCATCGGGTGGGAAAAAGCATGGTATAGAAAAAAAACCATTTTTTAAAAAAAACCGTGGTATAGGCTATCCGCGAAGTTCGAACCCGCGAAAATCGAGGGAACACTGTATAGCAGTACTGTGAACACATTAGTAAGAAATAATCAAGGCTTGAAATCTGTTCGTTTGGGGGTTTTTTTTTTGCCTGCCTACAAAAATCCTAATTGTTGATATTAATAAAACGTTTTTATGTACAGGAACAATTTGAGTAAAGTCATAGGGTTTATTTTAACTAAACCATTTCTAATGAAGGCACCATGCAGCTTGACCTCTTGCATGTTTTCAGGTTTGCTTGGGAAAGAGTGAAATTTATCCCAAAATATACACACTGGCTCTTTCCAGAAATGGTAGCTGATTGAAAATGTATGACCTTACCTTTTTCCTTTTCCTTTCATTTATGTATCTTGTAGGAGTCTATGGATCATTCCTCAGTGCATTCTGATACTATAGAACCAGGTAATTGCACCATCACCCCCACCATCACATGGTTGCTGTCTACGTGCTTGGCAACTTATTCACAACTTATTCCGATTATCAAATGCCCCGTGATCGTGGGATTCCCCATTTGAAACCTTCTCTGTTGGGCTACCCAGAAAGTCACGAGGAAGTCCACCTGGAAGGTTGAGAGGATGCTGCCGCTTATTGAGAGGACTTCCTCTGGCCTCTGAGAACTGGCTTGAAAGAGCTGCCTCCTGAAGGGACCTGAACTCCTTTGGTTGGGTACAGAAATGGAGCCAAAATCCCGAAAGCGTTTTGACGCCATTTCTGCCCTCCGTCAAAGGAGATACTTTCTGTGCACCAACAAGACCTGAACTTCTTCGACCGGAAGCTCTTGAAGCCAGCCCCTAGTAAGTGAGTTGAAATCCAAGCAAATAGTCAGTGTGGCAAGGTAATAGTTGCGAAGGGTCTCAAAGCTGGTTGGGGCAGGCCATGCGTGATGAGTTAATCTTTACTCAGGCGGAAACCTTTCTTGGCCCTGGCATCTTGCATTCCTTACATGTGACTCCTCTTAATGTCAGTGAGGGTGAGCCTATGACATGCCTGCCACAGGTAGCACATTGGGTCATATCTGATGATGTCAAGATTTTGTAGATAAATTACAGCCCGCGTGAGCTATAATAAATCAAATAATAATAATAATAATAATAATAATAATAATAATAATAATAATAATAATTTATTAGATTTGTATGCCGCCCCTCTCCGAAGCCTCAGGGCGGCTCACAACAAATGATAAAAAACAATATATACAGGCATAAATCTAATATTAAGAAAAAACTAAAAACCCTATCATAATTAAAAACCAAACAGCACATAAATACCAAACATAAATTATAATAAGCCTGGGGGAAAGGTGTCTCAAATCCCCCATGCCTGGCGGTATAAGTGGGTCTTAAGTAGTTTATGGAAGACAAGGAGGGTGGGAGCAGTTCTAATCTCCGGGGGGAGTTGATTCCAGAGGGCCGGGGCCGCCACAGAGAAGGCTCTACCCCTGGGGCCCGCCAGACGACATTGTTTAGTCGACGGGACCCGGAGAAGGCCAACTCTGTGGGACCTTATCGGAGGCGACGGACTAAGTTACAGAAACGGCTTTCAAACGAAGTTACTTTTATTAAGAAAACAAAGAAAATAGCTAGGCCTGATCCCAGGCAATTTCTATGCGTCTTACATTGTTGAAGACTAGAGAGAAGATGGATTCTTCCCAAGAAGAAAAGGAGTGACGCTGGCTGTCCAGACAGGATTTTACATCATCATGGGTGGAGCTAATTAACATACACACAGTTAACTATTTAATTACTGAATGTCTCTGGGGCTGGCAATACACAGCGTGACACAGGGCGCGTGAGGCGTTTCCCTATGTCAACTCCAGCATGCATTCACATGCTTTCCAGTTCATTTTCAGCCATTTTTGCTCTCCCCCAAGGCTTCAGGGAAAAGAAACCTGGGGATGGTGAAAAACAGGTCAACGGGCCAACCGGAAGTTCGCTGATAAACTTCCGGTTAGTCCATTTGGCCATTTTTTTTTGGCTCTCCCCAGGTTTCCTGAACCCTAACGAGAGGGAAAAGCAGCCCAACGGGCCTACTGGAAATCTGGAGCCTTTCGTGAGGCCTGTGCACATCTACAGGGAGCGCAGCATTGGGGGGGTGTTATGTGCATATGTGGGGGGAGGGTATTGCATTATGAGTGTCGGTGCGCACACGCTATCATGCGCATGTATACCCTTTTGGCACCCCAGCCAAAAAAGGTTCGCCATCACTAACCTATGTGGTCGTTCAACAACCACAGTTGTAGTGCTAAGATTGCAATAATAATAATAATAATAATAATAATAATAATAATAATAATAATAATAAATTTATTTTCATTGTCAAAACAACGAATTGTCATTGGCAACGAAAATCGTGTGACACACGGAGACCAGTCCCACCATACATAAAATCAGAATAGATAAATTTAAAAATGGAATAAAAAAATAGAATAAAAAATAGAATAAAATGTCCCACCCACTACAAATTCCCCACCCTGAACCACTCAACCATCTACATGACAGACCGAGTAATATTGTCCAACAGTTCACTGATGGTGACCCTTTAGTTCGTTGTTAACTACGAGTATAGCTCTGGGATAAAAACTATTCAGGAAACGTGTGGTCCGAGTTCTAGTTGTTCTGTATCTTCTGCCAGAAGGTAACAGTTCAAAGAGATTGTAAGCAGGATGAGAAGAGTCTTTGAGAATGGTATGCACCTTCCTAGAACAGCGAGATGTGAAGATGTCATCCAGGGCGGATAGCTGGAGCCCAATGATGTTCTGGGCAGTTTTAATAGTTCTCTGTAGAGCTTTTTTGTTCGCTACAGAGCTGCTCCCATACCAAGCTAGAATGCCGTATGTCAGGACACTCTCAATGGTGCTGCGATAGTAGGACAACAGTAGATGCTGAGATAAATTTGTCTTCCTGAGTACAGTGTTCCCTCGATTTCCGCGGGGGATGCGTTCTGAGACTGCCCGCGAAAGTCGAATTTCCGCGAAGTAGAGATACGGAAGTAAATACACCATTTTTCGGTATGGACAGTATCACAAGCCATCCCTTAACACTTTAAACCCCTAAATTACCATTTCCTATTCCCTTAACAACCATTTACTCACCCTTATTACTGGTACTCGCCATTGAATAAGACACTTAGTGATCCTGATATTTATAAACGTAATTATTTATTAACAATAATTATTTTTGTTTTGTTTTTTATTTGCAAAAATTATTAGTTTGGCGATGACATATGACGTCATTGGGTGGGAAAAACCGTGGTATAGGAAAAAAACCGCGAAGTATTTTTTAATTAATATTTTTTTGAAAAACCGTGGTATAGGCTATTCGCGAAGTTCGAATCCGCGAAAATCGAGGGAACACTGTATTCTCAGGAAGTCCAGCCTCTTTTGTGCCTTCTTCACAAGCATATTAACGTTCATAGTCCATGAGAGGTCCTCTGAGATATAAGTGCCCAGAAATTTGAAACTACCAACCCTCTCCACCTCCTCGCCAGTTTTGGAGTAAAGCAGTCATATGGGCAGTCCATGTGACGCCTGGCTAAACAACTGCTTTACTCAACAATAGAGATTACTATTCCAACTATGGTCATAAGATAAGGGCTACCTATTCTTGCAGCCATGGCAGTTTGCAGAGCACAAGTGTCACCTGTCCTGAGTGACCGCTACCTATAATTCCCTATGCTATTACGTTTTGCCCCAGCTGAAACTTACAAATACTCTTCAGGAGCAGTGCCGTATAGATTAATTGCATTAGCCCAATCCAGTTACCAGTTTTAACACAAGCCTTTTGCAAATATTTGCATTCATCTGGAGATCTGAGTTTCTTATTTCTTTTCCCTTTAGTGATTCCATATCATCCTTCAAGTCATGAAAGTCTAGACCACGTTGGTGAAGAAAAAGAGGTACTTTTAATTTTTTTCTACTAAGAAATTTTTTTCTGCTGCTCTAATTAATAATAATAATAATGATAATAATAATAATAATAATAATAATAATAATCAAAAAGGAGACAGAAGGACTAATACTGGCGGCACAAGAACAGGCCATTAGAACAAATGCTGTCAAAGCCAGAATTGAAAAATCAACAGATGATCCAAAGTGCAGACTCTGTAAAGAAACAGATGAAACAATCGATCACATACTCAGCTGCTGCAAAAAGATTGCACAGACTGACTACAAGCATAGACATGATGCTGTGGCACAGATGATCCACTGGAACTTGTGCCGGAACTACCATTTACCAGTGGCAAAGAACTGGTGGGATTATAAGCCTGAAAAAGTGGTCGAAAATGAGCAAGCAAAACTACTGTGGGACTTCCGACTTCCAACTGACTGAATTCTGAAGCATAACACACCAGACATTGTGATTGTGGAGAAAAAGAAAGCATGGATCATCGACATCGCAATCCCAGGGGAAAGCAGAATTGAGGAGAAGCAGCTAGAGAAATTAGTGAAATACGAAGATCTAAAAATCGAGCTGCAACGACTCTGGCATAAGCCGGTGAAAGTGGTCCCAGTGGTACTTGGCACGCTGGGCGCAGTACCAAAGGATCTCAGCGGACATTTTAAAACCATCGGAATTGACAACATCTCCATCTGTCAATTGCAAAAAGCCGCTTTACTGGGATCGGCAAACATAATTCGCCGCTACATCACGCAGTCCTAGGTGCTTGGGAAGCGCCCGACTGGTGATGAAATACGAAATCCAGCATAGTGATCTTGTTTGCTGTGTTGTACTGACATAATAATAATAATAATAATAATAATAATAATAATAATAATAATAATAATAATAAAGGTTAAACATATAACCTTATAACCTGGGATAAACATATATCCATCCTAAGATAAAATACAGGAAATAGTATAAGGGCAGACTAGATGGACCAGGAGGTCTTTTTCTGCCGTCAGTCTTCTATGTTTCTAAGATTGTTGGTGCTTTTGTAAATCCATAAATAAAAATTCCTTTAATTGGCTTTATGTGGTTACCTTATCACAAATGATTAGTATAAAAATGGTTGGCTATACGAATGGTTCAGCATTGCATGATAACTAATTAATGGAATTTCTCTGCTTACAGGCAAAGAGTAGAGAAAGTGGCAAAGTATCTTGCAGTCTCGGTCTCCAAGATTTCGATTTACTCCGTGTCATAGGGAGAGGAAGTTACGCAAAAGTACTTTTAGTTCGATTAAAGAAGACAGAACGCATTTACGCCATGAAAGTTGTGAAAAAAGAATTAGTTAATGACGATGAGGTGAGTGATACTTAACAAATGTTTTTAATTTTTACATACCACATTATCAACCTGGTGATTTTGTCCTCTGCCTTACCTGCGGAAATTGTTCTATGACTGGCTTCTAGTCAAATCCAGTGGAATACCCTCTCTATCTTGAGTAGGCCATTTTCTAGTGCCTTATTATTATTATTATTATTATTATTATTATTATTATTATTTATTAGATTTGTATGCCGCCCCTCTCCATAGACTCGGGGCGGCTCACAACAATAACAAGAACAATGTAAGAACAAATCTAATAATTTAAAAAATGCTAAAAACCCCATTATTAAAAGCAAACATACACACAAACATACCATGTATAAACTGTATAGGTCCGGGGGAGATGTCTCAGTTCCCCCATGCCTGATGGCAGAGATGGGTCTTAAGAACTTTACGAAAGGCAAGGAGGATGGGGGCAGTTCTAATCTCCGGGGGGAGCTGGTTCCAGAGGGTCGGGGCCGCCACAGAGAAGGCTCTTCTGGGTCCCGCCAAACGACATTGTTTAGTTGACGGGACCCGGAGAAGGCCAACTCTGTGGGACCTAACCGGTCGCTGGGATTCGTGCGGCAGAAGGCGGTCCCGGAGGTATGCCGCTTCAGGGAGGTGGTTTAGTTTTTGGAATAGGGAATTTTTTATCCAATAATGGTTTTACCTACAACATTTATTACAGATAACCAGGGAAATCTTTAACGAATCTGCCAGTGGATTAGACAGTTAATAATTTCTTGAAATTTGTGATCAGATTTTGCTTCTGGAAAAGTTCCACTTCCGATCTCCTATTATGCTTAGCTACTTTTTCCATCAACAAAAATGTTGCAAACAAGGTTGAATTTATACAAGAGGAACACTTTGAAATCAGAAACCTTGGACATTCAAGTGTCGTTGTGCTGCATCTTGTGATATATTCAGCCTAAATATGCCCAGTAATGCATAACGTTATTAGCAAATTCCAAATCATTATGTAGGGTCAAGAGATTTGATTCAATGTAGTAGAATAAACACAGTGTAAGTACTGTGGGAAATATAAGTTAATCTTGAATTTGCACTGATCAGTAAAGTTGGAAACTTTAGATTCCTCAATGGTGCCCTAAGAATCTATGAACAATTACTGCTTGTGGACATAGAGACAGAATTGGGTTCCTCCCAGTTTGGATCGGTTCTCCTGAACTGGTAGCAACCTGCTGGTGATATCACAATAATATCACCGAACCGGTTCTGTTGGTGCTGGTCCTTGGATGCTGCCATCTATTTTCAGGGGCGGGGGGATTTAAAAAAAAATATTTTGAGGGGGAATCTGACAGTCTCAAAATGGGTGAGCAGTGTGGTCGGGCGGTAGGAAAAGCAAGTAGGATGCTTGGCTGCATAGCTAGAGGTATAACAAGCAGGAAGAGGGAGATTGTGATCCCGCTATATAGAGCGCTGGTGAGACCACATTTGGAAGACTGTGTTCAGTTCTGGAGACCTCACCTACAAAAAGATATTGACATAATTGAACAGGTCCAAAGACCGGCTACAAGAATGGTGGAAGGTCTTAAGCATAAAACGTATCAGGACTTAATGAACTCAATCTTATAGTCTGGAGGACAGAAGGAAAAGGGGGGACATGATCGAAACATTTAAATATGTTAAAGGGTTAAATAAGGTTCAGGAGGGAAGTGTTTTTAATAGGAAAGTGAACACAAGAACAAAGGGACACAATCTGAAGTTATTTGGGGGAAAGATCAAAAGCAACATGAGAAAATATTATTTTACTGAAAGAGTAGTAGATCCTTGGAACAAACTTCCAGCAAACATGGTTGGTAAATCCACAGTAACTGAATTTAAACATGCCTGGGATAAACATATATCCATCCTAAGATAAAATACAGAAAATAGTTTAATGGCAGACTAGATGGACCATGAGGTCTTTTTCTGCCGTCAGTCTTCTATGTTTCTAATTTGTGGAGGAATTTTTCCCCTGGTGTTTTTTTCCCTTCTGCACATGCACAGAAGCCGAGTTTCCAGCACTGTGCATTTATTGCCATCTTGGTTTTGGCTCTTGGGTGCAGGACTTTTTTTGGGGGGGGGCACTGCACATGCGTAAGGGGCCTCACGGTGCGGAAGGAAGTGAATCAGCAGCGAGATAAGTTAGAACCCATTCCTTCATAGAGAGTACATGATGTTCCACCTTGTGATTATAAGAGTAGATCTCCCTGATTATCTCCTGTTCGATAATCAACTTTAGCTAGCAAGTTTAAATAGCATTTCCCAGTAAATATTGCAAAGACAAGACGTATTCTGTGTATGTTTGTTACAGGATATTGACTGGGTTCAAACAGAAAAGCATGTCTTCGAGCAAGCATCCAATCATCCTTTCCTTGTTGGTCTTCACTCATGTTTTCAGACAGAAAGCAGGTAAACCACGCAATAAGATATTTTTTGCACATATTCTTTTTATAAGAGATTGTTTATACTTTGGGGAGGGGGAGGAAATAAAGTATTGCTTTCATTTAAAAAAATAACTACGTCATTACTTATTTGCAAAATTATTTTCACAAGAAAGATAATCCAACAAGGAAATCATCTATATCAGTGATGGCGAACCTACGGCAAGGGTGCCACAAGTGGCACACGGAGCCATATCTGCTGGCACACGAGCCGTTCATTCATTCATTCATTCATTCATTCATTCATTTATAAAATTTGTATGCCGCCCCTCTCCGTAGACTCGGGGCGGCTCACAGCAATAGTAGAACACAATGTAAAATACAAATCTAATATTTAAAAACTAAAAAACCCATAATTAAAAAACATACACACAACATACCATACACAAAATATATAGGCCTGGGGAAGATGTTTCAATTCCCCCATGCCTGACGGCAGAGGTGGGTCTTAAAAAGTTTACGAAAGGCAAGGATGGTGGGGGCAATCGTAATCTCTGGGGGGAGCTGGTTCCAGAGGGTTGGGGCCACCACAGAGAAGGCTCTTCCCCTAGGTTCCGCCAGCCGACATTGTTTAGTCAATGGGACCCGGAGAAGGCCAACTCTGTGGGACCTAATCGGTCTCTGGGATTCGTGCGGCAGAAGTTTACCCTAGCTCAACTCCAGTGTGCATGTATGTGCTGGCCAGCTGACTTTTGGCTCACACAAAGCCACTGGGAGGGCATTTTTGGCTTCCAGAGAGCCTCTGGGGGGTATGGAGGAGGGTGTTTTTACCCTCCTTGGAAGCTTTTGAAGCCTGGGGAAGGCTAAACGAGCCTACTGGGCCCACCAGAAGTTGGGAAACAGGCCGTTTCTGGCCTCCAGAGGGCCTCCGAGGGGCGGGGGAAGCTGTTTTTGCCCTCTCCAGGCATTGAATTATGTGTGCGGGTACTCACACATGCGCAATAGCGCCCTCCCGCACTCTTTCGGCACCCGAGGGAAAAAAGGTTCCCTAGCACTGATCTATATAATTAAGAATATTATAATATAAAGCGACATTCACATACACATGGTTTTTAAGATGGGGAGAGGAGGATAGACGTTTCACAAAAAGACTTTCGATAGCCTTAAGGAGAAGGAGGATATGAAAAATATTATTTGACTATAGTTTTAAAACAAGCTAGCAGGATGAGTCAGAAGTCTTCAAACTTGGCAATTTTAAGACTTGTGGACTTCAACTCCCAGAATTCTCCAGCCAGATATTCTGGGTTTTGAAGTCCACAAGTCTTTACAATTGCCAATTTTGGAGACCCCTGGGATGACGATGAGAATTCTGATTACATTTGAGAATGTTTTCACATAATAGTTTAGCTATAGATTACATAGATCTATGTACAAAAATTTAAAAAATGGCTTTGAGTGTGAAAGATCTGATCATAAGTGGATGATGTGAGCAAAATAATGTAATACGCAAACGATCCTTCGAAAATACAACTTCCTATGTGGAACAAATGAGCTCTTGATACTAGAATGAGAAAACCTGGTATGACAGATGGGAAAACAACCCAAAAAAGTAGGTTGCAACAAATTAATCTTTAGTAATTTTAATATCTGCTGTCCTGTTTGTATGCTTCCATGGTGGTGATGAATAAATTATTATTATTATTATTTATTAGATTTGTATGCTGCTCCTCTCCGTAGACTCAGGGCGGCTTACAGCAATGATAAAAACAATATATAATGACAAATCTAATAGTTAAACTCTAAAATAACAATAATACGTTTAAAAAGTCTAAAAATATATAAAAAACATACATACAGTCATATCATACACAGAAAACTACATAGGCAGGGGGAGATGTTTCAGTTCCCCCACGCTTGACGACAGAGGTGGGTTTTAAGGAGTTTAGGAAAGGCAAGGAGGGTGGGGACAGTTCTAATCTCTGGAGGGAGCTGATTCCAGAGGGTCGGAGCCGCCACAGAGAAGGCTCTTCCTCTGGGTCCCGCCAAATGACATTGTTTAGTTGACGGGACCTGGAGGAGACCAACTCTGTGGGACCTAACCGGTCGCTGGGATTTGTGCGGCAGAAGGCGGTCTCGTAGATACCCTTGTCCGGTGCCATGAAGGGCTTTATAGGTGATGACCAACACTTTGAATTGTGACCGGAAACCGATTGAAATTCTCACTGAAATTCTCTAATGAAAATTTATTAAAAGGAAACCATTAATCCTGAGGTATTTAGGAATGCTTGGTGTTCTCCCTATCTTCTATCATTATCAAACCAAACAGTGTAAGAGGGAAATGTATAAATAAAGCACAGTCATGTGGGGAAAATAATCTCTCAAGTTGCGGAAGAGTAAATACATTTTACAATGAATAGCGAGGAAATCATACTTTGAGAACAATAACCCCTTAAGATACATAAGTGATAAAAAGGTGAGCGATGATAACCGCATAGGTGGGAATGATCCATTGCATTAATCTCTCCTTGTGATTTAGGCTGTTTTTCGTTATCGAATATGTGAATGGAGGAGACCTCATGTTTCACATGCAGCGACAAAGGAAATTGCCAGAAGAACATTCCAGGTCTGTGCTTCTTTGATGTGAAATTTGCAGGCTAGTAGAGAGAAAAAACCAAATATATTTGAGTGCAGCATATTGGTTTTTTCCCGGGGTTATCAGCATGTTTTCTTTTGTGGGAGTTGAAGGGCTCTGATCCCAGCTTTTCTGTTTATTATTTCCATCTTGGCTGAGAAAGGAAGAACAATCTCTCTCTCTCTCTCTCACACACACACACACATGCACACACACCCTCTCTCCCCCTTTCCTTTCCCTCCCCTCTCTCTCTCCCCCTCTCTCCCTTCCTCCCTCTTTCTCTCCCTCCCTCTCTCTTTCTCCTTCCCTCTCTCCCTTCCTCCCTCTTTCTCTCCCTCCCTCCCTCTCTCTCTTTCTCCTTCCCTCTCTCTCTCCCTTCCTTCCTCTTTCTCTCCCTCCGTCTCTCTCTTTCTCCTTCCCTCTCTCCCTCCCTCTCTCTCTTTCTCCTTCCCTCTCTCTCACCCTTCCTTCCTCTTTCTCTCCCTCCCTCCATCTCTCTCTTTCTCCTTCCCTCTCTCCCTTCCTTCCTCTTTCTCTCCCTCCCTCCGTCTCTCTCTCTCTTTTTCTCAGTTACATATTCATATTTTTTTCCAGATTAGTTTTCCTTGCCTTTTCAAGGACTTTTTAAAATATTTGTCAAGAATCGTAGATTGATTTCCCCAGGCCCAGTGGATTCAATTCTGTCTCAAAGAGCCTCCAATAGTGTTAAAGAAGTGGTAGTAAACTATTTAAACTTTTTGTTTTGTTTTGTCACTCAAAGCCAAAAAAAGTAACAATTACAGTTAATGTGGAATTAACAATAATTACCACTGCTACCACTCTGTGCAATTATTGGCGCTCAACTGAAACATGGTCGCGTCTGGCTGGTACTAGTAATTATACCCATCTTCTTCCAGCTTCCTTAGATAACGGCGTTTCAAAAGCAAAACTTAAAAAAAATAATAGTAAGATGAGCTGTAGAAAGAATCTTGGGCACAGAGGCAGCCTGTTAGTAAGGATTAAATCCAGCTAAGCAAAAAGCTGACCTGACATAAAACAGGGGTAATTTATGGTGGTTTTAAACAACCTTGAGATAGAAAGCGAATGTTTACTTTGCCCTGTTTCTGATTCAAAATACAGTGATACCTCGTCTTACAAACTCCTCGTCATACAAACCTTTCGAGATACAAACCCAGGGTTGAAGATTTTTTTGCCTCTTCTTCCAAACTATTTTCACCTTACAACCCAAGCTGCCGCCACTGGGATGCCTCGCCTCCAGACTTCTGTTGCCAGCGAAGTGCCTGTTTTTGCGCTGCTGGGATTCCCCTGAGGCTCCCCTCCATGGGAAACACCACCTCCGGACTTCCATGTTTTTGCGATGCTGCAGGGGAATCCCAGCAGCGCAAAAACGGGCGCTTCGCTGGCAACGGAAGTCCAGAGATGGGGTTTTGAGGACTTGTGTTTTTGCGATGCTGCGATTTCGCTGAGGCTCCCCTTGCTGGGAAACCCCACCTCCGGACTTCCGTTGCCAGCGAAGCACCTGTTTTTGCACTGCTGGGATTTCCCTGCAGCATCACAAAAACACCAAAATCCGGAGGTGGGTTTCGAGGACTTGTGTTTTTGCGATGCTGCAATTTCGCTGAGGCTCCCCTTGCTGGGAAACCCCACCTCCGGACTTCCGTTGCCAGCGACACACCCATTTTTGCACTGCTGGGATTCCCCTGCTGGTATTTCCCTGCAGCATCACAAAAACACCGAAGTCCGGAGGTGGGGTTTCCCATGGAGGGGAGCCTCTGGAGAATCCCAGCAGCGCAAAAACGGGCGTTTCGGCTGGCAAAAGGGGTGAATTTTGGGCTTGCACACATTAATCGCTTTTCCATTGATTCCTATGGGAAACATTGTTTCGTCTTACAAACTTTTCACCTTACAAACCTTGTCCCAGAACCAATTAAGTTCATAAGACGGGGTATCACTGTATTCCATGGATCTTCCCATTCAATAGATTGTTCCAGGAGCAACATGATGCCACGGCCTAAAAAGGTGCAAAGACAAGAAAGAAATAAGTGCTTTCATTTTTATGGGGAAAATGACTTGCTAGGCAGGGATCTATCCAAATTTTCGAAGTGTATTTAAAAATGCTGATTTTATTTTAGGTTTTATTCTGCAGAAATCAGTTTAGCTTTAAACTACCTTCATGAACGAGGAATAATTTATAGAGACTTGAAGCTGGACAATGTTTTGCTGGATTCTGAAGGACATATCAAGTTGACTGACTATGGCATGTGCAAGGTGAGAAGCAAAATATCCACAAGTGGAAATCTGAACATTTCTTTGTGGATGTCTTTTGATCAGAAACTGCTAGTTTCAAAAGCTTAAAATAATCAAAATGCAGTAAAACGTTGGTTTTCTAGAGCAGTGTTTTTCAACCAGTGTGCTGTGGCACATTAGTGTGCCGCGAGACATGGTCAGGTATGCCGCGAAGAAGGAAGCTCAGGTTCCAGTCTCGCAATTTTTTGCTGAGACAGAGTGAGAGAGAGAGGGAGAAAGAGAGAGAGAGAAAGAGAGAGAAAGAAAGCAAGAGAGAGAGAAAGAGAGAGAGAAAGAGAATGAGAGAGAGAGAAAGAAAAGAGAGAAAGAGAGAGAAAGCAAGAGTGAGGGAGAAAGAAAGCAAGAGAGAGAGAAAGAGTGAGAGAGAGAAAGAAAGAAAAGAGAGAAAGAGAGAAAGCAAGAGTGAGAGAGAAAGAAAGCAAGAGAGAAAGAAAGCAAGAGAGAGAGAGAGAAGGAGAGGAAGGGAGAGAGATAAATGAGAAAATGATTGAGACAGAGAATGAGAGAAAAGAGAGAGAAACAAAATAGAGAGAGAAGTGACTCTTGATTTAAAGCATATGATAAAAAGCACCCAAAGAATAAGAGAGAGAAAAAACCCAGGCCTCACCTGTTTTTGGAAATGGTTCAAGAGTGTGTATACACATACACACACACACACACACACACACACACACAAGGGTGAGGAGGAGACAGGGATGGAAAAAGAGAGGACTTCTCTCCTTAAATTATCACTTGTTAGCGTCAATAGTTGGTAACAGTTGCCAAAATTTGTGTCTTTTATATCATTTGTGTAATGTTTTATTTATACCAATTTATGCCATTTGTATACATGAAGTAGAAGTGTTGATATTGGGCAACAAATTTTTTCAAAGGTTTTGCTTTCAGAAAAACCTGATGATAACAACAGACACCTTCAAACTGAACACAGATATAATTTCAACATTACTGTATCACGAGGGATCTTAAAAAAATATGAAATCAACTTTTAATGACTGTAACACAATTAATTGCATAGTATTTCTGACATGCTGCATGAGTTTAACAGGGCTAAAATGTTTTGCTGCCGATTTGTATTTGTACTTGGTACAAATATTCCAGTTGTACAGTAATTGTAGTTCAACAACAACTCCATGTTTCCATATGTATCATGTGTCCATAGTAGCCAACAGGTCATGAAGGGCATTGCCATTGCGTAAAAACAGAAGATTTCTATAAAATAGTACGTGATAAATTAAATGATAGCTTATTTTCATGATTAGCAATTAAAAATCCATATAAGAGTCACCCAAAAAATGTTCAGGAAGCAAAACCTTTGTTGTCCAGTGTTATGTAATTTATTTAGTCACATCTACTATGTCAGTTAGATACATTTGGTTTTAATTTCCCACAATGCATTGGTTCAAGTCATGGATTTTATTTTATGAACAGACTACTGGTATCTTGATTTTAGCTTTGGTATTCTCAGGTTATATTCATAAGCAATATCCTATAGATCAGTGTTTCCCAACCTTGGCAACCTGAAGATATCTGGACTTCAACTCCCAGAATTCCCTGGCTGGGGAATTCTGGGAGTTGAAGTCCAGATATCTTCAAGTTGCCAAGGTTGGGAAACACTGCTATAGATCCTCCTATGCTGAAAAAATATAAACATATTCCAGTCTGGTTATTCCAGTCTGAAAGGATGTAGTTGTCTGTATGTTAATTAATCCAAGAAGGAAATTAAGTTCAGAGCATTAGGAAATCCATTTGTGTGACTTACTTTTTTGTTTACAATAGGCAACCAGAATGTCCAAAACCCAAATCTTGGCCTTGCTAGAATTATACTAGAATACCTCCAGAACTGCCTTCTACTGCGCGAATCCCAGTGGCCGATAAGGTCCCACAGAGTTGGCCTTCTCCGGGTCCCGTCGACTAAACAATGTCATTTGGCGGGCCCCAGGGGAAGAGCCTTCTCTGTGGTGGCCCCAGGCCTCTGGAATCAACTCCCCCCAGAGATTAGAATTGCCCCCACCCTCTGTCTTTCTCAAATTATTTAAGACCCACCTGTATCGCCAGGCATGGGGGAACTGAGACACCTCCCCCAGGCTTTTATATTTTATGTTTGGTATGCGTGTGCTGCATGGTTTTAAATGATGGGGTTTTAGATGTTTTTAATATTAGATTTGTTTCATTGTAATATTGTTTTATTATTGTTGTGAGCCGCCCCGAGTGTCTTCGGAGAGGGGCGGCATACAAATCTAATTAATAATAATAATAATAATAATAATAATAATAATAATAATTATTATTATTATTATTATTATTATTATTATTATTATTATTATATCCTGAGTCTCAGGAGAAGGGTGGCCTAGAAATCGAATAAATAAATAAATATTCCTAAGATTCCTAAGATCAGTTCTGGAGACCTCACCTACAAAAAGATATTGACAAAATTGAACGGGTCCAAAGACGGGCTACAAGAATGGTGGAAGGTCTTAAGTATAAAACGTATCAGGAAAGACTTAATGAACTCAATCTGTATAGTCCGGAGGACAGAAGGAAAAGGGGGGACATGATCGAAACATTTAAATATGTTAAAGGGTTAAATAAGATTCAGGAGGGAAGTGTTTTTAATAGGAAAATGAACACAAGAACAAGGGGACACAATCTGAGGTTAGTTGGGGGAAAGATCAAAAGCAACATGAGAAAATATTATTTTACTGAAAGAGTAGTAGATCCTTGGAACAAACTTCCAGCAGACGTGGTAGATAAATCCACAGTAACTGAATTTAAACATGCCTGGGATAAACATATTTCCATCCTAAGATAAAATACAGAAAATAGTATAAGGGCAGACTAGATGGACCATGGGGTCTTTTTCTGCCGTCAGTCTTCTATGTTTCTATGTTTCTAAGATGAATTGGAAGCAAAATATGTATTTGAACTGTGTAAGATACTTTTTCCTTGTCTTTATTTTAAAAGGAAGGATTAAGACCTGGCGACACTACCAGCACTTTCTGTGGCACTCCTAATTATATTGCTCCTGAAATTTTACGCGGAGAAGATTATGGTAACTTTTACTTCTTTGTAAAATGTGCAGTTACTATCTTAAAACAAGTGAAACTTCAACCAAGCAAATATTGCACTTTCCTTGATTAGTCAATGCCACTCACTCTATCTCTGAATTTTAATCTTGCCGTCAAAAAATGAAATATACTTTTCAGAAAAATATGTTTCGATCCTGCTTTTAGTTATCAATTACAATAATAACTCATGTTTATACTAGGAGCTCAAAGCAATATTTTTTTTCCTTATAATACCCGGGTAAGATGATTTCAATGGATTCTGCCAAATTCTGGTCTGTAGCTAATTCCCCGAAATGGAGCTTCCGGGGGCTGGATCTGGCGGTGGGGGAAGGCCTTGGGTGGTCTTAGGCAGGTGGCCTGTTCCATGAGTAGGCCTTCCTCACCCTGAAATACCTCATGTACACTGAACAAGCCTCAATTCTGTTAGGAAATGCATGGGCGAAAGAAGGAAGTGATCCCATTAAAGGTACGAGGATTCATTTACATGAATATTCGGGTCACGAATGGAATGGACAGGCTCCATTTCATTCCTAACCTCAGGACTACCTGTACATAGGATAGAGCCGGGGTGGCGCAGCAGGTAGAGTGCTGTACTGCAGGCCACTGAAGCTGACTGTAGATCTGAAGGTCAGCGGTTCAAATCTCATCACTGGCTCAAGGTTGACTCAGCCTTCCATCCTTCCGAGGTGGGTAAAATGAGGACCCGGATTGTTGTGGGCAATACACTGGCTCTGTTAAAAAGTGCTATTGCTAACATGTTGTAAGCCGCCCTGAGTCTAAGGAGAAGGGCGGCATAAAAATTGAAAAAGTAAGTAGGTAGGTAGGTAGGTAGGTAGGTAGGTAAGTAAGTAAGTAATTAAGTAAGTAAGTAAGTAAGTAAGTAAATAAATAAATAAATAAATAAATAAATAAATAAATAGTGTACATATGAGAAATATACAGCATTGTGATTTGGGATTGCTTCGCTGCCTCCAGATTGAGGTAGCTCCTGGTTATTTAGGCAACAATGCATTCTCAATTGTGCCGCTATATTTAATAGGAGATTGCCATATAAACCTGTGAGCTGAAACTTAAATAAAGGTGGATCATTTCATAAAGGAAATGAAAGTTGACTGTGTTCTGTAAAGTCAGGACACAGAACTGCTTCACATATTGTCTCTTGAACCAGAATCTCTTTATCTGTTAATGGACCTTAAATGAAGCTTTGGTCAGAATAATTTGGTCAGCTGTGGTGAGGGGGACGTTCGCCCAGGTTCGCCTTGTGCACCAGTTGCGACCCTACTTGGACTGGGAGTCACTGCTCACAGTCACTCATGCCCTCATCACCTCGAGGCTCGACTACTGTAACACTCTCTACATGGGGCTACCTTTGAAAAATATTCAGAAACTTCAGATCCTGCAGAATGCAGCTGCAAGAGCAATCATGGGCTTTCCCAAATATGCCCATGTTACACCAACACTCCGCAATCTGCATTGGTTGCCGATCAGTTTCCAGTCACAATTCAAAGTGTTGGTTATAACCTATAAAGCCCTTCATGGCACCGGACCAGATTATCTTAGGGACCGCCTTCTGCTGCACGAATCCCAGCGACCAGTTAGGTCCCACAGAGTGGATCTTCTCCGGGTCCCGTCAACTAAACAATGTCGTTTGGCGGGACCCAGGGGAAGAGCCTTCTCTGTGGTGGCCCCAGCCCTCTGGAACCAACTCCCCCCAAAGATTAGAATTGCCCCCACCCTCCTTGCCTTTCGTAAGCTACTTAAAACCCACCTCTGCCGTCAGGCATGGGGGAATTGAGATCCTCTTTCCCCCTAGGCCTTTACAATTCTATGCATGGTATGTATGTATGTATTTTTGGTTTTTATATTAATGGGTTTTTAATCGTTTTTAGTATTGAATTACTATTGTACACTGTTTTATTGTTGCTGTTAGCCGCCCCGAGTCTCTGGAGAGGGGCGGCATACAAATCCAATCAATCAATCAATCAATCAACAAATAAATAAATAAATAAATAAACAAACAAACTAACTAACTAACTAACTAACTAACTAACTAACTAACTAACTAACTAACATATAGGGTTATGGATAATTCTAAAGAGTTCGCATACTTTTTTATCATCATTATAAGCCTTTATGCTCTAAAACTTTATTACATTAGGCAAAGAGAAGCATATTCAGCCTTTTACTTAATTCAACTAAACTTAGTTTAGGAATAAAGACATATATGTGAATCAATACAGTGCATGTTAAACTAGGTTAAAATAAAGTCAGAAGTCAGATTCAGTTTATTGGTGAAATCCAGCCATTGTTTTACTGTCACTTAATCATTGTCTAACTAGACAACAGATTAAGTCATAATATGGCTTATTCGGGGAAATCATATGAACCCACCTGTTGCATTTGTTAATCTAAGTTTAACATGTTATATAAGACCATTTATCTTTCAGGAAGTAACATGTAGGTTTAGTTGTCAAAATAAATATTTTGCTATATTCTATTTTTTCAGATGGATAGGTAAGAAAAATAACACACCATCCATTTAAAAATATGCTTTTTTGAAATTGGTGTCTAGCTTTGTTCACAAGAATGTTGGACTAAAACACTAGCCCATATAGTTTACATGTTATGTTTCTGTGTGTGGGGAATATCTAGAATTAACATTTCTCAGAATTTTTGAGAGATCCAGAAAACGGGTATATGAGTTTAGAAAACTTTGGAATTCTTTAGCATGTATGTTACTTCAAAATCCTTACAATCGGGTTCAAGATCTTAATTTAGCTACATTTATCACATTATCATATTTTTTAAAGTAAACAGATTGATTTGATTATTTAATGTGTTATATTGTCTTCCTCTAATTCTTAGGATTTAGTGTGGACTGGTGGGCTTTAGGTGTCCTGATGTTTGAAATGATGGCCGGACGATCTCCGTTCGATATTGTTGGAAGTTCTGATAATCCAGATCAAAATACAGAGGATTACCTCTTCCAAGGTTAGTTACGTCTAAATGGCTAGTAGTCAACGAAGAAAAATCACTTCCATGCTAAAACTAAAAGAATGTAGCAGAGCTTGCCTTTGGATTCCCATTGCCATTCATGTTTGCTGGCATCGGACCAGATTACTTGCGGGATTGTCTTTTGCCGCATAAATCCCAGCAGCCGGTTAGGTCCCACAGAGTTGGCCTTCTCCAGGTCCCGTCGACCAGACAAATGTCGCCTGGTGGGGCCTAGGGGAAGAGCCTTCTTTGTGGCAGCCCCGTCCCTCTGGAATCAGCTCCCTCCAGAGATTTGCACTGCCCCCACCCTCCTCCCCTTTCGCAAGAGTCTTAAGACTCATTTATGTCGCCAGGCATCGTGCAATTAGATCAAGCCCCCCTGACTACCAAATGTGATGTGTGGTTGTAACTGAGTTGGTTGACTGTTTTTAATATAGTGGGATCTTAGCCTGTAGTTTTAATTAATTTGATTTGTGTAAACATTGTTTTATATTGTACCCTGTGAGCCGCCCCGAGTCTTCGGAGAAGGGTGGCATACAAGTCTAATAAATAGTAATAATAATAAATATGTGTTTAATTACATCATTAAAACACTACAGGAGATGTAAGTAAATTTTTCGCTAGGAAAAAAACAGCGTTCGACATAAAGCATATAGTAATTAATTAATAATTAATAAAAAGTGTGGCATTTAAATAATATCTCATTTAGAACAAATAGGAAAGATTACACTATTGTTCTTTTTTCAAGAAGGCAGTGGAAACCCCCTTTCATATTATTGCCGAAAAATCCCTACGAGTTGTGTTCATGTTGTCGCCAGAAATTACACTCAGTTTGAAGGGGACTTTAATTCCAGTCCTCGGACATATGTTGAGATTGCTAATTTATGAAATTTCAGTGTCCCTAATTATTTCTTCTAGTTATTCTGGAGAAGCAAATCCGTATCCCACGGTCCCTTTCTGTGAAAGCAGCAAGTGTCCTAAAAAGCTTTTTAAACAAGGTAAGAGTTTGTGCCATACATAGTTTGAAGATTCTGATGTTAAATATACATTTTGCAGTCACAAAGTTGAGAAAGAAGTCTTTAGAATGAACGATCAAAGCCAGTTCGTTTATGAGATCAGCTTAAAACTATTTTCCCAGAGTTTTCATTTTATTTTAGTCTGGTTTATTTGCAGGCAAAACTCACTAGTGGAATCTCTTCCTAATGCAAACATACTTAAGACTTTACTTTTAATATTCCTTCTGGCTGCTTAGTTTGATGCTTGACCTTGTGTCAGTGATTTGTGTTTATTTTTTTATTTTTTAAATTTTTATTAATTTTCAAAGACAAACATTACAAGCATAACATAAAACATAGAAAGGAGCTACCAATGCTCCGCTCAGGGTAGAAAAGTCTTCATTGTACAGAAAAAGAAAGAGAATAACATTGTTATTTAAATCAAACCAGAGAATATTTAATCTATAACAACTCTCTATAAAAACCCCCACATCTAATGATATATAGAAAAAAAGATTTATAAAAAAATTAATTATGAGTTAAATCAAAATAAGTGAAATATCTATTATAACTCGCTCTATGAAAGCACATCTAGTCATATATTAAAAAGTATATGAAACGTAATTATAGGTTAGATCAAAATAATATATATAAGAGGCAAGCTTTGATTGAAACCCTTCTACCTGACACTATTAAACACAAATCACAAATATATATATATTTGTATGTATGTATGTATGTATGTATGTATGTATGTATGTATGTATGTATGTATGTATATGTGTGTGTGTGTGTGTGTGTGTGTATGTATATATTTGTGATTTGTGTTTAATAGTGTCAGGTAGGTTCCAATGAAAGCTGGCCTCTTATATATATTATTTTGATCTAACCTGTAATTAAGTTTCATATACTTTTTAATATATGACTAGATGTGCTTTCATAGAGCGAGTTATAATAGATATTTCACTTATTTTGATTTAACTCATAATTAAATTTTTTATAAATCTTTTTTTTTTCTATATATCATTAGATGTGTTTTTTTTATAGAGAGAGTTGTTATAGATATCTTTAAATATTCTCTGGTTTGATTCAAATAACTATGTGATTTGTGATTATGTATTTGTGATTTGTGTTTAATAGTGTCAGGTAGAAGAGTTCCAATGAAAGCTTGCCTCTTCTACATGCTGTGACAATGGAAGAAATTTGTTTTTGATCTTAGTTTTTAATTATTTATCTAGGCAAGGAATCTGTTAGAGAGGCATCCACAATCATTTTGATAGTATTTCCTATTTCTCAGTGCAGGAGAAACGCCGTATTTTAGAGAGGAATTCAAGTAGGAACAGCCAGTGTATAGAATAGAACAGAATAGAATAGAACAGAATAGAACAGAATTCTTTATTGGCCAAGTGTGATTGGACACACAGGGAATTGGTGCATATGCTCTCAGTGTGCATAGGTACACAGACAGATAGACTTACAGGATTGAGATTCAAGGTCTCTGGCTACTTGTACCATTTCCTAAATAGATACATTTCTACATAAAGTAGTAATTAATTGTTGGTTTAGCATTAAAGGTGAACAATTTTAAAAGAAGACTCAGGCTAAAAAAAACCCCAGACATCTATCATTTATATCACTAATTATAAAGTGATTACGAAAAGCTATACAAGATCTCCCCTTTGCAGGAATTGTAATTCAAATTGTTTTAAAAGGAACATTAGCTAAAATACAAGTATAAAGATGGCATGGGGCAGCAGCTGTAAACTAAATGAATTTACCTTTACTTTTACAGGCTTATAATTGAGACGTAACTTTAATCTGCATTTAAACAATACAGATGTTCCAGCTGTCATGCTTTGGCATAAAAATGGTGAAAAATAAACTTGTCATTCAAGGCATTGTCTGTGTGAAAGAATGCGATGCCACAGATTTGCTAGAAGTTAAATAGATACAGTCATAGTAGTTGTGCAGGTATCCTATGTATCTACTTCAAAAGTATTCATGTACCTTTTATTATTCAAATATATGCTTATTTTTTTTCATTCGTAGGATCCAAAAGAACGTTTAGGATGCCATCCTCAAACAGGTTTTGCAGACATTCAAGGACATCCGTTTTTTCGGAATGTTGATTGGGATATGGTAAGTGTCTCTCTAAATACTTTAAAAGCTTCAGGCACCACTTGTGTATCTTCGTAGTCTGATTCAATCAGTCAGTTTCTAATACTGATAGGACAAAGTTGTTAAACGCTTTCAGATTTCCCGGCAGATTTTGTAGAACTCAGTAAGATTCATGCAAATCTTTTATGTAAGAATCTGAGGTGGTAACAAATTCAGAGGGAGGAATTTGGTATGTGAGGTGTCTTAGATTTTTAAAAGAATTGAGAAACACTGTCCTTTTTAAACACAGGTAACTATGGCAAAAGATTAACAGCACTTAGCTTCACAAAATCATTTCTGAAATCTGTGCACTATATAATTCTTGTCATGAGAACCCAGTTATACATCTCCACCCCATGTCCAGTCAACGAAGCAGTGGAAGTGATGTGCCGGTGCCTGGAGGCTGTTGGGGCCTGGATGGGTATCAACAAAGTCAAACTCAACCCAGACAAGACGGAGTGGCTGTGGGTCTTGCCTCCCAAGGACATTTCCATCTGTCTGTCCATTACCCTGGGGGGAGAATCATTGACCCCCTCAGAGAGGGTTCGCAACTTGGGCGTCCTCCTCAATCCACAGCTCACATTAGAAAAACATCTTTCAGCTGTGGCGAGGGGGGCGTTCGCCCAGGTTTGCATGGTGCAACAGTTGCGACCCTATTTGGACCGGGAGTCACTGCTCACAGTCACTCATGCCCTCATCACCTCGAGGGTTGACTACTGTAACGCTCTCTACATGGGGCTGCCTTTGAAAAGTGTTCAGAAACTTCAGATCGTGCAGAATAGCTGCGAGAGCAATCATGGGCTTTCCCAAATATGCCCATGTTACACCAACACTCCGCAGTCTGCATTGGTTGCCGATCAGTTTCCGGTCACAATTCAAAGTGTTGGTTATGACCTATAAAGCTCTTCATAGCACCGGATCAGATTATCTCAGGGATCGCCTTCTGCCGCACGAATCCCAGCGACCAGTTAGGTCCCACAGAGTGGGCCTTCTCCGGGTCCTGTCAACTAAACAATTTCGCTTGGCGGGACCCAGGGGAAGAGCCTTCTCTGTGGCGGCCCCGACCCTCTGGAACCAACTCCCCCCAGAGATTAGAATTGCCCCCACCCTCCTTGCCTTTCATAAGCTCCTTAAAACCCACCTCTGCCGTCAGGCATGGGGGAATTGAGATACTCTTCCCCCCTAGGCCTTTACAATTTTATGCATGGTATGTATGTATGTATGTATGTTTGGTTTTTATAATAATGGGTTTTTAACTGTTTTTAGTATTGGATTATTATTATATGCTGTTTTATTATTGCTGTTAGCTGCCCCGAGTCTCCGGAGAGGGGCAGCATACAAATCCAATAAATGAATGAATGAATGAATGAATGAATGAAGAAATGAAGAAAGAAAGAAAGAAAAAGCCAGAGGAATCTTCTGCTATCAGAAGCACGATCCTTTCTATAATGAAGAAAGGCGAATACCAGACTTTCTTTGCTTGTGGCTTTCCAGTTTACATTTCAAAGGGTTGCTAGATCTCTCCTACTTAGCTGAGTGTTCAGTTGGTTAGGCAGCAATACTTTTTAGAGCTTAAATTAGAAATAAAGAATAATTTGTCCTTCTTGTTTAAGAGGAAAGAGAAGGAAGGAATGAAAGTTGGAAGCTGAAGGGTTTCTTGGGAATGTAAATAATTTTTTAAAATCCATAAATGAGTCCAGTACTGCTGCCCAAACAAGCTAAAAAGGCTCCACATTAAAAGATAAAAAATAGGATCTTACATCAGATCCTATTTTATTTTAGCTATTACATCACATTTTCACGTGTTTGAAATCTTACTAAATTAGATATTTTGCAATATAACTACTTGCCAACCAAAACTGAAAACATTTTAATATACCAACCATATGAAAAACAAAATTTACATTATATATTTTATGTTTCTCAAATATCAGGGCAAGTTTAGATTTGTAAAGTTTTTTCTTAATTATTTCTATTTCTCTGAAAAGTCTTGTGTTTCTGAAAATGTTGGAAAATATTCTTCCTTTTGGAATTTCTATTTTTCTAAAATAAGACTTATGTATTCAGCAGTGTATTGCTTATTTGTATAATTCAAAAGCACCACCAGATTAAAAAGTGTCCAAACCAGAGATTTTGTAATAATATACTAAGTAAGAATCTGAGTTAAATTTGTGAGGCAGTTGAGGAAACTGTAAAATTAAAGATCAGATCTTGGAAATATTACCCATTATTTATAAAAAGCTATTTAATGTTGAATTCTTGATTCATAGATGGAACAAAAACAGGTTGTTCCTCCATTTAAACCAAATATTTCTGGAGAATTTGGTCTGGACAACTTTGATTCTCAGTTTACCAATGAACCTGTACAACTGACACCTGACGATGAGTAAGTAAATGAGTTCAGAAGTTAATAATATCAGAAAAAATACTCTTGTAAACCTTGCAGTTGTCATGAAACCATGTTCTGTGGGGTGTAAGAGAGCTGTGTATAACCTTCATGCTCATGTTTGAATGTCGGTTGCTTAATGTAGAGGCAAATATCTTGGTTTATAGTTTTCTTGAATGATACAGAAACATAGAAAATTCATAAAAGAAAAAGACTTAGTGGTCCATGTAGTCTGCCTTTTGAGTTCATCTGGTTTTTAGTTCTTTTGTTCTTCATTATTTTTAATAATTATTTTTATATTTTACTAATTTTATGTATTTTTGTCGAATGATGGACATGTAGTTTTACCCTGAGCAATAGGTTACTGATGATTGACTCATTATCTCTGCTGGAAGTTGGTTTCAAACTTCCACTACTCTCTATGAACTTATACTTTCTAACATTACTTTTGAACTTCCCTCCTGTCCATTTGAAGTTGTATCCTCATGTTCTTGATATGATTGACCACTTAGAAGCAGGATATTTAATTTGATAGATCCATGGCCTGATTGAATATGGACTTGGATTCTCCCTCAGAAATGATTTTCTTAATGTAATGAACAGAAAGGCTGGCAGCAAATTTGAGAATAAAAATCTAATTACATTAACTTCTGCAATTGAAGGTCAGTGGGGCCAATCTAATGTTTTGGTCCTGTACTGATAATTCAGTATAAGAGGCTAACACATGCAGTCCAAAATTATCTGACATCACTTCATGAAATCTTTGAGTTGATGATTACCAAGTTACTGAGAAAATATTATTTTACTGAAAGAGTAGTAGATGGTTGGAACAAACTTCCAGCAGACGTGGTTGGTAAATTCACAGTAACTGAATTTAAACATGCCTGAGATAAACATATATCCATCCTAAGATAAAATACAGGAAATAGTATAAGGGCAGAGTAGATGGACCATGAGGTCTTTTTCTGCCATCAATCTTCTATGTTTCCATGTTTACTTTGTGATTCTGGCTGAAGATGTTACAGATTGATGTACAAGAATCTTCTCAGACTAACAGTTAAAACCTGATTAGAACTAGATATGGGTCATAAATAAAAGTTCACTTGTGACTACATAATGATTCTAAACTGATGCCTCTTTAACTCCTCCATCGGATTCTGCCAGTCCTCCTGCACTTGAGATTATTAAGATCCACACCAACAGGATGGAAGTGAATCTCAGTTAAAAACAAAACAGCTACAGTTTGTATTTCTGCAGGCACATGTTTAGGAAGAGTGCTGCAGAATGATGAAAAGTTCAGCCACACCTGTCCATTCATGGATTTTTCTATCTGAGTCCATCCCTGTATACAATGAGCAAGCTTTTACTTCCTCTAGAGTTCATTATTTATGATTCATGGAGAGAAGAGTACCTGAGGACTGCGTATGTTAGGCATTTAAGATCCTTGACTTAATTACCATAATTGAGCCCAGAACCACAATTGTTAAGTTGTGCTGGTTGTTAAATGAGTCACCATGTGGCCTTGACTGATTTTACTACCTTTTTATGACAATTGCTAAGTGAATGCAGCAATTGTAAAGCAAAATTTGCAAAGGATGGTCATGATTGTTTTGTTTTGGAAAAAAGTTTATTAAATGTATAAACATTTAAAAAAGACAGTACATGATCTTTTAACTTATGTTGCATATTAATATTGTATTGTACAGTGTCTTGGGTCAGACAAATGAAAGGAAACAACAACAACAACAAAATACAAGTAGAAATAATACAGTGTTCCCTCAATTTTCGCGGGTTCAAACTTTGCGGAAAGTCTATACCACAGTTTTTAAAAAATATTAATTAAAAAAAAATACTTCGCTGTTTTCCCCCCTATACCATGGTTTTTCCCGGCCTATGATGTCATATGTCATCGCCAAACTTTCGTCCGCCTTTAATAAATATTTTTTTTAATAAACTTTAATAAATAAACATGGTGAGTAATAATCTAAATGGTTGCTAAGGGAATGGGAAATTGTAATTTAGGGGTTTAAAGTGTTAAGAGAAGGCTTGTGTCCATAGCCAAAAATAGTGTATTTACTGCCGCATCTCTACTTCGCGGAAATTCGACTTTCGCGGGTGGTCTCGGAACGCATCCCCCACGAAAGTCTAGGGAACACTGTAGATAGAAAAAGAAAGAGACATAGAGACATGTACACATATAACACACACACCTTGAACTGTCTTTGTAGACAGCTCTTTCTCTTATGTCATTCTACGGCAGTTAATACCAATGGATATTTTTCGGTTTTATGTGAAACCTTTTAAATTGTAATATGCTTTTCTTACAGAATGGTCATGATTGTTATGTGAATCCATTGTCTGCAATGGGTAGACTTTGCTGGAAACAGGAAGTAAATGCCAGTTTATGGTTAAAAAAAGTCTTAAATCACAGTCACATGAGTCCAAGACAAAGCAACTGGCTCTAAATGGGGCCCAGTTACAGAGCACTTAAAATGTAGTCATGTGACTATGGGGGAATGGCCTTTGGAACATCACATCTCAATCATAAGTAGTCCTGGAGACTACTTCATTTGCTAAGCCAGTGTTTTTCAACCAGTGTGCCGCGGCACACTAGTATGCCGTGAGACATGGTCAGGTGTGTCGCGAAGCTCAGAGAGAGAAAGAAAACGAGAGAGAGAAAAAGAGAGAGAGAAAGCAAGAGAGAGAGAGAAAGCAAAAGAGAGAGAGAAAGCAAGAGAGAGAGAGAGAAAGCAAGAGAGAGAGAGAGAAAAAGAAAAAAGAGAAAGAAAGCAAGAAAGGGAAAAAGAAAGAGAATGAGAGAGAGCAAGAGAGAACAAGAGAAAGAGAGAGAAAGAGAGAGAAAGAAAGAAAGAGAAAGAGAGGGAGGGAAGGTGGGAGAGAGAAAGACAGGAAGGGAGGGAGGGAGAGAAAGAGCAAAAAAGAGGAAGGAAGGAAGAGAGAAAGAAAGAGATGGAGAGAGAGAAAAAAGAAAGGGAGAGAAAGAGGGAGGGAGAGAGAAATAGAGCGAAAGGGAGGAAGAGAGACAATTTTTTTGTCCAAACTTTTTTTACCACCACCACCCCGCTCAATGTGCCCCATGGTTTTGTAAATGTAAAAAATGGGCCGCGGCTCAAAAAAGGTTGAAAATCACTGTGCAAACCAGTCTTAAGATGAGGACTACCTGTACTTTAATTTTGGAATAGAAATTTAATTGTGGTATTGTTGCTTATATTTTCAGAGATATTGTGAAGAAGATTGATCAGTCCGAGTTTGAAGGATTCGAATATATCAATCCCCTCCTGATGTCTGCCGAAGAATGTGTCTGATTCCCTATGCGTAAAACTGTGCCATCTTTTTTATAAATGTTTTGCCTGCATGGGTGAAAAAATGTTTCTGTTGGGAAGCAATGGATCCAAAGCATTTGTCATCTGGTGTGAACTTTATCATAGCATATCATTAACTTGCTATAAGCGGAATACTTTTTCATTGATATAAAAGGAAACAAAAGAACAAGTAACAATTACACCAAAATTGAAGACTAAGACACGGTAATTGTTCTGTCCAGAAGTTATTTAATATGAAATAAAAGATTTTGCCAGATGTTCTGCTTTACATGTAAAGTTAGCTTGTGTTTTATAGATTTGCTGTTGCATTAAGTGTTGTTTAGCAAATTGTATATAAAGTCTGGTTTTCTGACAATTAGGTTTAGAGATAGTAAGACTGCATCATTTTTTTCTCCCTCCATCTTTACTTATTTTTACTTACTGCATTGTCCAAATTAAGCTACCAAATTAATTTTGAAAACACTTCCAATTAAAAACAAATTGCAAATTAAGTATCCCCACACTGAATGTATTAAATGTTATGTCCATACAAGATAGGAGCATTCATACAGATAGTTTAAAAAGCTGCTCTCATTTTGCAAACGTTCTGAATTTACTGTGAATTGACTTTGTTATTGAGACCCCATTGAATTTGGTGGGATGTGCTTCTGATTAAATCTATAATTACTCTCTTGCAACGTTTGGGACTTCGAAACATCTTATGTATACTAATTATCTGTTTCCCTTAAGAATTATGAATGAAGCCTTCATTCTGCAGACTATAGGAAAGTGGTACAGCATTTCCAGTGTCAATAATAGAACCATGAATAGTAGATGCAATGACATTAACGGTTAAAAAAAGATTTTTTTTAAATTAAGCACATTTGCTTCATTGCTTTCAATTTATAGTGAAATCCTTTGATAACTTATGCTATATAAATGAGTGCCTTCCTCAGCTTTTTGATTACTCTGTAGTATAAAGCTAATTTAAGAAAAAAAAATCAGTTGTTGAGTCCCAAAATTAGATCTCATGTGGCTATTTCATATTAATGGAGACCATAATTTACTTTCACAATGCTTTTAGCAAGCTGGTGTACTGTGTATAAAACAAAAAAGGTGCAAAGAAGAGCAACTAAGATGATTAAGGGCCTGGAGACAAAAACATATGAAGAATGGACTAGGGCTGACATGATAGCAGTGTTCCAATATTTGAGGGGCTTCCAGAAGGAAGAGGAAGTCAACTTATTTTCCAAAGGACCAGAAGGCAAGACAAAAAACAGTATAAAGGAGAGAATTAAGAAGAAACCACATCTAACAGTGAGAACAATTAACCAGTGGGGAACCGCTTGCCTCCAGATGTTGTAGGTGCTTCATCACTGGAGGTTTTAAAGAAAAGACTGGACAGCCACCTGTCTGAAATGGTATAGAGCAGTGATGGCGAACCTATGGAATGGGTGCCACAGGTGGCGCATGGAGCCATACTTGCTGGCATGTGATCTGTTGCCCTAGCTCAGCTCCAACCTGCATGTATGTGCCAGCCAGCTGATTTTTGGCTTGCACAAAGGCTCTGGGAGGGCATTTTTGGCTTCCAGAGAGACTCCAGGGGGGGGACGGGACGGGGGAGAGCATTTTTACCGTCCCCCAGTTCCAGGGAAGCCTTTGGAGCCTGGGGAGGGCAAAACATGAGCCTACAGGACCCACCAGGTTGGGAAACAGACCATTTCTGGCCTGCAGAGGGCCTATGGGGAGCAGAGGAAGCTGTTTTCACCCTACACAGGCAGTGAATTATGGGTTTGGACATTCACACATACGTGATAGTAGGCATGCACCCTGTTTGAGCAGGAGATTAGACTAGAACAGTGTTTCCCAACCTTGGCAACTTGAAGATATCTGGACTTCAATTCCCAGAATTCCCCAGCCAGCATTCGCTGGCTGGGGAATTCTGGGAGTTGAAGTCCAAATATCTTCAAGTTGTCAAGGTTGGGAAACACTGGACTAGAAGACCTCCAAGGTGCCTTCCAGCTCCATTCAAATTGATATTACATGTTTAGCATTCTATGATATGAATCAGGAGGAGAAATGAAGGAGAAAAGGAGCACCCACATAGTCAGACTGGCAATCAGTGGGGTGACACATGTCCTCGTTAAATCCTCAGAAGTCCAGATTATTCTTTTTGCCACTATGGCATTTATTGAACTTCAGTGCATGGGGGGAAATTTGTTTATTTGAATAGTATGAATTATTTTGTATTGTTCAAATAAAAGCACTCATTGATTCTTGTGCTTTCATTGTAATGCTAACAAGCTGTGTCATACTCAGGGTACATCCAAACATCTTTTTAGTCCTGCTAAGCTTTAGATCTGGTAAATTATCTTTAGTATTAATCTTTTGAGGTGGGCAGCAATTATTTTTGTGGCATAAACCAGTGTTTCCCAACCTTGGCAACTTGAAGATATTTGGACTTCAACTCCCAGAAGTCCCCAGCCAGCATCCGCTGGCTGGGGAATTCTGGGAGTTGAAGTCCAAATATCTTCAAGTTGCCAAGGTTGGGAAACACTGGCATAAACTTAAATGCTTCACAACTTCCTTCTTTTCAGATTTCTTCATTACAGCAAATAAAATTAGGCAACTTACAATGGGCTCGGTACAAAATGGTTTCCTTACCAGGAGTACTTTGACTCGCACAAGTCTAGAATAAAATTTTAACATTCAAGAATTATAAGCACAAAATTGATGCATTTACAGACAGAATTGCTTCTATCCCACCCAACCCCATAAATGTGTCTGTCTGTCTGTATACATGTGTAGTCTATACAATATTTCATTTTTTGATGTCAACTTTAACGAAGATTTTAATATTAAAACAGATGTGTTTTGAGGTTTTTTTTTCATATTTGTTTCAGGTAAACGCCATGATATTAAAGTGTTAATTTTAAAAACTTTTTATTATAATGTAGATGCTCTTTTAAAAAATAGAATTTAGGAATTCAGATATGGACAAGCTAATGTCCAGCATGATGGGATGTAACGGTTGGTTTTGTATAAAAAAATGTGTTGGTGGATGTTTTCACTGAACTTGTTCTGTTCTGTTGTGAGATTCCTTTTGTTGCCTTTGATATTTGTGTAACCATCTCCAGAAATTTCTACATACTTTTTAAACTGTCATTTTTAAGTTTCAAAATAAAAAAAGAAGCGGGGCTTTCGTTTATATCCTGTGTTGCAATTTGTCCTGCTCTTTTTCTCAAACCCCCCTTGAATGACTACATTTGCTATTTTTCATGTAAGACTGATATAAACATTGCCTTTTGCTTGCAGTTAATTCTGTTTTCTCTGGCAAGCAGCAGACATTAGTGATGTGTATTGCCCTGGAATGCAGACAAGATAAATCACCCTCTTCAAAATAATCCCATCCATGTCTGCCTACCTCTTAACCAGTAATCAAAACCCAGCATACTGTATGTATCCTCACTGGCACTCGCTTATAGGTTTGGTTTTGTCTGGATCATGGATCTGGCATACAAATCTAATTAATTAATTAATATAAAAATAATAAAATAATAAAATAAATAAATAATAATAATAATAATAATAATAATAATAATAATAATAATAATAATAATAAAAAATCATGAATAGTGCAGCAACCTTCTTCAATGAGCTACCCAAACTGCTAAAGAGAGTCCCCATTTATTGACAAAATGTCCATTGTAATGTAGGATATGATAATAATTTATTAGATTTGTATGCCGCCCCTCTCTGAAGACTCAGAGCGGCTCACAACAACATAAACAGTGTACAAATCCAATTTTAAAATACAATTTAAAACCCTTATAATAAAATAAAATAATCACACAACCAATCAAACCATACACCAGCCTTGACAATTGGGGTGTGTGTTAGTTTCCCCATGCCTGGCAGCAAATATGAGTTTTTAATAACTTACGAAAGGCGAGGAGGGTGGGGTAGTCCTAATCTCTGGGGGGGAGTTGGTTCCAGAGGGCCGGGGCCACCACAGAGAAGGCTCTCTCCCCTGGGTCCCGCCAGACAACATTGTTTAGTCAACGGGACCTGGAGAAGGCCAACTCTGTGGGACTAATTGGGCAGTCCTAATCTCTGGGGGGAGTTGGTTCCAGAGGGCCGGGGCCGCCACAGAGAAGGCTCTCCCCCGGGTCCCGCCAGACAACATTGTTTAGTCAACGGGACCCGGAGAAGGCCAACTCTGTGGGACCTAATCAGCTGCTGGGATTCGTGCGGCAGAAACCTCAATGGGCCAACCTATTAGTTAGTGCCCCACCTAACTGAGAAAAGCAGAGAACGCAAACTTACCCACAGCTACACTCCTTCATTTGGTAGAGGAGTAAACAATAAGTTGGGTGGCTGTGTGTGAGGCCAGCGCAGAGTATAAATTACTTCCGATGCTATATTCCCCGGTTGGTTAAAGCTGTGGTCCCATATTTCTTTCATTAATTAACAACAGGCTTATGTGAAGGTTAACTTCTCCACTGCACTGCTCAGAGAGTCCAACGTGGGTAGTACTTCAGTCTTATTGGTAGGAACTGAGTTTAGAATTAGCATAATTAACATGTCCCGCCCACCACTGCCCCCTCTTAGCCAGTTTTAAAAACTCAGTTCATAGAGTAGGGACATATGAGTTTTGTTCTCCTTGTAAATAAAGTTTGTACACTAATAAATTTTTTCCTTTTTTCTCCATTTCTACAGGAAGAAGAAGAGTTCCTGGAAAGAGAGCCTCTGCCCTCTGGGGTATAGTTCTCCAACTTGTTAAACCCTGAGAGGCCTCTGCTCCCCGGAGTATTGCCTTGCCGACAGGGTCCGCTGGTATGGGGTCCCTGACGTCCGCGATCATAACCCCCTTGTCCAAATTGCCCTCCTGGACACCCAGCGCGAGCAGAAACCTCCAGGATCGGCTCCGGCCATCAGAGAGGAGCCGCAAAAACCCCCGATTTGCCACGAGCAGCTAAATCAGCTGGGAGTCGGCTCTAACAGCGGCGGCTAGCAGCGAGGCGAAGGGAAAAGCCTCAGATTGCCGCGGGGATTCCAAACGGCCGCAGGGCGGCTTTGGAAGCAGCGCGGCGGCAAGGGAAGCCCCGGACAGCCGCGGGGGGGTTCATCAGCTGTGAGGCGGCTTTGGAACGCGGCGCCCAAGCGGCTAGCACCAGGCAACCCTATGGCAAGATCGAGGAAACGGGGGAGAGCGAAATAGCTGGGAAGCGGCAGGCAAGGAGAGCCCGTTTTGTACAGACCGCAGGGAGAGTCTTCTTACCTCCTAAACCAGCACTGGGCAGATTATTGGACTGTAAGTCCTTTCCCGCCATTATTCGCCCCCTAGACTACGTCACGGCCGCCATATTGGATGAGAAAGCAAAATCTATCCTCCCGGGCAGCCATTTTGGAAGGGCATGACAAGGAGCCGAGGGCATAGGTCACGCCCTCCTGAACCAATCAGGGCTCCAGACAGCTATGACGCCTTAAGTAGGCGACGCTAAGCTGAATCATTCACAGCGTGGTTTACATTGAGAAGCCATTTCCAACTGCAATTATTGTGAACAATTACTACCTCAGAAATGTCGCAGTTACCCCAGAGCAATACCGGTGAACCGGCTGCCCCCTCAGTTAGTAAGGGGAAGGAGAAATCTCACAGTAGCAAATCTAAGGGAAAATCATCACAATCAGCAACTGCCCTCAAGGAGGCTGAGAAAAAGATCAAGGCCCTAGAGGCCCAACTGGAAATGAGTAAGTCCAAGCAGGGTCCTAGCCCCTCCAGTATGTTTCCCACTCAGCACCTAAGCCCCTCGGTCACTGAAGCACCATTAGAGGGCATGCTACTCTCTGGGACAGGGGGATTATCACCAGATCACCCCTTGAGCGCCCCCCCATCACAAGGGGGGCAGGAGACAGAGTGGACTAGACAGGCTATTCAACCAAGGCCTCAAGCCACTCAGGCTGCAACATTTACTCCTACTGCAGCGGGCCTTAGAGGACCCACAGACAATTGGCAAACAATGTCTCCATCCTTGCAAGACATGATTGCCTCTGCATATTCGCAAGGCATTGCAGTAGGCGCTCAACAAAGGCCTTCACCACTGCCTAGGCCTAGCAGACAGAGCCCTTGGACTGTGCCAGAGGTAGCCACATCTGTGCAGGACTCCTTCCAGGATGAGCAGGACATGGGGGAGATGCCCATGGATCAGGAGGATGAACTCTCAGGAGATGAGACCACCTTACCTGAGCAACCTCCACTGGCAGGCCTTTTCAAGCAATCTCTTTTCAGAGTCCTATTGAATAAGGCTAAGGCCACCTTGACTCCTGACAACTCAGCCAAGCCAGCAGCACAGGAGGTGGGCATCTTGCCAGCAGCTAGGCTCATCAACGAGCCCCAGAGGGAGTCTGAACACCTCCCTGCCATTCCTATATTCGCAGAAAACATCAAGAAGCCCTGGCAACAGCCAACTGCAGCCCTAGGACCGTCAGCCTGGGACAGAAAATTTTATACTTTCGATCCCGAGGTGGAGGAATTGCTCGAGTATCCTACAGTGGATACCCCGGTGACATCCTTGATGTCTAATGCTCTCGTACCATCAGACATGGCAGATGGGCTAAAGCCGGATGATCGGAAGGCGGAGAATATGACCAGAAGAATGCATTTATTGACAGCATGGTCTCTCAGAGCGGCATCGGCCGCATCGTTCTTTAACAGGGCCTCTATTCTTTGGTTAAAAGACATGCTAACCAGACTAGGCCCGGAGGACGCCAGGCTGCGCCAAGATGTGAATAAATTGATTGCCACTACAGAATTCTCCGCGGATGCCACCTTAGCAGCAGCAAGGTTCTCCTCCCGCGCCTTGGCATCAAACCTCTCAGCACGACGCCTGCTTTGGCTCCGTTCGTGGCAGGCAGATGCCAAGTCAAAATGGCGTCTTGCTGCGGCCCCGTATCAGGGCTCCAAGCTCTTCGGGGAATCCCTGGACTCGGTTCTTGTTGAGGACCGTGACAAGAAGAAGGTCTTACCACGTTCTGCGAGGCGCCAGGACAGGAGGGGAGCTCCTTATTACCGACGGCAGTCCTTTCGTTCAGACACCACCTCGGTTTCATCCCCGGCCTCCAGACCATATGGACAGGGGACTTATAATCCCACCTATCGTACCGAGCGAGGAGGTTATGGGAACAGGGGCCAACAGTTCCAGCAATCCCGTAGACCATTTCGAGGAGGTAACCGGGGAGGTTACCGCAAGCAGAGATGACTCCTTCCGGGACACTCCCATAGGTGGGCGCCTGCAGTGCTTCACCGACTTTTGGGAGTCCATCTCCACAGACGTTTGGGTTCTGGACTCCATAGCCCAGGGTCTGCAACTAAGATTTCTCCACCACCCTCCCAACAGATTTGTAGAAACCTCATTACGACAACCACAAAAGAGAGTCATCATCCTGCAGGAGGTCCAACACCTCCTAGACATAGGAGCAATAGAACCTGTACCGGTGCATCAGCAGAGGCTAGGGTTCTACTCCATCGTGTTTGTGGTCCCCAAGTCTTCCGGCGGCTGCCGTCTCATTTTGAACCTGAAGCAACTCAACCTTTACATAAGGTACCAACGCTTCAAGATGCATTCCCTGCACTCCATACTGGCATCTATCCGGCAAGGGGACTGGATGACCTCCATCGACCTCAAGGAGGCATACCTCCATATCCCAGTTCATCCGCAACATCGGCAGTTTCTCCGCTTTTATCTTCTCAACCAACACTTTCAGTACAGGGCCATGCCCTTCGGCTTGTCCTCCGCCCCGAGGACATTCACCAAGATCTTGGACACTTTGACAGCGAGTCTCAGGGCTCGATCTATCCGTCTTCTAGCATACCTAGACGACATTATCATTCTCTCCAGAAACCCTCAGCAAGCCAGGCACGACCTGGCCAGGACAATAGATGCGCTGGAGAGGGCAGGTTTCACTATCAACCGAGCCAAGAGTCATCTAGAGCCAACTATGCGCTTGCTTCATCTAGGCGCCATAATAGACTCCTCAGCGGGTCTCGTCTTCCTCTCATCAGAGAGGAGGCAGAAGATACAGGCGTTAGTTCGTTCCGTCTCGCACCACAGCAGGACCTCCCTGGCACAGCTGTCACAACTACTGGGGATGTTCATTTCCTGCATCAACATCGTTCCTTGGGCTCGGATTCACGCTCGCCCCCTCCAATGGTTCCTCCTTCCCTTCCAAAAAGCTCGTCTCAGCAATTCAAAACGAAAAGTGCACCTGACCACGACAGTGCGACTTTCCCTCCCGTGGTGGACCTCACCAGCCATCTCCAGGGGCTCCCCCTTTTTACCTCATCAGGAGGTAACAATAACCACCGACGCAAGCCTTTCTGGCTGGGGGGCACACTCAAGGGGACAAGTGGCCCAGGGCAGGTGGTCCCCAGAGGACTTGGGGGACCCCAATATCAACAGACTGGAGCTACGAGCTGTATTCAACGCTCTACTGGCATTCACGGACATGGTAAGGAACCAACATGTCCTAATCTTGACGGACAATGTGGCAACCAGAGCACATGTGAACCATCAGGGTGGCACGCGCTCAGGCCGTCTGATGCAGGAGGCCCACGAGCTAATGTCATGGGCAGAGAGACACTTAGCATCAATACGTGCGGAGCATATTTCGGGAGTGGAAAACACCCAAGCGGATTGGCTGAGCCGCACGACTATCGACCCCGGGGAATGGACATTGAACCCGGAGGCCTTCCAACTGATAACCCAGAGGTACGGGGTACCGGTAGCGGACCTCTTTGCCACACAGCACAACAGGCAGTTACCACGGTTTTTCTCCCGCTTTCCGACACCAGAGGCCGAGCAAGTCAATGCACTGCTATCACCATGGCCCAAGGGGCTTCTCTACGCCTTCCCTCCAGTCAGTCTCTTGCAGAAGGTGGTGGCCAAGGTTCTGGCCGAGGAGGCGGACATCCTCCTCGTGGCCCCATACTGGCCCAGACGCCCTTGGTTTGCCGACCTCATGGGACTGTCAACCTTACCACCATGGAGAATCCCGCTCCAGCACCTAGTCCTGGCACAGGGATCCATCGTGCATCCAGACCCACAGTGGTGGAAGCTTGCCGTGTGGAGATTGAAGGGGACCGCCTGAGGGAGAAACAGCTTCCGGAGAGTGTCATTAACACCATTCAGGCAGCACGGCGACCATCAACGACACGTATTTATCAGGCTACTTGGAGGGCTTACAGCACCTTTTGCAGGTCCCAACACATAACGCCCTCGTCGTCCTCAGTACGGCATCTTCTGGAATTTCTCCAGAGGGGACTAGACCAAGGGTTGGCGCCCAACACACTCCGCCGACAGGTGGCAGCTATAGCGACAATCCTGCGTCCAGACCCATTTTCCCCAATCTCTCATCACCCTTGGGTGAAGGACTTCCTCCGAGGAGCGGCAAACCTGTCTCCTCCTGTCATACACCACTTTCCATCCTGGGACTTACCGCTGGTCCTCAGGGCACTGACAGCTCCACCCTTTGAACCTCTGAGGGAAGTATCACTTCGTTTTCTCTCGGCCAAGGTGGCCTTTCTAGTCGCCATCACTTCGGCCCGCAGGGTGTCGGAGCTTGCAGCACTATCGGTCCGGCCGGACCTCTGTGTCTTTCATCCAGATAAGGTTACTCTAAGACTGGACCCCTGTTTTCTTCCCAAAGTTAACACCAGGTTTCACAGGGCCCAGGACATTATCCTCCCAGATTTCTGCACCCATGGCTCTCACCCATCAGAGCTGCGGTGGCATAAGGTGGACGTTAGAAGAGCAGTTAAGATTTATATACGCCGCACTAGCACCTTTCGGAAGTCGGAGGCTCTCTTCGTATCCTTTCTCCCATCTTCGCTGGGGGGAAAGGTTTCGTCTAAAACCATCAGCAGATGGATCAGGACTTGTATTATCGAAGCTTACCGAACCACAACGACACCGCTACCAGGTAGAATTACAGCCCACTCTACCAGAAGCGCGGCGACCTCAGCCGCTTGGACTACTCAGGCGCCATTAGAGGACATTTGCAGGGCAGCGACCTGGGCTGCCCCTACAACGTTTATCAGGCATTACCGTATAGACTCTTTTGCTTCTACGGAAGCAGCCTTCGGCAGAAGAGTGCTACAGGGAGTTTGCATTCCTGCGCCCCTGGGCCAGCCGATCCCTCCCTAAAGTGTGGCTTGGGTATATCCCACGTTGGACTCTCTGAGCAGTGCAGTGGAGAAGAACCGTTGAACTTACCTGAACGGTCTTCTCGCTGCACTGCGAAGAGAGTCCAAACCCGCCCGGCCTTGTGTTGGCCCAGGTGCACAGTTTAATTGAAGTTACAGTTGTTAAATAAAGTTTTTGTTCCTTTACTATTCCTTCGTTTTTATCACTGGCTAAGAGGGGGCAGTGGTGGGCGGGACATGTTAATTATGCTAATTCTAAACTCAGTTCCTACCAATAAGACTGAAGTACTACCCACGTTGGACTCTCTTCGCAGTGCAGCGAGAAGACCGTTCAGGTAAGTTCAACGGTTCTTTGTTCCAAAGTACTGTTTTTGCACTTGAGTTTTATGTTTTGGGGGCAGGGGGAGGACTTAGAAAACGCCAATAGCAAATCTGCTCCTTGTTCCCCTAGGGGTACTATGAAGCTCGCCAACACCACACCGAGCTTTCCTACTGACAACTAATGTGTTAAAGTATGCTTCATTAAGAGAAAGTGTGCATGCTATATCACCCGTGGTGTGTGAGAATTTTATTTTATACAGACGTGAGAACTGCGCAGCAAGAAAAACAGGAGAGTACAGAACCGAGAAGTACGTAATAAAACGCCTATGCATTAACCACTAAAAACCAAACACAAGATTTAAGTAGACCTCAGTTGCAGGATGGAGAACATGAGCTGTGCACAACTGGGCTCCGAAAAGGAATTACAATAAAAGAAATTTTGTGGTCCTTAAAAAGAGGTGGACTTTTAAGAAAACTAGGAAAACTTAATTTAGACTTGGTTGTAAGTCTTAAGGAAACCAGTCGAGCGATTCATAATTATTATCCCCAGTAAAGTTTTCCAGGTATTACTTGGAGGAGAATTTTCAAAATGCAGGAAGTAAGATCCTATGTTATTTCATGGCAATGATGATAATTCTGTGATAAATATTGCCTCCAACTAAAGATGTAAAGTGTCAATCGGATCCGCCTGCTACCGCACGAATCCCAGCGACCGATAAGGTCCCACAGAGTTGGCTTTCTCCAGGTCCCGTTGACTAAACAATGTCGTTTGGCGGGCCCCAGGGGAAGAGCCTTCTCTGTGGCGGCCCCAACCCTCTGGAATCAACTCCCCCCCGGAGATTAGAACTGCCCCCACCCTCCTTGTCTTTCGTAAACTACTCAAGACTCACTTATACCGCCAGGCATGGGGGAGTTGAGACACCTTTCCCCCAGGCTTTTTTATACTTTGTTTTATGTTTGGTATGAATGTGCTGTTTGGTTTTTTTTAATAATGATAGGGTTTTATATGTCTTTTAATATTAGATTTGTTCCACTACTATTTTGTTTTTATTACTGTTGTGAGCCGCCCCGAGTCTTCGGAGAGGGGCGGCATACAAATCTAATAAATAATAAATAATAATAATAACTCATCTTTGTGTGTGAGAGGGCTCTCCTTCAAAGCCACTCCTTCAAACAGACCACTGCAATATATACCTACCTTTAAATTTGGTAAGATTAATAGTTGAGAGATGAAAACTGCTTTGTATGGTTGTTGTAACAATCATTATTTGCAAACACATAATGCTAATTCTTGGTAACCATACTGTTAACAATTGGTAAAATTTAGAATAACTGGTAAGAATAATTTAGAAGGATTTAGGGGTAGTGATTTCTGACGGTCTCAAAATGGGTGAGCAGTGTGGTCGGGCGGTAGGAAAAGCAAGTAGGATGCTTGGCTGCATAGCTAGAGTTATAACAAGCAGGAAGAGGGAGATTGTGATCCTGCTATATAGAGCGCTGGTGAGACCACATTTGGAATACTGTGTTCAGTTCTGGAGACCTCACCTACAAAAAGATATTGACAAAATCGAACGGGTCCAAAGATGGGCTACAAGAATGGTGGAAGGTCTTGAGCATAAAATGTATCAGGAAAGACTTCATGAACTCAATCTGTATAGTCTGGAGGACAGAAGGAAAAGGGGGGACATGATCAAAACATTTAAATATATTAAAGGGTTGAATAAGGTTCAGGAGGGAAGTGTTTTTAATAGGAAAGTGAACACAAGAACAAGGGGACACAATCTGAAGTTAGTTGGGGGAAAGATCAAAAGCAACATGAGAAAATATTATTTTACTGAAAGAGTAGTAGATCCTTGGAACAAACTTCCAGCAGACGTGGTAGGTAAATCCACAGTAACTGAATTTAAACATGCATGGGATAAACATATATCCATCCTAAGATAAAAATACAGGAAATAGTATAAGGGCAGACTAGATGGACCATGAGGTCTTTATCTGCCATCAGTCTTCTATGTTTCTATGGTAAGAACTGATGAAGGATCATTGGTTTTAAATACTGAATAAAATCAGAAATCATTATTGAGCATTTGCAAACTTCTTTTTTTTAAAAATCAAACCAGTTTTCCTAAGTTTATGGAATTTTTAAAAGGCACTTTTCTTTCTGCCCTCGTGTTTTAATTATGTACTCAGTTAATGTAGGAAATCACATTTTTTTTGGTATGACAGATGTTTACAATGGCCATGGAAAATTAATTCATAAAACGGTGTGATAAAATTCTGAATCCATTTTAGCAGTTGGAAAAACAGGCTCGGCGTGTGTGTGTGTGTGTTAACCAGTTTGACAGGAAGGTTATTTTTAATTTTTTTGTACAACCCTAGTCAACACCTTTCTTTCAACGTGAAGCAATTTGGGAGAGCAATTTTCACTTGTGTATTAAAAATGCAGATCACTTGTCTCGCTTTTCCCTTCATGTGTGGGTGAGAGAGACATCACCTATCAGAAACCAGATTTAAAAAAAATGTGAAAGGTGAGCTATAAAGAGACCTTGAAATTGCACTGTGGAATTGTCACACCGCCACATAGAAAGCTCCTTAAAAGAACTTGTTACATTAATTTTATCTTCCTATGAGAACTCGGAGCTTTACAACTTTGCTAGCAGTCTTGTGGAAAGTTGTGGATTTGGCATTCTGATGATATAAATTGCATCGCTTCCACCACCCATTTTCCTTTCATCATTCCTGTTGTAGTTAGCTGTGGCCCTGCTCCTACCCCAAGGACTGTGGATGTGGGGGAGACATCCACATGCTGCAGGCCTGTTTTGCACCCCCCCCAGTGGAATCTGATGATGAAGGCTCCTCTGACCAAGAAGACATGAGTGACAGGGAGGAGGAGAGTGGGGCAGACAGCTCAGAAGGAGATCAATTATCTAGTTCCTCCTTGGATTCAGAACAAGAGTTAATGATACAGCCACGCATGCGGAGAGCGATGCATAGGCAGCAACAACTGAGAGATTATTATCAAAGAAAATGAGGCCACCTGTGGTTGGGTGGGGCTGCTATAAATAGCAGCCTGTGGGTTTGGCCATTGTGGAAGATTATCTGATCCTTGTGTTTCGTGACTGCTTTACTGACTTTGACTTTTTGTGTGCTGATTTTCCCCCTCCCCTCCTTTGAAACTAAACCAGAGCAAAGGGTGTTTCACTTTGTGAAAGAAGAAGGACTGTGAATTGCCTCACAACTGCAAGATAAATATCACAGAACTGATAAGGGACTTGTACAAATTACCAGTTTGTTTGGAGCCGAGTGCTCTTTGCTATACCAAAAGAGGGCTTAGTTTAAGTGACTTTTCATTATAAAGAACATTGTTTTGAATTTTCAAACGTGTGTCTGTCTGAAATTTGTACCTGTGAATTTTTGGGAGGAGTCTACCAGAGAGCCCGACAGAACAGTTCCCAGTCTAAATTTCTTAAACTGAGCTCCTCACCCGAGGCTCCTAACAGAGGAAGTAGGATTAAAAAAAACAACAACAGAATATAATAAAGATGGTTCTCGAATCACGACTGCAAATGAGCCCAAAATTTTCAGTGCTAAGTGAAACTCTTGTTAAGTGAGCTCTGCCCCCTTTTACAACGATTCTTGATGCAGTTGTTAAGTTAATAAAATGGTTGTTAAATGAATCTGGATTCCCCTTTGACTTCACTTGTCAGAAGATTGCAAAAGGTGATCACATGATCCCGGGACATGGCAAATGACATAAATGTGATCCAGTTCCCAAGCATCTGAATTTTGATCACATTGTATGAGAAGGTTCGATTACTGCAACGCTCTCTACATGGGGCTACCTTTGAAAAGTGTTTGGGAACTTCAGATTGTGCAGAACGCAGCCGCGAGAGCCATCGTGGGGCTTCCAAGATTCGCCCACGTTTCCACAACACTCCGTGGCTTGCATTGGCTTCCGATCAGTTTCCGGTCACTATTCAAAGTGTTGGTTATGACCTTTAAAGCCCTACATGGCATCGGACCAGGTTACCTCCGGAACCGCCTGCTACCGCATGAATCCCAGCTACCGATAAGGTCCCACAGAGTTGGCCTTCTCCGGATCCCTAAACAATGTCGTTTGGCGGGCCACAGGGGAAGAGCCTTCTCTGTGGTGGCCCCGGCCCTCTGGAATCAACTCTCCCTGGAGATTAGAATTGCCCCCACCCTCCCTGTCTTTCATAAACTACTCAAGACTCACTTATACCGCCAGGCATGGGGGAGTTGAGATACCTTTCCCCCAGGCTCTTTTATACTTTGTTTTATGTTTGGTATGAATGTGTTGTTTGGTTTTTAAAATAATGATAGGGTTTTATATGGTTTTTAATATTAGATTTGTTCTACTATAATATTGTTTTTATTATTGTTGTGAACCATCCCGAGTCTTCAGAGAGGGACGGCATATAAATCTAATAAATTATTATTATTAATTATTAAGTTCTCACCCCAAACAGAAAATGCTGGGGATTCCTTATTGCCTGATACACTAAATAGCATGGGAGGATGTAATCCTATTGCTAATGATCATGGGAATGCCGCACTGGTCATAAGATATTTATAAAATTGAACGGGTCCAGTTCAGTTCTGGACACCTCACCTATTAAAAGATATTGATAAAATTGAACAGGTCCAAAGACGGGCTAGAAGAATGGTGGAAGGTCTTAAGCATAAAACTTAACAGGAAAGACTTCATCCACTCAATCTATATAGTCTGGGGGACAGAAGGGAAAGCAGGGACAGGATCAAAACATTTAAATACGTTAAAGGGCTAAATAAGGTTCAGGACAGACATACATGTATGTATTTGCTTTTTATATTAAGGGTTTTTAAATTGTTTTAATCATTGGATTTGTACTGTTTATTTATTTATTTGTTGTTATAAGCCACTCCGAGTCTCCGGAGAGGGGGGCATACAAATCTAATTAATAATAATGATAATAATGATAATAATAATAATAATAATAATAATAGTAATAATAGTAATAATTTTAATAGGAAAGTGAACACAAGAACAAGGGGGCACAATCTGATGTTCGTTAGATCAGAAGCAACATGAGAAAATATTATTTTACTGAAAGAGTAGTAGAGGCTTGGAACAAACTTCCAGCAGACGTGGTTGGTAAATCCACAATAACTGAATCTATACATTCCTGGGATAAACATACAGTATATCCCTAAGATAAAATACAGGAAATACAGTAGTATAAGGGCAGACTAGATGGACCAGATGGATTTTCTGCCGTCAATCTTCTATGTTTCTACGTTTCTATAAGTGTGAAAAATGGTCGTAACTTGTTTTTTCTACAAAGGCGAACCAAACCGATGGCTGTATTTGAGCACTACCCGTAAAAACACAATTGGTTCTGGCTGATTTACAAATATTTCTCCAATGCAACCGGATTTATTATTCAGCTGCTGCTTGCAAGTTACCGTACTTACTTTGCAAGAAATATTTATTTATTTATTTTATTTATTTTATTTATTTTATTTATTTTATTTATTTATTCATTTGTCCAATACACAAATACATAGGAAGAAAATAGACATGTGGTAATATATATGTTCTGTCTGAGTTCCCCCAGACCTCAACACCAACTGGAAAAAACAGCCAGACACGCTGGTAAAAGCAAAAGTACTTTATAGCTTGAAAAATAAACACAGAGAAAAACCTGTTCTTCCCAACAGGCAGGCTAGGAGACTTTACAGCAGAGTCCTGATGTCCAGACAATACAGCAAACTTCTTGCTGGCACACCCACCACTGTAGAGCATAAGACCCCCACCTTTTCCCCCCAAGGTTTCTGTATTCAAAGTCACAAACCAGAATTCCAAGACGCCAAAGATCACAGCCAGGTCCCAGGACTCCCAAAGATAATACTCCACAAGCCAGGAAGGGTGGGTCTGCCTTTTAGCCTTTCCAGAGAGCACCACACCCAAACCCAGCTGTTGCCTCTTTAGTGCTGAAAGTACCTGGCTAATTGGTCCCTTCTTTGTGTTGCTCTTCTCTGTCGCAGATCGATTATTGCTTGTGCATTTTCCTCTAAGGAATCCAGGCTGCTTGCTGGGGAGAGCTCCCTCTCGGGGGCCTCTGGCTGTTCCCCCTCTTCCTCAGCCTGGGATTCCTCCTCCTCGTCTGCCTGCACCTCCTGTTCCTCATCCTCCCCCTCTGAGCAGGAAACCGACAGAAGATCAGCCGTTCCCTGAGGGGCCTCGGACGGAATCACAACAATTTATAAGGGTAAAAGTGAACTTAGAGGAGAGGATATATGAAAGGAAGAGAATATATATGATAGGTGTTTCTCTTCCCCATTCCTATTTGAATTCATTTTCAATTGTTTCTTAGGCAGTTCTCTGAATCTTTTGTTAGATCAATCCAATTGACAATTGCATTCCTAATTTGGGTTCCCATACCATATTATCCATACTACGAATCTATTAGCCCTAATATTCCACCGTATTGTTTGTTTGCTTTGAGTGTAGTTATGTCTGATACATGAATCGAGCCACTGTGATTTGAAAACTGTGTTTATAGCTGAGCAAATACTTTGTGTGGGAATTCAACTTTGCCATCAGTGGCTTTTTATACGGAAAAATCTATCACTAGGGCCAATTGAAACAGAAGTAGCTAGCAGAGCATTACGTCTCCTTTTCTTGAATGACTTAGTTTGCATATTACTATTTAACATGCCCCTTATTTGTAAAATTGGGATTTTTTAGAGCTTTCATCTTTTCTTCCTCTTTCCATTCAGCTTGCTTTCTGTTCGTAAAGAATGAGATCATACTACAGGTATATATAGCTGGGTAACTTTGAGCCAGTCACTCTCAGTCCAAGAGGAACAACAAACCACTTCTAAAAAGGTTTTCCAGATAGTCACCCAGAGTCAAAACTGACTTAAAGACACACACACTTATTGTGCATTTCCTGAAATTCCTGGGTTACATGCACCGATAACTGGGTCATGTATTTAATTGTGATTGGAAGCTGCACAGATGTTTGAGAAATATACAGGAAGTATCTGTTAAAGGAGAGAGAACTGGTTAACAATGACTCCTCCCCATAGTAAAAAAAAAAGTCATTTATTTATTTATTCAATTTTTATGCCACCCAACTCCTTAGGGACTCTAGGCGGCTCACAACCAAAAATATAAAACTTCCAAATAATACTAAAACCTCTAAAAGCAGTTTTAAATCCAACAGTGAAACCCATGCATACCTTTTATGGCAGAATCTCAATGGTTACCACCATCAGATCAATGGCCTCAGGCCTGCCGGAAAAGCTAGGTCTTAACCGTTTTCTGGAAGGTCACTAGGGTGGGAGTAGTCCGGATCTCAGAGGTAACTGGTTCCAGAGAGTCGGAGCAGCCACAGAGAAGGCCCTCTTCCGTGGATCCGTCAGCTGACACTGTTTAGTTGATGGGACCTGGAGAAGATCAACTCTGTGGGTCCTTACCGGTCGCTGGGAGCTATGTGGTAGAAGGCAGTCTCGAAGATAGTCTTGCCAAATAATGATTCTAACAGCTGTGATGGAAAGCAATACTGTAAGATGAAAAAAACCCACCAACTTTATAGTCGAATGTATATATTACTTGTGGGACCGCTTCCTGTCACATGAGTCCCAGCGACCGGTTAGGTGCCACAGTCGGCCTTCTCTAGGTTCCATCAATTATTAGACAATGTCGCTTGGTGGGGCCTAGGGGAAGAGCCTTCTCTGTGTGGGCCCCGGCCCTGTGGAATCAGTTCCCCCTGGAGATTCGTACTGCCCCCAACCTCTTCGCCTTCTGCAAGTCTTAAAACTCATTTATGTCGCCAGGCTTATATATACAGTATACGCACACACACACACACACATATACTGTATATACATATACTTATATGTGTGAATGGGAATGATTGATTTTTAATGCTACTGGGATTTTTAGATTAACTAGTTTTAAATTAATTGATTTAGGATGTTTACATTGTTTCTTTTATATGTTGTAAGCCACCTGGTGTCCTCAGAGGGGCAACATATAAATCCAATAATTAATTAATTAATATATATATATTTATATATATATAGACTCATGGCGGCTCACAGAAAAATAAATATGGATCAATATAATATGGAGGTTAAAGTATGGATTCTCAATCTCAGCTTCTTTAAGGTGTGATACTTCACTTCCCAGAATCCCAGGCTAGATGCACAGGTTTCTAAACTCTGGGTTCAAGGGTGATTGCAAGCTACATAAGAAAAAAATATGGGGTTTTTGACCAGATAACCTAAAACCAAACACATCAAGACAGTTCCATCACAAGATCGCATAAATTCCCCATCGAGGGACATCAGTCACAGCTGCCAATCCAGAGGGAAGTCTGGATATTTGTGGGTAGTGGGAGGGGGAGACGTCATTTGGATTTTCTGCTTTAAAGCAATTACAAATTGCTAACGAAAATGGCAGCAGAGAGTCTGTTTTAAGTCTCCCCACCCCCCCCCAAATCAGGTGAACTCCTCCAGATGGGCCAGAACTGCAACTCCCAGAATCCCTAGCCAGGAATTAGCATTTAGAAAGACTCCCATGGCTGGAAATCACCAAACCCCACTATAAGAGCCAAGAATATGCCGCGATGCTGGATTTTCAGACAGCCACACAAGGTTCGGAAATCCTGGGATCTAAAGTCCAGGAAAATCCGGACTAGTTTCTCTGCTCCTTAAATAAAGACCACGTTAGATCAGTCTGCCTTGCCTCTCTCCCCGCCGCCGCCCAAAGCCCCCATTTATTGCGTACAAGGAACCTCGATTTCTCACACCCACCACCCTGAATGGGGAGCATCGTTCTTCTCAAAGGACCCCGAAGAAAAAAAGGTAAAGAGGCCACGCAGTGGTAAAAACACGCTTATTAATTTCATTTTATTAGAGTTGAAAGGGATCTTGCAGGTCATCAAGTCCAACCCCCTGCTCAAGCAGGAAATTATGTGGCGGGGTGTGGGGGGAGACACTCTGGGGAGGCCGGAGTAGGAGTCGAGCCAGCGGAAAGATCAGAATTTCCCAGCCGCCTCAGATCCGAAGGACTTACGGCTTAGCATTATGTCCCCGTATACCTTGCAGCGTTACTGCATGGAGGGGCTGCCTTATAATACTCCCCCCCCCACCCGCCCACTATTCCTGGTAAGCCCTACAGCCTGGGATTTCCTGGTGGTCTCCTCTCCCACAGAGCCTGCTCCGGTTTTCGAGGTCAGCCAAGGTCGCTCTGAATTGTGCCGCGACAGGGCGGGAGAGAGAGAGAGAGAGAGACGCCGGGGAGTCACGTGGCCCCAGGCACTGCACCTGAACCGGGTTGAAGGGAAAAAAACCCTAACCTCTTCCCATCCACACCCCCACCTTTGATAATGGTCTGGCCCACGCGTGGATGGGGTCCAGCGAGAGGAGTTCCAACAGCGCCTCAGACAGGGGGGTTTTCCTTCGCCTCCCCGCCCCCCTCCCTCTTCCACCACCGCCGAGGCGGGGAGGCAAGATGACGTCTGTTGGCAGACACACGCGCGCCGCAGCGCAGCAGCCGGCGCCGCCTGGCCCAGACAAAGGGGGCGGGGCTTGGCGGGACCCGCGAGCCGGGCGGATTCCTTGCCCGTGCGCCGCCGCCGTCTCCTCAGTCACGGCGGCTTTTCCACCCTCTTCCTCCTCCTCCTGTCTCCGCAGTGAGGTCACGGGTGGGCGGTACGTCGGCGGCGGGGGCAGCAGCCGCTTCCCTTCCACTCTCGGGGAGAACCGGGGAGCCCGCTTGGGATGTGCGGTAAGGAGAGGGGGACGCTCCTCAGACGCTCCCCCCAAGCTCCCCTCACAAGGGGGGGCAGTCTGTGAAAAGAAGAGCGGGCGGGCATAGTGTAGGTTACGCTGAGGTAATGGAACGACGGCGGCGGGGGGGGGAGAGATGAGAGGCGAGCCCCCATTCCCCCCCTCAGCCCTTGACCCCGGGTGGTGGGGAGTTACACTGAGGGGAGGGGGACGCCTCCGTCTCCGTACAGTCGTTTCCCCCCCCACTCCACCTCCCAAGGTGCGCCACGACGCCGGTGCTTCCCCGGAGTGGGGGTTGGGGGGTAGGATGATGGGAATTGTAATCCAGAGTTGAGGGAAGGCTGGCCTACATCGGTGGGAGCTTGGAAAGCGGGAGCGGAGGGTCTGGGGGTTAGTTTCGGGGCTGTGGGGTGAGATTAGCAGGGTTGAGGGGCGGAATAGAGCTTCCTATGGGGGGGATTAGGAGAGGCGGTAAAGCCCCCCCCAAAAAAATTCCTCGTTTGGGGGTGGGTGGGAGACAGACGGAGGGAACGGGGGGGGGGGTGACAGCGGCGCGAGGGGGAGGGAGGCGGGCAAGCCCCTTCCAATCTCTTTCCCAGCGCCGCCGCCGTCGCCCTCCCCGCCTCCACTGCTAGACTTCACCTTCCTCAACCCCCGCGGGGGCGGAGGAAGGAGGAGCGTCTGGAGCAGCAGACGAGCCAGCCCGTCTGGCTGAAGAAAGGGGAGAAGGAGGAGAGTTGAAGGCAGGGCAAAGGAGGGAGGGAGGGAAAGGGGGGGGGATTCCGCCCGAGAAAGTAGCCTCCCGGTCGGGGTAAAAGAGAGAGAGGGAGGGGGATCCAAAGCTCCTTTAGTTTCAGCAAGCGAAGAGAGCAACCTCCGGGATTCCCCCCCCCTCAAAAAAAAATTGGGTCAGGGACAAAGGAGGAGTTTCCTCGCTTTTCTCAGGGGGAGGGCAGGTTTTATTTTGGGGAGGGAGGTGTTACGGCCACACACACACACACACCTGGAAACCCTCGGGGGAGGGGGTTGCGTTTTCCAGCTCCAGGTAATTTATTTTTATTGACTGGTTGTTTTGTTAAGTACGTATTGGGGGTATTCAAAGAAATAATAATATTTATATGCATGATACTAGGAAAAGAGAAACGTTAGGACAGGGGACGGAAGGCACTCGGGTGCACTTATGCACTTACTTATACTCTTCAGGTGAGCTGAATGTCTGCTTTAAAGGGAACTTTTGCTCCTTCTTTTCGGCGCGCCTGCCGGCTGTAAAAGGAGTCCAGGGGGTTTTGTACAGTGGGATCGGGCCCGATTTTTGTTCTTTGGAGCAAAACGGCAAACCTTTAAAGAAGTACCGGGGTAACCTACAGCCGATCAAGTTTGTGGTTGCCATATGCAAGACTAAGTGGTTTAAAGTCAGCCTTTCAGGGAAGCTTTTGCCTGCCATTTTATAAACTCTTATTTTCTTTGAAAAAAAAAACTGCTGGCCCAAGAGGATACAGTATTAGGTTTAGGGCTAACTGCCACGAGGAGCCTTCAGATAGCATTCTTAAGGTTATATAGATAATGGATAGAGAAGTGGGCTAATTGTGGTTGTGAAAAATAAGCCCGTTGAATTATTTGAGTGCCTTTAGTTTCAGAAAGATTTTGTTTGAAATTGAGGTTGTTGTAACATATGGGAACTTGTGTGGCAGTTAATAAAGGGAGGTGTGTATGTGTGTGTGTGTGTGTATGTATACATACATACATACATACATACATACATACATACATACATACAGGAAAATAATGCAGGTTTTTTTCATTGAGTGAGGATGAGTATATGACTATTAAATAAGAAGCTTGGATGATTTCACTTAGGAATAAAATATGTTATTGTAGCATGCCTTTGAAATTTACACAAAGTATGTTGAATGTAGGAGATGATTTACATTTTTTTTTACATTATTTGATGGGAGAGAGTGATTCTTTAGTGCTGAGGAGGTAGGTTTTGAGAAATATGCTGAATAATAGAAAACACAAAGAATATTGGCTGTTCATGTTTTGTAATACAATCTACATTGTTTAAAACTCATTATGTTTGAGTTGCTTTATGTAAAACAATAGTGATGGGGTTTGTTTTGTTTTTGCACAACAACTGGTATACAACAGAAGTTTCTATAATAGAAGCTTGTCTAACTTTAGTTTTATGTTGATTTGAAAAGGCTGAAGTTGCTCTAAATATACCAGTATTTTAGTATTTGACTAGTTTTAGTATTTTAAAAATATACTAATAATTTTAGTGTTTTGATTTTTTTTATTTAATAATTTCTGGTAGAATGTGCAGCATAGAAATTAATTTTAAGTATGAATATGCTTGGAGTGTTGCCATCATCATTACTTTTAAAAGATTGAAGTCTCTTTTCCAGATCCCTAGAAAACATTGCTTAGGAATAATTTGTGTAAAACATTTTAATTTATTTTCTAATTGTGTATATAAGTGTAGAAGGCAATAAATGTAGCACAGGGATAAACAGTGGAGTTTTGATGCTCTCTGAACTCAGAATAAGTTCCAGATGAAAATGGGGAACTATAGGAGTAGGTTTCTAGTGACAGGAAGTCTACAATTTTGCAGAAAAATTAAAATTCTAGCAAAAAGATGTTTTTTAAAAAGAAAATTGAGGAAATGTGGCACCATGTATGTGCTTATGAAATTGAGGGCTTTATAAAAGTGTAAAGTACTGTATGGGGAAAGATAAAATGTAGGGAAACCTTTTGTTGTACAGTATTCTCCTTTCTTTCAAAATGTAGGGATCATTATTATCATTATTTTAGTAACTGTATGTAGAAGTAGAGGGAAACATTTCCCTTTAAAAACAGGAAAATATGGTCAGGTTAAATTGTATTTTAAATGGCATATTTATAAGCACTGGGGGTCATTGTAATTTATGGATGCAGCTGTCCTTTTTTGAGCATCCATAGATGAATAAATGTAATAGGAAATATGAAAGTAGAAAGGAGAAATAAGGCATACTCTGCATCCCCCATCTCCAGGGGAGAAAATACTGTAGTATGTACAGGGAGAGGATTATCATGTATGGGGGGGAGGGGGAAGAGTTAAAACACATTTTCCTCTTTACTGCTACTCTATTTTTAATAGCTGATTTGTGCTTTACAAATATTTTGGAAGATTAATCATGGATCTTTTTTGCAAGAGAATTTGTTTGGATTCTAAGAGGATACAGGTTTTGTATTAGTATGTTAATTAAATAGTTTCAGAGACATACCTAGAATCTTTATATTTTAATCCAGAATCTTAAAATATAAATTATATTTACTCTAGAATTGTTGCTGTGCAAGTATTTAATGTGCTTTAATCTCGGTCCTATATAGTAATATTTAGGATGCATCCTATTATATTTGGAGCTTTTTGATTTTAACCAGATGGATTTGATTTAAATCAAGATTGAAATAATGATTTAAATCACTAGTAAAAAGGTTTGATTTAAATCAACTTGATTTAAATCATAATTTTAAAAGTCCAACTGTCATCTCTGTCCTGCAGCAGCTCCTCCTCTGGCCTACTGTTGACTTACCAACAGTCCCAATATTGCAGAATAGACAGCTTCATGCTACATGACTAAACTCCATTTCATGCTGAATAAACTAAATTACTAATGTATCTTAAATAGAAAACTATGGTTAGATAGATTTTTTACTCCAAAAGCATTTAATTAAAATAAATTTTGTAAAAATAAAAAAATCCAATTTAAATAAAATCTGATTTAAATTTTTAAAAACTGATTTTTAAAATTTTTTAAAATCAATTTTTATCTACCCTGATTTTAACCTATTCCTATAAATTTATTGTTTTTCTTCCCTTTGTTCAGATTCCTTTAATGGATAAATATATGTAAAATACTAACTCTAGAAATTAATTTTGTTGATGTCTCAAATACTGATTAAGTATTGTGGTTGGAACACTGGAATTTAAAAACCACCTTTATTTCTGTATAGATGTGCTGCCCACCTCATCAGATATGTATAGATAGTTTTGAAAGCAGGACTCTGGTATCAGATTTCTTTTGACTTTTTTTTTTTTTTTAAGAACAAGTGTCATTCTTGCTGGACAGTTTTTCTGCCCTATAAACTCAAAGTGCTGCTTGTGATACTGGAAATATCAGAATTCTTTTGCATCCCTTTAATCTGTCAATCTAGTTTGAAGCTGGCATGCCTTAGATTTGAGAACAAATGCATTTGTGTGATTCAGGTTCAAATGGAAAGAAATATGATCTTTTATTTGCATAAAAATAGAAAATTTCAGAAGTAGAGTTTGTATTAAATCATAGTTTTATGTTGGATTATTACATTGGATCATTTTAAAACAAAGTTACCTAAAGTCCTGAGCCAACTATTTTGGTATGACACTGAGCTGTGCATTTTATATTATTGTATATTTTATAATACTATATTAAATATCAGAAATTTCATGTAATTCTTTATATTTAGCTCAAAAAAGCTATATTTGTTTTACAACTAAGCTAACTGGAAATTGAGATATGAATTAGCTATCTTTGTTGAAATTTCAAATTTACCTATTTCAAATTTAGCTATGGAAGCTCCACAGAAAAAAATCATCCTGGGACATCAATCAAAAGAGACAGTTATTCAAGAAGATGGCAGCCCTCCATCAAAGAAAGTCATGACAGAAATCCATGTAAAAGATAAAATACACACAATGGTAAATAAATTGCCAGTAATTAAGAAGGAACATTTGGATGAATGTGAAGAAAATCATATAGATGACAGAGAAGAAGATGCCAAACCAAATATTGCTGCAACATCAGAGCCTTTGAACTTAAATCCTGGTTTGAAACATACATTGGCGCAGTTCCATTTAAGCAGCCAGAGTTCACTTGGTGGACCAGCAGCATTTTCTGCTCGACATTCGCAAGAAAACATGTCATCTGTTTTTGTACCTCTTCCATCACCTCAGATTCTTCCTGGTCCATTGCTTGTTCCTTCAGATAGTTCTACAGAGTTGACTCAGACTTTACTGGAAGGGGAGTCTATATCTTGTTTTAAAGTTGGAGGAGAAAAGAGACTTTGTTTGCCTCAAGTTTTGAATTCTGTCCTCAGAGACTATTCTCTACAGCAAATTAACACAGTTTGTGATGAACTTTACATCTATTGTTCTAGATGCAGTTCTGATCAGCTTCACATCTTAAAAGTTTTGGGGATTCTGCCCTTTAATGCGCCTTCTTGTGGACTTATCACTTTGACCGATGCTCAAAGATTATGCAATGCATTGTTGCGCCCTCGCACTTTTCCTCAAAATGGCAGCCTGCTTCATGCTAAAAGTTCACTGGCTCAACTAAAGGAGACTGGAAGTGCCTTTGAAATAGAACATGAATGCTTGGGCAAGTGTCAAGGTTTGTTTGCTCCACAGTTTTATCTTCAGCCAGATTCCCCATGTATCCAGTGTTCAGAATGCTATGGGATGTTTTCACCCCAAACCTTTGTGATGCATTCGCATCGATCTCCAGACAAGAGGACTTGTCACTGGGGCTTTGAGTCAGCGAAGTGGCATTGCTATCTTCACATTAACCAAAAATATTTAGGAACCTCTGAAGAAAGAAATGTGAAACAACTCTTAGAACAAATGAAAGAAAAATTTAGCACAAAGACTCAAAAAATACCCCAGTCTAAGGTAAGTCTGTTTATAAAATATAATACAGTATTTGAGTAACTTAGTTGTAATGATTGCTTTTACATGCATTAGTGTATGCTTTATAAAGTTTCTTTATATTTTTGAAAAAATTAAATTGTGACCACAAAATATGACAGCTAATACTGGGAAAGTAATATGCTTCAAATTTATTTATTTATTTGATTTCTATGCCACCATTCTGAGAGTCTTGTTGGATTACAAGACAAATACAAAATATGCAAGAAACCTAACATTTAAAATACTAAAAAACATCAAATCTAAAATCACATAAAAATCTAACAAGAGTCATATTCTAAAACCCCAATTCATATATTGATTGGGTAATAGTTTCTTCACCATGAAAGAAAGGAAGACACTACCTCATAATACTGTACGTCCATGACAGGGAATAGAATTTTGTTGTAAAAAATATCATTAAGTGATTTTGCTTCAGGTATAAAACCCAAATGCTTAAAATAACCACGAATTGTACATTGATGAAAATAACGATGCTGCTCAGTCTGTATGTGTAGCAGTATGACAAGGAGTGTTTGGAGCAGGAGTTTTTACTTTTAAAAATATGGAGGAAAATTTCAAATGCTGTAGTTATTTAGAGCTTTGTCTAAATGGTATGGGGCATGGAAGAATACCATTGATTAGATAGGTTCCATCAGTCTGGTTTCACTTCTGATAATTGTGCAGTTAGACAATAAACCATTTTGATATGTCTGCAGTAGTATGACATAGCTCTTTTACAGCCAATCCTGTAATCTTGATTCTGTCTATTTTTTTTAGTTCTCTCTTATTTTCCATTATGTTGCTAAATTGTTTTTGTACTCCACTATCCATCTCCATGTTTAGGGTGGTTTTTTGTTGATTGACACTGCCTTAAAGGAGCAATCAATTTGATCCAGGATTGGCTAATTTATTTTTCTTGTGACCCATGTTATTATTAATAAACATCTCCAGAGGCATAATTCAGAGGCATCTATCTTTATCTTGGTTTTGATTTCCAGCTTTCATAGCTATACATTATTACTGGAGAGACCATTGCTTTCACTATAGTGATACCAGAAAGACCAATATTTTACTATAATAGTTTTGTTGTAGAAATATCTTTAATCTTCATAGTCTTATTTATGTTTGTGATTGTGCCCCTTCCTACAATTTATTCCTTCTCTATTTCTTAAAAAGACAGTCTAGTCCTATAATTTATTAAGCCTCTCTGTCCACTCCCCCTCCCCTTACTCACTTCTTGGTTTTCAATTGTAAGTTCACTAAGCACACTGGTTGACATTATCTTTTACTATTTAACATTAACCTGAGTTTATTCTTCCTGGTTTACTTATATAATGAGCTTTTCTAATATTAAGCTACAAAGTGGTGATTTCTGGGTATGTTTTGACCTCCAGTTTTTAGTCTGTAATTTCTTCCAATTCTGCCATTCTTATAATATATTTACTGAAAACATTAATAGACTTGCAGGTAATGTCCATCTTTGCCTCTCTCTGTTTCCTGTTTTGAAATACTGTATTTATTGATTATCTTTCTTTTGTTATTTTCATGTACAGTTTTATATACTGTAATTGAGATATCCAGTGCAAACCTTCCTGAAATTTTAGGTTTCTCCATTTCTTCTATACTGTATTCCATCCATCCAGTAGCATCAATATGTCTTATCTACCTAAATTCCACTTATTTATTTATAAATCTTCTAATTAGTATGTTTTATTTCCTTTGACAGTTTCAGAGCTTGTTTTTTTGTTTTTTCCTTGCTTTCATATTCCATGTTCCAATTATATGCACTTTGAGGAACTCTTCTGATACTGGTCTGTTCTTTTCAACTATGTCTTGGCCATTTTATATTCAGGTCTAATTGTTGAGCTACCTACATATTGTTTTCCTTGCAATAATACAAAAATAGTTTGCTATTTAAAATATATATTTTATAATTGCTAGGTCTTATTGACCTTAAACAAATCCCCAGGCCTTGATAGCCTCTACTTAAATAGCTTAAAGCTGGGATTGTAGATCTTCTAACTAAAATATACACCCTGCACTATATTCTACTGTTGAGAAGTAACTTGAAATGCACAAGGAAATACTGTATGTGATAAGTATCTGCTTAATGTGGAATTTTTTAGAAACAAGGAACAACTATGGTAATTACCATGATGGTGAAGTGGTTAGAATGCAGCATTGCAGGTTAATTTTGCAAACTAGCAGCAGTTTGATTCTCATAGGCTCAAGGTTGACTCAACCTTTCTTTCTTCTGAAGCTGGTAAAATTACTCAGATTGTTGGGGACCATATGCTGACTCTGTAAAGAGCTTAGAAAAGGCTGTAAAGCACTGTGAATCAGTATATAAACCTCAGTGCTATTGCTATAAGAGTTATAGCAATAGCACTGACCATGAGTTCTAATCCGATTTTAGGCATACAGCCAGTTGAGTAACCTTGTACTTGTCTCCCCCTCTGAGCCCTAGGAAGGAGACAGTACAAATCACTTCTGAAATCTAGCCAAGAAAGCTACAGGATCTTGTTCATGCAGTTGCCCAGGAGTCAGCAATGACTCCAAGGAACCCTTATCCCAATTATTTGTACTCTTAAAACCTATATTCTGGGCAGCAATTAAACATATTTTTGCATAACGAAAAACAAAACAACATGATTGATTCAGAGACAAATCACAACAGCTTCCAAGAATTCTTTAAGGATGGTAGGGGCCAGGGATGAAATTCAGCAGGTTCTAACAGGTTCTGGAGAAATTTTGAGTAGTTTAGAGAACTGGCAAATACCACATCTGGCTTGCTCTAGAGCAGGGGTCAGGAACCTTTTTGGCTAAGAGAGCCGTAAACGCCACATATTTTGAAATATAATTCAGCGAGAGCCGTACGTATCTCCCTTTCTCTCTTTCTTTCTCTCTCTCTTTCTCTCCCCCTCTCTTTGTCTCTTTCTATCTCTTTCTCTCCCTCCCTCTATCTTTCTCTTTTTATCTCTCTCTTTCTCTTTCTCTCTCTCTCTTTCTCCCCCTTCTCTCTGAAGTGGGGAGGGCCGGGTTGGCACCAAGGGAGCTCGAGACGGGGTGCAAAAGCAAACTACTCTGCTGGCCCAGGCCCACATCGGAAGGAAGGAAGGAAGGAATGGTAAAAGGGGCGATCAAGAGAGGAATGGGTGAATGAATGGACGGAGGGTGGGAAGGAAGGAAGGAAAGAGGGAAGGGCCAGGAACAGAGGAAGGGTGCAAAGAAAGCAAGGAAAGGTGTGAAAGGGGAGAGTAAGAGAAGAAGGAGTGAAAGAAGGGAATGAGGGAGGAAACAAGGGAGGAAGGAGAAGGAAAGCAAGAAATGGAGGGAGGGAAGAAAGGAAGGAAAGAAAGAAAGAAAGAAAGAAAGAAAGGGGGAAGGGACAGGAACAGAGGAAGGAAGCAAGGAAACTTATGAAAGGGGAGAGTAAGAGAGGAAGGACTGAAGGAAGGGAGGGAGGGAAGAAGGTAGGAAGGAGAAAGAAAAGAAGAAATAGAGGAAGGGAAGGTAAAAGAGAGAAAGAAAAAGAGCAAGAAAGAAAGCAAGAAAGAGAGAAAGAAAGAATGAAAGAGAAATAAAAATAGAGAGGGGGAATGAAAGAAATGGAAGGAGGGAAGGAAGGAGAGAAAGAAAGAGAAAGAAAGAAAGCAAGAGAAAGAAAAAAGAATGAAAGAGCAAGAGAGCAAGAGAGAAAGAGAAAGAAAGAAAGAAAGAAAGGCAACTTCAAAGAAAGGCTCACTGAGCATCTCTCACTCTCTCTCTCTTTCTATCCCTCTTTCTTTCTCTCTCTTCCTTTCTATCTCTCCTCTTCCTTTCTCTCTCCTCTCTCTCTCCCTCTCTTTCTACCCTCCTTTCTCTTCCTTCCTTCTCTCCCTCCCTCCCCTCCCTCCCTCCTTCCTTCCTCTCCATTTCTCTTTCCCTCCCTCTCTTTCCCTTTTCTTTCTTTTGGTCCACTTCTCTCTCTCTCCGCTTCTCCACTTGCCTCCCCCTCGCGCCTCGCCCTTCCCACCCGGCCACCCGCGCGCGCTTACCAGCAACAGGAATTCAAGTAAGGCCAAAAGAAGCCATTGGCTCCGGGCGGCGTTCATGGCCCCCCCGAACCCCCAGCCCAGCTGGAGCTCCCTCTCGCCGCCGCCATCTCCCTGCGACTGCCTTCGGCCGCTGCAGCCCCCCCCCCCCCCCCGGGCCACCGCCAGTGAAGCTTCAGCTGGGCGGGGCGCTGCCGGTACTTCCCTCCTGGGGCTCCCGCTCGCAGCTGTCCCCCGGCTTCTGCTCGATGCCGCGGTTTTCGGCGCTGTCCTGCTGTGCCCCAAAGACGGAAGGCGGGAAAAAGGCGAGAAGAATGGAGCTCTCCTTCTTCCTGCCTTCCGTCTTTGGGGCCCAGCAGGACAGCGCCGAAAACCGTGGCATCGAGCAGGAGCCAGGGGACAGCTGCGAGCGGGAGCTCAGTGCTAGGAGCCCTGTCTGCGAGCCAGATACGGCCATCAAAAGAGCCATATCTGGCTCGCGAGCCATAGGTTCCCGACCCCTGCTCTAGAGTGTGGAAGGAATGGAGATTTTGCAGTATCCTTCCCCTGCTATGCCCACCAAACCACGGCCATAGAACCAGTAGGGAAAATTTTTGAATTTCACTCCTGGTAGGGGCATTTCTTAGGACTTTCATGAAGAGCATCTGCTTGGTCAGATACAGGTAAAATGCTAAGCCACATCATTTTTCTTTTTAGCATCTATATCTGGTGTCAAAGTTGATTTCATTGAGGACTGCATCAGGGTTGTATTTGACCTTGGGGACGGGGCAGGGTGGAAGTCAGGATGGGTATAGCCAACATGACATCACGTGTATCATGGGGGCAGGTGGTAGCCTGAGTGCTCTGCCAGCGACAATGGCTCCCAAGTTCCATTTTTGGCTGCAATAGCCTCCTGCTACCCTCTGCGAAAACAGAGCTTGGAAGGGGCATGTGTGGCTTTTATGAACTTTGTTTTCATTGGCAGGTGACCTTCAGGCCAGTCCTTTGCTAATTCAGGATGGGCCCGCAGGCCAAATCTAAGCAACCCCTGATCTAGATATACAAATTAAACTATTATAAGTTTATGATGAAAACATGTGCTTCAAATTTTTTCAACATATTGGTTTGTGCTTTATACGTTGTGGGAACACAGCATATTTATACTAGTCAAAGACCTAATGGCTGCATTCATACAATTTGGGATAGTTTTAATGAAAGTTGTATGAATCCTGCTGTCTAATTAGTTACTACAGTGGTACCTCTACTTAAGAATGCTCTACTTAAGAACTTTTCTAGATAAGAACTGGATGATCAAGATTTTTTTCCTCTTCTTAAGAACCATTTTCTACTTAAGAACCCTTAGTGCTAAACAAGGATTTATAACTGGGGTCCTCTAAGTTGTAGCGGGCATTTGGTCACTGGCTCACATTTAGGATGGCTTCATCATTCCTCAGACGTGATCTCAATTTACAACCTTCCCTACAGCCTCTCACAGGAAAGACAGGAGGCTAGCTGGCACGAAGGGTTGCAAATCACTCCTGTCAGTTGCTCCTGCAGATTCTTTTTGTCCTGAGGAACACTCAGTGGCAGGGTGAGTGTGGGCCCCACCACCCGCCTGTCCTTGAATCACACTGCAGAACCCACTCACACTGCATTTCTCCTGCACTAAAATCACAGTGCCCATCTATGCACACCCATTGCACCCATTTAATTCCCACCTCCCTGCTACACTTGTGCCACAATATCTCTCCCGTCTCCTTACACTTCATAGTAGGTGTTAGCTGGCTGGTCTGCTGGTGAGCCATCTAAGGAAAAGCTTTTGATTGGGGCTTGCTACTTCCTGCCACTTCCCCATTGACTTTGCTTGTTAGAACTTGGTAGGAAGTTGTAAATCTCAGCCATGTGAGGTCTCAATGATCCACAGCCCCTTTTTTTGCAACAGAGACTGCTGGGATTGCTATCACTATGTGTTACAGTCATATGATGCTACACTTTACAACTGCACCGCTTAGCCAGAGAAACTGTGGTCCCTATTACTATCATTAAATGAGGATTATATAGAGGGAATTGAGGCCACAGTGAGTAGAGCCATTGTATACATACTTATACATGCACTCATGGACTAAGACAAGATATACATTTCTGCCATAATTTCAAACACTTTTAAAAAGTTAATTTACTTAGCTTCCTTTGTAAAAACTAATGTAATTAGAATTCAAAATAGTTTCACATATTCCCCCTTTTAGCCTAACTGCAGAATTGTAGCTCTGGCTCCCAAAATTAAAGTGGATTTAGAAATAGAATGCAAAATACGCAAGGTGTGTTTAAAAAATAAAAACCTTCAACTGTTCCTATTATATATGCATTAACAGAAAGTGCAGAAACACTTTGCTGCTTCAGCAGTGCTTCTAACACTTCTGATTTGTGAACAGCAAAATAACGTGTTAAAATGCAGAGTACAGGGGAATCTTCACATTTTGAACAAAAAAGGAAAAACTAAATTGGCTATGATGTGGGGAGGGAGACCCTTCTAGTAGTATAAAATAGTCTTAATTTTGAAGAATTGTTGAAAAAGCATGAATGAGAAAATCAGAGCCATTCAAACTAAAATATATTCTTTTAAATTACGGTACACAATATTTTTTTAAAGAAAATAAAGTCAGGGAAAGATTAGAAATACTAAAGGTCAACTGCCTGCAAAAATTGGGAAGATGCTGCTCTTTGTAGTGGCATTCATATAACAGAATTGCTTATATCAGTGGCTCTCAACCTTCCTCATGTTGTGGTAGCCCCCAACCATAAAATAAAATTATTTGAAAACTCGGGTGAGTTCTAACTTACCTCACTGCTGGTTCATTTCCTCCTGTGCTACATGACTGACTGTGACCAACCACAATAACAATAATATGATAAACAGAAATGTGAAATGAAACCAATCTGTTCTACACCAACTAGAACAGAGCTGTCTTCAAATGTTTATCTGGTTGCCTTAGGTGGCAGAAGCATGAAAAGCATAAAAATAAAAACAATTTGCAAGGCTGCAAGAAAACTGATTTTTTTTAAAAGTCTGAAAAGATAGGAATGATGGACAAATGAATGAATGAATAAAAGTTCCTAGATACATTAATTATTTATTTTAAGCAGCTGCCCATCTTATAACAAACTCAACAACATAAAAACTATATTAAAACTATAAAACCTGAATGCATTAAAAACAAAAAGCTGGCACCAAGTAATGCTTCCCATGTATAACCAATTTTACCTATTATTTGATTAGTCACTCAGCCAGTGTGATTTTATTGTCTCATGTTGATTTTCTTGAATTGTTGCCTTTTATTCCCTGTAAACTGAGATAGGCCTGAATAGCTTTGTGTACTTTATACATTTTTACAGTTTTCTCAGGAGTTGAGTGAATTGCCTGACAGTCACAATTCTTTAAATGTCTTAAATAGGCAATATTAAATAAAAAATTACATTAATTGAACATTTTATTGATCAATAATCAATTGAAATTAAATTATCAAAATACTGCACAATATCTTTTGACTGAAAATGAAACATATAGCATTCATTTACAATCTTTACCAAAGCTGCTTATGGCTTCATTTACACGGTGTATTTGAGTTGGGAAAATGGAAATGATGCTGTTTATATTTGTGATGTTTTTTCCTGTAACAAAATTAATTAAAAATTGTAATTGCTATTTGTTTTAAAGCTAGAATGGTATATAACAAACGTAAAAACTTTTTCCCTCCTTAGGAAGATTCCCATTATAATGTAGAATTTCAGCAGTGGTATCCAGTTATAAAGCAAGAAACAGATTCTACAGATCAGCCACATTCATTTATACATCCCAGGTAACATTCTTCATATTTTAATTATAATGAGTTCAATTGATGTTTTGCATTTAGATAAATTACGCTTTCTGGGTTGTATGGAGAATATGCCTTTTACATAGTGTTGGATCTACATAAATAATGTAAAGCAAAGCATTATGTAATAGATGTACCTTTTGCAAAGGACATTTTTTTCTTTGTTCCATTCTTTGAAATAACTTATCAGTATCTTTGCTAAGAACTAGTTTCACTCAAAACCTTAAACTTTCCCTTGGAGGCACATGGAAAACTTTCAGAGGGAGAGTTAAGGCAGGAGGACGAAGAAACACAATTTGACAGACTCAGTCCTCATTGGCTGAAGGGACGATGTCATCCCATTCTTAGAAGTTAGGTCTACCCACTATGAAGAACTATAGGGCACAGTGGCTTATTATTGGCAGAATCAAATGGAGCTATATTAATCACGTGAAGAGTTAACCTGCTACTCAGCTTATTGAAACCATTTCAAGCTCTACTGTGCTGATGGACATGTCTCTACAGTGCTGATGTAGCAGTTTAAAGTGTCATTTGAATTGTTCATCAGCTAATTTCACCAACATGTTCACAGAATGCTTGTTTTGAATGAGGTTTTACTTTTAAGAAAGCAGTAAAAACTTTGCATTAAATATTAAAGCAGCGGCAACATGTTCAGTAATAGAACCCAGGAAGATGTTTTCACCAGTACCTATAAGAAACTGAGGTCATCCGACAATTTAGGATAAAATATTGTCTATAAGATGATTATGCTCAATTATACATTGCCATCCAAGGTTGAGTAGGACTTGCAGCAGACGTCCTGACCTGGTGGCTAAAGATTTTGAGGGTCAGATTGGAACAAATATGGTCAAATTAAATCCAATAAGATACAGTCTGCTAATCCGAAAAACATTCTAACTCCACAGCAGCTGCACAATTGGCTTTTCCTGGAATTGCACTTTGTTAGAAGCAGATGGTCTGTGATCTACAGGTTCATTTGCAATTAGGCTCCTGTATGAGCAAAACAGATGGAAGACCTTGCTTAGCTTTGGCTCCTGCCTGAGATATGACTGTTTTTAGCACAGGATGCTATGGTGGAAGTGAGGAGTCATCATTACTTAATATTTGGATTATGTACTGTGTTCTACTTGGAACTTCTTCTGAATATTGTTTGTAATCTATAATCTGTGCAGTATCCCTACTGCTGCACCAGTTTTCAGGAGGTTTCTCAATATAGTTAAGAGTATTGGTAATGACCCAGAAAGCCTTTATGACTTGGGTCTTTACCTTCTTCAGGACAGACTTTGTCTTCTTAATTTGAAAGGGCTTCTGATGTCCTTACCTTAGGAAGTTGGAAAATAGAGCCTGAAAGAAGGCCGTCTTTAGGATGCCGGCTTCTTTGTTAGCTTTTTAGAAAGAGATGAGGACATTTCTCTTCCTCTAGGCCTTTACAATTTTGAGTATCATACATTTTAAAACATTTCTGTGCTTTTACGTATTTATTTATAGGCTGCTTATAGTCTGATTCAATCTGCCCTGCTCGGAGTGGCATAAAACTCAATCATATAATTGGGATTAAAATCATACCGATAGTTGTACAAACAATAGCCAGAAATGTTTGTATGGAACTGGGAATTGTAAATGAAACCATTAATAACGACATGGAGTTCTGCAAAAGCCCTTTTGGCTACAAACGCCACCTGCTCTTTGATCTGCCCAGAATCTTTGACCTTGCTACACAATTATAAATCAAATACAATAAAATGCATTTGGAGGCTAATAAAATTGTAAGTGTTAAAATACCTCTGAAAATTAAAATTGACTATTTCATTCAATTTGCCAATCGATCTTTGAATATACTGATGGCAATATATTTTCTTTCACTTTGTAATTGATTTGATGGTTCTTATGCTACACATAATAATGATTATTTGCAAGTGCTGTGTAACAGGCTGGGGATTAGAGATTAATTTTTTATTCTTTGTTTGTTTCCATTGGCTATATTGTGCTTGATTCATTATGATTTAATTAATTAATGTATATTCTAATAATTTTTCAATTTTGTGGTTTCCAGCTATTTCTTTTACATGTGTGATAAAGTGGTTGCTCCCAATGTATCTCTTAGTACTTCAATGCCTCAATGTAAAGAAACCACAAAAACAGCTGAAAAGATATCAGAGGTATATAAATCATTTCCCGGGCAGTCACTGAAACAGCAGAATGGTAGCAAACGCAAAAAAAATGTCTTTTATCAGGACATCACTCTTGAAGGACAAGAGAAGGTTGACGTAAAGTCCATATCTGGAATTTGTACTAGTATAGGTGAGTAAAAAAATGAAACTGTTTCATAATAATGATATTAATGAAATTATAGTTTTTGTAGAAAATCAAAAAACATTGCCTTCCTGACTTTTTGATTCTGTAGATCAACCCATACCAATTAAACCTGCAAACAGAAGGAAAACAGAACAAGTCAGTTCCAGGGAGACTACAGAAGATGAAATGGAAATAAGTAGTGATGCACAATCCTCATCTCAGGCTCTTTCCCATGGTATTGGATCTGATGATGATAAAGGGAAAATGATGGAGGAAGCAATGAAAGCGTATATTAAACAGCAAGAAAGGCTGCATAGAATTTTGCAAAAGAAGCAGCATCTTCAAATGGTATATGTGAATTTCATTTTATTTTTGTCTGCCTCCCAAACTGTCTTCCTTTTTTGTATCCATTCCATACTAATGTGAAAGTTCATAATGATGAATAATACAATGACATGGTTTAAAACCCCCAAATCTTTCCATGTATTTTATTTAACATTTACTTGTATTAAAGGCTTACACCTAAGAATGCTACCCTGAAAGTTGGACATCAGCTATTATCAAACAGAAGTTTGATAATAAGTTGTTCTCCTGTTTAATGCTTTGCTGCTATAGGCTGACCCATTTCAGCCATTCTCCTTGCATTGATGGAACTTTCCCACTCTACAATGTATGCAGAGAACCCACTTTAACATCTGGGTCAAAAATGGGGTGACTGCTCTCATCTAATGCTTTGAAGAGGAATGCTCCTTTTATTCAGTTCTTTGCTTAGAAACAGTGCTTTCATAAAAAACTTTGTTGAATCATACACACCCTCTTTGAAGATTGAAATTCCTATTAGCATCTTGCATTACATTGACATCTGTTACTTCTCCACTGGATAATGAGCAGGGCTTAACTGTGTTCCCTGAGGTTGCTATGATGAAAATTACTTAGCACTAGCTATCTGGAAAAAGGGTATCCAGGCAGTCACGAGACTTCCCTTTGGTGCTAGAAGATAGTTAGTAGAAATAAAATTAGGGCAGTTACAGATTGTTCTAAGCGTACATTTGTGATTAGCATTTTAATTGAATATGGGAGAAAATCCTTTATAATATAAAATGTAAAGCTGTGAGGGAAAATGTTTTCAACATTTCACACATTTTTTTTACTTCAAATAACTATTTGAAATATTTTTCTCCACAATATTTGAGAATGTGTTAATGGAGAATGTTGAAGTAGAAATACAGTATTGGTGAATAATTGATAAGTGTATGTGTGTATGTGTAATATATGTGTATGCATGTATTGATAGAGAATATATATAGTGAGTGTACATGCACACGAGTACATACTTAACAACCACAGTGAATTACATTTTTGAGAGGAAAAACACAAGATGTGTATCCATACTAAGTCCTATTTCAAATGAAATAGAACCCGAAACTATGAAATTTGAAGCATAATTTTTTTGGGGTGGTGGTGGTGGTGGTAATTCTGTTTTTTGAAAACACTCTATATAATTGTAATTTCTTCATAGGAAGTTGAAATGTTAAGTAGTTCCAAAGCCATGAAGGAACTGACAGAAGAACAACAAAATTTGCAAAAAGAACTTGAATCTTTGCAGGCTGAACATGCTCAAAGAATGCAAGACTTTTATGTTGAACAAAGAGATTTAGAAAAGAAGCTAGAGCAGGTGATAAAACAAAAATGTACCTGCGATGCCAGCCTGGAAAAGGACAAAGAAGCAGAATACGCAGCTCAGGTGAGCAGCAAAATTGAGTTTCATTTGGGCCATCATTCTTTGAAACAAGTACTCCCCAATTTAGGATTATAGTTGGGACCAAAATTGCCATTGTAAATCATTGTGGCCACAAATTGTGTGACCCAATCTTAGTTAGTTTTTACAGTAGCAAAACAAATAACCACATTCATGAAGTGAATCATATGATCATTAAGCCAAATCCAGCTTCCTCAATGGGCAGGGTCTCTCTCTCTCTCCCTCCCACCCCCCTGCATGAAATTGATAAAAATGGTTGAAAATCACAGCCACGTGTTGCAGCCTATTGTTAATATGAGCTGGTTGCCAAGCGTTTGAATTACATGACTCTGATGGTAATGCAACAGTCACAAATGTAAGTAATTTTTCCTGGGGCTGTTGTAATTTCATTAAATTATCGTAATCCAAGGTTTATCTCATTTAAATCAGGTCAATTTAAATCATAATTTTTGAAGAGCAACTGTCATCTCTGTCCAGCAGCAGCTCCTTTTCTGACCCCCACTGACAGTCCCAATATTGCAGAATATATAGCCTCATGCTTATTTAACTAAGCTCCATTTCATGCTGAATAAATAATTATTAATGTATCTTAAATATACATACATATAGATAGATAGCATTTTATTAAAATCTGAAAAAAATAAAAAGAATCCAATTTAAATTAAAAAATCCAATTTTTACAATTTATTTATTTTTTAAATCATTGATTTTTATCCAGACTGTCGTAAACATTACATGTAATGCTGGATTGCTGATAAAATATAAAAAATATACACTCTTGCTAGTTCTGTCCCTCAGGTGTCTGAACAGTTGCTAACACATTGGTGTTCCATGCATTCAAGCTTATGGATTGCAGCCTTATTTGTCTTTAAAAACAGTTTCCTTATTTAATATTAAAATATGCCTTACTTTTCTCATGCCTACACTATAATGTGTACAGAAGAAATACCATATATCTTTTACTTCCCTACTGATTTGATTTTTCCTACATTATTTTCAGTTCACTAACTCAGAAATAGCTATTTCTGTTCTTTCCAAATATTTGGATGTGGTTTTAATGAATGTTTGGTTTTTCTGGCAATTTAGAAACATCTGTGTTAAAGAAGTAAGAATATTTTCACTAAAAATGTTGCAATAGCAAGGTTGAAAGAGAAAATGTAGAAAGTATTTTAAATTTGCAACATATTTTTGGTATATATTTGCACATACAGTATTTATGTTCCAATCTGGTATTTTGTATGGCATGGTCATTGACAGATGCTCCATTTTGGAACAGAATGAAATGTCTGCCTGTCTCAACAGGGTTAAGAAACAAGTGTATGATATACCAGCTGTTCTAACTTGTCTTTACTTTTCAAACTTGCAGTTAGCAGAACTGAGGCAGAGGCTGGATCATGCAGAGGCCGATAGACAAGAGCTCCAAGATGAATTGAGACAGGAACGAGAAGCTAGACAGAAATTAGAGAAGATGATCAAAGAATTAAAACTTCAGATTCAGAAATCTTCAAAAAATGTAAAAGGAAAATAAAATGCCACCCAGAGTGCACCTACATTTTCTCAGCAAGGCTAAAAAATGTTTACCTGCCAAGGAGAGCTCAAGCCATGGAAAAGTGAAGGTATTGGGCACAATTATGGAAAACTTTTCCTGTGCATCTCACATCAGTAGCGGAGGTGTTTGGGAACTCTCAATCATTTTTATGGTGATCTGCACAAGAAACGTTCTCGGTAAATTATGTCCAACATGTGTATAGAAATCTACAATAACATGTATATTTATACAACTTCCAGACTGACCAAATTTGTATTTGTGCTGCTTTTTTTATAGTTATGAGCAACATTGAAATTTTATGTTTTACAGTGGTCAGTATGTATCTGTTTATTTTACAAACTGTTTTGAGGACTCTTACTGAATGCAACATTCTTGATTCAAAGTACACAGTATCTACCTTTTTGCATGCAATTCAAGAATCTAAAACTGAGAAAAATAGTTTTATTTTTGCTTTGCTCCAATATTTCATTTCATGATGCTGTATCAAAGAGAAAACTGTTAATTGGAAATCATTAAACAATGAAAACTTCTTTAATTGCAGATTTTCATGTTGAACTTTTACAGTAAATGTTAATTATTAATGGTTAAATAACCAGTTTTTAGTACTATACTGAGTGCTGTTTTGAAAAAGAGTTGCTGAAATTTGAGTCTGAAATATTTTATTTATTCACTCTAGAGAATAAGCATAACAATTTGATAGCTAGTAAGTATTTTCATATTTAATATTGTTCTTTGAGCATTTCTGAACATCAATAGGAGCTTTATAATGTCAGTCTTATTTTGTGAAGTAGCATTTTTAATTATCACATTAGTTCAGGAGCAATAGCATTCCCACATACGATCTTTGAGTGCATGAAAATAGGTGATCTTGTCATTTTAAAAAGTTTTACAAAGCCAGTAGGGAACAAATGGTGTCAGATATTGGTGGTTATTTTTTTTTAAAGAACCAAGGTTAACCATTAACATTTTTCAAAAATATCCGTTATTAAATCTTCTATTTCTTTGAAAATGATAAAATTTTAGTATTTGACATTGGTGTGAGGAAGCAAGTGTTACTAAATTATTAGCCTTTTAATTCCAGAATTTATATATTTGGAAGTCAGAAAGATAAACAAACAAAAGGGATTCATGGATTTTTTTTCTCCTTAAAAATGTTGACCAATAAAATCACTGAACTAAGACTTGATGAAAAAATTTGAAAAGTATTGATTCTGGGAAGCAGTTCTGCATAGAACAGGAAATGGAACTCTTGACTGTACAGAAGGAAAGAAATAATATGGTTTTATATTGTATTTAGATTGACAAGTTTTAATTGCTCAAAATGCATTAAATATTTGCCAATTGTTGGTTATGCCTCCCTATTCAGATCATTATGCATACATAGCAACCTTACCTATTATCCCCAAAAGTATTAACTTACTTTAACATAGATTTGTGTGACTGATGATACAAGAATGCTTGTGGGAAAACGTTCTGCAAAATAAATGGAAATTAGCCATTACAGCAGTAATTAAAACAGCAGTTTGTTCATTAGGTGGCCATCTACATTCCCTTCCCTCCTTCTAGAAACCACATATTTATGGGAAATGATTAAACATATTTACATTTAAGGATTATTTCATTTCACATATAATTTCATATGGCTAGTCCTTGACCTACAACAGTTCATTTAGCGACCATTCAAAGTTACGACGACTCTGAAAAAAGTGACTTTTTGCAACATATCCATGGTCAGGGGATGGGTCAAAATCGAGGCCCTTGGCAACTGGTTCATATTTATGATGGTTGCAATGTCCCTGGATCACCTGATCACCTTTTGTGACTCCTGACAAATAGAGTTGATGGGGAAGTCAGGTTCACTTCACCATACTGTATTCCTAATTTAACAACTGCAGTTATTCACTTAACTGTGGCAAGAAAGGTCATAAGATAAGGCAAAATTCACTTAACTGTTTCTCTTAGCAATAGAAATTTTGGGCTCAATTGTGGTTGTAAGTCAAGCGCTATCTGTATACATCAGTTTAAATTGATAGGGACAGATCATTCCATGAGATGTAAGGAAACTTTTGAAAAATGGGCTAAAAGAAGGGTTTAAAAAAAAAACAACTAGCACTAAAAGAAAAACATTCAGCTTTCCCCCAGCTGTATAAAGAATTGTACTTGTAGGTAAAATATTGTCATCTTCACAGCAGCACCTATAATCTGATTTGAGGTCAATTCTGGTGGGTCAGTGGTTTATGCAGGTAAAAAAGAACCTTCAAAGATCCTAGGCTCATAAATCTAAAACTGCAAAAATCAATTCTATGAATTAACACTGCAAATTAATTGGAAGCCAATGGAAAATCTGCAGATCATGTAAAGCCATAATCAATATCAGCTTAGCATGTTGTGTGATCCTAAGCACTAAAATCCATGGCAGCATGATATGGAAATCTTGATAGATTTTGCGTGTGCCAGACAATTCAGCTCATTTCAGTTAAAGCTGGCTGGAATGTTCAGATGCCTCAAAGATGACAACTATAAAGCACCTAATAATTCAATCATTTGCTGCTGTGTGGACTTTACCCTCTAAAGAATATGCCTAACCACAACTGTAGGTTCAAAGAGTACATTCCAATCAAGGTACATTTAAACTTGTATTCCTTGGGTGAGCCTTTTGAAACGTGAATTCAAGATATCCTGAGTCATCTGAGTCTTCTGACAATAAGGTGTTATAGCTAGTTCAGAAATGTAATCAAGATAATCCATTTTGATACTTTAGTAAAATCCCTATAAAAAATTCTTTGCAATTAGTTATTCTGTCCTTTGAAATAGTAAGGGTTGGAAGGGAAGTGGCCATGTGGAAAATACTGTTTTGCTGTTTCATTATCTTTTCATGTTGTAAGCTACCCAGTAAATGCCAACAACATGGCAATCCTGATGGTGTGTAAGTAATCCAAGATGATCACCCGAAGAATATGGCTATGGAATTGACCAGTTATATAAGGATAAGAGCTCTCCAAAAAAAGGTCATTTCATCAGTTTACATAATTGGCTGCATACCTAAAAAAATGTTGCTACGATGGTAACAAATCAACAAGCGTAGTCATAATCAATCTTGGATGTGTAAAATCTAGTGACTACAATTCATTCCAAAATCAGATGTGCTTAAAATGTTGAGCTGTAATCACTGGATATTGGAAGTTTTGGATATACAGTAGTAGTATTGGTAAGATGATAATTTCAGTATTTTGCCACATGTTGACAAAACTGGTAGGGTTATCACAGTATTTTATACATTAAAGGCCAGTTTGGGCATCATAAGTCACTACTTATGCATGTTGTCTCATCTTAAAATACATTCTCATGTATAAAATACATGAAATGATCTTTTATTGTTCACCAGTAATAGCATTAGTTGCAGTGGTTGGTAGTTGTCAATAATTATCTAGATGGCTGAGGGTTCACAAAGACAAGTATGTTTGAGCAGAGCATGAAAGAAAAAAAAAGTATGAGTAGTTAATATTCAAGCAGCAACTTCCTTATACTCAATATCAGAAGAATTCAAACACAACTAGTTCATTTAACAGAGTAGATCATTTTTCTGCTTTCAAACAGACACCTTTTTGAATTGAATGCAAGAGAAGGTTCACGTTTGTATGAGTGTATTTTAGGATCTCGGCAATAGGTACTGTGTTGATTCTTTGAATGCACAGTGCAACAACAAAGCTACAAAAGTAAAATATATTAAATGTGTAGTCTCAACAAATAGTGGAGCTGAGCTAGTAAGGGCAATTCTAACTTTATTTTAGAAAAAATAGGTTCGCAGTTCTGTAAGGGGTAGTGGTGAAAGAGTGAGTAGATTTTAGATTATGTTTAAAAACATATAAGACCAAATCTGCACATTCATAATTAAATACATAAAATCATAAATACAATTTATACAATAATTTCAGCTTCTTTGCATATGTGTACATAAAATTGTGCCATAAGTGTTTATAGTCAATAAAAGATAGTTTTATAGTAAACTGTACATAAGACATAGAGCAAATAATTTCTTACATTCATTTCTTGGCACAATGTACTTGATGAATAATTTATTCTATTACATATACAGCTTGATTTGGTAGAAGGCTGCTTATTTTAAGAGAACAAATAATCCTATCCGAATTTGCTATTTTAGTGAGAAAAACATGAAAGAAATAAAACAGATATAAATGTCTTATAGAAGGTCAATGTATATGTGACTTAATTAACTTCATAAATTATTAAGCCACATATACATTGACCTTCCATAAGACATTTATTTCTGTTTTATTTCTTTCATGCTTTTCTCAAAGGTTCAGGACTAACAGCAAGACTGTCAAAAGATCTTTTAAAAAAAGAAAAATTCAACTTTTTTTTTAAAGCAAAAAGTTTTACTAAAACTTTTGTGCAACATTGGTGGCAATAACTTGAAATTTAAGTTTTGTACCCCAGACCTTAAATAAACCAGAAATATTTGCAAATTTCTCATGGCACAGTCTCAGCCATAACTAAAATTTCAGAATATAAATTATGCGCATATACTGTATACCACTATAGAAGTATTTTAAAGAGCAGTAACGCAAGTTTGAAGCATCTATGTGCTTTACAGAAAAGTCATTTCGGATAAAATCTTGATGTGTGATTCAAAAGTGATTTGCCATTTCTACTATTGGGGATACTTTTTCAACTTCCAGTCTAACCTTCACAGAAATTTCATTATTTCCAAAGGGTATGTCAATTAAATGAAAAGTGTTGTATCTTAAAGACACAAATTATAGCATATGTTTTAATGATGTATCAATTCATGTGTAGGCCAAAATCTGAAAGCTAGAATTTGTATATCTTTTAAGATCACAAAAGAATAAAGTTAATTTTCTAAAAAAATCTTTTTAGTAGTAATGTTATTAAAAGTTACAATTACAACAATAAAAATGCAAAATTAAAAATCGGTACAGAAAAAGGAAGAATATAGAAAAGTGTGTTTGTGTGTGTATGAGACTTCCCTCTTCATTACAAGTATAAGCAATTTTAATAACATACCTCTTAAAATACAACAAATTATCTTTTCTTCCCATATCCATCTTTTATCTATGACTAATCCTTAAAAAAACCCTTATAATTTTAGTCATGATCAGTAAAAGTCCATTAACAGTTGCAAGAGAAACAACTTGTCTATTTATCCATCATAAATATTCTAACTTTATATTCCTTTCTTTTACTTTTAACAATCTTGATCATTATTCCCTTCAAATGTCCTAAAATTGTTTTTTATTTTTTCCTTTGTCTCCACACAATTTTTTCAAACTTTTAACAATATACTTTTGTAAATCCAATATAGAAAGATTATCCAAGTAACACTCTTGGCTTGTTTTTTGTAGATCCCTTTCAGTTATTAAGACAATTTCCTTTATATTTCTGGTGTAGCTTCTTTCCCCCCACTTGCAGATCAGTTTCAATCTTGTCCAATTAAGTTTGTTCCTCTTTTATAACTTCTATTAAATGAAGTGCATATATAGGCACAGACACTCTTAAAATTAATTTTAGGGACCATTGATCAAAAATATTCTTCAATATGTTAAATGTTAAACTTTCGCTCTATTTGTAAGTCAAATTTAAGTGTTCTCTTTTAATTGTGATCTTCAATTCCTTCTAATTTCTTTTTAACGACCAACTTTCAAATGAGTTGGTTGTCTTATTGGCACTTCATTCTGCCATGTTTTTAGTTCTCCCATTTCTTCTTTGGAAGAAGTTTCTAAACGTTTTTGTTTATAAAGGTTTGAATACTGAAACCCAGAACGATAGTTACATAAGCTAGGTCTGCTCTTTCAAATAACTAAGCATGAGGAACCTCTTTACTTATCTTTATAGACAGGGCACTAATAAAGAAATTTGCAACTCCTCTCTTAACCAAACAACATTAATGACGCCAGACTTGGGGAAAAAATTGGCTGTTGAGTGTATTTTACCAGATTTGGCTTATGTTTTGGATATATATTACTTAGTTTAAATATTTCAGGTGTGTGATAGCTTTATGTTTTTGGATTAATGTTAATTATGAATTTAATATATTGATAGTTGTATGATAATTTGTATATAGGTGTATTGTAATGGCACCCTTGGAATAAAATGTACTAGGGAAGGAATCCAACAAAGCAATTTGTCGTCTCAGTGTTGCTTAGCTTTGCATCTTAGAACCCTACAAAGATTATACTTCTATGCCTAGCTTCAATTTAAAAATGCAGAATTTTCCGGTGGGGTGGGGTGGGGTGACTAATTTTCAGGTATAGGATTATCTGGCTGACCTCAAAATAATCTCCAACTCAAAAATTCTTAGGAAAGTGTAAATGCTTATTTCTTTTTTTTTCTTTTGCACACAATATGGAACAATATGTACTGTATTGTTAAAACATCTGATTGTGTAATACAAAAGCACACCGCTTGTAATCTTAGACTAGAAATGCTCCAGTGTAGGTTGCAGCTATAAAATAATTCAGTTTCGCAAGCAACAGCTTGATGTTTTAATTATAGCTTTTTTACCGGTTCTTCAATGTTTTATAATAATGTAAGACAGTCCATAATTTCAGAACAAGAAAAACTTTAATTAATACTGTTGCAAATGTTCTCTGTTGTAAAAGCAAAAGTCCTATCATTTACAGATCATACAAATGCATCCTAATACAGCCACAATCTGGAAGGCGGTTTAGATGATACAGTGATCTGTAATATTAAAGCACCAAAAAATCTCCCTGCCACCCCCAAATGTCTCTTTAAGGACAGCAATCCTGTAAATTTTTTTCAAATACCTCTGATTAAGAAAAGGGAAGCACAGTTTAATGCATCTGTTTTGATGAATATACAGAATTACTGGTCTAAATGTTCTTGATGCAATTACATTACCTTCATAGTAAAGCAAATAAGCAAAGAACTAACAAGCTTCTATTTTCTGTGTATTCACGATGCTTTGGAAAATGCTTATTGAGCTCAATTGTTCCACAGTCTTGAAAAATATATATTTTGAATACTCAGTAGGACCTCTGACATATATCTTGAACAGAATTTCGCCCTACTATATATAGTTATATGGCATGTTATTTTATCTATCTATCTATCTATCTATCTATCTATCTATCTATCTATCTATCTATCTATCTATCTATCTATCTATCTATCTATCTATCTTTATATCCATCCATCCACCCATCATCTACTCATCTATCTATCTGTCTATATCTATCTATCATCTATCTATATCTAACTCAAATGGTTACATGAAAGTTCTTGAACTAACTTGTCCTTCTGGGTTATGATGAAAACATTTAGAAGAGTTTATAACTAATACTGTGAGAAGTTGTACAAGGAGTCAAGACAGAAGTAGATTGGTCAAACAGATCTAAGACAAAATGTTTGATACAAACCAAGAGTTTTCCATGTTTTGCCAATGATGTACAGTTTGAGTTCATCTTGTGACACACAAAACTGTCCTCTACCTCATGTGATTCAAAACAAGACAGAACAAGAGAGAGAGATTTTGTACAGTTTTAGTAAAACAAAACAAAAAATGCATTTAGCTGTTCACCTAGTTTACAAATTTTGGATTCTATTTATTAAAATATGACATACTGTGCTTTTTGCTTATACCTCAAATGTATTTTGTGCAGTTTTCCATTTTTCATGCATTGTAAATATCTTGTATAGTTTGTGATCCACATTCAAATAAACAATTCAAATCAAAGACTTCATCTTTTTTATCCTTTGTACATACAGCCTTGTGCATCAAATGTTTGTTCCAATTATTTCTCAATGCTAGTTTTGTACATTGACAAATGTGCTGTAGTCTTTATAATGGCATATATCAGAATTACCTCTACAGTTCTCTGAAGTTGAAAAGCATTGCTTCCCATTGTGTTTACCCCTGTTGGGAAAAAAAATCAAGGTTTTGAAATAATAACAAAAGTTCTTATACCAATCACCCCTGGATTCCCGTCATTTTGTTTGCAAAGCTAGGAAAATTAAATTTGCTCAACACAACGACAATTCAGCCTATATTTTTGAACATGCCTTCATCCCTCATCATTTTTTAAAATATTGGAATAGTCCTGAACAGAAGATAATTGTGCAGTTATCCTCACTCCTAGCAGTTTAAAATTGTTTTCCCATTTATCCCCAGGCTTTGATAGAAACAGAAGTCTGAAGGCAGAAAAAGACCTCATGGTCTATCTAGTCTGCCCTTATACTATTTTCTGTATTTTATCTTAGGATGGATATATGTTTATCCCAGGCATTTTTAAATACAGTTACTGTGGATTTATCTACCACGTCTGCTGGAAGTTTGTTCCAAGGATCTACTACTCTTTCAGTAAAATTATATTTTCTCATGTTGCTTTTGATCTTTCCCCCAACTAACTTCAGATTGTGTCCCCTTGTTCTTGTGTTCACTTTCCTATTAAAAACACTTCCCTCCTGGACCTTATTTAACCCTTTAATATATTTAAATGTTTCAATCATGCCCCCCCTGATAAAGGTAGTGTCAGGGTTCCAAGTAATGGACTCAAAGCAAGCAAAACTCCGAGGCAGGTATATTCCAATATGCCAATATGAGATATCATATTGGCATATGTCGGTGAAAACTGACTCTGAAGGCTCCCACGATTTTCACCTAATTAAAAAATAAAAGTCACTTTCTCAAAGCAGTCAGTCACATGGTCCCATCATGGTGCTGTCTAGTTGCCATCACTCTACCTTCCTCTGACCAGATTTGAGAGTGTCCTTGGTTCTTAAGCAAAAGTATTTTGTTTTGGCTATCTCAAATCCCTCCCCTCTCTATCCCTCAGGTCCAGTGGCAATGCTAAAGCTGTCAAGATGGCTTCAGTCAGATCAGCTTCAGGGTTGACAGGTCACTCAATGTTGGTTCTAAATTACTTCAGGCTTCCACCCCCACAAAAGGTACAGTGGTACCTCTACTTACGAACTTAATTTGTTCCGTGACCAGGTTCTTGAGTAGAAAAGTTTGTAAGAAGAAGCATTTTTTCCCGTAGGAATCAACGTAAAAGCAAATAATGTGTGCAATTGGGGAAATCACAGGGAGGGTGGAGGCCCTGTTTCCTCCCAGGAGATTCCTAGAGAGGCCCCACGGAGGCTTCTACTCGCCTTTTCCTGCCCTGTTTCCTGCCAGGAGATTCCTAGAGAGATCCCATTGAGGCTTCTCCCTGCCTTTTCCGGTTACAGTTTCGGAGGCTCGGGTTTGTAAGTGGAAAATGGTTCTTGAGAAGAGGCAAAAAACCTTGAACACCCGGTTCTTGTCTAGAAAAGTTTGTAAGTAGAGGCGTTCTTTGGTAGAGGTACCACTGTAGTTAAGACCTGTATTTGAATTTTTGACATTCAGCTGCCGCTCCCATGTGATCGCATTTGGTGCAACCAGCAATTTGTAGCATTCTGAGACGTGGCCACAAGGTACAATGTTTTTTGCTGGAAACTTCACATTTACACCTGCAAAAAAAACCTGCTATTAAGCAAGCAATGGGTTTGCTTAATGACCATGACATTTGCTTTACCTCCACATTCACGTAATGACTCTGGCACTCTGCTCACTGACTCTGTCAGTCCTAATTGTGGTTACTGAGGATTAAGGTAAAGGTAAAGTTCCCCTCACACATATGTGCTAGTTGTTCCCGACTCTAGAGGGCAGTGCTCATCTCCATTTCAAAGTCAAAGAGCCAGCACTGTCTGAAAACATCTCTGTGGCTGGCATGACTAAATGGCATAGGTGCATGGAATGCTGTTACCTTCCCACCAAAGCTGGTCCCTATTTTTCTACTTGCATTTTTACATGCTTTCAAACTGCTAGGTGGGCAGAAGCTCCCGCAAGTAACAGGAGCTCACTCCGTTACACAGTGCTAGGGATTCGAACCACTGAACAGCCAATCTTTCTATCAACAAGCTCAGCGTCTTAGCCATTGAGCCACCACGATTCTATTTATTTTTATTTATTTTGTTAACTACATATCAGTAGTATACATAGATACAACAGTGTTTATATACATGAGATGGGTACTAATAAGAGAGAAACATTAGAACATGGATGGTAAACATGCTAGTGCACTTATGCACGCCCCTTACTGACCTCTTAGGAATTGGGTGAGGTCAACAGTGGATAGTCTAAGAGTAAAGTTTTGGGAGTTTGATGACGAAACTACAGAGTCAGTTGGTTAGTTCCAGGCATTAACTACTCGGTTGCTGAAGTTGTATTTTCTACAGTCAAGTTTGGAGCGGTTTTCTTTGAGTTTGTGTCTGTTGTGTGCTCATGTATTGAAAAGAAGGACATTGTAGTAGATGATTTTATGAGCTATGCTTAGGTCATGTTGAAGGCGGCATAGTTCTAAGCTTTCTAAGCCCAGGATTTCAAATCTGGTTGCGTAAGATATTCTATTGTGAGTAGAGGAGGGGAAGGCTCTTCTCATAAAGTATCTCTGGACACTTTCTAATGTATTTATGTCCAAAATGCGGCATGGGTTCCAGTCAGATGAACTGTATTCAAGGACTGGTCTGGTGAATGTTTTGTATGCTCTGGTTAGTAGTGTGATATTACTGGAGAAGAAGCTACGTAAGATTAGGTTAACAACTCTTGAAGCCTTTTTGGAGATATTGTTGCACTTAGGTCATTTAATATGAGTATTCCAAAGTTTCTTACAGAGTGAGGGTTTTCTGCAAGGCCTTGTCTATTCAGGTTATATTTCATGTTCTGATTCTTTTTGCCAATATGTAGGACAGAGCATTTGTTGGTTGAGATTTGAAGTTGTGACATGTTTGACCATTCTGACACAGAGACAAGGTCTTTTTGGAGGGTAGCAGTGTTATTGGTGGTGTGAAGGAGGCAAAAGATTTAAAATGGAAGACAAATATTTAAATTTCATGTATTTTTGTATTTCTTGTTTATATGTGGTTTGTTTATAACTAAATAAAACTCAATTAAGATTTAAAGTAAAAATAAATAAAATAAAATTGAAGACAGCCACAGAGGGAAAAGGGGAAAATATTGATTCTGTAGATCAACTTTCGTTACCTTTTTATTTTTTAATCGGATATTGCAGCACACATACATGAGTAAAGCTGTAAATGTAGGGATAGTTTCATCGGCTGCCTTTACCACAACTATTGCTGATTTACCAACTTCTAATAAAAGGATAATCAGTATTGCTAATTTAAGTTCAATTCATTACATATCTGAGTGAACCATCTTCAAATGCAGGATTTGCATTCTCGGTGCTCTCCCAAAAGAGTCTTTCACAATTTTTAATTGTATGTCAATTGTAAGTTGCCAAAAACTCAAGGAAATACATCAGGCAACCTGCAATGCAACATGGAATGCAACACCTCAAAATGCCACCAGTGGTCACTACAAGCACGTTTTATTTGCAAGAGGAAAAAAATTCTAGCTTGAATGCAAAGTGGATTCTATTAAGTTTGGCTTTGCTTTCCACTCTCTGAAGATTTGGGGGTTTTTAACCTCTGATTGTTAGCAAACAAGTCTTTCAGCTTTTGATTAAAATCTCCTGCAAATTAAAATAGAATGCACTTTTAATTGTTTATTCCAGAGTTATGAATCAACATTAAATCTGTTCTTCCCATCTCTATAACATTTAGGATTATTGCAAAGGTGTCAGACTATTGAGACTGTTCAAACCTGAGATTAATCTTTGCAATACAATTGCATAAAAATCAGTTTACTAAAAGATATAATCCCTAGCGCCCATTGCTAAAATAGATCCCACCTGTAAAATTAGCAATCTTAGCTCAGCATGAAGTTGTAGTAATGAACAAAGTACAGTGGTACCTCTACTTAAGAACACCTCTACTTAAGAACTTTTCTAGATAAGAATCGGGTGTTCAAGATTTTTTTGCCTCTTCTTAAGAACCATTTTCTACTTAAGAACCTGAGCCCGGAAAAATTTCCCAAGAAATTTGAGAGCGGCACAAAGGCCCGGTCAGTTTCGTGCCATTCCCCATTTAATCCCGGCCATCTCGGGCTTTTCTGGGCTGCCAGAGGAGCCTTTCGATGGCACTTAAGGAGGCTTTGGCAGTCCAGAGTGAACAAAGCATTTTCCTTTCTCTGGGCAATTGGAGAGAAAATAAACCTCTGCTAGTGCCCAGAGAAAAGAAACGCTTCCTTCGCTCTGGGCAGTGACTGTCTTCCTCCTCTTTTTCCTCCTCCTCCTCCCACCCAAATTACGAGCTTTTATTTCTTTCTTAATCGGTTTGCACGCATTATTTGCTTTTACATTGATTCCTATGGGAAAAATTGCTTCTACTTACAAACATTTCTACTTAAGAACCTGGCCATGGAATGAATTAAGTTCTTAAGTAGAGGTACCACTGTAATATGTAGACATTTAAGATACATGGCTTGCCACAACCTTTCCAAATAAGATAAATGAACCCATCCCATCCATGGGCTGCTGTCTGAGTTATTCAGGGTGCCTGAAGCTTCTTCCAAGCCAAAAGCACCCGCTTTGTCCTTAAAATCTCCCAAATTTCACCCAAATGCAGAAAAGAGACTGAAAATTCCCACCATTCCTCCTGCCATTTTCTATTCCCAAAGCTGGAAACATAAATCCAAGGATCTATATTTTCTCCACTAATTTATTTATTTTATTTATTCATTTGTTCAATACACAATATATATGGAGGAGAATAGACATGAAGTAATATATATAAAGATAATGTGTACAAATAGAGGAGAAGATATATGAAAGGAATAAAATATATATGATATATGAGATAAAGGAAAGACAATTCAACAGGGGACGAAAGGCCCACTAGTGCACTTATGTACGCCCCCTACTGACCTCTTAGGAACCTGGAGAGGTCAATCGTGAATAGTCTAATGGAGAAATGTTGGGGGTTAGGGGTTGACACTATTGAGTCCACGCTTCGACAACTCGATTGTTAAAGTCATATATTTTACAGTCAAGTTTGGAGCGGTTAATATTAAGTTTGAATCTGTTGCGTGCTCTTGTGTTGTTGCGGTTGAAGCTGAAGTAGTCATTGACCGGTAGGATGTTGCAGCATATGATCTTGTGGGCAATACTTAAATCGTGTTTTAGGCACTGTAGTTCTAAGCTTTCTAGACCCAGGATTGTTAGTCTATTTTCATAGGGTATTCTGTTTCGAGTGGAGGAGTGAAGGGCTCTTCTGTTGAAATATCTTTGGACGTTTTCAAGGGTGTTGATGTCCGAGATGTGGTATGGGTTCCAGAGAGATGAGCTGTATTCAAGGATGGGTCTGGCAAAAGTTTTGTAGGCTCTTGTGAGTAGCGTGAGATTGCAGGAGCAGAAGCTACGTCGGATCAGGTTAACAACTCTAGAAGCCTTTTTGGCGATATTGTTGCAGTGGGCTTTAGCACTTAGGTCATTTGATATTAGTATTCCAAGGTCTTTTACTGAGTGTGGGTTGGCTGTGAGAATTTGTTTATTCAGTTTATATATGAGGTTTGGATTCTTTTTGCCGATGTGGAGGGTGTGCTGAATCTCTTTAAAAAGTGTAAGAGTGTGCTTGCGTGTTGTAGAACAAGACTCTTCAGAGAACGGACACAGAAATAAGCTGGCCTTTTGTGTTGTCCCTTCTTTTGAAATGATTCATTTCTTCTCATTCATGTTCCCCAAATCTTTCCTCATTGCATTTTCTAACTTAGGATCAGGCCTTAGGATCAGGACCTAAATGTGCACTCTCTTCTCTCATTTGTCTTTCTGTATTCACTTTTCCCCAGTGTGCAATTGCAGGAACTTTTAAACAAAGGGAAAAGAAGAACAAAACTTGGCACACATTGAGCCACCTCCCTCCATCTGTGTGGGAGCAGACTCCTCCCAGGGGCTGGGCTAACAGATGCCAAGGATCTCCATCCCAGCTGATCTCATTTCAGTGCCTTTAGCTGACCACTTCACAGTCGGACCTTCGCTTCGTTGCTTGCCAGTCTTTCAGTGTTCAGCCAAGTTTAGGGGAAGGATGGTTGCCACTTGTCTACATCTCACTGGGTTTGTGGCTAGCTTTGTCGGTTGGATTAGCTTGATTGTGGCCACTTCCACAAATGACTGGGTTGTGACTTGTGGATACACCATTACCACTTGCCGGAAGATGGATGAGTTGGGGTCCAAAGGACTGTGGGCCGACTGCGTCATGGCAACAGGGCTGTATCACTGCAAACCACTGGTGGACATCCTCATATTACCAGGTATGGATTATCCAGAAACTGCCAACTCTGTGTCCCAACTCAAACCAAACCTCTCACACCTTTAATACCTGGTTTATTATATTTTTAGATAGGACTTCTTAGGGGAATTTGGGAATGTTTAGTAAGAATGCTGAAAATTTTGCAGACATTGTTCCAAAGATTTTACAGGCTATCTTTCAGGTCAGTAAGGGGCGAGTACAAGTGCACTAGAGTGCCTTCCGTCCCCTGTCCTATTGCTCTCCTATATCTCCTATACCTTTTTTCTATTCCTATATCTCTTCTTCTATTCTTTCATTGATATGTTCTATTACTATACCTTCTTTTCTTTTATTTCTTAGATATATTTTACTATGAGCATCCCCTCTACAACCTTCATCATGTATTTTACTATGTGTATATAAATATATACCCACTAAACCCTCTTTGTGTATTGGACAAAATAAATAAATAAATAAAATAAATAAATAACATGAAAAAAAATGATAAAGAATTAGAACAGATAAAAAAGTAGTAATATATGGGGAATTCTAGTTATGTTTGTTTAGAATCCTAATAATAACAGCAACAAACAAATCTTTTATAAGAAGGGTGCATTTGAAATTATATTTGAGTAAACAGAGAGAGATAAATTCGTGAAGGAATTTATGAAGTGAGGTCACCAATAAAACCCTTAATCCCTGCAAAAGAATAGAATAACCTCTTCCTATTGTTGTTGTTGTTGTCTATCCACAACAATATGAAGTCACAGCTGCCAGTTATTTAGCTGGCTTGGCCTTCATATAGAATAGAAATGAATAAGAGTTGGAAGGGACCTTGGAGGTCTTCTAGTCCAACCCCCCAGGAGACTGTATACCATTTCAGATAAATGGTGGTCCAGTCTCTTCTTAAGAACCTCCAGTGATGGAGCATCCACAATTTCTGGAGATAAGCTGCTCCACTGAATTAATTGTTCTAACTATGAGAAAAAAAAATTCTTAGTTCTAGGTTGCTTCTCATCTCGATTAGTTTCCATCCATTGCTTTTTGTTCTCCTTTCAGGTGCTCTGGAGCAGTGTTTTTCAACCAGTGTGCCACGGCGCACTAGTGTGCCATGAGACATGGACAGGTGTGCCGCGAAGAAAGCAAGAGAGAAAGAAAGCAAGAGAGAGAAAGAAAGCAAGAGAAAGAGCAAGCGAGAGAGAAAGAGAACAAGAGAGAGAGAGAGAAAGCAAGAGAGAGAGAAAGCAAGAGAGAGAGAAAGAGAACAAGAGACAGAAAGAAAGCAATAGAGAGAGAGAAAGAGAGGGAGGGAAGGAGAGAAAGATATAGAGGGAGGTAGGGAGGGACAGAGAAAGAGAGCAAAAAAGAGAGGAAGGAAGGAAGAGAAAGAAAGAGGGATGGAGAGAGAAAGAAGGAAGGGAGAGGAAGAGGGAGGGAGAGAGAAATAGAGCGAAAGGGAGGAAGAGAGAGAGAGAATTTATTTGTCCAAACTTTTTTTAGCTCCCACCCTTCCCTCGCTCAATGTGCCCCAGGGTTTCGTAAATGTAAAAAATGTGCCGCATCTCAAAAAAGGTTGAAAATCACTGCTCTGGAGAATAGGTTGACCCCTTCTTCTTTGTAGTAATCCCTTGGATATTGGAAGACTGCTATCGTGTCATTGTTTGTGAATTATTATTTTTCATTAGGCTAGAGATACCCAATTCCTGCAATTGTGGAATTCTATGCATTGACTTCTTCCCAAGAACCTAGGATATCATAATGCATTGGTTAGTTATCTATGTATGGATCTGAGCAGTGTAGCCTTTTTCAATTAAGAGGTGCAAAATTTATCAATGCAAAGATTTTCTAAGTACTATCCAATATTTTTTAAAATGTGGTACTCAAACCATCAGGCGACCACCATAGCTGCTTTATGCCATAATCTTTTATGATGTTATTTTCAGATCTTGATGCTTTCTGATCTTCTCCAATTCTTTGCCTTCTATTATATTATTCCTGGCGTTGCCATGTCAATTATTATTATTATGCACATGCTTAATATCCTAATTTCTGGCAAATAGAAGCAGTCAAAAGAGACAGCGTAAAAATCATTACTTTTTTAAAATTTATTTTCCACCTGACTTCCAGTCACTGTGAGTGGTTGCCTGGGATCATCTTTTTAAGGCCTGTCTTTTATTCTGCAGCCTTAATTCCTAGGAATTACCACTGAAATTTGTGTGGTTCTGGATATTTCACATCTTTAACCACCAGCAAATTGGGACCCACAGATGCTTTGTCTTAAAATAGGTTGTGCTTAGAGTATTGTATTGGCACGGGGTATTGTACTGGCAGTTCTGTGTTAGCAAAAATTTCAGAAGAGAAGGATTTAGGGGTAGTGATTTCTGACAGTCTCAAAATAGGTGAACAGTGTGGTCAGGCGGTAGGGAAAGCAAGTAGAATGCTTGGCTGCATAGCTAGAGGTATAACAAGCAGGAAGAGGGAGATTGAGATCCCGCTATATAGAGCGCTGGTGAGACCACATTTGGAATACTGTGCCCAGTTCTGGAGACCTCACCTACAAAAAGATTGAACAGGTCCAAAGACGGGCTACAAAAATGGTGGAAGGTCTTAAGCATCAAATGTGTCAGGAAAGACTTAATGAACTCAATCTGTATAGTCTGGAGGACAGAAGGGAAAGGGGGGATATGATCAAAACATTTAAATATGTTAAAGGGTTAAATAAGGTTCAGGAGGGAAGTGTTTTTAATAGAAAAGTGAACATAAGAACAAGGGGACACAATCTGAGGTTAGTTTGGGGAAAGATCAGAAGCAATGTGAGAAAATATTATTTTACTGAAAGAGTAGTAGATGCTTGGAACAAACCTCCCCCAGATGTGGTTGGTAAATCCACAGTCACTGAATTTAAACATGCCTGGGATAAACATATATCCATGCTAAGATAAAATACAGGAAATAGTATAAGGGCAGACTAGATGGACCATGGGGTCTTTTTCTGCCGTCAATCTTCTATGTTTCTATGTTTAGAGCCTACCTGGTAAATCCTGTTTATAATACTGGGCAAGTCTTGCGTAGCCTGGAATGAAATCCACTACTATACCATCTGGTCTGTACCACTGAAGTTTTCCCTTATTGGTGGAGAAGCTTCAGTGGCTTTGTGTGGGAATGGAGACAATGAAAATATTTTTTCACATTGTATGGTGTAAAATGCAAAGCTATACAAACAGTAACAGCTGGATTTTGTTATTCCAGCATGGGAAGTTTGTGCTGTTAGGAAAGATACATTATAGAATCACCCCCTCCCCCAAAATTGGGAGGTTTTTGTGGGTCTCCGTGTTATTAGATCATGACTTTGCAACATACACTTTCTCCAGGAAGGATGTATTTTTCTGATAACAAAGAAAAACCCAGGGTTAGCATGATGATTGGCATTGTTATTAATAAATAGTGTTTATATATTTATAATTTAGTCATTATCAACCCAATATTAAACATTTGTTTAACATGCTCCTTCTCTTCTTCAGATTTTAGGATTTGCACGCACACATGTATAAAAATCCTGTGTGTGTGTGCACACATCCTTTATAAAAGATATAAATTTATGACAAATAATCTTTATAATCTACGTATAATGCACACCCACAGATACACATATAACATTAAAAAAAAGAAGAAAATATTAAATTGAGAGGTCTGATCACATTCTGTGCACATGACATAAAACAATGCTTAAAAGGGACAACAAATTAGAGCCATGAAATATTTTATGTAGTCACAATCCAATAAATTTGTTTCCTAAATATCTTTTATATTTTACTATATAAAATAAGATATTTACCACTACTACCTTCTTCCCCCAAAATAAGACATCTCCTGTTAATAAATCCAATTGGGCTTTTGAGTGTATGACAATAATAGAATAGAATAGAATAGAATTTTTATTGGCCAAGTGTGATTGGACACACAAGGAATTTGTCTTGGTGCATATGCTCTCAGCGTACATAAAATAAAATATACATTTGTCAAGAATCATATGGTACAACACTTAATGATTGTCATAGGGGTCAAATAAGCAATGAAGAAGCAATATCAATAAAAATCTTAGGATATAAGCAACAAGTTACAAGACCAAGCACTTATTTCAAGGTTCAAAAAAATATAAGACAGGGTCTTATTTTGGAGGTAACACTATATTATTCCTCAACTGTAGTCTAGTGCCTTGATTAATTATTTGAAGCTGTCCAGGAAGTTAATGATTAAAGGGAGATTTCAGACAGTGTGATATCATTTTAAAAAGTTCAGTATATTGGTCTAATTTCATTTTATTTAATTGCAATATTATAAGCACCGGTTTTATTAGTAAGAGTCTCAGGACCAATGGAAATAGACTTTAATGGCCACTAGATAGAAATGACCACCAAGTTAGAGGGCTCCAGGGTGGACAGGTTTGCTAGTGACCACTTTATATGTAATCTCCTAATTCAGAGATACATCTGAATATCATCTGATGAAGGTTGATAGATGCAAAAGGGTTTTCTAGACGTTTGAATTAACAGTTATTAAATAACACGGAGGAACAGGCAGTCAATCCAGGAAACTTAATGTAATATTTTGCTTTTCATATGTGAGTGATTGACTTAACTAACAGCATGATTAGTCTGCAACTATCCACAAATTCAAGCATAATATGAAACCTGAAGCAGGGAAATGTCCTTTCAGGATCTACATTATTCCAATAGTTAGAAAAGAGCTGGCTGAGATATATATTCATATTTTCTGCGTACTTTGCAGTAACTTCAATAAATGAGTTCCAATTCCCATCCAGCTGAAATTCTAAAAACCCCAGGGAACATTAGTGTAGAAGGACTGTAAAATTTATTCAATTTTATCCCCATGAATATATTTCCAGGCTGAGATGTTTTAAATGCTAAGTTGACAGCTAATCTTTTGCAGCAGATTTCAAGTAATGGATTTTGAGGTTGGAATACAAATACATTGATTAAATTTTTAAAGTCCCCAAAAAAGTTGAACTTGCAAGCTGGAATTCTGCTCACTTTTAGCAACATAACATCCTGAGCAGCCAGCATAAACTCAAACTGTAGGTTATTATTCCTCTCTGGAAGACCCTCTATAGCAGAGGTGTCCAATCTTGGCAATTCAACTCCCCGAGTTCTGGCTAAAAGCTGTGCACGGAAAGCTATTACCTTCCCATCAAAGGTGGTCCTTATTTTTCTACTTGCATTTTTTACATGCTTTCGAATTGCTAGGTTGGCATAAGCTGGGACAAGTAACGGGAGCCGAACTCTCGACCTTTCTGATTGACAAGCTCAATGTCTTAGCCACTGAGCCAAGACCGTGTCTGTAGTTAGAAGTAGAAGACACATCCCTTACAATTTGTTATTCTTAGAAATTGATTTACTGTTTGTGAGTGCAAAGGAATCTTAAGCATCCTTGCCTCACTTTCGACTAGCTTTTTTAGTCTTGGAGATTATATAATAATAATAACAATAATAATAATAATAATAATAACAACAATAACAACAACAACGACAACAATAGTAACAACAACAATAACAACAACAGAGTTGGAAGGGACCTTGGAGGTCTTCTAGTCCAACCCCCTGCTAAGGCAGGAAACCCTACACTACTTCAGACAAATGGTTATCCAACATCTTCTTAAACACTTTTAATATTCTAACTTCTGGAGGCAAGCTGTTCTGCTGGTTAATTATTCTAACTGTCAGGAAATTTCTCCTTAGTTCTAAGTTACTTCTCTCTTTGTTTAGTTTCCACCCATTGCTTCTTGTTCTACTCTCGGGTGCTTTGTAGAATAGGTTGACTCCCTCTTCTTTGTGGCAACCTCTGAGATATTGGAACACTGCTATCCTGTCTCCCCTGGTCCTTCTTTTTATTAACTAGCCATGCCCAGTTCCTGCAACCGTTCTTCATATGTTTTAGCCTCCGGTCCCCTAATCATCTTTGTTGCTCTTCTCTGTTTGCTCTTCCCAGGTCTATTTCTCTGCTCTTCTCAGATCTATTTTGAACTGATTACTTTCATTCTGCTTATCAGCTTCATTCTAAAAAAGAAAGTTTCCATCTCTCCCTTTTAGAAAGTATCTGGCGGGCATAGAGGCTTCCATACAGAGCAGTCAAGGGATGCAATTTTTTTTACTACCACACTGTGGGTGTGGCTTATTTTATGGGTGTGGCTTGCCAGCCATGCGACCAGGTGGGAATAGCTTGACGATCATATGACTGGGAGTGGCTTAAAGGTCATGTGACTGGCTTAAAAGTAGCCAACTTGACGTCATTCACATCAAGGGTTTGCGTTAGGGTGCCTGGTCTCTCATCGCCTCAAAGAGATACAATTTCCCTATCTATTTACTATTACCGAACATCCAAAACATACTATTTAATTCTATGTAAATATGCCACATATTACACACAGGCACACAAAAATATGCATTATCCATTACATAAACCATATGTATGTACACACACACACACACGTGCACAGCTGTTCTAAAATTATACACATTCAACCTCATTTACTGTGATAAGAAGAACATACCCAGAGCTCAGAAGGGGGAAAAAGGAAAAAATTCAAAATTTTTCTACCGATTCTGCGTACCTGACCATACCCGTAGAAGCCCATCACCGATACAGAACATCGTCTTGCCTGTCAATGACTACTTCAGCTTCAACCACAACAACACAAGAGCACACAACAGATTCAAGCTTAATATTAACTGCTCCAAACTTGACTGTAAATAATATGACTTTAGTAATCGAGTTGTCGAAGCGTGGAACTCATTACCAGACTCCATAGTGTCATTCCCTAACCCCAACATTTTACCCTTAGACTATCCGCGGTTGACCTCTCCAGATTCCTAAGAGGTCAGTAAGGGGCGTACATAAGCGCACTAGCGTGCCTTCCGTCCCCTGTCCTATTGTCTCTCCTATATCTCCTATATCTTCTCTTCTATCCCTATATATTTTCATCTATTCTTTCATTGATATATTTTATTCCTATATTTTCTCTTCTCTTCTTTCTTTGATATATTTTACTTCGAGTGTATCCTCTATAACCTTCATTGTGTATTATTGTGTTTTGGACAAAATAAAATGAATAAATAAATAAAATATCAGACTTTGTGGCTGGGATGGACATTCCTGCTGGATTTTTGGTTCACTCCCCCCAAATCAGGAAGAAAATAATAAAAATAGCTGCTGTCACTTTCTGGAAAGTTTGAAATAAAGTAAACAAGGCAGTATGTTTGCTAACCCCACCGCGGTAGGAAAAAAACACAACCCCACCTGTTCCAAATTGTGAATCCTGTTTCCTCTTGTGAGGTAATCTGTGCAGCCTTTGGAAGAGAGAGTCTGTCCCTTCCTCTCTGGAAAAAAACATTTTCCAGCCCTGCTTTAGAGATCCTGCTGAGAGGAAGGACAGATAGCTATGGTTTTTTCCCCTTTTTGTATTTATTATTATTATTATTATTTATTGTATGCCAACCCTCTCCGAAGACTCAAGGCGGCTCACAACAACATAAAACAGTGTACAAATCCAATTTTAAAAAATGCAATTTAAAACCCTTTTAATAAAATAATCACACAATCCAATCAAACCATACCATGCTTATTACCTTTAAAGCCCTTCATGGCACTGGACCAGAATATCTCCGAGACCACCTTCTGCCGCACGAATCCCAGCGACCGATTAGGTCCTAGAGAGTGGGCCTTCTCCAGGTCCCGTCAACTAAACAATGTCGGTTGGCGGGCCCCAGAGGAAGAGCCTTCTCTGTGGCGGCCCCGACTCTCTGGAATCAACTCCCCCAAGAGATTAGAACTGCCCCTACTCTCCCTGCCTTTCGTAAACTCCTTAAAACCCACCTTTGTCATCAGGCATGGGGGAACTGAATCACCTCCCCCGGGCATGTACAATTTATGCATGGTATGTTTGTGTGTATGTTTGTTTGGAAATATGGGGTGTTTAAAATATTTTAAATTATATTTAGATTTGTCATGAATTGTTGTATCCTGCTGTGAGCCGCCCCGAGTCTGCGGAGAGGGGCAGCATACAAATCTAAATAATAAATAAATAAATAAACAAACAAACAAACAAACAAATAAATAAATAAATAAACCAACCTTGATAATTGGGGTATGTGTTAATTTCCCCATGCCTGGCAGCAAAGGTGAGTTTTTAATAACTTACGAAAAGCGAGGAGGGTGGGGGCAGTCCTAAACTTTTTTTACATTTATACATTTTCATTTTAGAATAGAACAGAACAGAACAGAATAGAATTTTATTGGCCAAGTGTGAATGGACACACAAGGAATTTGTCTTTGGTGCATACATAAGTCAGCAGTGGGTTGTTACTAGTTCGGCCTGGTTCTAAGAACCAGTGCCAGTGGTGGCAGGAGGCTCCGCCCACCTACCTAGGATGCTTCTGCACATGCTCAGAAGTGTTGCAAGCACGCGCAAGCGAGCGCACAAACCAGCAGTAAATGGTTTTAGAACCTACTACTGACATAAGTGCTTAAGAAATAGCGTATTGTCTGGATCACTTTGTTTCAATAATAGTATTTTTCCCACTCCTATTTTCTACCTCTATTAGCCAACCATTTGTAATACAAATCCCATGTGCAAAAATATTTTCATTTTCTTTTATTTTTAATGTCAATCTGTCCATTTTTGCACAATCTAATTTTTTAAATATTGTACATCATTTTCTGTAGGTGTTTCCTCGTGTATTGTGAAAATAAAATTAACAAAAATATTTCTCTCTTATAATCCATGTGCTGCTTTAACATTTTTTTCTAACCATGTATATATACACTGCTCAAATAAAGGGAACCCTTAAACAACACAATATAACTCCAAGTAAATCAAACTTCTGTGAAATCAAACTGTCCACTTAGGAAGCAACACTGATTGACAATCAATTTTATCTGCTGTTGTGCACATTCAACTTTGTACAGAACAAAGTATTCAATGAGAATATTTCATTCATTCAGATCTAGGATGTGTTATTTGAATGTTCCCTTTATTTTTTTTTGAGCAGTATATTTTATCCAAAATTCCTTTGTTTTTGTGCATGTCCACCACATATGATAATATGTGCCCAATATCTGGTTACATTTCTAACATCTGGCAGACAGGTTTTGACACGTTTTTGCTAAACTTGCCAAAGGTAAGTGCCACCTATAGCAGATGGACCTTCTCAGCCATTGAAATCGATTGTTCCCTCTGGGAAAGGTCTTTGTTTAGTTGCAAGTCTGTAGGACAGCCCTGTTATTTAAAGCAGATACGTGTCATTGAACATTGTAGGCTTGCAAATTCTGAAGTCTTTCTTCCCACAGGGTACGTCCAGGCATGTCGGGCCCTGATGATTGCTGCCACAGTTTTGGGACTCCCAGCTGTTTTCCTCCTGGTGACTGTTTTGCCTTGCATTCGGATGGGCCATGAACCTGGAGTGGCCAAGTATCGGCGTTCTCAATTGGGAGGAATCCTTTTAATCCTCTTGGGTAAGGCTCCCCATCTCTCGCTTCTCTTCCTTGGGTGCTAGTCAAACTCTAACCCAGTGATTTTCAACCTTTTTTGAGCCTCAGCACATTTTTTACATTTACGAAATCCTGGGGCACATTGAGCGGGGGGGGGGAGGGGGGGGGGGCTAAAAAAAGTTTGGACAAAAAAATTCTCTCTCTCTCTCTTCTTTCCTTTCACTCTATTTCTCTCTCCCTTCCTTCTTTCTCTCTCCATCCCTCTTTCTTTCTCTTCCTTCCTCTCTTTTTTGCTCTCTTTCTCTCTTCCTCCCTACCTCCCTCTATGTCTTTCTCTCTCTCTCCTTCCCTCCCTCCCTCTCTTTCTCTCTTGCTTTCTTTCTCTTGTTCTCTTTCTCTCTTGCTTTCTCTCTCACTTGTTCTCTCTCTCTCTCTTGCTTTCTCTCTCTCTTGTTCTCTTTCTCTCGCTCTTTCTCTCTTTCTTTCTTTCTCTCTCTCTTGCTTTCTTTCTCTCTCTGAGCTTCGCGGCACACCTGACCATGTCTCATGGCACACTAGTGTGCCGTGGCACACTGGTTGAAAAACACTGCTCTAACCTATCACGTTTTCCAGTGAGAAATCCACAAATAATAATAATATCAATATTAATAATAATATTAACCATATTATTATTATTATTATTAATAATAATAATAATAATAATAATAATTTATTATATTTGTATGCCGCCCCTCTCCGAAGACTCGGGGCGGCTCATAATAACAATAATAACAATGTTACAATGGAAACAAATCTAAGTACAAAGCTGTACTTGATCCCAGAATCATAGTTATCATCCCACTAACCTGGGACAGAGCCAGCCCCCCAGTGAAGGCTGCATTCAAACATGTTTTTTTTTAAATCAGGGCAACCTAGTCTACCCAATTAGGGAATGGATTGCTCTGCTTTTCAGCCTTTTGTTCCTTGGGTGCTGAAATAGGGTGCATGTGGGCCAATTTCCATAATTCAAAGCTCCCCACTCACCCCACCCCTCTGTGCATGAATGCATGACCCCCCTCCCCAATTTCCCAATTTACAGTCACCTAGTAGGCTCATTTTTCACCATCCCCAGTCTCCAGAAGCTTTCTTGCAGCTTGGGGAGGGTGAAAATGCTCCCCCCACCTCTGGAGGCCAGTAACGGCCTGTTTCCCAACTTCTGGTGGGCCCATTAGGCTCGTGTTTCACCCTCTCCAGGCTGCAAAGGCTTCCCTGGAGCCAGGGGAGGGTAAAAGCGCCCTCCCCATCCCCCTGGAGGCTCTCTGGAAGCCAAAGGGACTCACTGCTCACAGTCACTCATGTCCTCATCACCTCGAGGCTCGACTACTGTAACGCTCTCTACATGGGGCTACCTTTGAAAAGTATTCGGAAACTTCAGATCATGCAGAATGCAGCTGCGAGAGCTATCATGGGCCTTCCTAAATATGCCCATGTCACACCAACACTCCACAGTCTGCATTGGTTGCCGATTGGTTTCCGGTCACAATTCAAAGTGTTGGTTATGACCTATAAAGCCCTTCATGGCATCAGACCAGAATATCTCCAGGACCGTCTTCTGCCGCACGAATCCCAGTGACCAGTTAAATCCCACAGAGTTGGCCTTCTCCGGGTCCCGTCGACTAAACCAGCGTTTCCCAACCGATGTGCCGCGGCACACCGGTGTGCCGCGAGACATGGCCAGGTGTGCCGCTAAGCTCCAGCTGGGCGGGGCGCTGCCGGTACTTCCGTCCTGGGGCTCCCGCTCGCAGCTGTCCCCCGCCTCCTGCTCGATGCCGCGGTTTTCGGCGCTCTCCTGCTGGGCGCCAAAGAAGGAAGGCAGGAAGAAGGAGAGCTTTATTCTTCGCGCCTTTTCCCCGCCTTCCTTCTTTGGGACCCAGCAGGAGAGCGCCGAAAACCGCGGCATCGAGCAGGAGCCGGTTGACAGCTGCGAGCGGGAGCCCCAAGACAGAAGTACCGGCAGCGCCCCGCCCAGCTGGAGCTTCTCCTGCGTCGACGGCAAGTTTCCTTTGTGGCCCGGCGGGAGGGCACTGGCGATGGGAGCGGGGGGCGGGGGCGGCCGCAGTGGCCGTAGGCAGTCGTGGGGAGATGGCGGCGGCGAGAGGGAGCGCTCTCTCTCTCTCTCTCAGCTGACTGCAAGCGAGAGCCCTGACGGTGGCGGTTGGACGTGCTGCTAGACGTCGTACATGCTGGCGCTGCGGGCCTGGCATATACGGTGTCCAGCAGCACGTCCAGCTGCCGCCGTCAGGGCTCCCGCTTGCAGTCAGCTGAGAGAGAGAGAGAGAAAGAAAGAAAGAGAGACATAGCAAGAGAGGCAGAGAAAGAGACAGAGCAAGAAAGAGAGGCAGAGAAAGAGAGAGAGAGAAAGAGAGACATAGCAAGAGAGGCAGAGAGAGAGAGACAGAGCAAGAAAGAGAGGCAGAGAAAGAGACAGAGCAAGAAAGAGAGGCAGAGAAAGAGAGAGAGAGAAAGAGAGACATAGCAAGAGAGGCAGAGAGAGAGAGACAGAGCAAGAAAGAGAGGCAGAGAAAGAGACATAGCAAGAGAGGCAGAGAGAGAGAAAAAGAAAGAGAGACATAGCAAGAGAAAAAGAGAGACTTAGCAAGAGAGGCACAGAGAGAGAGAGAAAGAGAAAGAAAGAGAGACATAGCAAGAGAGACAGAGAGAGAGAAAGAGAGAAAGAGAAAGAAAGAGAGATAGTAAGAGAGGCAAAGAGAAAGAAAGAGACATATAGCAAGACACAGAGAGAGAGAGAAAGAGAAAGAAAGAGAGACATAGCAAGAGAGACAGAGAGAGAGAAAGAGAAAGAAAGAGAGATAGTAAGAGAGGCAAAGAGAAAGAAAGAGACATATAGCAAGACACAGAGAGAGAGAGAAAGAGAAAGAAAGAGAGACATAGCAAGAGAGACAGAGAGAGAGAAAGAGAAAGAAAGAGAGATAGTAAGAGAGGCAAAGAGAAAGAAAGAGACATATAGCAAGACAGTGAAAGAGAGAGAGAGAGCAAGAGAGAGAGAAAAGCAAGAAAGAGATAGCAAGAGAGACAGAGAGAGAGAGAGCAAAGGAGAGAGAAAGACATAGAGGAAGGGAAGGAGGGAGAGAGAAAGAGAGCAAAAAAGAGAGAAAGAAAGAAAGAGGGATGGAGAGAGAGAAAGAAGGGAAGGAAGGAAAAGAGAAAGAGGGAGAAATAGAGCGAAAGGGAGGAAGAGAGAGGGTTTTTTTGTCCAAACTTTTCTTTAGCCCCCCCCCCGCCCCCCCCCCCTTTCAGTGTTCCTCGGGATTTTGAAAATATGAATAATGTGCCGCGGCTCAAAAAAGGTTGGGAAACACTGGACTAAACAATGTCATTTGGCGGGACCCAGGGGAACAGCCTTCTCTGTGGCGGCCCCAACCCTCTGGAACCAACTCCCGCCAGATATCAGAGTTGCCTCCCCCTCCTTGCCTTTCGTAAGCTCCTTAAAACCCACCTCTGTCATCAGGCATGGGGGAATTGAGATATTCCCTTCCCCTAGGTTTATAAAATGTATGGATGGTATGTCTGTATGTATGATTGATTTCTTAAATTGGGTTTTTTTACATTACTTTTAATATTAGATTTGTTCATATTGTCTTTTTACTGTTGTTAGCTGCCCTGAGTCTGTGGAGAGGGGCGGCATACAAATCTAATTACGGTAATAAATAAAAATAAATAAATAAATAAATAAAAACGCCCTCCCAGAGCCTCTGTGCAAGCAAAGAATCAGCTGGCAGGCTCACACATGCTCAGTAGAGTTGAGATACGGCAACCGCTCACGTGCCAGCAGATATGGGTCCATGTGCTACCTGTGGCACGTTTGCCATAGGTTTGCCATCAAGGACCTACAGTATCCTAGAAAAAACAACCAAGGTTGGCAGAACAGTTGAGGATCACCACGACGGTGAAACTTGTACCAGGGTTGTCTCATTCACAATTGAAAGTAGTTCCCGAATTTATTTATTTTTATTTATTTATTTGTCCAATGCACAATACATATTTAAGAGAATAGACATGTAGTAATATATATAAAGAAAAGTATAGAACAAAAGATATAAAAATAGAGGAGAAGATATATGAAAGGAAGAAAATATCTATGAGATAAAGGAGAGACAATTGGACAGGGGACAAAAGGCACACGGGGGCACTTATGTACGCCCCTCACTGACCTCTTAGGAACCTGGAGAGGTCAATCGTGGATAGTCTAAGGGAAAAATGTAAGGGAATTGAGAGGGGTTGTCATTTTTCAGGAGCCCAATGATGTCAATTTATAGGTAATGACCTATAAAGCCCTATATGCAGTGAAGGGCTACCAAACTTTTTACTACCACACTGTGGGCATGGCTTATGCAGGACGCCCTGCATTTTCTTTCAACATCTTTCAGTGCAAATTGGGTGCTCTGGGGTGGAGCTTCATTTTCGCTACCCCACTGCATTCCTCCCCATCTGGAAAGTAGCCCATCCCTGCCTACATGGCATTGGGATAGATTACCTGCAGGACTGCCCTCTGCTGTATGAGTCTAAGCGACCGGTTAGGCCCCACAGAGTTAGCCTTCTCCAGGTCCCATCAACTAGACCAGTGTTTCCCAAACTTGGCAACTTGAAGATATTTGGACTTCAACACCCAGAATTCTGGGAGTTGAAGTCCAAATATCTTCAAGTTGCCAAGGTTGGGAAACACTGAACTAGACAATGTTGCTTGGTGGGGCCTAGGGGAAGAGCCTTCTCTGTCGGGGCCCCAGCCCTCTGGAACCAGCTCCCCCTCTGAGATTCGCATTGCCCCCACCCTTCTCACCTTCCTCAAGAGTCTGAGGACTCAGTTATGTCACCAGGCTTGGGGCGATTAGATCTTAGCCCGCTGGCTGACGAATATTTGTATGATTGTTGTTTGAATGGGTATGATTGATTTTTAACATAATAGGGGATTTTAGACCAGTTTGCTCAGTTTTAACTCATTGGAGTTAGCTATTGTATTCTATTGTTGTTATATGTTGTAAGCTGCCTCGAGTCCTTACAACATGTAAATCCAATAAATAATGAGAAATAAATAAAAAAATAAATTGCATGAAACATTTAAATATGTTAAAGGGTTAAATAAGGTTTAGGAGGGAACTGTTTTTTAATAGGAAAGTGAACACAAGAACAAGGGGGCCCAATCTGAGGTTAGTTGGGGGAAAGATCAGAAGTAACGTGAGAAAATATTATTTTACTGAAAGTGTAGTAGATGCTTGGAACAAACTTCCAGCAGACGTGGTTGGTAAATCCACAGTCACTGAATTTAAACATGCCTGGGATAAACATATATCCATCCTAAGATAAAATATAGGAAATAGTATAAAGGCATATTAGATGGACCATGATTTTGCTGCCCTCAATCTTCTATGTTTCTATGTTGTTAGCAGCAAATTCTGAAGCCGATTGTCTCTATGCATCCTCCTCCCCCTACGACTGAGCTGCTCCGCTTATGATGGTCTGGAGCAATTCTTATATAATGTATTTTCTTCTGATCCGTCTGGAAGACCCAGTCAGTATCATCCTGACAACAATGGCCAATACAATCATCGTTACCACCTGTGTATTTATGTGCCTTGCCATCTCACAACAAGAGGCCTTGGTGTGTTTTTTCTTCACTAGTTTGTTTAGCGGAGGAGGAGGAGTAGGAGTATGGAATGGCTAAGAGGAGAGTAGCCTCTTTGTGCTGCCTTGCCCTGAAGTGGACTCTCTGCTTCTTGTAGCCAGCACTGACATCATGCTTTATTATAATGGGCACCCAGTTTCTACCATACTGGAGAAGTTGTGTCCAGCTGCAGTAGAAACTTCCAAGTGCTCTGCAATTTGCAAGATGTAGCCCAAAATCCAACTGTTTCAAAAGGTTGAACAACCGAAAGACCTAGAGAGACTGAAAGCAAGGATGAGGAATCCCACGAATCCCAGCGACCAATAAGGTCCCACAGAGTTGGCCTTCTCCGGGTCCCGTTGACTAAACAATGTCGTTTGGTGGGCCCCAGGGGAAGAGTCTTCTCTGTGGTGGCCCCGGCCCTCTGGAACCAACTCCCCCCGGAGATTAGAATTGCCCCCACCCTCCCTGTCTTTTGTAAACTACTCAAGACTCACTTATACCGCCAGGCATGGGGGAGTTGAGATATTCCTTTCCCCTAGGCCATTACAAGTTATGCATGGTATGTCTGTGTGTACGTTTGGTTTTATAATAAGGGTTTTTAGTTGTTTTATTATTGGATTGTCACATGCTGTTTTTATCATTGTTGTTAGCCGCCCTGAGTCTATGGAGAGGGCCGGTATACAAATCCATTAAATAATAATAATAATAATAATAATAATAATAATAATAATAATAATAATTATTATTATTATTATTATTATTATTATTATTATATTATTTCAGATGTAGCCTGTAATGGGCTGCTTCTCCCACAGGGAGGGAGGCAGTGTGGGATAGTAAGTTTGTGCACTATTTATTGAATACTTAACAGTTTTTTAAATTTTCCTTCCTTCTCTAGCACCTGAGTCTGACCCTTAATTACTTTTAAAATAGGAAATAATTAAATAGTATGTTTTAACCCATAAACGCTTTAATCATTATCTAGAACTGAACTTTTATAGCAATTAAAGAAAACTGAGCTACTTGCCTAATCTGTTATCATACTGAACCTTGTGGGTTCAGTACAAAACCTTAAAATGTTACTGTGCTCCTCAACAAATAATGCTGACTATCATTTGTCCTTTGTGTGGCTATTCAAATTATGTGACTTAATCAATGGATAAATAGTCCAGGCACCTATTTGAAAACTTATCTTGGTCAGTAAGCCACTCCCACCCAGTCACATGGCCTTTAAGCCACCTCTGGTCACATGATTGTCAAGCCACTCCCACCTGGTCACATGGCCAGCAAAGCCACTCCTACCCTGGTCACGTGACCATCCAACCACACCCACACAATAACCCATGCCCACAGTATGTTAGTAAAAACTTTTTGCAGTCCTTCACTGCTCCGAAGCCTCCATGGGTGCTCCCTTTTCCCATTTTGGGGAGGAAACCAACCCAAAAGGGAAAGTTCCCTTATAGTGAGAGGGGATATTCCACTGGTTCAGACTGGTTCAGGTGAACCGGTAGTAGCGACCCACAGGTACTGAAAGAGTAGTCGATGCTCGGAACAAATTTCCAGCAGACGTGGTTGGTAAATCCACAGTAACTGAATGTAAACATGCCTGGGATAAACATATATCCATCCTAAGATAAAATACAGAAAATAGTATAAGGGCAGATTAGATGAACCTTTTTCTGCCGTCAATTTTTTTCTGCCGTCAATCTTTCTATGTTTCTATGTTTCGTCAATCTTTCTATGTTTCTATCAGTTGCATATAAACATAAATAAAATAAATAATTCTATTCTGGAAACTCAAAAGTCTGCAAGAAGGCGAATTAGCCCAGTTGTAAGGAGGAGTCCTTTGTTGGCAGTTAATTAGTTAATGTATTCTTCTGGAAGCAAACCTTTGAAGCCAGAAGAGTGAGAACTGAGCCATTCATATGAATTAATTTGAAAGAACAATCATATTCTCGTGTCAGCCAGCGTCTCTCGGCTGGTATTTCCTAGCTGTGCTTGTCTGTATTGGCCAGATAGCGCCAGAAACATCTGGATATCCATGAGAGGGTCATCTGAGGTAAAATGGCAGTATAACCAGATGATGAATTCCATCGCACATGATGCCTGCGAGACCTGTTATGAAGGCTGAGGCTTCACCGTCAATCATTCTTGCCATTTTGAGGCTTTTGACTCTCTGTTGATGTCCTGGTTGGTCCCGAGGAATGAAATACAAAACCTACAGCAATCAATCAAGGCTTACCACAGGTGCTGGTGGAACTCTTGCCAAAAAGTAGTGAGAGATCTACCTAACAAAGGAATGCACTGACATTTATACATTTCAGAAAGCCAGGAGAAATTAATGCATATGTAATACATGATGTAATAATAATAATAATAATAATAATAATAATAATAATAATAATAATAATAATAATAATTTATTAGATTTGTATGCCGCCCCTCTCCGAAGACTCGGGGAGGCTCACAACACGATAAAAACAGTATTATACAGGCACAAATCTAATATTAAAAAAAACCTAAACTAAAAACCCTATCATAATTAAAAACCAAACAGCACATACATACCAAACATAAATTATAATAAGCCTGGGGGAAAGGTGTCTCAAATCCCCCATGCCTGGCCGTATAGGTGGGTCTTAAGTAGTTTACGGAAGACAAGGAGGGTGGGAGCAATTCTAATTTCTGGGGAGAGTTGATTCCAGAGGGCCGGGGCCGCCACAGAGAAGGCTCTTCCCCTGGGGCCCGCCAGACGACATTGTTTAGTCGACGGGACCCGGAGAAGGCCAACTCTGTGGGACCTTATCGGCCGCTGGGATTCGTGCGGTAAGTATCATAGTCATTGGAAAAGGATCTCAAATTAATATAGATAATAGAACTCAGGAGTAGGAATTCCTTCCAATGCCTGTTTTCCTTCAGAAATAAAAAAAAAAGAGGAATAAAGCAATAATAAAGTAATAAAACATCTATACACGTGGAGGAAGAGGCAGTTTGGGAATGTGCTAAAATTGCAACTCAATAGGACTGATCTAATCAAGTAAAAGCTTTGGCCTTGTATCTCCAAATATCAATTTGATTTAATTGATTCCATCTGTCTAAGAACTGATTTAGATACAGTGTCTCTTCAGCAGAATTCAGTTTAGATTTGCTAAGTTAAGAGTTGGTTTCAACAAGCTTTTATTTCAGTTTTAAGCTACAGTTAATCCTAGTTGTGGAAACTACTCTTTGAAAAATAATCTACAAGTAATGTGCTATTTCCTTGTAGCTCATTTGTACTGTTTGTCTAAAACAACAACATATCTAAGTGCTTTTTCCTTTTATATATTGGATGAAGAGGATTAACTTTATTTGGATACAGTCCAGCAATATCCATAGGGTGTGTGTATGTGTATTTGTGTGATCGATAGCAATTATAGCTCCATGAAACTTGTTTTTCACAAGTGCTATGATCTTGTCCACATCTACAAAAAAAGGCAGGACCTCAATTGTGTAGTCACAATTGCCGGTGTGGCACAGTGGTTAGAATGCAGCACTGCAGGCTTCTTCAGGTAACTGCTAGCTGTAGTTCAGCAGTTCAAGTCTTCAGACAGTGACTGGAAACTAATAGAGTAGAATATTTGTAGCTCAGGGTTGCACTGAGCAGTCCTGCTGGTGCTCTCTGGGCTTGGTTGTTTTCATGCAGATGTTTCATTATGCAATGCGATGACGTCTTCAGTGCCGAGTTGGGTATTGAAATGCTTGCAAAAAACCCCGCCAAGCTCAGAGAGCAGCAAGGACTCCAGACATCTCTGGAACATTTTAATGCAGGGCTCTCCAACCTTGGCAACTTTAAAACTAGTAGACGAACTCTCAGAATTCCTTAGCCTGCTTTGAATTCTGGGAGTTGAAGTCCACAAGTCTTAAAGTTGCCAACATTGGAGAGCCCTGTTTTGGTGGATCGTATACTTAGATCAGTGATGGTGAACCTTTTTTGTCCTCAAGTGCCGAAAGAGCATGCATGTTTATTTGTTTATTTATTTATTTATTATTTAGATTTGTATGCCGCCCCTCTCCGCAGACTCGGGGCGGCTCACAGCAAGATACAGCAATTAATGACAAATCCAGATATAATTTAAAAGATTTAAAAAGATTTAAAAAGAACCCCATTTTACTAACAAACACACACACAAACATACCATGCATAAATTGTACATGCCCGGGGGAGGTGTTTCACATCCATAATTCAATGCCTGGGGACGGCGAAAACAGCTTCCCCTACACCCCGAAGGCACTTTGGAGCCTGGAAATGGCCTATTTCCAAACTTCTGGTGGGACTAGTTGGCTTGGGTTTCAACCTCCCCAGGCTTCAAAGGCTTCTCTGGAGCTGGGAGAGAGCAAAAACGCTCTCCCTCATCTTCCTGGAGGTTCTCTGGAAGGCAAAAGCGCCCTCGCAGAACCTCTGTGCAAGCCAAAAATCAGCTGGCTGGCACACACATGCATGATGGAGCTGAGCTAGGGCAACAGTTCGCATGCCAGCAGATATGGCTCTGTGTGCCACCTGTGGCACCCGTGCCATAGGTTCACCATCACTGCCTTAGACCAATTTGTTAAGCACTTGGGCAATTAAGAAATAGTACTTAATGTATCTGCTTTTCAGAGAATTCATTCATAAAAATCAATCAAAGGGCTTGCATGACAACATGTTCTAATAAATGCTGTGGGCAGGACAGCACAATATTCTGGTCTTTGATTTTATTTTAAATATAGGTGCACATTTCAGATATTTGTTAAATTTGTGAATTTCTGTGGAATTCTAGACTCTGTGATGGGCTGTAGTGATTTCTTCTCCCCCCCCCAAAAAAATTATTTCCCCAGCTCTGTGTGGCGTTGTGGCTACCATTTGGTTCCCTGTGAGCGCTCACCGCGAAACCATGATTATGAGCTTTGGATATTCCCTCTACACCGGCTGGATTGGATCGGCTCTTTGCCTCTTCGGTGGATGTATCATCGTCTGTTGTTCGGGAGATGCTCAAACATTTGGAGAGAACCGCTTCTACTACGCTTCTGGATCAAGCTCTCCGACCCACGCAAAGAGCGCCCACGTATAAGAGCTCCTGAAACTTCCCAAGCCTTGGAGAAACTTTTTTTTTTAGCACAAGTGGAAGGGTTTACACTCAATTCTTGTCTTCCACCTTCCATCTTCTAAGCTACATCGGTTGTAGAAGATAGAAAAAAAACAACCCGGGGTTTGTCATGCGTAAAAATTTCTCCAAATAGAAATAGCAAAGAAAAATCAAGTTAGGTGCAGACAGAGTCATCTTTGATCAGGCTTTTTCATTCATAATTCTGTCAAAATATTAAGCCTCTGTTTCTTTCTCCCCTACCTCCCTACCTCCTACTAGGAACAGGATTAACAAATACGTATCTGAATTGCTTGATTTAGCAGAAATCCCTTCCTTTTATCTCACTCAAGGCCATCTTATCTGGCAGTGCTTAGCAAGATAGGCGACAAAAAAGCCCCTGTGTTCAAACTACAACAATGTTTTCTTTCCTCAAAGATTAAGGGACATCGCTTTGTTTTCTCAGCCTGAAAACAGAACAAGCACTAAAAGGAAGATGACCATTTCAGTTAACAGTGGTGTGGTTTATTTTTTATTTTTGTCTACATACATCAGTATGAAGGAAATTAAAGAGACCCATATCTAATTGCAAGATAAATAACAAAAGAAAAATTGTATATATCTCCTTATATATATGTGCAATGGGACCAACATGTATTTTCTTCAGTCTCCTTTCTGCCAACTTGTTTGGGTTTTAAAAAAACGTTTGTTTCAATTAATTTGTATTCTGACATCAATGATTGAGCTATTATCTAAATTTTTGTACTGTAGTCAGATGCCAATTCAAGTCACGTCCTATGAATACTGATGATAACGATGTCTTTTTGTTCTGAAGTTGAAATACTGTACAATATACTGAAATAAATGTTGAAATTAATGAATTTACATTCTTCTCTTTTTGGGCCTGTTTGATATCTTCCCTTTCAAACGGTTCTGACTCAGTTATCCGAGCAATTTGGAATGTTGTGCGTAATTTTTGGTACGGTTGTGGCTTCTAACATAAATGGGGACATAGGCGTTTAGGAGAGTCCAAAAAAAATAAAAATGGCAGACGTTACTGTGTAAAGTCCTGCCCATTTTATGTGCGTACAACAGAGGGGGGCTTTGATAGTGTAGACATCACTGATTGGAGAATACATGCCTTCCTTCTATTAAAAACGAATATTAATATAATTTGAGATAGTGATTAAGGCACAATGTGCCTAACCCAGGGGTAGACAAAGTTCGCTCTTCTATGACATGTGGACTTCAACTCCCAGAATTCCTGAGCTAGCATGATTAGCCCAGGAATTCTGGGAGTTGAAGTCCACAAGTCATAGAAGAGCCAACTTTGCCTAACCCTGTCCTAGACCCATGGTTAACTTAATACATGGGTTTACCGAATGAACCCATTTTTCTAGGATCCCACAATATATGAAACCTAAATTAATTACTTATTTTATTTTTATTTATTTATTTATTCATTTGTCCAATACACAAATACATAGGAAGAAAGATAGACATGTGATAATATAAAAGAGGGTGAAAGTGAGCTTAGAGGAGAGGATATATGAAAGGAAGAGAATATATAGGATAGTTGAGAGAAAGGAAAGACAATTGGACAGGGGACGAAAGGCACACCAGTGCACTTATGTACGCCCCTTACTGGCCTCTTAGGAACCTGGAGAGGTCAATCGTGGAGAGTCTAAGGGAGAAGTGATGGGGGTTAGGGGTTGACACAATTGAGTTTGGTAATGACTCCCAGTTTGACCTGATTCTGCGAACCAGTAGCAGTGGTGGTGGGAGACTCCACCCCACCCGTCCGGGATGCTTTTGCACAAACCAGTAGCAACGGGTTTTAGAACCCACTACTGCTTAGGATGTACTGTATTCCCAGAATATGGCTTGTAAAATACTATATGGTTGTCTAGTTAAGTGGGCTTGTTCTGGCACCTGAAGCCTTCCTTAGTGTTTAGAACTGGGTGGGTACAAACAAGAGAAGGGATAAAGTGGAAAACTTTGAGAGCGGACAATATTGCCTGCCTAGTAATTGATGGTTATACTCGGGTCATTGTGATCCAGAGAAGCCAAGTATATGCCTAACTTCTCTAGTGAAGGAAGGGAAGGATATATAGGATCTTCTGATTACCTTGGGGGGAAAAATGACTCATAAAGAGAGTTCCCTTCAAATCAATGGTATAGATTTGATATCCATAGATGGTAACCATGATTTGCTTGTAGATCATGGACAAGACCTTACAGACAACTCTCACTCCATAAAAGACCTTGGGATACTCATATTTGATATTCACATCAAAGGACCTAAGTGCCAAAGCCCACTGCAACAACATTACCAAAAAGGCTTCAAGAGTTGTTAACCTAATCCTACATAGTTTTTGCTCCGATAATCTCACACTACTAACCAGAGCATACAAAACTTTTGCCAGACCAATCCTTGAATACAGCTCATCTGTCTGGAACCCACACCACATTTCAGACATAAACACTCTAGAAAATGTCCAAAGATACTTTACTAAAAGAGCCCTCAGCTCTTCCACTCGCAACATAATACCCTACCCAACTAGATTTATAATCCTAGGTTTAGAAATCTTAGAACTACATCACTTTAAACACGACCTAAGCATAGTCCATAAAATCATCTGCTACAATGTCCTTCCTGTCAACAACTATTTCATCTTCAACCACAACAACACAACAGATACAAACTTAAAGTAAACTCGACTGCAGGAAATACGACTTTAGTAACCAAGTAATTGATGCATGGAACTCACTACCAGACTCAGTAGTATCATCACCAAATCCCCAAATCCTTACCCTTAGATTATCCACTATTGACCTCTTCCGATTCCTAAGAGGTCAGTAAGGGGCATGCATAAGTGCACCAGCGTGCCTTCCGTCCCCTGTCTAATGTTTCTCTCTTATTAGTACCATGTATATAAACATTGTTATATCTTTGTATACTACCAATACGTAGTTGACAAAACGAACAGATACATAAATTATTATCCTGAGAATGGGCCCTAGACCTGCTACTGGAATTTCACATATTCATATAAATATAAATCTCTGATCCTGGTGATTGACCCAGAGCGGCTCTTCACACATTCCCTTTGAACTGCAAACAAGAGTTACCAAGTTACCGATCTTCAGCCTTGGCGCATCCGATCCCATTGATTGCAATGGGCTTTGGGATCTCCATTTCAGCAGCGGCTCTAGATATTTGTTAGTTCAAAATTTTGGCACTGAACATGTTAGTAGCAAACTGGCTTGGGAGTCAAGCAGATTTGGAACAAAATGTGTATTCTGTCACTCGCTGTGATTTGTTATCTTAATTTCATATTGTTTTTCATTCTTTCACTATTTGACACAATGTCCACAGTGTGAACCCTTAATTCCAGAGCATCTTGGCAGAACATTTCTGCTCATTACATCACAGGCTCTGGATACAGTTGCTTGTTGTATACCCCCCAAAAGAAACAATAACCGCTGCCATTGTAATATGTGGGCGCTATGAAGGAATGTGTAACACACAGCTGTGCAGCTTTGTGAAGATTGGCCCAGGATTGTGGCCTGTGTTGTTTTGGTGCAATGCTCAATGGGTCTCATTGAAAGGCCTACAAGGGGGTTGAGCAGCTCAACTGAGGACCAACTATGGCTGGAGAGCAAACACTACAAAGATGTTTAGAAGGCTTTGGCCATTCTATCTTTGATTATCCTAAAATTGGCATTGGATGGCAAGGGACCTGAGAAACTGCCAAATTGGGATTGGTTACAGATATAAATATTTATTTTTTTCAGAAAATTTATATTGATGCCTATATGCACATGGCGACTCAAGTCGGCTTACAAGAATATGAAAACCTCATATAAAATACAATTAAACTAATAAAATAAGAACAAGAGCACATGGAGTTCCTAGTGCTAAAGTGTGTATTCATGATTAATGTTCTTCAATGATGATCCCATGTTACAATTGCAATTCTGCTTCGTGTTCGATGACTCTAAAGTGTGCAATAGGGTTGATATTCCTGGAGGGGTCTGTAATATGGTAAATTATTTAGCTTTACTAGATAAATGGTCAAAGCAATGGAAACTGCAGTTTAATGTTTCCAAATGTAAAATAATGCACTTGGGAAAAGGAATCCTCAATCTGAGTATTGCATTGGCAGTTCTGTGTTAGCAAACACTTCAGAAGAGAAGGATTTAGGGGTAGTGATTTCTGACAGTCTCAAAATGGGTGAGCAGTGTGGTCGGGCGGTAGGAAAAGCAAGTAGGATGCTTGGCTGCATAGCTAGAGGTATAACAAACAGGAAGAGGGAGATTGTGATCCCCTTATATAGAGCGCTGGTGAGACCACATCTGGAGTACTGTGTTCAGTTCTGGAGACCTCACCTACAAAAAGATATTGACAAAATTGAACGGGTCCAAAGACGGGCTACAAGAATGGTGGAAGGTCTTAAGCATAAAACGTATCAGGAAAGACTTAATGAACTCAATCTGTATAGTCTGGAGGACAGAAGGAAAAGGGGGGACATGATCGAAACATTTAAATATGTTAAAGCAGGGGTCCCCAAACTTTTTACACAGGGGGCCAGTTCACTGTCCCTCAGACTGTTGGAGGGCCGGACTATAAAAAAACCCATATGAACAAATCCTTATGCACACTGCACAAATCTGATTTAAAGTAAAAAACAAAATAGGAACAAATACAATATTTAAAATAAAAAAGTAATTAAATAATTAAGTAATAAAGTAATTTAAACTTAAATCAACAAACTCCCTCCATTTCTCCTTCCTTCCTTTCCTCCCACCCTCTTTCCTCTCCATTTCTCTCTTCCCTCTCTCTTTTCTTCCTTCTCTCTCATTTGTTTCATTTTCCTCTCCCTCGTTTTCTCTCCATCATTTTCTCATTTTTCTCTTTTTCTCTCTCTCTCTCTTTCCATCTATCCCCCTTTCTCTCTTCCTCTCTATCTCTCCCTCTTTTTCATTCTCTGTCCCTCTCTCTTTCTCTCACTCATTGTCTTTCTCTCTCCCTCTTTGTATCTCTCCCTCTTTCTCTCTCTCCCTCTCTCTCTCTCCCTCCTATCATCCCCACCCCTTGCCTCTGTACCACCTCCTCGCTCAGCAGCAGACCGCGGTGAGTTGACAGGAGATTCGGGAGCTTATTATATCTATTGATAAAATCTCGTGGGCCGCCGCGGGCCGGATAAATTGCCTCAGCGGGCCGCATCCGGCCCCCGGGCCGTAGTTTGGGGACCGCTGTGTTAAAGGGTTAAATAAGGTTCAAGAGGGAAGTGTTTTTAATAGGAAAGTGAACACAAGAACAAGGGGAAAGATCAAAGGCAACATGACAAAATATTATTTTACTGAAAGAATAGTAGATCCTTGGAACAAACTTCCAGCAGATGTGGTTGGTAAATCCACAGTAACTGAATTTAAACATGCCTGGGATAAACATATATCCATTGTAAGATAAAATACAGGACATAGTATAAGGGCAGACTAGATGGACCATGAGGTCTTTTTCTGCCGTCAGTCTTCTATGTTTCTATGTTTCTTCAAAATCTAACCTGTTTTTCTGTTTCCTAGGTCCATGTCTAACTTCCATATATATACATATATATATGCATATATCAAAAGGATGTTTGGTCAGATATACTCAAGCTTAGGGATGGAACAACTCAACTGCAATAGGCATCTGGTTTCGTAGACCACCCAAGTGATGTTTCCCAACTCATAGGTGTATATCCTGCTAGCTGGAAATATCTCAGGTGGTATTTATCAGATATCCCCCCCCTTTTTTTCTACTTTCCTTTGACAAAAATAGATTTCCCTGAAAAGAGCCCACCAGGAAAGGTGTATTCTGCCTTCCATTGTTACAAGAAATAGGAGCCCTTAGAAGCTGATACTCAACAGTCAATTGGTGCAGCACCTTGTCACTGGACACTGTAAATAGGAAAGCAGGCCACAGGTAACAAGTACAGCAGCTGATCTTGAACCAATCACCAATTCAAATGAATTTTGCAATGCGACTTGCAAAAGAGCACAGAACATCGTAAGTCGCATACAGCTTCTTGGAGATTGGTGGGGTAAAAATAAGTAAATATAAATAAATAGATAAAGAAAGAATACAAATGAAAAATTACAATTTGGAACTGTATGGAGCTATAGTAGTGTGGTGGTTGTGATTCTGGATTAGGACCTCTGGGGATCATCTATGGTAGAAGGAGGTTAATAATAAAGGACACAAACAAGTGATAGCATGTATTTTTTCCAATTTTTCCATATTTATTTAAATCATGATTGTTTTTCTTTATTAAAACTATTTTAAATACACTCAAAACTTAACCTTGGTATGTTTTCTAATGAAGTGTTTTCCTTTTCTGCAGTTGTCCAGGCTGGGGGTGGGTATAGAAAGCATTATTTGAACAAACCATGATGCAAGACAAGAGTTTTGTAGCACTTTTAATTTGTTCCAATTAAAATAATTTTCTATCTTCACCTCTACAAGGGTATATATACTACAGTGGTAGCTCTACTTAATAACGCCTCTACTTAAGAACTTTTCTAGATAAAAACTGGGTGTTCAAGATTTTTTTGCCTCTTCTTAAGAACCATTTTCTACTTAAGAACCCAAGCGCGGAAAAATTTCCCAGAGAGCGGCACGAAGGCCCGGCCAGTTTCCTGCCATTCCCCCTTTAATCCCGGCCATCTTTTCTGGGATGCCAGAGGAGCCTTTCGGTGGCACTTAAGGAGATTTTGGCAGTCCAGGGCGAACAAAGCATTTTCCTTTCTCTGGGCACTGGGAGAAGAAATAAACCTCTGCCAGAATCCAGAGAAGAGAAACACTCCATTCGCTCTGGGCAGCTTTTATTTCTTTCCTAATGGGTTTGCATGCATTATTTGCTTTTACATTGATTCCTATGGGAAAAATTGCTTCCACTTACAAACTTTTCTACTTAAGAACCTGGCTACAGAACAAATTAAATTCTTAAGTAGAGGTACCACTGTTTATACGGGCAAATTATAGTTCTTTGAAATGGTCATCTGTTTTTTTCACATGCCATTTATCTTTCACACTGTAAATTCTCTCGAGAGTACAGTAAAGAAGGTTTCCTTATACTTGATAAAGAAGGGATTAATTTAAGTTGAGATTTATTTTCCTTTTGGGAAATAATTGTGTGTTTATGTACTGCAAAACATCACAGACCACCAAAGCAGAGCCGTATAGGCATGCTGAAGGCAATGGCACCAGATTGTGGTGCCCAAATTTAGTAGAACAACCCATGGCAATCTTATATAAGCAGACACAAGAAAATCTTACCATTACAGCAGTGGTGGGTTGTAAATATTTTTGCTACCAGTTCGTGCACACCTGCATCCTGGGTGGGTGGGCGGAGCCTCCTGCTGGTGGTGGTACCAGTTCTAAGAATGGGTCCAAACTGGGAGCATCTCACCATTGTATATCACATGCTAAGTATCATCTCTGTGTACAAATACAACCCTGAGACTTCTGCTTTCTGGTAGAGTGGTCATGGGCCTTCCTAGGCATGCTCATGTTTCTCCAACACTCCACGGACTGTACTGGCTGCCGATTGGTTTCCGGACACAATTCAAAGTGTTGGTTATGACCTATAAAGCCCTACATGGCATTGGACCAGGCAACCTGTGGGACTGCCTTCTGCCGCATGAATCCCAGCGTCTGGTTAGGTCCTACAGAGTCAGCCTTCTCCAGGTCCTGTCAACTCGACCATGACAAAGTTGGCTCTTCTATGACTTGTGGACTTCAACTCCCAGAATTCCTGTGCCAGTCATACTAGCTCAGGAATTCTGGGAGTTGAAGTCCACAAGTCATAGAAGAGACAACTTTGCATACCCTTGAACTAGACAAAGTTGTTATGGTGGGGGCCTAGGGGAAGAGCCTTCTCTCTGGGGGGCCCCAGCTCTCTGGAATCAGCTCCCCCCAGAGATTCATACTGCCCCCACCCTCCACATCTTCCATAAGAGTCTAAAGACTCATCTATGCCGCCAGGCCTGGGGCCATTAGACTCTAGCCCCCTGGCCAACGAATGACATGTATGTTGCTGTTGAGTGGATATGATTGATTTTTAATAATGGGGATTTTAATTTAGATTAGTGGGTTCATAATAATTGGATTTGTATTTGTATTGCATTGTTATTTTATATATTGTGAGCTCCCCCGAGTCCTTGGAGAGGGGCCGCATATAAATCAAGCAATCAAATAGATAGATAGATAGATAGATAGATAGATAGATAGATAGATAGATAGATAGATAGATTCTCCTCTGGGTTGCAACCCCTGTCTCTTGGGGCTGCGTTTTACGATCACACATGGACTGCCTGCCTCCTGGTGGATGCCTTGTGGGTGGGTGGCATGGGGGAGAAGATAATAGCATTCTTCTTTGTTGCAAACATTGGCCAAACAAGGATGGTACTGTATGCACATACAAGGCTATAAATAGTGTCTATCAGTAGGTCACATGACTTTCCCCAAGGCTGTGCAGAGGCTTAGCAGCTCCGTAGGATCACTGAGGGACATTGTGTGGGCAGGAAGGTCCTTGGCTCTTCAAGTGGAGGAGGGACGGAGTTACAAATGCCTCTAGGGCTCTTCTGCACCACCTCCTCCTCCACCCTGCCTTGCCAGCAACTGATGGTGCTAGGCAGGGAGAACTCTTACGTCCTGTCTGTAGCCTCAATCGCTCTTCTAATATAGGTCCTTAGGAGAGGGGAATCTTAGTGTGTGGCTCTGTGGCTTTGGGGAAGATGTGACACAAAAGCTCACATTGTCAGTCAACAGCTTTGGCTTCTGTTGTGGTTTGCTCTGGCCCAGCTCCTGCCCAAAGGACTGTGGATGTGGGGGAGACATCCACATGCTGCAGGCCTGGTTTGCCCCCGGTGGAATATGAAGATGAAGGCTCCTCTGACCAAGAAGACATGAGTGACAGGGAGGAGGAGAGTGTGGCAGACAGCTCAGAAGGAGATCAATTATCTAGCTCCTCCTTGGATTCAGAACAAGAGTTAATGATACAGCCGGGCATGCGGAGCGATGCATAGGCAACAACAACTGAGAGATTATTATCAAAGAAAATGAGGCCCCCTGTGGTTGGGTGGGGCTGTGGTAATTAGTGAGGCTGCTATAAATGGCAGCCTGTGGGTTTGGCCATTTTGGAGGATTATCTGATCGTTGTGTTTCATGACTGCTTTACTGACTGACTTTTTGTGTGCTGATTTTTTCCTGCTTTGAAACTAAACCAGAGCAAAGTGTGTTTCACTTTGTGAAAGAAGGACTTTGAATTGCCTCACAGCTGCAAGCTAAGTATCACAGGACTGATAAGGGACTTGTATAAATTATCAGTTTGTTTGGAGACGAGTGCTCTTTGCTATACCAAAAGAGGGCTTAGTTTAAGTGAATTTTCATTATAAAGAACATTGTTTTGAATTTTCAAACGTGTGTGTGTCTGAAATTTGTACCTGTGAATTTTTGGGAGGATTCTACCAGAGAGCCCGACAGAACAGCTTCTATGGGGAAATAGCATGGATGCTTACCCAAAGAGACTACCTGATATGCATGAGAGCCCAAGGCAAACTGTCCAACTGGCTAAAATAGGACATAGTCTTCTGCAGCATCCAATCTTCTCCTTGCAATACAATAATGGGCCGATTTTTGATCATTTCAGCAAGACCCACTTATGGCTGACAAGAGAACTGAGTTTCATTTGAGATTCACCAAGTGCTATCCTGCTATCGCACAACCTATGTATTCATTCCTAAGTCCAGAATGGCAAAATATGCAATTTCTTCGTGAAGATTGCTTGCTTAGTAAATTTGGGGCAAGAATAATTCTTTTCTGGAGATTATGGGTTTTGGCATCTGCATATTAGATATTTCTCGTGTTAGATATTCTAACTACCTAAGGGGCTGCCACAAAGGAAAGGGGGTCAATTTATTCTCCAAAGCACCTGAAGGCAGGATAAGAAGCAATGGATGGAAAGTAACCAAGGAAAGAAGAAAACAAGAACTAAGGAGAAATTTCCTGACAGTTAGAACAATTCATCCGTGGAACAACTTTGTCTCCAGAAGTTGTGGGTGCTCCAACACTGGAGTTTTTAAAGAAGAGATTGGGTAACCATTTGCAATCTTTCGGCTATGGCGAGGAGGGCGTTTGCCCAGGTTCGCCTGATGCACCAGTTGCGGCCCTATTTGGACAGGGAGTCATTGCTCACAGTCGCTCATGCCCTTATCACGGCGAGGTTCGACTACTGCAATGCTCTCTACATGGGGCTACCTGTGAAAAGTGTTCGGAAACTTCAGATCGTGCAGAACGCAGCCGCGAGAGCCATCATGGGGCTTCCAAGATTCGCCCATGTCACACCAACACTCCGTGGCTTGCATTGGCTGCTGATCAGTTTCTGGTCACAATTCAAAGTGTTGGTCATGACCTTTAAAGCCCTACATGGCATTGGACCAGATTACCTCTGGAACCGCCTGCTACCGCACGAATCCCAGCGACCGATAAGGTCCCACAGTGTTGGCCTTCTCCGGGTCCCGTCGACTAAACAAGAGCCTTCTCTGTGGTGGCCCCAGCCCTCTGGAATCAACTCCCCCCAGAGATTAGAATGGCCCCCACCCTCCTTGTCTTTTGCAAGTTATTCAAGACCCACCTATATCGCCAGGCATGGGGGAATTAAGACACTTCCCCCAGGCGTTCTTATATTTTAAGTTTGGTATGTATGTGTTGTATGGTTTTTAAATTGTTGGGGTTTTTTAAATGTAATTTTATTATTAGATTTGTTCCATTGTTATACTGTTTTTATTGTTGTTGTGAGCCACCCCAAGTCTTCGGAGAGGGGCGGCATACAAATCTAATAAATTGAATTGAATTGAATTGAAATGGATTGTGGCTTCCTGTTTGAGCAGAGGATTGGACTATAACAGGGGTCTCCAACCTTGGCAACTTTAAGACTTGTGGACCTCAACTCCAGAGTTCCTCAGCCAGCAAAGCTAGGACTTGAAGTCCACAAGTCTTAAAGTTGCCAAAGTTGGAGATCCCTGGACTAGAAGACAACCAAGGCCCCTTCCAATGCTGTTATTCTGTTATTCATCAAACTCAAAATTGCTTGGAGAAGGAGTTAAAACAACTGGAAGGAAACATATTGAAGTCAGACGGTGAGAGGATGGAAGAAACAAAGATTGGGAGACAAGAGAATGATGGAGATGCCCTAAACATGTTATTGTTGTTGTTTTTCAAGTTTTATTGCGAAATCTAATACCATTTTCCTTTCCCAACAATGCAAATAAACCCCCAAAGTCAGCCCTTTTCACCTACTATTCTACAAAGGACATATTTCCAGGTTCTTAAGGCATAATCTGTTTGCATTTAATTCACTTTAGTGCTGAAAAACACCAGATCTTCTGATATTGGTCATTTTAAGAACTGTTTGTATATTTCAGTATGGAGTTTTCTTCTACTCTCTCTCTCTCTTTTTGGTTTAGTATTTCAATTTAAAACCTATGGACAATTCATCTAAAATATTGTCTTTTCTTTTTTTTTAACCCCCTCCCTGTTTTTCTGTAAATATAAAGGCACACAACGAAGCATAATGCATCTCTTAAAATATACACATTTGGTAGATATAGATTTCTTTTCCAAGTGTCTCTTGACACCGTTATATTTGTATATGTTATATAATAATCAACAACACAAATCATTCTCAAAATAAAGGTCACTTCATTAAGATATCTGCATAAACTGTCATCATGACACACCACAAAAGCCCATTGCATAGTACACCAACGGGGTTTGGGAATCACAAAAATAAATAGAGAACAAGTATTTTTTTTTCCTTTTAAACAAACACATCGATTTCATAGAAGAAGTGCAAATAAATGTTCACAGCAGGAAATGCCACCTGTAAAACAAAACAAAATAAAAACAATTTCCAAGGAGACAATATTGAGACTGACCGAAATCAATGCAGCAAAGACCATTTTTAAAAACTAGTTTGCATGTTGAATACAAATGCCTTTGTTTGACACACGGTGACAGTCGTTTGCAGCAACAAAGCTTGAGTAAAGGGCATGATGGTTAAATAATTGCAGGATCCCTGCTTGTTGTCCACTGGTTCGCTGTGGACCCAGGAGTGACACAAGCAGCTCTCAAGAGCCTTTCATTTGTTTCCAAAGAAAAGCCACATGGCATGTGTAGAACTGGGCATGCATCGGGCTTCCTTTCCCATAACAAATACATGGGAAAGAGTGTACACGGTATCTCCTGACAGGGCAAACAAATACATAGGTTGCACAGACATGTCACTTGACTGGCATTGGCTACTTTGCTGTGTATGTGTGAACGGATCCCAGGAAAAGCAATGTGCTTATGACATGGTGGAAGCTAGCATGGATGTCTCATTTCTGCCATGGACCAGAAATGGCTCACTGGCACATGCAGGGAACCAACCAATGCTACAGTCACTTAAAGGTAGTCAGGCATGAACAAACCGATTTCATGCTATCAGAAGCCATCAAAAGATCGATCAATGATAGATTCTCATGGTTTCCTTCATCAAGAACAGTGGGGCGATATTGAGCTGTACTGTATCCTATTCTTGGTTGAAGCTTTGACGTTAGAAAATGTTTCCATGACTTCAGTGGGAGCAGTGAAGGGAGACAGAGAGGAGAGCCACCCCAATGAACCACTTCCAAGGCAACCCAACCCTTCTAACGGTACACAATAGGCCTAATTTTGGTTACCTGCAAGCATATTACTTTTCTAGTTGTGAAACATCAACATTAGTTATTACAGCTTCAAATTCAGGTTTGAACTGGGATGCAAAACTCGGAACAGCAATTATTTGTGATAACCAGTATTGATGAGAATAGAGCAGATCTATCAATGGTTCTCAAGGTAGGTTTGACAAATTGAGTTCTACGGATTTCATTGAGCTGGTTCTAAAAATGTCTAAATCTGGTTCCAACGCTTAGCTCTGCAGAAAAAACTTGGGAAGGAGCTTCGTAAAGGATAATGAAACTTCAGATCAGATCGTGCAGAATGCAGCTGCGAGAGCAGTCATGGGCTTACCCAGGTATGCCCATGTTTCACCATCACTCCGCAGTCTGCACTGGCTGCCGATCAGTTTCCGGTCACAATTCAAAGTGTTGGTTATGACCTTTAAAGCCCTTCATGGCATCGGACCAGAATATCTCCGAGACCGCCTTCTGCCGCACGAATCCCAGCGACTGATTAGGTCCCACAGAGTGGGCCTCCTCCGGGTCCCATCAACTAAACAATGTCGGTTGGCGGGCCCCAGGGGGAGAGCCTTCTCTGTGGCGGCACCGACTCTCTGGAACCAACTCCCTCCGGAGATCAGAACTGCCCCTACTCTTCCTGCCTCCCGTAAACTCCTCAAAACCCACCTTTGCCGTCAGGCATGGGGAAACTAAACATCTCCCCCTGGGCATGTTGAATTTATACATGGTATGCTTGTGTGTGTGTATGTTAGTATAGGTTTTTTTTTTAAATTTTTAAATATTTTAATTAATTGGATTATGTATTGGATTGTTTTTCACTTGTTGTGAGCCGCCCCGAGTCTTTGGAGAGGGGCGGCATACAAATCCAAATAATAAATAAATAAATAAATAAATAAATAATCTTTTTTTTTTAAGACAGAGGAATGAGTTCAAATCAACACTGGAGCAAGAAAACATTGATAATTAAATATCTGGAACAAACAGGACAAAGTTTCCAAATTTGTAATTCATGCGTAGTTTAGGAAATTAAATAGCAACCACGGCATCACAATCTGAGCTAAAGAAGGATTGATTTATTTTCCAGTACCAAGAACAACAAAGTCTTCGCTCCTATTCCCTAACCTTATTACCAATAACATATTAAATTGCCATTGATCCCAATACAAATGACTAGCTTCAATCTAGATTAGTCTGGATGGGTAAGTGGTGATTTCACTTGAACCACAACTGTTAGTATTTCTGACCATTAAGCCATTTTGGCAACATCTAGAGAGGTTCTGCAGTAAGGATGGAGAACTGTTGTTCCTCTAGATGTTAGATTACAAATTCTATTATTGTTGACTTCTTGTTGCTTAGGCCTCTGAAAATTTAAGCCATAGAAATGTCATAGGTTTATCACATTCTTGTTCTAAGTCCTATTTTATTATAGCTAAAGAAGATATTTTGGAGAAAGTTGGCATAGAGTTGGCAGCTAACTAGAAACTTGGAAAAAAGAATGAAATGAATCTCCTACACTTCTTAAGAAAATATTCATTTGAGCTTTGCTTTAGAGTTTCTGGGAGTTGGGCAGCACACACATTCAATAGATGACAATGAGCTTAAGTCAAGGGCTTTGCAGCCTCCTCCTTGTGAACTCATGGCTTTCATAAGACTCCGTGTGAATTTCAAAGGGGTGAATCAAGGTGAGAACTCACATTGGTAGTGGGAATCTGGTGGAGTCCTATCAATAAACCTGGGCTGCAGAATTTGGTGTAGCAAAGACGGGGATGTAGAAGCAAAGGCATGGAAAAGAGATACAATCTCTCAGGTAGTTCTGCAAGATCACAACCCCATCTTCCTATACATTTTTTCAGAAGGAAAGCCCCTCCCCCCCTTTTCTTGGTCTCTTGTTGAGATGATCTGCTTGATCAGCAGAAACATACAACAGAATAAAAGAGACATTCATAGGAGATTTCATAAAAATTGCAAGGAACATCTCAGCCCCAGGCCAGATTCGTCAGAAGAGGCACTTGGGAACTTATCAGAGCAAATAAACAGAAGAAAACAAGAAAATTTTCTATGGAGGTTTAGTGGGGAAGGATCATATTAATCACCCAGAGAAGAAATATCAAGGTACGTTTGCCACTGTTTGAGTGAGGAAGTCACATATTTGACCAGCTGTCTATTGGGTGTGATGTTATATAATTGTGCTCAATGCAGTGAACTCTTAGTTTTCGAGAACAAGTCTATTCCTTTGAAACAAAGGTGGCTGAGTTGGAAATGCTCAGAAAAGTTGAGTTGAAAAAACTAAAAAATATAGCTGAGGTCTAATAGGATAAAACAGCCTCATCTCACACTCCGAATGGTAGTTCCTTTGCTCTGAAGATGAAGGGAAAATCCTTATGAAGATGTCATCTCAAGAATGAATAAGGTATTTCTTTTAGAGGGACACAATCATCGGATGATCAATTCACATTCTTTCTCATACCTGACAACTTCACTCCTCCAGGGATAGGTAGAAGTTTTTGGTTGTGTGTAATTTGATTCTAGAAGCAGAGATGGGGTCAAGTGATGGATGTATGAATTCTTAATGAAGATTACAGACATTATGCACAGTTTTGAGAAGCTGCTTGATATTACTGGGGGATGAAGTACTGGTCAACGAATTTCACCAGAAATTGGCTATATTCGTGCATTGGGTAAGAAGTCAAAATTCCCCAGTTGACTATGAATTAACTCTGTTGATCTTGAAACTCAACAAAAGAAAAGCAATCCTAGATTTAATCCACAGTGGTGACCATGATCTCATATAAGACTTCAGCATTGTAGAAGTGGTAGGAAGCAGTGAACAAAACGCTGTTACATAAACCCTACATCCAATTGGAAATTGCTTGCAGGTTCAATGCAATTACACTTGAATACAAAAGGGAAGAATATTGGTGAATAAAAGATGGAAAGGAAGGATTTAAGTGGGTCACATCAACCAATAATACCTATAAGTTATTTAAAGTCATAATAATTGAGACTCAACTAGAATGTATTCTACAATATCAGGAAGAGTCATTCGAGCTCCAGAAGATCTCTAATAATTCTCAAGAGCCTGTAAAGTAGGGTGCCCATGGACTGGATGTGTCATGCATTGGCTATGCCCACCCCCAGTTTAGCAAAGGGGGAAAAAATCTTGCGCTACGTTGTGTGATGACATGATGTCATTGCGAGTTTGACATCTCTGCTGTAAAGTTAAGGAGCATAAGAAAAAATAAGAAGACTGGATAAAGGTAACAAAAAAGAATAAAAGGAAAAAAAGGAAATTTGAATATATTGTAATGCTTTTATATAACTCCGTATTAAATCCATGTTAGGAATGCTACAGATAGTTCTGGTGGTCACATTGTAAAATGATATATCTGGAGAAATCTGGCAGAAAAGGACAAGCTAAATGAATTGAACACTTCTCCTAAAGGAAGATAAATTAGGGACCTTAGCATAGAAAACATGCATCTGAAGATATCTTGCTTGAGCTACACAAAAGCAATGCATGCATAGAGACAAGTTGTCCCACATCTTCTCAAAACACTACAGGTCAACCAATGAAGCTGACGAGAAAGAGCTTTTGAAGAGCAAAATAAAGCACTTTCTTCATACAGCAACTAATTCAGATGTTGAATCGATTGCCATAAGTCATGGTAAGGACTACAGTATTCCCTCTATTTTCACGGGTTCGAACTTCGCGAAAGGCCTATACCACGGTTTTTCAAAAATATTAATTAAAAAATACTTTGCGGTTTTCCCGTCACGTGTCATCGCCAAACTTTCGTCCACCTTTAATAATTTTTTTAAAAAATAAACTTTAATAAACATGGTGAGTAATAATCTAAATGGTTGCTAAGGTAATGGGAAATTGTAATTTAGGGGTTTAAAGTGTTAAGGGAAGGCTTGTGACACTGTTCATAGCCAAAAATAGTGTATTTACTTCCGCATCTCTACTTCGCGGAAATTCGACTTTTGCGGGCGGTCTCGGAACGCATCCCCCGTGAAAATCGAGGGAACACTGTACTGACTTGGATGGTTTTAGGGACAGTTGAATAAATAGCTAGAGCAGGGGTCTTCAAACCTTGGCAACTTTAAGACTTGTGGACTTCAACTCCCAGAATTCCTCAGCCAGCTTTGCCAACTGTGGGAGTTGAAGTCCACAAGTGGAGATCCCTGCTATAGAGGACCAATTTATTATGGGCATTTTAGTCTTCACAAAATTAATGCTACATCCTTGTTAGGAACTGGATGCAACCAAATATGAATTGCAGAGGAGAATTTGTGGGAGAAAGAGGTGTCTCTATCACTTGCTTAAGCATCTCAGAGACACCGAGTCGGCCGAGTGAGAAACAAAATGCTGCACTGAGATAATCCTGGTTCTGATCCATAAGCCTATTCTTATGATTTTAACAATAAAGTAAGGGGTTGCGGGGGTTTTTTGTGCTTAGGAAATTGCATGGTAGAAGAGCTTTAATGACATGTCCAATATTGTTCATGCAGGAAACTTTATTCTGTAAGGAAGTAATCAATTTTGATTTCCACTACCATAATCTAAACTACTATAGGATCAAAAAAGAATAGTACTGTGTAATTCTACTGAATTTCCGCATTTACTGTCATGTTACTGAAATTTTATTGTCAATCTGTACTGATCTGATCTATATTAACTTACATACAGAGAATATTGATCACCAAATTTCTTCCAGTGTCTTAAAAAAAAAAGGCTTTTCAAACAAGCCAACCCCACATCTAACCGAGATGCAAATCTAGTCCAATCATGTAGTGTTGCATCATAATTAATCACTTTGGTATCTTCAAGGGATGGTCATAATAGGCATGATAGGCAAGTGGGTCAGTGCAATGGAAACTCTGCTTGTTTTCACAGGCAATAGTAATACAAATACAAACCAAGTAGAACCTTGATTGCACCAATTTGGATGGCATCCTGACTTTTATGACCATACTCTTTGGACAGCCCTGATTCACCAGGAAATAAATCCAGATCAGTGTGGATTAGCCAAGGTGGCACATACGAACAAACAAAACAAAAATAACCATGTATGGAATCAAAATCCAAATGGAAAAAAAATATGAAAATTTGCCAAAATGCAAATAATGTTTTGGGATGTGAAAAGATGCACTTGTTCTACTCAACCCCTGGATCTCTATTTTCTGTGTGTCCTTGGGAAACATACTATAGTTCCCTCCTGAACATACCAACTTCATTTGTCAATCTTATCTTTAAATAAAGGGAAGTCTTATCACAGTCACTCATGCCCTCATCACCTCGAGGTTCGATTACTGCAACGCTCTCTACATGGGGCTACCTTTGAAAAGTGTTCGGAAACTTCAGATCGTGCAGAACGCAGCCGCGAGAGCCATCATGGGGCTTCCAAGATTCGCCCATGTCACACCAACACTCCGTGGCTTGCATTGGCTGCTGATCAGTTTCCGGTCACAATTCAAAGTGTTGGTCATAACCTTTAAAGCCCTACATGGCATTGGACCAGATTACCTCCGGAACTGCCTGCTACCGCACGAATCCCAGCGACCGATAAGGTCCCACAGTGTTGGCCTTCTCCGGGTCCCGTCGACTAAACAATGTTGTTTGGCGGGCCCTAGGGGAAGAGCCTTCTCTGTGGCGGCCCCGGCCCTCTGGAACCAACTCCCCCTGGAGATTAAAACTGCCCCCACCCTCCCTATCTTTCATAAACTACTCAAGACTCATTTATACCGCCAGGCATGGGGGAATTGAGATAGCTCTTCCCCCTAGGCCATTACAAGTTATGCATGGTATGTCTGTGTGTATGTTTGGTTTTATAATAAAGGTTTTTAGTTGTTTTATTATTGGATTGTCACATGCTGTTTTTATCATTGTTGTTAGCCGCCCCAAGTCTACGGAGAGGGGCGGCATACAAATCCAATAAATTATTATTATTAAATTATTATTATTATTATTTGCCAGATGACTTTGATAGTCACCAACTCGGATACAAATGAGAACTTTCTACAGCAAGGGACTGCAGCCCATATATCCTGTGGCCATATTTATCCCCTAGCCCTCTTTCCACTCTCCTAGAATATAACTTTTCACAGAAAAAACTGAATCGGTGTAAATAAGATGCAATTAATTTCAACGTATCTATTACAATTAAATTCCCTTCTCCTTAATTCAGCAGTGTCGAAGCTCGATCCACTAAGATGACATGACAACATCACTGTCATGACATCTGAAGTCCACAGAGGAGGAGAAAAAGAAATGAGGTCCCTGAATGCAAAAACAGATTGTCTGCTCCTGTCCTTGAGGAAAACATTGCAAATATTAACATTTTCTCTACCAATGGAACCCAATTTAAGTTGCTGATAAAGTTTGTCGGATGCATTTTGTGGCCAAAACTTAAGTTGGTGTAACAACAGGAGGCATTTCCTGCATTGGGTTTCCTGGAAAGGCTTCCCAAGCTATTCTAGGTTGTGTAAAGGATCAGCTGCTGTCAACATCAAATGAAATAACATTAGGGCTGGGAGGGTGTGCGTAGAGAAATCAGGTTCGATTTCTTTATTTGGACCTTTGGTGGATTCAGGATGAACCCTTGACAGAACCACCTTGAGCAGCAGAGAGTGAAATAATTATCAGCAGAAGGATCCAAACCTTGATCAGAATGAAAGGCTTCAAATGAGAGCTAAAAGAAGTGGTGGCCTCAATTCACACAACACTCTTAACTAGGTCATTTAAAGACCTAACAAATGCATTTGCACAATACAGTGATACCTCGTCATACAAACTTTTCGAGATACAAACCCAGGGTTTAAGATTTTTTTGCCGCTTCTTACAAACTATTTTCACTTTACAAACCCACCACCGCCGCTGGGATGCCCCACCTCCGGACTTCCGTTGCCAGCGAAGCACCCATTTTTGCGCTGCTGGGATTGCCCTGAGGCTCCCCTCCATGGGAAAGCCCACCTCCGGACTTCCATGTTTCTGTGATGCTGCAGGGGAATCCCAGCAGTGCAAAAATGGGCACTTTGCTGGCAACGGAAGTCCAGAGGTGGGGTTTCCAAGCGAGGGGAGCCTCAGCGAAATCGCAGCATCGCAAAAACACAGGTCCGGAGGTGGGGTTTTGAGGACTTCGGTGTTTTTGTGATGCTGCGATTTCACTGATGCTCCCTTTGCTGGGAAACCCCACCTTCAGACTTCTGTTGCCAGCGAAGCGCTCTTTTTTGCGATGCTGGGATTCCCCTGCAGCATCGCAAAAACACAGAAGTCCGGAGGTGGGGTTTCCCATGGAGGGGAGCCTCAGGGGAATCCCAGCAGCGCAGAAATGGGCGCTTCGGCTGGCAAAAGGTGTGAATTTTGGGCTTGCACGCATTAATCGCTTTTCCATTGATTCCTATGGGAACCATTGTTTCATCTTACAAACTTTTCACCTTAAGAAACTCGTCCCGGAACCAATTAAGTTTGTAAGACGAGGTATCACTGTATGTTGAGCTTGCTTCTAACTCATGAAGCTTGCCATGTTGTGAAAATGCTTATTGAGTTAGGCCATTGTGGTTCATACTATTAGTCCACCCCCCCAAATGGGTGAACTGGGTTGAACAGTTGTTGTGTGAATACAGCCCCTGAACTTCAGCCCAAGTGACCAAATAAAATAAAATGACATGGTTGTGTTTCTATCGCGTCTACTCTGGTGAGTAGTCTAACTCGTCGTTAGAGATCAACGCATCTGAGTTCGGTTTGTGTTTGGCTTTGTTCTTGGGTTTGCTACTTGTCCGACTGCTTTCTTTTCCTTCGGCCATCTGCTGGTAAGAGAAACCTTTGTCATCAGCAGGATCCCAGTCCTGATATTTTTCATTCCCAGCAGAGTCAAATCCTTCTTCGACGGAGAATGGATCCACATCAACATCGTAACGCTGGTAAGTGCTTTGGTGCAGGGCTTCTTCTCGAGCTGTGATTTCCAGCGTACTGTTCCATATGCCGTAGCCGAAATAAATCAGCACCCCTAAAGAAAAGAGAAGAGAATTTGGCCCATCAATGACTACGTTCATGTACCAAGTTCACCATGTTTTATTTTAATTGTGGTCAGTTGACAAAGCCAGGAGCAAGGCAAAAAGTATTATAGCAATAGCACTTACACTTATATACCACTTCAGTGCTTTTATAGCCCTCTCTAAGCAGTTTACAAAGTTAGCATATTGCCCCCAACAATCTGAGTCCTCATTTTACTGACCTCAGAAGGATGGAAGACTGAGTCAAATTTGAGCCGGTGAGAATAGCAATAGCATTTAGACTTATCTACCACTTCACAGTGCATTACAACCCTCTCTAAGCAGTTTACAAAGTCAGCATATTGCCCCCAACAATCGGGGTCCTCAATTTACCAACCTCAGAAAGATGGAAGACTGAGTCAGCCTTGAGCCTAGTGAGATTCGAACCGCCAAATTGCAGGTAGCCAGCAGTCAGCAGAAGTAGCTGCAGTACTGCATTCTAACCACTGTGTCACCATGGCTCTTTTTTATTTATTTTCTTCTTTTTTCGATACGCATTTACTAAAGAGGAAGGCTGACCTACATTAGGGCTACACAAAGCTTTGGAAGGATCTCACTTTGAGAATCTTTGAAGTGAAACAACGTTTCATGAAGCTGCTTCATGAAGCAGAGGTAATCCTCAACTTAACAACAGTTCATTTAGCGAGTCTATGGAGAGAAAAGGAGGGCCAGAGGGGACATGATAGCTGTATACAGGTATATGAGGGGTAGTCACAGAGAGGAGGGGGCCACTCTATTCTCCAGAGCACCAGAGGGCCGGACGAGGAACAACGGCTGGAAGCTGACCAAGGAGAGATTCAACCTACAAGTAAGGAAGAACTTCCTGATGGTCAGAGCGATCAACCATTGGAACAACCTGCCTGCGGAGGTTGTGAACTCCCCAACTCTGGACACTTTCAAGAGGAGATTGGACTGCCACTTGGCTGGGGTGCTTTAGGATTCCTGCTCAGGCAGGGGGTTGGACTTGATGACCTGCATGGTCCCTTTAGCGAGTCTATGGAGAGGGGTGGCATACAAATCTAATAAATAATAATAATAATAATAATAATAATAATAATAATAATAATAAAAAAGTAGCTCTCTGAGAAGCCATATGGGGAATTATCTGTACCCTTAAGGTCATCTGAATCAGAGAGCAAATGGGTGTGGAACCATTTAGCTGTCCCAAGAAGTTTCCATACCCATTTACACTCTGATTCAGGTGACCCCCAAGATCAGCGATAGCGAACCTATGGCACGGGTGCCCCAGATGGCACGCAGAGCCATATCTGCTGGCACGCGAGCCATTTTATTTATTTTATTTATTTATTTATTGGATTTGTATGCCGCCCCTCTCCATGAACTCGGGGCGGCTAACAACAGTGGTAAAAACAGCATGTGACAATCCAATACTAAAAACAGCTAAAAACCCTTGTTATAAAACCAATCATACATGCAAACATACCATGCATAAATTGTAGAAGCCTAGGGGGAAAGAATATCTCAGTTCCCCCCATGCCTGACGGCAGAGCCATTGCCCTAGCTCAGCTCCAATGTGCATATGTGAGCCTGCCAGCTAATTTTTGGCTTGCACAGAGGCTCTGGGAGGGTGCTTTCGGCTTCCAGAGAGCCTCCAGGGGGGTGGGGAGGGCACTTTACCCTCCCCTGGCTGCAGGGGAGCCTTTGTAGCCTGGGGAGAGTGAAACACGAGCCTACTGGGCCCACCAGAAGTTGGGAAACAGGGCATTACTGGCCTCCAGAGGGCTTCCGGGGGGGGGGAAGCTGTTTTCACCCTCCCCAGATATTGAATTATGGGTGTGGGCACTCGCACATGCACAATATTGTGTGTGCATGCTCTTTCAGCACCTGAGGAAAGAAAGGTTCGCCATCCCTGGTATAGATAGATCCCCAAGTGGCCTCCACAGAGAGATAGCAACCGACCTTCTAAATGCTAACAACCAGAGGGCTACAAAAAATATAAACCCTTCTATTCCCCACCATTCAGTCTGAAACGAAGAAACTTTTTGGATAAGAAGTGAAAGGTTTTCAAGGCGGAAAAAAACAACAACGAAGACAAGAACGTCCAGTTGCCTTTTGAAAAGCCCCTAGAAATGTTTTTACACTTCAACAGATAGAGAGAGGTTGCTTTAGGCAACTTGAATTGCGTGTTGTGTATCTGAGGCAACAAGAAGTGCCTCAGCTGCTGCAAATTGTGTTACCTCATAGCCTGGCAGAGAACAAGGTCATCTCCTGAGTATGAAAGTGCCTAGAGGAGGCAACTCACAGACACCCACTGTATTCACTGCCATAAACATGAATAGTTTACTTTATAATATTCATAACTCAAGTATGGAATATATATACTGCCCTATAGTTATACTGTATAATTGGCTCGATTCTGTTGTTGCTGCTCCTTCCACAATGAATTCTTTCTCCCCACCAAAATATGTATTATTTATTGCATTGTTCAGCTACAAAACAAGACACCCAGGCAGAGAAGGAACAATGCTGAAGAAGGACGGTCTATTTTCTCTTTTCTTTAAGCTTTCCCACTTGTTTGTTTTTCATAAGAAGTTGATCCAAACAAACATCACCTAATTAACTTTTTTTTTTAAAAAATCAGAAAAGCTACCCATTCTCTCTAGATTACGGTATTCAAAAATTAGCCATAGAAAAACAGAGGCAACGAAGCAGTGGAAGTGATGTGCCAGTGCCTGGAGGCTGTTGGGGCCTGGATGGGTGTCAACAAACTCAAGCTCAACCCAGACAAGACGGAGTGGCTGTGGGTCTTGCCTCCCAAGGACAATTCCATCTGTCCGTTCATTACCCTGGGGGGAGAATCACTGACCCCCTCAGAGAGGGTTCGCAACTTGGGCGTCCTCCTCGATCCACAGCTCACATTAGAGAAACATCTTTCGGCTGTGGCGAGGGCGGCGTTTGCCCAGGTTCGCCTGGTGCGCCAGTTGCGGCCCTATTTGGACTGGGAGTCACTGCTCACAGTCATTCATGCCCTCATCACCTCGAGGCTTGACTACTGTAACACTCTCTACATGGGGCTACCTTTGAAAAGTGTTTGGAAACTTCAGATCGTGCAGAATGCAGCTGCGAGAGCAGTCATGGGCTTTCCCAAATATGCCCGTGTTACACCAACACTACGCAGTCTGCATTGGTTGCCGATCAGTTTCCGGTCACAATTCAAAGTGTTGGTTATGACCTATAAAGCCCTTCATGACACCGGACCAGATTATCTGAGGGACCGCCTTCTGGTTTGGCATTCGGGAGGCCGCCAAGAAGCCCCCCGGCTGTTTCAAAAGGTGACAGCCGGGCGGTGGGGTTTCTTGGCGGCGGCCCGAATGCCGAACCCGGAAGTTCGGCAAAAGTTCGGGTTCGGGAGGCTGCCGAGAAGCCCTGCCACCCGGCTGTCACTTTTTGAAACAGCCGGGGGGCTTCTCAGCGTCCTCCTGAACCCAAACGCCAAACCCGAACTTCCGGGTTCAGCGTTCGGGAGGCCACCGAGAAGCCCCCCGGCTGCTCCAAAAGGTGACAGCTGGGCGGCGGCGGTTTTTTGCAGGTTTTTCCCCCCCTGCATGGATTAATTCATTTTACGAACTTTTCGCCTTATGAACCTCCCCCGGGAACCAATTAGGTTCGTAAGACGAGGTATTACTGTACTCTGATTAAACGAAAGAACATAAGTACTTTTGTTTACACATGGAAACCGCTTCTGAACTTCTTGATTGAGGAAGAAAAGAATATAATTTTGATTTTGGGTTTTATAGGTCAGATTGATAGATCTTTATAGAAATGACTTGTTCATTGCTTATTATGGAAAAATAAAAAATGTCATTTGAGGCTAATCAGGCGTGAGCTCCTTACAGTTCAGACCAGTTCGCCAGGCGCGGGTTCCTACTTACCGCTTCTACCAGTGGAATGCGTGCAAAGCTCCGGGTGATCGGTGAAATCTTGTGAAAGGATGCACGGCCATGCGAGATTTTGGCAATATTTTTGCTTCCACGTATGCACGGAGGCAAAAAACAACCAAAAATTGCCAAAATCTCATGCGCAAGCATGTCCTCTCATAAAATTTTGCTTCCTGTGCATGTGCAGAAGCCAAATCTCACTCGGACATGCACGCTCACCCGCCAGCACCCAAAGCTGCACACAGAGTTCCATTTTTGCTACCAGTATGCAGTGTGGCACGTGCCGGCTAGGAACCCATTACTGGTAGCAACCCACTGGTGACATCACAATGATGTCACAGACCTGGTATGGGCGGTGCCGGTCCATGGGGGCCTTCATCTTTTTTTTTGGATTTTTATTTTTAAAATTTCTTCGGAGTATGCGCAGAAGCCAAATTTCCAGCACTGCACATCTTCTTCCATGAAACACGCGCATGCCCATGAGGCTCACTCATGTGGCACAAATCAGGAAGCAAACCAGCAGCGAGGTAAGTTAGAACCTACCCATAATGCTAATGCCTTATCTTATTATGCAATAGAGAGAATCGAAAGTCAATCTTTCTTTTTCTTTTCCTTTTCTTTCCTTTTCCCTCCCTTCCTTCACTTCTCTTTTTGCTTTCCCTTCCCTCCTCATTCCTTGTTTATTTACTTTATTTTATAATACAGTGGTACCTCTATCTACAAACACCTCTACTTATAAACTTTTCTAAATAAGAACTGGGTGTTCAAGATTTTTTTGCCTCTTCTCAAGAACCATTTTTCACTTACAAACCGAAACCTCCAAAACTGTAACCGGAAAAAGTGGGGAGAAGCCTCCATGGGGCCTCTCTAGGAATCTCCTGGGAGGAAACAGGGCCGGAAAAGGCAGGGAGAAGCCTCTGTGGTGTCTCTCTAGGAATCTCATGGGAGGAAACAGGGCCGGAAAAGGCAGAGAGAAGCCCCCGTGGGGCCTCTCTAGGAATCTCATGGGAGGAAACAGGGCCAGAAAAGGCAGGGAGAAGCCTCCGTGGGGCCTCTCTAGCAATCTCCTGGGAGGAAACAGGGCTGGAAAAGACAGGGAGAAGCCTCTGTGGTGTCTCTCTAGGAATCTCATGGGAGGAAACAGGGCCGGAAAAGGCAGGGAGAAGCCTCTGTGGTGTCTCTCTAGGAATCTCATGGGAGGAAACAGGGCCGGAAAAGGCAGAGAGAAGCCCCCGTGGGGCCTCTCTAGGAATCTCATGGGAGGAAACAGGGCCAGAAAAGGCAGGGAGAAGCCTCCATAGGGCCTCTCTAGCAATCTCCTGGGAGGAAACAGGGCTGGAAAAGACAGGGAGAAGCCTCCGTGGGGCCTCTCTAGGAATCTCCTGGGAGGAAACAGGGCCGGAAAAGGCAGGGAGAAGCCTCCGTGGGGCCTCTGTAGGAATCTCCTGGGAGGAAACAGGGCCGGAAAAGGCAGGGAGAAGCCTCTGTGGGGCCTCTCTAGGAATCTCCTGGGAGGAAACAGGGCCTCCACCCACCCTGTGGTTTCCCCAATTGCACACATTATTTGCTTTTACATTGATTCCTATGGGAAAAATTGCTTCTTCTTACAAACTTTTCTACTTAAGAAACTGGTCACGGAACGAATTAAGTTCGTAAGTAGAGGTACCACTGTACCTAATAATACCCCCCCCACCCCGGATGTAGAAAGGAAAACCTTGAAGAAGGTAGGAATTAAAGTTTCAGCCCAACATTAGGAAAGGCTGCTTTTGATGATCCCATTTCAAATTCCGGACATACCCACGAAACACCAGACCGCAAACCGTATCCACGTGATCTTTGACAGTTTCAGCATGAGATAGATGTTCACCAGCATCGCGAACGCAGGGACGAAAGGCAGGCAGGGGGCCATGTAAGGCAGCTTTTTGGGGTTTTCTGGCTGTTGAAGGATAACAAAAACCAACATAACGATCAGCAGGACCATGAGGACCACCAGAAGAATAGCCCACCAGCTTTGGTCATAAAGATAGTCCACTCCAAAGATGATGAAACAGCAGAAGACAAACATGAGGACAAACAGCAAGAGTACACAAGTGGTCACAGTCTGGCCTGTAGCTGCTGTAGGCCTGTCCATTTTCCCTGGCAGCCCAAGATGGATCCTCATCGTGTAATATCGTGGTCCTATCAATTTCTTCAACTTGATGAGATAGATGTTTTCAGACTCATCCGCTTCTATTCCTGAGGTCATATCAACGGTGCCATAGTTGGGATGGTTGACGTTGTAGGCGGACTTGTCTGATTTTCCAATGAGCATCTCATTGTCCCCCAAGGAAGGGAGATTCTTGGCCCCGCAAGGGTTGGTGGGGGGCCCTGCAAAATCTTCCCCTTCACTAACCGGGGAGCAAACTTCTTTTTCGCAGTCTGCTAAAATCCCTTCTTTCTTTTTGGTATGCTCTTCGGAAAGGAATTTGACGAAGCCGTCGATTTCGCTCTCCGGCTGGTACCGCAGAAGCAGGACGCACACGGAGACCAAGGTGTAGGCGAGCAGAGTACCAATGGACATCATCTCTATCAAGTCTCTCAGGCTCACTAGCAAGGAGAGGAGCGCTGCTAGAAATCCAGAGACAATGCACGCTACTACGGGAGTCTCAGTATAAGAGCTTACGTGGCCCAAGAATCTAGGGAGAAAAGAAGGAAAATTACTTATCATCAACTGCCTGTTTAATATTAAGGACAGGCAATGCAAAGAGAGTCGGGTGGGATAGGATTTCATGACCTATTGCTACAAAAAAGAGGGAGTCAGACCGAAGCCATCACTGCAGCTATCCCTTCTAAACTTCCTCATCATTTCTCTTTCTTAGATTATAGAATTTAGTTTTGCAGATATTATTATTATTATTATTATTATTATTATTATTATTATTATTATTATTATTATTTAGATTTGTATGCCGCCCCTCTCCGTAGACTCGGGGCGGCTCACAGCAATAATAAAGACAATGTAAAAACAAATCTAATAATTTAAAAAACACTAAAAACCCCATTATTAAAAGCAAACATACACACAAACATACCATGTATAAACTGCATAGGTCCGGGGGAGATATTTCAATTCCCCCATGCCTGACCGCAGAGGTGGGTTTTGAGAAGTTTACAAAAGGCAAGGAGGGTGGGGGCAATTCTAATCTTCGGGGGGATCTGGTTCCAGAGGGTCGGGGCTGCCACAGAGAAGGCTTTTCCCCTGGGTCCCGCCAAGCGGCATTGTTTAGTTGACGGGACCCGGAGAAGGCCAACTCTGTGAGACTTAACTGGTCGCTGGGATTCGTGCAGCAGAAGGCGGTCCCTGAGATAATCTGGTCCGGTGCCATGAAGGGATTTATTGGTCATAACCAACACTTTGAATTGTGACCGGAAACTGATCGGCAACCAATGCAGACTGCGGAGTGTTGGTGTAACATGGGCATACCTAGGGAAGCCCATGATTACTCTCGCAGCTGCATTCTGTACGATATGAAGTTTCCGAACACTTTTCAAAGGTAGCCCTATGTAGAGAGTGTTACAGTAGTCGAACCTCGAGGTGATGAGCTGCTTTGCCTTGCTCATTTAGCTTTCTGCCCTCTGAAAGACCCTAGCGATATTGAAATGAGTCCAAGCTCAGTTCAGTTGGCTTGTCCACATGAAATGGCTGTTCCTGCCATCTCTCTCTCTCACACACACTATCGGCACAGCAATATCCATAATTTGGATTCGTTGCATGTCCCTTCTTCAAGCAACCTTTCAACTCTCAAGCTTCTTATATTGTTTAGATTTTAGATCTAGGTCAAATATGTTAAAATTCAATCAAATGCTCATTGAACCACAGTGACTGTGGAATATTTACATGGCAACAGACAATGGATCATTGTCCATGAATTCATTCATGATTGATGAATTATGGATAAGAAATGTACTGATATGCATTTACGTGCTCCTGTTCTTTCCTCGTGAGTTCTTTAATAAGCAGATCCCAGTATAAACTAGAATTGCCATTACATTTGAGCCAAAGAACTTAGAGAAGATCCTGACTTATTATCTTGATTATTTAATTAAGTTTTGTAAGCTGCTAGAGTTAGTGTTAGTGAGAGGGTGCACATACAACGTACATTTTCTAAATAGATATATGAAATTAGAATTTTCTGGTTTGACCTTGGTTAGGACATTATTTACTGAACCCTTGCATCCTGAATATAAATTATTTCAACTCCTACCCTCAGAACGATGTTATATAGAGCACTGCACACCAAGACAACTGACACAAGAACAGATTTTTCCCAAATGCCATCACTCTGCTAAACAAATAATCCCCTCACCACTGTCAAACTATTCACTAAGACTGCATTACTATTAGTATTAGGATTCTCATAGTTCCTATCACCCATCTCCTCCCACTTATGACTGTATGACTGTAACTTGTTACTTCTATCCTTATGATTTATATTAATATTGATTGCTTATTTGTACCCCATGACAATCATTAAGTGTTGTATCTCATGATTCTTGACAAATGTTTCTTTTCTGTTAAGTACACTGAGAACATATGCACCAAAGACAAATTCCTTGTGTGTTCAATCACACTTGGCCAACAAAGAATTCTATTCTATTCTATTCTAAATTTGAATCAGACACAAACCAGAACCCCTCTCCATTGAATCTGACAGGTGATGAGAAGAATATGGGAAGGCCATGAGGCCTTCACATCCACCCCATTGTCTGAAAATAATCCACATTTTATTTATTTTATTTTATTTTATTTATTTATTTTGCCAAACAATTATAGATTAGATTAGATTAGATTAGATTTATTGGATTTATATGCCGCCCCTCTCCGTAGACTCGGGGCGGCTCACAACAATGGTAAAAACAGTACATAGTAACAAATCTAATATTTAGCCATCTAAATTACAGTTTTAGGCTAAAAAGTCCAAAAAGGAAACCCCAATATATAAAAAACAAGCACACAATCGAATCATACACAAAAACTACATGGGCAAGGGGGAGATGTTTCAATTCCCCCATGCCTGACGGCAGAGGTGGGTTTTAAGGAGTTTAATTTGTACAAATAAAACATTAGATAAGTAATGATAAAAAGTAACAAAAGAAGACAATAGGGCAGGGACGGTAGGCACACTGGTGCGCTTATGCACGCCCCTTACAGACCTCTTAGAAAGGGGGAGAGGTCAATTGTAGATAATCTAAGGTTAAAGGTTTTGGGGTTAGGAGTAGAAACCACAGAATCAGGTAGTGCATTCCAGGCATTGATTACTCTGTTGCTGAAGTCGTATTTTTTGCAGTCGAGTTTAGAGCAGTTGCATAACTGCTTTGAGATGTTATCTCACCACTGAAGAAAGAAACTACCCAAGGAGAAACTCAACCTTCTTCTCAGGATTTGAAGTATTTTTAGGCATTCATATTGGTTTGCACTGTGATTGTGAATGTGGTATGGATATGTTAATATCTTACCTGAAGAGAAGTCCGTCACCAGCCATAGCATAAATTACTCGGGGCATTGGGAAGAGGGAGCCCAGCAAGCTTACGGTGAGCCCAGCAACGGATCCAATAGCAACTATGAACTTGGCCGTGTAAAATCCATGAGCTACAAACATTTCCATCAGGGGTGATTCCGTATCAATGTCACTGTATGGCACCATCAGTGTTAAGACAATGCTCACCTATTGCAAAAAAACCCCAGGAATACATACGTATAATTAGAGAGAAGTACATGGATGAAAAAAACACGAGGCTCCACTAATACAGAACTTCAGTATATTATTTCAAAATGTTAACTTATAATATACAGTAGTTTTGCTGATGTTCGACTTTTTTGGTCGAAGAGAACAGCAAGAAATTGATTTTTCCAGATGGCATTTCAGTCGGATAGTTTTTCTTTTGTTTATATATTTGTCTTTGAGCTATGTTTGATCTTATTTTTGTTTCTTGGGATGGATTTTTCTTTTGGTTTTTTGTTTCTGCATTGTTGTTACCTTTTTAAAATTGTGAGACATACAGAAGTTATTAGGAATCAGATGGCCTATTCTAAAGTGAATAAATAAAAAAATATAAGGAAACAGTGAAATACTAAATTATGCTACCCTAAGTTTTTAAAAAAATATATTTTTATTAATTTTTAACAAGTTTAATACACACACAACATAAAACAGTGCATAGTGAAATATGCCCACCACCCAGACACACACACATTCCCCACCATCAAATCGGGGGTGTTTCTTATATTGTCCACTTGACCCAAGAGCAATATATCTATTTACATATTATAGAGTGATTCCAATTTATTTCTTGCAGCTTGGTCTTGGATTCTGCTCATCATATATCATCTTACCTTGTCCCACCGTCATGCTACCCTAAGTTAAACATCTCTTTAGTACTATTTCCCTTTTTTTAAAAAAAACAAACAATAATACCCAAGGACTTTTAGTTTTGCAAATCTAAAAAGGAGGTAATTCCACGCTGTAAAAGAAAGTTTAAACCCGTAACAAATGTTAGCTGTCCTTATAGTTTATTGGTGACCAATTTCTCGCTTCACTGAAAGGAGATATGTCTTGGCATTGGTTCAGCTACTGAGAAGTTGTGGAATGTTTATGAATATTCTAATAGTTAAAAAAAAACCCATCAGTATGCAAAGCCAAAGGATAAATGGAGTTGTTGGGTAGGCGGCATTTTACAACAACAGTTAACTGTAAGGATATGAAAGATGTGCATGGGAGGACTATTTAAAAAGGGACAATATGTAATCCAAGTAGTACATGCCTTCTGCGTGAGTAATGTATGTGTTTGCATGTATGTGTATACCCAATGGAATCAGGGGTGGGTTCTGGATCCTTTTGCTGCCAGTTTTGTCAGGGTTGTGCGTCTCGCAACAATAAAAAATGAGCAGAAGCAAAATCCAAGAGGGCGGCATCCATGGAGACACCGAGAGAACCAGCTCTGTGGTGTCATCACCAAATTATTTACTAACAGTTCTAAAGAACCAGTTAGATCTGGTAGTAACCCACATCTGAATGGAATGTAAATGTAGAATAGACAAAGACAAGATTAGAAATAGCAATCATATCTTATTCTTTGTTAACAAGACTGGACTAAGCTTAAGATGTTTCGCTACCTGGAAAGGACAAGAAATCCCTCTCTCCCTCCCATCTTTCAAATTATTTTATTTTCTCAGACAGAATCTTGTGTGTCCTCTCGCAATATTTTGCTTCCTGCCTGTTGTGGTTAGCCCTGGCCCAGCTCCTGCCCCAAGGAATGTGCAGGTGGATGTGGGGGAAACATCCACATGCCGCAGGCCTGTTTTGCTCCCGATGGAATCTGCCGATGAAGCCTCCTCTGACCAAGGAAGCGTGAGTGACAGGGAAGAGGGGAGTTTGGCAGACAGCCCAGGAGGTGATCTGAACAAGAATTAATGACACATCCACACATGCGTAGAGTGATGCATAGGAGACAACAACTGAAGGATTATTACAAGAGAAAATGAGGCCACCTGTGGTTGGGTGGGGCTGCTGTAATTAGTGCTACAGATAAAAGTGCAGCCTGGTGTTTTAGCCTCATGGCAGTTTATCTGATTCATTGTTTCGTCAAGATCATGGGTTTTGTGCTGTTCAAGATTGTGTGTGGACTCTCTGGACTTTAGAATTGGACTCAATTTCCCAGTTATTGGGTGAGCAATTGGATTGCATTTAACCTGTGCCTTGTGTGTATCAGAAAATCCCTTTGACATTTAAAAAGGGAGCTGTTTCTGTTTTTCTGTTTATAAAAACATTTGGGTTTTCCTTTTATCGTGTGGTGTGTGTCTTCCTGGACTAATTACCCTGTAATTACGGGCGGTTGAGACACGCCAGCAGAACACTGCCCATGCAGGAATAGAATAGAATAGAAAAAATTCCTTGTGTGTCCAATCACACTTGGCCAATAAAATTCCATTCCATTCCATTCTATTCTATTCTATTTGAATAGAATAGAATAGAATAGAATTTGAATAGAATAGAATGGAGCTGGAAGGGACCTTGGAAGTCTTCTAGCCCAGCTCCATGTTCAAGCCAGGAGATATGCCATTTCAGACAAATGACTATTTAATCACTTCTTAAAAACCTCCACTGATGAAGCACCGACACTATTTGAAGGCAAGCTGTTCTGCTGGTTAACTGTCCTCATTGTTAGGAAGTTTCTCCTCAATTCTAGGTTGCTTCTTTCCTTGATTAGTTTCCATCCATTGTTTCTTGTCCTGCCCTTGGGTTCTTTGGAAAATAAGTTGACAGCCTCCTCTTTATGGTAGCCTCTCAAATCCTGGAATATTGCTACCAGTATCATGTCCTCTTAGTCCAATGCTTCTCAATTATTTTCTGTTATGCCCCCCTAGGAAGAAGTAAACATTTTGCGCGGGCCCCCAACTCTCTGCCAGGACGATTGTTTGCAATATTTGGCACATTTTCACTGAAAAAACTCAAATGGCTTTTCAGCTTAATCAGGGTGTAATATGTTTAAGTGACACCTTAATTTATTTGGCTTCATGCTATCCACTGGCAACATTTTTAGACACAGTAAACATACCGTTCTTTCCTTTTCTACCACCTTAATCACAGTGAAGTGAAGCGCTACATCCAGTTCGTCGTATTTCCTTGTCTTAGCTTACATTTGTCTCATGATCTCCGTCTCTCTCCTCCTTTCTTTTCATCCCTGTTAAATACTTTTCCATGGTGTCTTTTAAGGGTTTGTTATCTGCACTTCACATCTCCTGTTCTGTGCTGTGTGCTATTGTTCGGTGCAAAAAACCCCTACTCCCTGAGGCAACCCCCCCCACATTCTCCAGGATCATGCACCCCCCTGACATCGCTACACCCCCTCCAATTCTAAAGTCCAGAGAGTCCACACACAATCTTGAACAGCACAAAAACCACAATCTTGATGAAACAATGAATCAGATAAACTGCCATGAGGCTAAAACACCAGGCTGCACTTTTGTCTGTAGCACTAATTACAGCAGCCCCACCAAACCTCAGGTGGCCTCATTTTCTCTTGTAATAATCCTTCAGTTGTTGTCTCCTATGCATCACTCTACGCATGCGTGGATGTGTCATTAATTCTTGTTCAGAATCCAGGGATGATACAGATGATTGATCTCCTCCTGGGCTGTCTGCCAAACTCCTTCTTTTCTACAGACCAGCCTAACTCAAATCTTGCAATCATTCTTATGTTTTAATCTCCAGGCCTTTAATCATCTTAGTTGCTCTTCTTCACACTTTTCCCAAAGTCTCAACATCTTTTTTGTAATGTGTCTAAAAATGGATGATATATTCCAGGTGTGATCTTACTAAGGCAGGGACAGGCAAAGTTGGATCTCTTCTTCTATGACTTGTGGACTTCAACTCCCAGAATTCCTGAGTCAATCATGCTTGTCCAGGAATTCTGGGAATTGAAGTCCACATGTCACAGAAGAGCCAACTTTGCCTATCCCTGTACTAAGGCTTTATAAAGCACTATTAATACTTCATGAAATTTTGATTCTATGTCTCTGTTTATACAGTACAACCAAGGATTGTATTAGATTTTGGTGCTGCTGCCCCATACTGCTGACTTATGTTTAAGTGACCGTCCACTACTTTACAAAAAGCCGATCATTCTAATTTCTTTTTCCTTGGAGATATAAATTATGGTGATGCTAGTTGGCAATTGTGGGAGCTGTACTGGTTGGGAAAATTAACTTCATGGTGCAGTGCTGAACTGACAAATATTTGAAACAGGGTTTTTTTGTGTGTGGAAACAGCTCTCGCACGCACCTTTTCTCTCCTGCAAAGCAGAAAAATTTCATTAAGAAATTTCACCCAGAAATGTGTTACTTACAGATACGTAGGCTACAAGGCATATGACCAGCGAAGCAGTGATGGCATATGGGATAGATGTATTGGGACTCTTGGCTTCTTCTCCTGTAGTAGCAATGATGTCAAAACCAATGAAGGCATAAAAACAAGTAGCTGCCCCTTGTAGTACCTGCAAGATATTTATATCATGTTGCTCATTAATGCTACACAATGAGGGTTAAAGTTTGTTGTATCTTTAGTTAAAAGTTTCCTTTGGGGCCCTTGGTGCTTTTTTGGGGTTTTTTGCAAACGTTTCATTACCAAACTGGGTAACAGCATCAGTGCCATTAATGCAAATGTTCTGGACCCCACTTCTTTTCTCTTACTCAGAAGCGGCCAAATCAATGCACAAAGGCAAAAAATGTGATGCACGGGGGTGGCAATGGGTTGTGGCGATCTCCAAAGCCTGGAACAGCTGATTGGCAGTATTGGGGGAGGCCGATCCAACTGCCAATCAGCTGCTCGTGCGGAATCAGGCTGAGATAATGTGCTGAAGCTGACCAGGTAGGCAGATTTTTTTTTCTTGTTTTCCTTCCCCCAAACTAATGTGCATCTTATACTCCGAAGTGTCTTATACGGTATTTATTCTTCCCTCCCTACATCATATGGGGGGAGTGAATATTCCAAGATAGATGTTGGTGTAGGAGATAATTTCATTCTTACATATAGTGAATCATTGGACAAAGTAAAATAATGCTTTTAAAATAAAATTAATTAATTAATTATTAATAAAATTAATAAACAATTAATTACTAATAAAATTAATAAACAATTATTAATAAAATTAATTACTAATAAAATTAATAAACAATTAATTATTAATAAAATTAATAAACAATTAATTATTAATAAAAATAATAATAAACAATTAATTATTAATTATTAATTAATTAAATAAATAAAAAAAGATTAACCCCATCCTTTCTTCATTCTATAATGAATGTCAAAGCTGGCTCGAGAGAATCCCTTGGAAATTTATAAGAAGAGATGGGAGGGTGCTAAAGAGAATTTGACCCATTTTCTGTGCATAAACCAGGATGGTTTTATAATAAGACCTGGGTACATTTTTAATTAGACAGCTTTTCCTAACAAGCCTGATTTTTGGTTGTATCACTGTTGGTCTCAATGAGGAACTCATCTGCCTTTTGGTGCTATGCAGTTAATCATGCATGGCTTAATTAGTTTGTTAAGTCCCCATCTCTTTGGAGAGGAAGATAATGATGTTTGTGAATTGCTAATATCAGCCTCCTGAGTAATTCCCTTTGGAGCACTTTCCATTTTGACAACTTAGGGAAGAAGTGTTGTCTTTTGGGTTTACCTGAATGAAATTCAGGCGTAGGCATCAGGGGAGAGTTAATTTGAAAAATGAGCAGTAAAAGAGAGGCACATTTCTGTACATAACAGAAAGGAAAAGAAAAGAAAACATTGACAAGTGTTGAGGAGCTGAAGTGTATGTTTGTGTGTCAGTCAGGGAATTCCAGACAGGAAAGAGTTAATATAATCGAAACCTGCCAATCTAGATAAAGGAGAGAGATTGGCTTAACCTTGAAAATTCAAATTCTGAGCAACTAATTTGAAGCAGAAAGGTCATTCTCCCTGATAAGTGAGCTCTTAAAACTGCTCTAAGCTCCATTTTACCTCAGGCCTCAGAGGGAGAAACGTTGGAGAATTAGGAGGAAATAACCATCTAGGAAAAGGTGGAACTAGATGAAAATTAGGATCTTTGTATTTATATATGGAAGTGACCTGGCCTTTTTTGTTATGACGTCAGTTCTATTTCGTTTCCCTCTATTCTGTGTGCATGTTTTTGAAATATTAACTAACTATAAATTAAGGTTCACTCAGCCTTCCATCCTTCCAAGGTTGGTAAAATGAGGACCCAGATAATTTAATTTAATTTAATTTAATTTAATTTAATTTAATTTAATTTAATTTAATTTAATTTAATTTAATTTAATTTAATTTAATTTAATTTAATTTAATTTAATTTAATTTAATTTAATTTAATTTAATTTAATTTAATTTAATTTAATTTAATTTAATTTAATTTAATTTAATTTAATTTAATTTAATTTAATTTAATTTAATTTAATTTAATTTAATTTAATTTAATTTAATTTAATTTAATTTAATTTAATTTAATTTAATTTAATTTAATTTAATTTAATTTAATTTAATTTAATTTAATTTAATTTAATTTTAATTTTTTATTTATTTTGTCCAATACATAATGAAGGTTAATGAGATTAACCATGTGGTAATATATATCAAAGAGAGGGAAGAAAGAAAGAAAGAAAGAAAGAAAGAAAGAAAGAAAGAATAGGAGTGAAGATATAAGAATAAAGTACAATACACCAATGGAGGATAGAGAAGGAGATAAATAGAGATATATGAGTGGAAGAAAAGAAATGTGAGATATAGGAGAGATAATTGGACAGGGGACGGAAGGCACCCTAGTGCACTTATGCACGCCCCTTACTGACCTCTTAGAAACTTGGAGAGGTCAATATGGGGCCAATATGCTTACTCTCTGAAAACCGCTTAGAGGGGGCTGTAAAGCACTGCAAAGAGGTATATAAGTCTAAAAGCATGTGAAATCCCTTTCCCCACTTTCTCCTACTGTCTTCAAGCATCAATTACTTCCTTGGTTCAACTAGCTGCTCTTGTCAAAGTCTTGTGGTAATGTCTGAAGCAGTGATGGGCTCCTACAGGCATGGTCAGGTATGTCACGCTGTATATTGACAGCCAGTCAGAGACATTTAGTAATGAAACAGTTAACTAGTGTGTCTTATTGGATCCTCCTCTTATGTCGCAATATCCTGCCAACCAACTTCCTCCTCCTCCTCCTTCTTAACCTCCATGATGTAAAATGTATATGTTCTCCTGTCCCTCGAGACAGTTTTTTATTTGTTTATTTCTGTTTTTAAAAATAAATATCTTGTTTTTTTAAAAAATGATTAAGGCTTCTATCCATCGACCTCCGGAGTTAAGGTCCTAACAGACTTTAATTCCTCTGACAAGGTATGCAGATTCGGTAGAAAAGTTTTGTCCACTGTCCACTATATACTGTCCATTTCCTAGAGCAATTGGCTGTAGAATTCTGGAAACTGAAGTCTACATGACTTAAAGTTACCAAAGTTGAGAAATGCTGTTCTGGGTCTCTAACCCCATTTCCCAATTTCCCTTCTATCGATTTGTCATGAAATGTTCACTCACCCCTGACCATCCAAATGGCAGGAACTGCCCCTCAGCCCAGTATTCTCCATTCACATAGGTAAATCCGGCAATCATGATGAAGATCCATACAGCCATATTGATCACATTCAACACGTTGTTCAGCCCTACTGAGTTTTTCACTCCCAAAGCAACTATGATAGTTACAATCACCGCAATAACCAAAGCTAGTAGATCAGGGTAGGACTCTTCCCCTTTACCTGTGAAGACAAAAATGAGGAGTGATCCCAAAAATCTAGACAGAATTTTGATATAACGGCAGAGAAAATAACTTCTCAGAAGATTTCTCTCTAGGCATTTACTCCTGTGCTAGGCTATACTCATTTATATTTAACAGGACAGCTACGCGACAATAATACCATATAGTTATCCTCATAGCTTCTCTGTGTTTTTCCCCATCTTTCTGTGGGACCTTTAGAAAACTTAAAATATGGAAAAACAGAGTTGGAAGGGACCTTGGAGATCTAGAAATGCAATCCTCTGCTTAGGCAGGAAACCCCTAGCTGTTCCGTTTTATGTATGGTTTGTCTGGATTGTTTGACTGTTTTTTATAATTCACTTGCTTTTCAGAGTCCAACTAACAAGATCAGGCTTTTTTAAAAAAAGTTTACATTGAAGATATTCTCACCCAATCCATTCAAAGTCCCAACACTGTCAATCATCCAGTGGCTGATGGTGTGATTGGCCAGGGAGTCAAACATGCTGCTGAGAGCGCTGGCACCAGCTGCTGTACCAATCAGATATTCGAGGATTAGGTTCCATCCAATAAAAAAAGCCACAAACTCCCCCACCGTCACATAGCTGTAGGTGTAGGCGGAGCCTGTTGTTTTTGGTACCCGTACTCCAAATTCAGCATAACAAACCCCTGAATGGAGACAAGAAACAGATGCAGCCATCAATAATTAGAATACGGACAGAATAAAGGAAACAACAACACAAATCCTGTCAAATATCCCCACGTCAAAAGTATATCATTGCAAAGCAATTAGATTTTGGGAAGTACGTGGCATTCTTAAATCAAACCTTAAATTCTTGTAACGAAAAGGAGGTGACCCTTACACATAGGGTTGGTCACTTGTGACCTTCTGATCTGAATCCGGGTTACTTTGTATGTAAATTCTGCTACTTTTCTACTCATTCAAGTAACTGGAATGCTCCAATAATGCAAGTGGAGTGAAGCAGCAGGACGAATTAAGTTTTAAGGCATGGGGGAATATTATCTCCCAAACATATCTTCTGCACATCATTGGCCTGCAGATATGCCCCTAAGTACAATTTTACATTTAAAAGAGCATGGGGTAACAAATAGCCATTTCTCATACAGAATAATGCCATAAATGTTTAAAGCACTATGATTCTACTAAATTTTATTCATTTATTTGAATTGGAAGGGACCTTGTAGGTCATCTAGTCCAACCCCCTGCTCAATCAGGAAACCCTACACCACCCCAGACAAATGGCAGTCCAGTCTCCTTTTGAAAGTGTTGGAGTGTTCACAACCTCCGTACGCAAGCTGTTCCACTGGTTGATCGCACTTATTGTCCGAATGTTCCTTCTTATTTCTAGGTTAAATCTCTCTTTGCCCCCCCCCCCCATATATATATATTCTAAAAATTATGTAAAGCTACTAAAATTACATCTATCTATCTATCTATCTATCTATCTATCTATCTATCTATCTATCTATCTATCTATCTATCTATTTATTGGATTTGTATGCCGCCCCTCTCCGTAGACTCGGGGTGGCTAACAACAGTAATAAAAACAGCATATAACAATCCAATATTAAAACAGTTAAAAACCCTTATTATAAAACCAAACATACATACAGACATACCATGCATAAAATTGTAAAGGCCTAGGGGGAAAGAGTATCTCAGTTCCCCCCATGCCTGGCGGCAGAGGTGGGTTTTAAGAAGCTTACGAAAGGCAAGGAGGGTGGGGACAATTCTAATCTCTGGGGGGAGTTGGTTCCAGAGGGCCGGGGCCGCCACAGAGAAGGCTCTTCCCCTGGGTCCCGCCAAGTGACATTGTTTAGTTGACGGGACCTGGAGAAGACCCACTCTGTGGGACCTAACTGGTCGCTGGGATTCGTGCAGCAGAAGGCGGTCCCTGAGATAATACTTAGCTTTTGCTAGTCCTCTACTAACTTCGTCACAGTATTAAAATTGCCATTGAAGACATAGTTGATCTTATATAATGCTGCTCAATTTGCTCATTGCCCCCGTCGTAGGCGCACACCCTTCTTTCCCACCTGTAATTAGCTTTGTTGTTGCTAGCTTAGTCCTGCTAACAGGTGGAATTACTGTTGCTTCTTTCCCTTTTGTGCATTGCCTCTTTCTCTCCCCATGGCTATGAAAAATTACTTTGGGGGTGCTTATCACTACTTTCTCCACTTGTTGTTATTCCTCCCTTCCTTAGGTATACACATTGTCTCCTCTAACATCTTTTTTTGCCCATGAACATGTATTGAGTCTCCATTGTTCTACATTCCCCCTGTCTCTGTGCTCTTCCAGCGTGCTGGAAGGGGGAGAAAGTAATAGAATAGAATAGAATGGAATGGAATAGAATGGATGGATGGAATGGAATGGAATGGAATGGAATAGAATAGGATGGATGGATTGGATTGGAATGGAATAGAATAGAATAGAATAGAATAGAATGGATGGATGGATGGATGGATGGAACGGAACGGAACGGAACAGAACAGAATAGAATTTTATTGGCCAAATGTGATTGGACTCACAAGGAATTTGTCTTGGTGCATATGCTCTCAGCGTATATAAAAGAGAAAGATACATTTGTCAAGAATCATGTGGTACAACACTTAATGATTGTCATAGGGGTTAAATAAGCAATGAAGAAACAATCAATATTAATAAAAATCTTAGGATACAAGCAAAAAGTTACAGTCATATAGTCCTAAGCGGGAGGAAAAGGATGATAGGAATGATAAGATAAAACTACTAGAAGTAGAAGTGCAGATTTAGTAAAAAGTCTGACAGTAGAGTGATGGTGTTTGGAGAGGGGCGGCATACAAATCTAATAAATAATAATAATAATAATAATAATAATAATAATAATAATAATAATAACAACTGTTCTTGTGTCTATTGTCTTGGTGTGCAGTGCTCTGTAGCGACGTTTTGAGGCTAGGAGTTGAAAAAGTTTGTGTCCAGGATGCGAGGGGTCAGTAAATATTTTCAGTAGATAACATAAAGTATATATCTACTCATCTCATAATGCTCTCTTCTGCCTCGTTGCTCCACAAATTAGTTTTTGGGGAATTTTATCAAATAATAAGATGGAATTATAGCCATTTTATTTTACCCATTTTTGCAATACAGCCACTGAATGTGTTAAATGGTGCAGACATTAATGGTTCCCTATGGTACAAGTTTGTATTGTCAAAGATCTGGGACATTTTGATCTCTTTTTAAATGTACTCTTGGAAATAACAGATTTCAAAGGGATATTTGGGACTTTTATTTCTATCAATGAAGTTCAGGGACAAGGGAGTATGAACAAGGACACACACAAAAAACCCAGAAACATTCGCATCACCCCTCGCCCGCAACTGACCCTTCAAAACCGGGCTTGCATATAAAGTAATGTTCAAAGCCGATTAAAAATGCATGCAGTCTACAAATGCAAGAGAGGAACAGAGTCTGAAAGATTTATGAAACAGATGCCATGGGTGTTCAATTCCAGCCCTGGGCTTGTTCTGACTCAAAATGAAGTTGGCTACTAACTTTTTGCCTGGGGGGAAATAAGGTTTAATGAAATATGTACCTTTCCTGGGTTATATCATCTAATCAGGATTAGCTCCGGTTAGTGTGCTGATGGAAGAGTGTAAACAAAATTATTGTAGAACTAACAATCCTGGGCCTATAAAGCCTAGAACTACGGCGCCTAAAACACGATCTGAGTATTGCCCACAAGATCATATGCTGCAATGTCTTACCAGTCAATGACTACTTCAGCTTCAACCGCAACAACACAAGAGCACACAACAGATTCAAACTTAATACGAACCGCGCCAAACTTGACTGTAAAAAATATGATTTCAACAATCGAGTTATCGAAGCGTGGAACTCATTACTGGACTCAGTTGTGTCAACCCCTAACCCCCAACATTTCTCCCTTAGACTCTCCACGATTGACCTCTCCAGGTTCCTAAGAGGCCAGTAAGGGGTGTACATAAGTGCACTGGTGTGCCTTTCATCCCCTGTCCAATTGTCTTTCCTTTCTCTCACTTATCATATATATTTTCTTTCTTTCATATATCGTCTCCTCTAAGTTCACTTTCACCCTCTTTTATATTATCACATGTCTATTTTTCTTCCTATGTATTTATGTATTGGACAAATGAATAAAATAAAAATAAATAAATAAATAAACTGTAGGTTAAAGTAGGGAGGTTGGAAAAAAAAGAAGGAAGCTCAAATTGCCCAAGGAACCGCTGATTCAGTTCTACAGAGGAATTACTGATTCTGTCATCTGCACCTCTATAACTGTCTGGTTTGGTTCTGCAACCCAACAGGACCGACACAGACTTCACAGGATAATAACTGCAAAAAGAAAAAAAACCCAATTGCTGCTAACCTGCTTTCCATTGTATACTGTATACTGCACGAGTCAAAAAGAGGGTGGTGAAAATTTTTACTGACCTCTTGCATCCTGGACATATTGTTTCAACTCCTACCCTCAAAATGACGCGATAGAGCACTGCACACCATGACAACTAGACACAAAAGTAGTTTCCCCCCGAAGGCCATCAATCTGCTGAAGAAATAATTTCCTCACCACTGTCAAACTATTCACTAAGATTGCATTACTATTACTATTAGTCTTCTCATCGTTCCTATAACTCATTTCCTCCCACTTATTGACTGTATGATTGTAACCTGTTGCTTGTGTCCTTACGTTTTATACCAATATTGATTATTTCCTGATTGCTTACTTGTATCCTATGACAATCATTAAGAGTTGCACCTCGTGATTCTTGACAAATGTATCTTTTCTTTTATGTACACTGAGAGCTTATGCACCAAAGACAAATTCTTTGTGTGTCCAATTACACTTGGACAATAAAGAATTCTATTCTATTCTATTCTATTCTGTCACCATTGCTAGCAATGCACATGGCCATAGAAGTGGAAAAACCTGAGAGGCTTTTGGTCCAAAATTCAAGCCAGCAGAAATAATAGAATGGAAACAGTTTCCTCTCCACCACAAAAAGATGCCAGAAGGCTGCCTCAGAAAAGTAGCTTTTGAGCAGAGATCTAAAATTAGTAAAAGACATGACATCATGTGAGCCTAATGACAAATGGAAAATAAATATAAGCAGATTTCCACTGGATGCCTTCGGATGTTAATTTAAAAATGGAATCATGTCCCCATTAGAAGTAGACAGGAACAAGACAGATCTAGAGCAGTGTTTCCCAACCTTGGCAACTTGAAGATATTTGGACTTCAACTCCCAGAATTCCCCAGCCAGCGAATTCTGGGAGTTGAAGTCCAGATATTTTCAAGTTGCCAAGGTTGGGAAACACTGCTCTAGAGGTATTTGGGGTAAAAGGAAGAGAAGGAGAAAGAACAAGGCCATCCTCCTTAATGTCCTTTCCCCATATCTGTCATTCATCCACATTGGCCAGGGTCACAAATCCTTCTAGCCGGTAACCACCAGCCATAAATGCCATTTAACAAATAGCAATCAACTTCTAAAAAGTGGTCCGAAAAATTGTATGGAAATAAGAGGGAGAAAGAGAAAAATTGTATTGTGGTATCCAGTGAAGGGATCCAGGCATGCTTAAATTCCACATATGTCGCCAGGCACAGGGAAATTAATATACCCCTAGCTACTATGGTTTTATGTATGGACTGTTAGGTTGAGTGATTGTTTTTCTTTTTTATAATAAGGGTTTTAAATTTGTTTTTAACAATTTGTATATGTTGTATTGTTGTTGTGAGCCGCCCCGAGTCCTCAGAGAGGGGCGGCATACAAATCTAATAAATAATAATAATAGTAATAATAATAATAATAATTATTATTATTATTATTATTTCAATACAACACAGCAAACGAGATCACTATGCTGGATTTCGTATTTCATCACCAGTCGGGCGCTTCCCAAGCACCTAGGACTGCATGATGTAGCGGCAAATTATGTTTGCCGATCCCAGTAAAGCGGCCTTTTGCAATTGACAGGTGGAGATTTTGTCAATTCCAATGGTTTTCAAATGTCCACTGAGATCCTTTGGCACTGCGCCCAGCGTGCCAAGGACCACTGGGACCACTTTCACTGGCTTATGCCAGAGTCATTGCAGCTCGATTTTTAGATCTTCGTATTTCACTAATTTCTCTAGCTGCTTCTCCTCAATTCTGCTGTCTCCTGGGATTGCGATGTCGATGATCCATACTTTCTTTTTCTCCACGATCACAATGTCTGGTGTGTTATGCTTCAGAATTCGGTCAGTCTAAAGTTGGAAGTCCCACAGTAGTGGTAGTAGTAGAAGTAGTAGTAGTAGTAGTAGTAGTAGTAGTAGTAGTAGTAGTAATAGTAATAATAATAATAATAATAATAATAATATAATTATAATTATAATTATAATTATAATTATAATTATAATTATAATAATTATTATTATTACTATTATAATTATAATTATAATTATTATTGCTATTATAATTATTATTATATTCAGTTACTGTGGATTTACCATCCAGATGGATGATGAGGTCTTTTTCTGCCGTCAATCTTCTATGTTTCTATGTTTCACTTATCTTTTCCTACTGGTTCCGGATTTGTGAGGCTGGTGCAGGCACGCGCCCGACATGTGTGCGCAAGATTTCACTTCTGCGCATGTGCAGAAGCAAAAAAAAAGGACAAAAATTGCCAAAGTCTCACCTGTGCAAGCATCCTCACGTGAGATTTTGCTTCAGGTGCGCCTGCCCATGCTGAACTCTGGAGCCCACAAAAAAGTCCTAACCGATCGCCGATCCCATTCGTGCTGGGTGGGGCTTGTCAATGGTAGCTTCAAATCTGGGTCGGTCATCGAGACCAAAGCTTTAGTCTTCTGAGCTTTCCGATTTATGCTGGAGTCCACCCTCAGGTAATTTCTGTCTAGCAATGTGCTTTGGGCTATTTTCTGTGTGCTATTTATATGGTTCTGGTTTTCTTTTCTGCCTGTATGCTCAGCGGCGCACCACATAGAAACATAGAAGACTGACAGCAGAAAAAGACCTCATGATCCATCTAGTCTGCCCTGATACTATTTTTTGTATTTTATCTTAGGAAGGATATATGTTTATCCCAGGCATGTTTAAATTCAGTTACTGTGGATTTACCAACCACGTCTGCTGGAAGTTTGTTCCAAGGATCTACTACTCTTTTAGTAAAATAATATTTTCTCATGTTGCTTTTGATCTTTCCCCCAACTAACTTCAGATTGTGTCCCCTTGTTCTTGTGTTCACTTTCCTATTAAAAACACTTCCCTCCTGAACCTTATTTAACCCTTTGACATATTTAAATGTTTCGATCATGTCCCCCCCTTTCCCGTCTGTCCTCCAGACTATACAGATTGAGTTCATTAAGTCTTTCCTGATATGTTTTATGCTTAAGACCTTCCACCATTCTTGTAGCCCTTCTTTGGACCCGTTCAATTTTGTCAATATCTTTTTGTAGGTGAGGTCTCCAGAACTGGACACAGTATTATTATTATCATTATCATTATCATTATCATTATCATTATCATTATCATTATCATCATCATTATTATTATTATTATTATTATTATTATTATTATTATTATTTAGATTTGTATGCCGCCCCTCTCCGCAGACTCGGGGCGGCTCACAGCAGGATACAACAATTCATGACAAATCTAAATATAATTTAAAATATTTTTTTAAAAACCCATTTACTAAACAAACATACACACAAACACACCATGCATAAATTGTACATGCCCGGGGGAGGTGATTCAGTTCCCCCATGCCTGACGACAAAGGTGGGTTTTAAGGAGTTTACGAAAGGCAGGGAGAGTAGGGGCAGTTCTAATCTCTGGGGGGAGTTGGTTCCAGAGAGTCGGGGCCGCCACAGAGAAGGCTCTTCCCCTGGGGCCTGCCAATTGTTTAGTTGACGGGAACCAGAGAAGGCCCACTCTGTGGGACCTAATCGGTCGCTGGGATTCGTGCGGCAGAAGGCGGTCTTAGAGATATTCTGGTCCAGTGCCATGAAGGGCTTTAAAGGTCATAACCAAATGTGGTCTCACCAGCGCTCTATATAGCGGGATCACTGGGTGTGCAAGCTTGTGTGCCACATGCACTTCACATGTAGGTGCTGAAAACACAGCTTCTGCGCATGCTCAGAAGCAAAAAAACAAGATGGCGGAATCTATGGCGCTGCCAAGAGAGCTGGTTCGGGGGCATGGCAGGCCTGAGTCACTGCCAGTTCTAGCCACCAAGTTACTACCGATTCTATCAGAAGCGGTCCAGCGGACCTTTGACTCCAACACCAATCCGAAAACTCAGAAGACTGGATTCTGCAACGTTATTCTGGGACACGTTGCCTCCATTTGTGAATAATTCTATTATTTATTACTAAAGAAGCCAAATTAGATAAGGCGCTATGTATTTAAGACAATTATCTTCTAACAGAGCAAAAATATGCTTTGACCTCTTTTGGAAGAAGTTTAGTTTCCTCCCTTTCCTCCCTGCTGTGTAAAACAGTAGATCAATGCATCCTGATACTTGAGAGGCCTGGCCTTGTCTGCAAGAAATCCAATTATTCTGCATCCAAGTCATTCGGTGTTATGTGAAAAGAATACAGCTGTTGATTATTGGTTTATTCAGCATTCATGTGGGCTGCGAAGGTTTCTTCCATTTTATTAAAAAAAAAATAACAGCAGAGCTTTCAACAAGAGGCTCTAATGTGAGTGACTCTGTAATGTTCTTCCAAATTAGGAGCAGATTTGCTCAATTTGGCATTAATTCTTTTTTTCCTTTTTTTAAACAAAAACAAAACAGACCTTCGGATCAATTGGTTAGAAATGGAAACCGGACCATTTAAATTCTTTCCCTGTCTCCAGTCATAAGCAATAACAAAACATGGCTGGTATAATAACCAGTGTGATAATATTTGGGAACAATAAACACAGCTGCGTATTTCAATAATTTTTTTAAATCAAGCTGGCTGTAACTTTCAAAAGCCCTGGCTCTTTAGATCTTTAAAGCATTTCTCCTATTCTTTCCCCCTCCCATGGATCTAAAATTACACCTTAGGTGCTTTACTGAGTCTTCGGAGAGGGGCGGCACACAAATCTAATAAATTATTATTATTAATATTGGTCATAACATCTTATCCTACAGCTGTGTTCCAGATGTTAGCATTTATTTATCTTTAGAGCTTCTTGTCCTCACTTTTTCAGCTTCTTTCCTACATGGCAATGGACCAGATTACCTCCGGAACCACCTGCTACCGCACAAATCCCAGCGACCGATAAGGTCCCACAGAGTTGGCCTTCTCCGGGTCCTGTTGACTAAACAATGTCGTTTGGCGGGCCCCGGGGGAAGAGCCTTCTCTGTGGCGGCCCTGGCCTTCTGGAACCAACTCCCCCCCGAGATTAGAACTGCCCTCACCCTCCCTGTCTTTCGTAAACTACTCGAGACTCATTTATACCGCCAGGCATGGGGGAGTTGAGATAGCTCTTCCCCCTAGGCCATTACAAGTTATGCATGGTATGTTTGTGTGTATGTTTGGTTTTATAATAGGGGTTTTTAGTTGTTTTTATTATTGGATTGTACATATTGTGTTTATTATTGTTGTTAGCCGCCCCGAGTCTGCGGAGAGGGGCGGCATACAAATCCAATAAATTATTATTATTATTATTATTAATTAATTTACAAGATCCATGTTGGACAAACTACAAGCAGGGAATATAGGAACTCCCATTTCCATCTACATTCGTCAGCTATTAAAGGAACACATGGCTTAGCCAATACAGTGGTACACCTCTACTTAAGAACTTTTCTGGATAAGAACCGTGTGTTCAAGATTTTTTTGCCTCTACTTAAGAACGATTTTCTACTTAAGAACTCACGCCTAGAAAAATTTCCCAGGAAATTTGAGAGCGGCACGAAGGCCCGGACAGTTTTCTGCCATTCCCACTTTAATCCTGGCCATCTGGGCTGCCATAGGAGCCTTTTGGTGGCGCTTAAGGAAGCTTTGGTAGTCCAGAGCAAATGAAGCATTTTTCTTTCTCTGGGCGCTTGGACATGGAATAAACCTCTGCCAGTGCCCAGAGAAAAGAAATGCTCCCTTCGCTCTGGGCAGCCGAGGAATCACTAGCGTGAAGTAAATGCATTATCTACAAAGCAAACGAGCGAGAGGAGAGGGGAGCCCTTCAGCATGGGAAGGAAGAGGCAGCAGGTAGCAGCAGCAGCAGCCAGTGTATGGGAGGCAGCCTCGCGCCAGGTGTATGGGAGGCGCATGCTCCTCCTCACCGCCACAGAGTCCCTCTTTTTTTTTTAAGCCTTAAAGTTTTGGATTTTTTTATTCCCCTCATCTCACCTTCTTCCTCCTCCTCATCCCACCCAAATTCTGAGCTTTTATTTCTTTCCTAATGGGTTTGCACGCATTATTTGCTTTCACATTGATTCCTATGGGAAAAATTGCTTCTACTTAAGAACATTTCTACTTAAGAACCTGGTCACGGAACAAATTAAGTTCTTAAGCAGAGTTACCACTGTATTTCATTAGACGAAGCACCTGCTATTTTATATTTTCTCTTGTGCACTGCATATAGGCACAAATAAATCCCTGTAGTTTACAGAGGGAGTTGGTTCCAAAGGACTGGAGCAGCCACAGAGAAAGCCCTTCCCCTAGACCTCGCCAGGTGATATTGCTTGGCTGATGGGACTCAGAGAAGGCTGACTCTGTGGGATCTGACCAGCCACTGGGATACATGAGGCAGGTCAGATATTGTGAGATAGGAGAACATAAAAAAACAAACAAGTAACATGGAAGAATTTTTCAAAAAGAAGGAGGAGGAGGAAGAGACCTTTGGTAAAATTACCCTGGGTGGACTGATGTGTTGTTATATACCTTTGGGGTTTTGTGAGGGGCAAGGGTTCTGTGTGAATGCCTTATCTTTCATAAAAATAAGCATCTTTTTTGCAAGTCAGTGGCTTCTTTGAATTTCTACAGGACTATTTAATCTCAAGAAATCATAAAGGATCTCCAATGGGGCTTTATCATATTGTGGGCAGCCACCAGAGTTCAGCATGAGGAGTTGGATAAGAGAAAACCAAATCAGCAGATGCATCTTCTGATGTAATCCCAGAAAGAGATTTTTGAACAAGCAATGCCTTTGAAATAAGATACAAAAACAAAACCCTCTTTTGCAGTGGAAGAACATGTCCAAGACATTTTAAATTAGTTTTTAAGCAAAATCTAAACTCTCACTGAACTAGGATCGCCCAGTTCTACCTGTGTCCATCATTATTTTTCAGTCAAGGCAGCAACCTTCCTTAAAGCATTAAACTGAGAGTGGAAGTCAAGTAGGATACAATTTTAGGCGGCCAAGTATCTGAGACTCCATGGGATTAAAATGTGGCAAATTTGCAGTTGTTTCAGGCATCACCAACCAGAAAATTTCAATGTATATTGTGTTTGTGTCTCCCCTTAGACCTCTGGAGGTCGGGTAGACCAACCTTTGCTTTGGTTCTTCGAGATCAATTAGACTGGTTCTGCCCACTAGCCTTCTGGAGCAGGGGGTCTTCAACCTTGGCAACTTGAAGACTTGTGGACTTCAAATCCCAGCATTCCTAAGCCAGTTTTGTTGGCTGAGGAATTCTGGGAGTTGAACTCCACAAGTCTTAAAGTTGTTAAGGTTGGGGACCCCTGCTTTGAAAGACACATAGATCAGTCCCATCATTGGCTGCCAGAGGTGGCAGAATGTCAGAAGTCATTTCCATGCCCTCCCCCCCTTTTTATTTATTTATTTATTTATTTATTTATTCATTTGTCCAATACACAAATACATAAGAAGAAAAATAGACATGTAGTAATATATATAAGGGTAAAGTGAACTTAGAGGAGAGGATATATGAAAGAAAGAAAATATATATGATAAGTGAGAGAAAAGAAAGACAATTGGACAGGGGACGAAAGGCACACCAGTGCACTTATGTATGCCCCTTACTGGCCTCTTAGGAACCTGGAGAGGTCAATCGTGCAGAGTCCAAGGGAGAAATGTTGGGGGTTAGGGGTTGACACAATTGAGTCCGGCAATGAGTTCCACGCTTCGACAACTCGATGTTTGAAATCATATTTTTTACAGTCAAGTTTGGAGCGGTTCGTATTAAGTTTGAATCTGTTGCGTGCTCTTGTGTTGTTGCGGTTGAAGCTGAAGTAGTCATTGACCGGTAGGAAGTTGCAGCATATGATCTTGTGGGCAATACTCAAATTGTGTTTTAGGCGCCGTAGTTCTAGGCTTTCTAGGCCCAGGATTGTTAGTCTATTTTCGTAGGATATTCTGTTTCGAGTGGAGGAGTGAATGGCTCTTCTGGTGAAATATCTTTGGACATTTTCAAGGGTGTTGATGTCTGAGATGTGGTATGGGTTCCAGACAGATTTTGTCCTTGGTCATTGTGTTTCTTTGTGTAGGCAGAGAAATATCTCTGAAACCATGACACCGTGGGTCACCAATTATTTAGTCTATCCTAAACAAAGCAGATTGTCCCATTCTGTAAGACAGCAACCTAGATGGAGTTGGGTGGGGGGAATACTTTGCTTTCATCCCTATTCCTAGTAATTTTCTCTTGACTATTCACATTTCATATTTCCCATTAGCATTTTCTCTAGACAAAGGGATGGGGAAAAAACCTGACATAGCTTTTCACAGGAGATACTGGAATATATGATATATGCACAATAGTCTCTCCACCCTCCCCATAAAAATGCAGAGTGAAGTGCCTGCATTTACGATGCAGATAATACAAAAACTAGCAGAGAGAACACGGAAACAAATGAATCCTCATCCGTATTTACTTTCCACAGCCAGCGCACCTCAATCTTTTAGCCTTTCTTTTATTCAGAGAGAGAGAGAAGAAAAGAAGTCACCTCTTCATCTGATCCTACAAATTAAGTAGCGTCATCACAAGAAATTTTAATTGAGTTGGATATGACATCCAATAATTTATCTGTTCAAAATCAGGTGAAAGAAAAATAATATGTTTTAGGTTCCCTGGGGAAACCATCCAAGAGTTGTTTTGATAGTTAACATAGAAAAAGATGACTCTTAGAATCTGATTTCTTCTTCAGGGGTGCTTACAAAATCTACTCAGGAATAGTTACCACATTTTTTTTGCTAATTAAAGTTATGTAAAGACAGAACCTTGTAAAAGAGGACTTTTAAAAAATCCAGCTAAATCGGTATTAACGTAAACAACCCAAAAGCTCTTTATCACAACCTAGTACAGTAATGGTAATTTTTAAAATTCTCATCCCATCTCCAAATTTCCATAGTTACCACTTTTTTTTTTTTTTTTGCTAATACTGTGGTGTGTGTCTCCAATCTCCAAAATCTTCCCAAAGCAACTTTGCAATTACCTGATTTGTTATGAATGCTCATTTTTAGACAATACTCTTCTTTGTAAGAGTTGAATTTGAGGCTCGGTGAAAAGTATTCTTTATTTTGAGGTTTTTTTTGGTGCTATCTGAGCTTGGTTGTTTTGCAGACATTTCATTACCGAACTAAGTAACATCATCCAGCTGGGGTGGCGCAGTGGTTAGAGTGCAGTACTGCAGGCTACTTCAGCTAACTGCTAGCTGTAGTTCAGCAGTTCAAATCTCAGCAGCGTCCATGCCCTTAGAAACGGAATGAGGATGCTTATCTCTAATCACAACGCCAGACAATGATCTACTGACCACTGGCACAGCCCGTTTTCTTCCGCTGACTTCCAGCTACACGATAGTAATATAAACTTCTCCAAGAACATACCTCAGGAAAGCTACGTGCCTTGTAACTTTACTTTCTGGGTAACCCTCGTAGTATGGTTAATATATAAATGTAACAGATACAGAGATAGACCGATGTAGTGAAAAGTGTTTGCTCTTTGAGGGCTGAACTCTGTTAAATTCAGATTAAAAAAGAACTTTTGCTCAAATGATATACAAGTACCATATTTTTGGAGTATAAGACATACCTTCCCCTCCTAAAAGAGGCTGAAAATTTGGGGGCATCTTATACTCTGAATGTAGCTTTTTTGAAGCTTTTTTTCAGCCCTAATGAGACGCCAACAATCTTCCCGGCTTGCTGTCTTTTTCATTGCTACTCCTCCAAGAATATTTTTTCTAGACCTAGGTCTTTGCAGGCGTTTCTTTCATTGTTACTTGCTCCAAAGGATACTTTTTCCAGCCCTAATGAGGTGCTAACGATATTCCAGTCTCTTACCGGCTTGCAGTCTTTTCCAGTGCTATTCTCTCCTAAGATTTCTTCCAGCCTTAAGTTTTTGCAGGCTTTTTTTCATTGCTGCTCCTTTCGAATAATGTTTTTTACAGCACTAAACCAGTGTTCTGTCGGGCTCTCTGGTACACTCCTCCCAAAAATTCACAGGTACAAATTTCAGACACACACACGTTTGAAAATTCAAAACAATGTTCTTTATAATGAAAATTCACTTAAACTAAGCCCTCTTTTGGTATAGCAAAGAGCACTCGTCTCCAAACAAACTGGTAATTTGTACAAGTCCCTTATCAGTTCTGTGATACTTAGCTTGCAGCTGTGACGCAATTCACAGTCCTTCTTCTTTCACAAAGTGAAACACACTTTACTGTGGTTTAGTTTCAAAGCGGGGAAAAATCAGCACACAAAAGGTCAAAGTCAGTAAAGCAGGCACGAAACACAACGATCAGATAATCCTCCACAATGGCCAAACCCACAGGCTGCTCTTTATAGCAGCCTCACTAATTACCACAGCCCCACCCAACCCCAGGTGGCCTCATTTTCTTTGATAATAAATAATAAAATAATAATAATAATAATCTCTCAGTTGTTGTTGCCTATGCATCGCTCTCCGCATGCGTGGCTGTATCATTAACTCTTGTTCTGAATCCAAGGAGGAGGTAGATAATTGATCTCCTTCTGAGCTGTCTGCCACACTCTCCTCCTCCCTGTCACTCATGTCTTCTTGGTTAGAGGAGCTTTCATCAGCAGATTCCGCCGAGGGCAAAACAGGCCTGCAGCATGTGGATGTCTCCCCCACATCCACAGTCCTTGGGGCAGGAGCTGGGCCAGAGCTAACCACAACACCCAGGGGATAAAATAATGTGCTGAAGCTGACCAGACTAAGAACACTAGCTGAATGAATAGGTAGGCAGATTTTTCTCTTATTTTCCTCCCCCAAAACTAAGGTGCATCTTATACTGATGTGCATCTTATACTCTGAAAAATATGGTGTGTCTTCATAGTGATGCTGACTTTACTTTGGTTGAAACAGCCCAGCTGTCATGTGCTTTAGTAACTACAAGGCAGGATGGTCCTATTCTTTCACCTATTCTTTATTGTAGCTCAACTCACACAATTCTTCTCTTCCTTTTATTTTGCTTTTTTTGTTTTGACTTAAGCTTATATTTTTCCTGGAATGAATAGACAAAATGGATGTGTTAAGCCTCTAAGCCTTTGTGAGGCTTAACACACCCACTTCTATCTCTAAAATCCTTAATCTCCAAATCCACAATATTTCTACTCAGTATGGCAGTATATCATCAGATCTATTCCAATAATATTGTAAAAGGAAGAGGAAGAAAAATTAGAAGAATTAATTAGGAGGAGGAGAAGGAAGAGGAGGAGGAGGAGGAGGAGGAGGAGGAGGAGGAGAAGAAGAAGAAGAAGAAGAAGAAGAAGAAGAAGAAGAAGAAGAAGAAGAAGAACAACAACAACAACAACAACAACAACAACAACTCAGGCTGAGAAAGTTTGCTCTTCCTTGCTTTTATTCAATAATCAAAATGAGTTATTGTTACAGGACGTTACACCTATTATTTATTGCCTGATTCAAAAAACCACAATTAAAAGAAATATTACTTAATAATACATATACTGGTTGCGGCAAGAATTACATTTGTGCAGAAATGGAAAGAAAAGGAAATACCAAAGGATGTAGAAGTTTATAAAAAAATTATGGAATGTGCAGAATTAGACATGATGACAAAACGCTTGAATAATCAAGTAGAAACAGAATTTTATAAAATATGGAATAAAGTATACGAATGGTGGAACTTTAAAAAATGATATTAAAAGTTAAAGTAATAAGAATTTAAAACTTCTTGAATCTATAGTTTTGAAATTTTATAAGATAGAGTATAATAGTTTAAAATGCTTATAGTATGATAAAGTTAGATATGCTATTCATTATATTATATTTTTTGAATAAGTATTTTACAGATAAAGAAATTTAATTAACATATACAGTAGAGTTAAATTCAACAAGTATCTAATATAAATGTGTGTTATTTCTGTATTGATCTGATTACAGTTAGGTTTTTATTTTTTGTAGTACATAGACTTCTAAGATAAGCGGAGCACGAAAAAAATAATTTAAAAAAATAAAAGAAATATTAATTTGATGGGAAAATCCAGAAAATGCCTCAAGAAGAGCATTATCTAGAATTCTCTTGTCATCACCAGCCTAGCTTGATTTAAAAAAAAAACCTGTTTTCTTGATATAACATCTGGACTACAAGGTCACCTATTAATGAGAAACCGAAAAATCAATTTACTGTCTTACAAGAAGCAGATGTGCAAAGGAGCTTGCCATTTGGAACAAGTGCAAAAAGCAAATCTGCTGGATGAAGGTTCTACCTTATATTGTCTCTTGTCACATTTACCCCAGGTAATTTCTAATGAGAATTCTCGCCACAAAAAAAGAGTGTAAAATCCATGTCCACACACAAAGGCAGTAAAAAAAAAGAATAGGAAAACTAATGGATTTTTCCTGTAGCCCACCACTTTTTAGACATTAGATAAAGCATTTTATGATAGTGGTATTTATCATTAACATTTTATTGATAGGTGCAATGCAATAGAATAGAATAGAATAGAATAGAATAGAATGGAATTTTATTGGCCAAGTGTGATTGGACACACAAGGAATTTGTCTTGGTGCAAATTCTCTTGTCTCAGTGTACATAAAAGAAAAAGATACATTTGTCAAGAATCATGTGGTACAACACTTAACGATTGACATAGGGGTCAAATTAGCAATGAAGAAACAATCAATATTAATAAAAATCTTAGGATACAATCAACAAGTTACAGTCATACAGTTCTAAGTGGGAGGAGAAGGATGATAGGAATGATGAGAAAAAGTAGTAGAAATAGAAGTGCAGATTTAGTAGTTGGTAGTTGGGTATTTAGTATTAGTAGTTGGGTGTCATACTATGCAAAAGCTCTTTTTAGTATGACTTGCTTTTTTAAAAAACCTGTATGAGTAGCAGAAATATATTGCCACACCTTTTAACATTTAATCATGGTTTGCAAATGAAGGCGTGTATTCTCTAGAACAAATTCAAAGAAGAGCAACACAGATGATTAGGGGACTGGAGGCTAAAACATGAATAATTGTTGCAGGAACTTGGTACTGTATGTCTATTTTAATGAAAAGAAGAACTAGGGGAGACATGATAGCAGTGTTCCAATATCTCAGGGGTTGCCACAAAGAAGAGGGAGTCAAACTCTTCTCCAAAGCACTTGAGGATAAGACAAGAAGCAATGGGTGGAAACTAAACAATGAAAGAAGCAACTTAGAACTAGAAGATCTCCAAGGTCCCTTCCAACTGTTATTCTATTTTATTCTATACCACCCAATCGTGGACACCTAAGCAGTGTAAACTTGTTGGATTGGATCAGAAGTCTAATCTGGATTGTAGAAATTCAACGTATGGATTCTACCCCAGTCCTCTCCTTGATGTATCTTTGATAAACCTATATTTTCCAGGCTAATAACTGTTCATAGATCCGACAACAATACATGCATCCAGTCAATTGCTGAGCAAGACACTGATTGGTGGAAAACTTCCCTTCAGCTATGGAAAGTTTTTTTTTTAATATATTGACTTTAATATATTGATTAATCTGGAACTGGATTATGAAACCTGGATTGACCTGGGCAAAGGAGAGCAGGCATTTTTTTAAATTTTCCTGCATGCTTGTTCTGATAGGACCTTCTAGAGTAGAGTTTCTCAACTTGTGGTCCCTGGACCCCTAGAGGGGAGGATAATGTCATCACAGGGGGTCCACAAAAGCTTGAAAATGTTATGAGGAGTAAGCTTTCTACAGCACGAAGTAAACTTCTCCTTCTGATCTGAAGTAAACTTCTCCTTCTGATCTCTCTCTCTTTCTCTCTCTCACACACACAATTTTAAGATTGGATAAATTCCAAGCACTCACTACGAGAGTGGTCTTGTCAGACGTTGATTGTACCCGAAGGAGGAGATTTAAGCACATCTCAGCACCAAGCCAGATATTTATTAAATCAAGTGCATTACCTGAAACATATTTCTACAATATTTATCTAACTACCCAGAGAAGAACAATTTGCTACTGAATTTGGCAGTGGGATGAAGCAGAGCAACAACAACAAAAAAGGATGGGCAGATATGCCCCATGGCATTGGACCAGAATACCTCCGGAACCGCCTTCTACCGCACGAATCCCAGCGGCCGATAAGATCCCACAGAGTTGGTCTTCTCCGGGTCCCGTCGACCAAACAATGTCGTTTGGTGGGCCCCATGGGAAGAGCCTTCTCTGTGGCGGCCCCGGCCCTCTGGAATCAACTTCCCATGGAGATTAGAACGGCCCCCACCCTCCTTGTCTTTCGCAAGTTACTTAAGACCCACCTATATTGCCAGGCATGGGGCATATCTAAGACATTTCCCTCAGGCTTATTATATTTCATGTTTGATGTGTATCTGCTGTATGGTTTTTAATTGTTGAGGTTTTTATATATTTTATTATTAGATTTGTTCCATTGTTATACTGTTTTTATTACTGTTGTGAGCCGCCCCGAGTCCTCGGAGAAGGGCGGCTTACAAATCTAATAAATTGAATTGAATTGAATTTGTGTATGTCAAAGGTCATATGGTTGGGCAAGCACAGATATGACACAAAGCCACATATGGATGCTCAGTTCACAACTTCACATCATCTGTTAGCATAAGTTAGCATAAGCTTTTTGCTCAGACCTTGCAATCATAGAATTTCTGGGTAGGCCTGGAAAGTTCGAGCTGGGGCAAGGGGGATGTACTGGCTGGCACCATCAAAAGACATTATTTGAGATAACATTCATTAAAAGTGAGCTGGATGGAAAATAAAGTTTGCTTCATTTGCTCCTACATTATTATTTTTTGTCTATCTTTGAACCCTTCTCCACTCTTCAGGACTTTAAAAGTTGTGACCTATGCACGTTTTTTTAGAAAAAGCCCATAATGAACAGATCCCAGAGGCGTAGAGTGTAGAAAGAAAGAAAGAAGATTAAAATGTTTGCTGTTGAGAATGATAATGATAAAGATGATGGTGGTAACCAATTTAGTCAGGAAGACTTAAGGCAGGGAGTCCTAAATATAGAGTTACACATTGAAGATAAGTGGCCATATAATATTTCTAATTAAATAAATTAGTAAAAGAAATGCAATGTTATACAGCCTTCAAATTACATCTTCAAAAAAAATATGTTAAAATATTCATGAACTGGGAAAGCCAGTGGTAACAAAGTCAGCAATGAATAAGCATAGCAACTCAGTCATCCAATAGGAGCTAACTACCTCTGAGCCTGTGCAGAGAATCAAAACTGCAATTTTAGCTTAAGGCTGGGTGTGGCTCCAGTCTCCACTCTCCACTCTTGAATTCTTCCACTCTTTATTTATTTTTATTTATTTGTTTATTTATTTGTTTTGTCCAATACACAATAATACACAATGAGGGTTATAGAAAATATAATCAGGTAGAATGCATTAAAGGGGGAATAGAGGAGAAAATAAAGGAGTAAAATATAACAGTTAGAGAATAGCAGAAAAATATATCGGGATAGAAGAGAAGACATATGAGCTATGGGAGAGACTATAGGACAGGGGACGGTAGGCACTCCGGTGCACTTATGCATGCCCCTTACTGACCTCTTAGGAACTTGGTGAGGTCAACCGTGGATAGTCTAAGGGTAAAGTGTTGGGGGTTAGGGGATGATACTACAGAGTCTGGTAGTGAATTCCAAGCTTCAACAACTCGATTACTTTTTTTACAGTCAAGTTTGGAGCGTTTAATATTAAGCTTGAATCTGTTGTGGGCTCTTGTGTTGTTGTGGTTGAAGCTGTATTAGTCTTTGACAGGCAGCATATGATTCTGGTTTTATTTTACAACTGACTTTAATAAATTACAAAAACATAAGCTAAAGTTATGACCTATAAAGCCCTTCATGGCATCGGACCAGAATATCTCCGGGACCGCCTTCTGCCGCACGAATCCCCGTGACCGATTAGGTCCCACAGAGTTGGCCTTCTCTGGATCCCGTCGACTAAACAATGTTGTCTGACAGGTCCCAGGGGAAGAGCCTTCTCTGCGGCGGCCCCGACTCTCTGGAACCAGCTCCCCCCGGAGATTAGAACTGCACCCACCCTCCTTGCCTTCCGTAAACTCCTTAAAACTCACCTCTGCCATCAAGCATGGGGGAATTGAGGCATTCCCCCCTGCCCCGGGCCTATACAATTTATGTACGGTATGTCTATGTGTATGTCGGGTTTAATAATGGGTTTTTAATTTTTTTTTAATTTATTAGATTTGTTGTGAATTGTTTTATTATATGTTGTGAGCCGCCCCGAGTCTATGGAGAGGGGCGGCATACAAATCTAATAAATAGATAGATAGATAGATAAATAAATGAATGAATAAATAAATAAGTTTCAAAAATAATAGAAGAGGCCTCAAGACATACCTCTGTCACAGAAGGGTAGAATAATTTTGTTGTAAAATATAAACCAGGGATATCAAACATTGTTATCATGTGACGTATCACACGTTTCCCCCCCCTTCGCTAAAATGGGGGTGGGGGTGGCCATCATGTGATGTATCCGGCCTGCGGGCCATGAATTTGACACCCCTGTTGTAAATGTAGTGTAGTATAATATAGTTAGGAAAGACTCACCAGACAAGATGGAGGCTACGGCAGCGATGATGAAGGAAACGATGACTCCAGGGCCTGCCATCTCCTTAGCAACGAGGCCAGAAACCACGTACATGCCTGTCCCCACACAACTTCCAACGCCTAAAGATACCAGATCCAGGGTTGTGAGTACCTGGGCCAGTTTTGTTCCATGAGTGGTGGTGCCTGTGCCTTCCAGCATGGATTCTACTGGCTTGGTGCGCAGGATTCTTGAGTGCATGGCATACCATGTGGCTCCCCACTGGACCCGCCGGGGGTCCAAGTATGAGAAAATACCACTCATTGTGAGAACAACGGCAAGAGGAAGAACACCAGGTGGAACTGCAAAGGTCAATTCGTTCCAGGAACAAAACCGCACAGCATGGATTTTGAAAGGTAAACAATCCACTTCGCCAAAGGTCCAGAGCAATTCAAAGCCACATCCTTGTGAATCTGAAGAGGAGCTTCTCTTACACTTCTGTGGTCACTTCTTCCTTGTAAGCTCCTGCAAGAAGGAAAAAGAAGAAAGAAGTGAATGGAAAGATACAGAGAGAACAGGTTCAAAAGGGGAAGAACTTAAGAAATGCCCAAATACCAATAAGATTGTTAATCATGTGGAATAATCAGACTAAGTAAGGTTAGCCAATATTTCAGTGTAATTTTGAAGGGAAAGGACAGACTTGGAATAATGACTTGGAATAATGTAGATAAAATAATGATGATTGATATGAGAAGTATTATAAGAACTTAAGAAAAATTATATAAATGAAGTTGTGATTTTTATGAGGCATTAAGTTGTGATAAGAAAAACAAAGAATGAATAATAAGATTAAGGAAAGTGAGCAAGCAATATGGCTTACAATTAAAAGAGGTGAGAAGTAATAACTATTGTGATCAATTAAGCTTACAGCGGTCAATTTGGGGAAAATATATTTTTTGGAACTTAATTGATGGAGACCCCAGAAGACAAAATTAGATTTATTTTTTTCTTTTCTTTTAGAAGCAGTATATTTTAATAAAATATACCTGGAATAATGTGTTATATACAAAGAATTTACAAATGATTAACTATACACTTCATTGTTATATTTCAATATATTAAGGTATATTGATTTATATTGGTGATGGAGAAATAAATGAATAAAAATTGAAAAAAAAAAACCTGCCAAGAAAGCTGCATGAAATTGACCAGGGGAGTCACCAGAGGTCAAGGCTGATCCGAAGGCATAAATAATTTATAATAACAGAGAGTGGTGGACGAAACCCAGGACACATATAGCCCTTGGCTGCAAAAGCATGGACATTGAGTTGTAGGCTCTCACTCTCTATTTTTTCCCCCTACATTTCAATCAATCGGATGATTGCGGTGGCCAAGATTAGGTAATGAGCATAGGTGAATGGCAGCATTTGAAGTTTGGATGTTATTTTCCACCATAAAGTGGGGCTGCCTCTAAGACTCCCTAAGCATCTATCTTTCATAAATACCGCAGCAACATTTAAACATCTGGAACCTTTGTGGCTGAGTGCATTCTAATTAAACTGCCAATATCTACCTCTACTTTAGAAGTATCCTACTGTGGAGCTATTAAAAATAACAACCTCAAGGAAGCATAGTGTTCCTTAAGGCTTAAATGCCACAAGTATCATTCACTCTACTGATTGCTTCTTGCATGATAAACAAAACAAACGCCATAAACACTTTGAGAACCAACTTTATTAAGGATATTAAAGGAAGCATACCTGACGGATTAATAGAATAATAGAGTTGGAAAGGACTTTGGAGATGTTCTAGTCCAACCCCCTGCTCAGGAGGAAAACCTTTTTTGCCCATAGAAACACAGAAGATTAACAGCAGAAAAAGACATCATGGTCCATCTAGTCTGCCCTTATACTATTTCCTGTATTTTATCTTAGGATGGATCTATGTTTATCCCAGGCATGTTTAAATTCAGTTACTGTGGATTTACCAACCACGTCTGCTGGAAGTTTGTCCCAAGCATCTACTACTCTTTCAGTAAAATAATATTTTCTCACGTTACTTCTAATCTTTTTCCCAACTAACCTCAGATTGTGTCCCCTTGTTCTTGTGTTCACTTTTCTATAAAAAACAGGTTCCTCCTGTACCTTATTTAACCCTGTAACATATTTAAATGTTTTGATCATGTTCCCCCTTTCCCTTCTGTCCTCCACACAGATTGAGTTCATTAAGTCTTTCCTGATACGTTTTATGCTTAAGACCTTCCACCATTCTTGTAGCCCGTCTTTGGACCCGTTCAATTTTGTCAATATCTTTTTGTAGGTGAGGTCTCCAGAACTGAGCACAGTACTCCAAATGTGGTCTTACCAGCGCTCTATACAGCGGGATCACAATCTCCATCTTCCTGTTTGTTATACCTCTAGCTATGCAGCCAAGCATTCATGCCAAAAGGGCATGTGCACGCACTTACAATGCCCTCCCTTCCACACATGCGCGCACAACTACAACCCCTGTGCTGCTCCCCAGCAAATGCACATAGGCAGTGAAGGGCTACCACACTGTGGGCATGGCTTATTTATTTATTTATTTATTTATTTATTATTTGGATTTGTATGCCGCCCCTCTCCGAAGACTCGGGGCGGCTCACAACAAGTGAAAAACAATCCAATACAATCCAATTAATTAAAATATTATAAGTTTAAGAAAATCCCCTATACTAACATACACACATACAGGCATACCATATATAACTTCAACGTGCCCAGGGGGAGATGTTTAGTTTCCCCATGCCTGACGGCAAAGGTGGGTTTTGAGGAGTTTACGGAAGGCAGGAAGAGTAGGGGCAGTTCTGATCTCCGGGGGGAGTTGGTTCCAGAGGGCGGTGCCGCCACAGAGAAGGCTCTCCCCCTGGGGCCCGCCAACCGGCATTGTTTAGTTGACGGGACCCGGAGGAGGCCCACTCTGTGGGACCGAATCGGTCGCTGGGATTCGTGCAGCAGAAGGCGGTCTCGGAGATATTCTGGTCCAGTGCCATGAAGGGCTTTAAAGGTCATAACCAACACTTTGAATTGTGACCGGAAACTGATCGGCAGCCAATGCAGACTGCGGAGTGATGGTGAAACATGGGCATACCTGGGTAAGCCCATGACTGCTCTCGCAGCTGCATTCTGCACGATCTGAAGTTTCCGAACACTTTTCAAAGGTAGCCCCATGTAGAGAGCATTACAGTAGTCGAACCTCGAGGTGATGAGGGCATGAGTGACTGTGAGTAATGAGTCCCGGTCCAGATAGGGCCGCAACTGGTGCACCAGGCGAACCTGGGCAAACGCCCCCCTCGCCACAGCTGAAAGGTGGTTCTCTAATGTGAGCTGTGGATCGAGGAGGACGCCCAAGTTGCGGACCCTCTCTGAGGGGGTCAATGATTCCCCCCCCAGGGTAATGGGACGGACAGATGGGATTGTCCTTGGGAGGCAAAACCCACAGCCACTCCGTCTTATCCGGGTTGAGCTTGAGTCTGTTGACACCCATCCAGGCCCCAACAGCCTCCAGGCACCGGCACATCACTTCCACCGCTTCGTTGACTGGGCATGGTGTGGAGATGTAAAGCTGGGTATCATCGGCATATTGATGATACCTCACCCCATGTCCTTGGATGATCTCACCCAGAGGTTTCATGTAGATGTTAAATAGCAAGGGGGAGAGGACCGACCCCTGGGGTACTCCACAAGGGAGAGACCTCGGAGTCGACCTCTGACCCCCCACTAACACCGACTGCGACCGGCCAGAGAGGTAGGAGGAGAACCACTGAAGCACAGTGCCTCCCACCCCCAACCCCTCCAACCGGTGCAGAAGGATACCATGGTCGATGGTATCGAAAGCCGCTGAGAGATCGAGGAGCACCAGGACAGAGGATAAACCCCTATCCCGGGCCCACCAGAGATCATCCATCAACGCGACCAAAGCGGTTTCCGTGCTGTAACCGGGCCTGAAGCCCGACTGCTGGGGACCTAGATAATCGGCTTCTTCCAAGGACTGCTGGAGCTGGAGTGCCACCACCTTCTCGACAACCTTCCCCATGAAGGGAAGGTTGGAGACTGGACGATAGTTGTTAAGTACTGCTGGGTCCAGGGAAGGCTTCTTGAGGAGGGGGCGCACAAGCGCTTCTTTATAGAGTGATGGAAAAACTCCCCTCCCCAAGGAAGCGTTGGTAATCTCCTGGGCCCAGCTCCGTGTCACCTCCCTGCTGGCCGAGACCAACCAGGAGGGACACGGATCCAGTAAACAGGTGGCGGAACTCACAGCTCCACTTCATCAGGTGTCACCAGATCAAACTCTTCCCAGACAGGTGGACAAGTACGTGCCCCAGTCACCTCGACTGACTCGTTGTCAGTCGACTCTGTTTTACAATTGGAGTCGAGGTCGGCCCGGATCTGAGCGACTTTATCAGCGAAAAACGTGTTAAACTCCTCGGCACTACTCTGCAAGGGCTCCCCAACTCCCCCCTGGTTAAGAAGGGAGCGGGTCACCCTAAACAGAGCGGCCGGGCGGGATTCCGCTGATGCAATCAAGGCAGCATGGTACGCGCATCTTGCCGCCTTGAGCGCCACTTTGTAAGTCTTAATAAAAGCTCTTACAAGTGTTCGATCAGATTTAGACCTACTCTTCCTCCATCGCTTCTCTAGACGTCTCTTTTGGCGTTTCAACTCTTGTGGGTGTGGCTTGCTGGCCATGTGACCAGGTGGGAGTGGCTTGATGGTCATGTGAGTGACTTAAAGATGGCCAACTTGACGTCACTCACATCAAGGGTTTGGGTTAGGGTGCCAGGTCTCTCCTTGCCTCAAAGAGATACAATTTCCCTATCTATTTACCATTACTGAGCATCCAAAATATACTAATTAAATCTATGTATACATACATATTACACAAGGGTCCACAAAAATATACATTATCAACTATATAAACTGTATGTGTATGTGTATATATTACACACACAAGCACGCACTGCTCTTCTAAAATTATACACATTCAACCACATTTACTGCGATAGGAAAAACATAAGCTTTATTTTTTCCTCTCTGAAAACTGTGTGGAATCCAGTGAAGAAGAAAAAAACCCACCAAATGATATTTTTTAACTTGGATTTAGTGTTTTTTTGTTGTTTTGCTTTTTTTTTTACATCAACCTGGCACTGCATGTTTGTGTAATACAACTTTTTACATTATATGCTGCTGCCCTAAAGTTCAGAAAGAAGAAAGGTGTATATTTTTGTTTCCCCCGGAATGAATTTTAGGAACTGTAGCCATTTCATTGCCTTAATTTAAAAAAAAAAAAAGGCAAGCAGGAAGAGGGAGATTGTGATCCCGCTGTATAGAGTGCTGGTGAGACCACATTTGGAATACTGTGTTCAGTTCTGGAGACCTCACCTACAAAAAGATATTGACAAAATTGAACAGGTCCAAAGACGGGCTACAAGAATGGTGGAAGGTCTTAAGCATAAAACTTATTGGGAAAGACTTAATGAACTCAATCTGTATAGTCTGGAGGACAGAAGGAAAAGGGGGGACATGATCGAAACATTTAAATATATTAAAGGGTTAAATAAGGTCCAGGAGGGAAGTGTTTTTAATAGGAAAGTGAACACAAGAACAAAGGGACACAATCTGAAGTTAGTTGGGGGAAAGATCAAAAGCAACATGAGAAAATATTATTTTACTGAAAGAGTAGTAGATCCTTGGAACAAACTTCCAGCAGACGTGGTAGATAAATCCACAGTAACTGAATTTAAACATGCCTGGGATAAACATATATCCATTGTAAGATAAAATACAGGAAATAGTATAAGGGCAGACTAGATGGACCATAAGGTCTTTTTCTGCCGTCAGTCTTCTATGTTTCTATGTTGCTAGCTGAAATAAGTTAGGTGAATTATACACGAAAAGAATAGATAATAAACTAATGCTCTTTAAAGTTAAAAAAAAAAGGAAAAACATACCCAGAGCCCAGAAGGAGCCCATCACTGCACACAGGTCTCACTGAAGCCTATGGACTTCTTCTAGACACACTGGGACATCTTTTGGCTCCCTCAGGCTTTAGGAAAGTCTCCTGAACCCTGGGAAGGGCAAAAATGGCCCAACAGGCCTACTAGAAGTTCATTTCAAAACTTCCGGTAGGCTCATTGAGTCCACTTTTTGCTATCCACAGATGCCAGAGGCTTTCCTGAAGCCTGGAGAGGACAAAAGTGGCCTCCCCTGATGTTCCGGAAGGCCGAAAATTAGGCCAGCACACATATGCATACCAGTAATTGGCCACTACTAAAACAGTCAGGTGCTCCATTCCAGTAGCGATTTTTGGGATGCTCACGCAGCTGTGTGTCCCCGACATACGCACACATGCCCCTGTGCGGTATTTGGCTGATGCCCTGAAATTGGCAAAATCTCTTACGCACAAGCACCCTCTCATGAGTTTCAGCTTCTATGCACAAAGCAAAAAAAATGAAAAATTGAGGAAACAAGATGGCAGTGCCCATAGGACTACCACTGGAGTGGTCATGCATAAATTGTGCAATCTGGAGGCCGCTACCGGTGTGCAGTGTCCTACCGCACTGGTAGCAACCCAATACTGGATCTGGCCCATGGGGCTCTCCTGGAAAGAATGAAGGACCAGACTACGGTGCCTCTGCCAGTGAAAATAGAGCTTGTGAGGACTAAGGGCGGCCCCCACAACCTTCGTTTTTACTGGCAAAGTGCTAGCAAAAGAAACTACAGTGGTACCTCTACTTACGAACTTAATTCATTCCGTGATCAGGTTCTTAAGTAGAAAAGTTTGTAAGAAGGAGCAATTTTCCCCATAGGAATCAATGAAAAAGCATATCATGTGTGCGATTGGGGAAACCACAGGGAGGGTGGAGGCCCTGTTTCCTGCCAGGAGATTCCTCGAGAGGCCCCACGGAGGCTTCTCCCCACCTTTTCTGGCCCTGTTTCCTCCATGAGATTGTTAGAGATGCCCCACAGAGGCTTCTCCCTGCCTTTTCCGGCCCTGTTTTCCCCCAGGAGATTCCTAGAGAGGCCCTACAGATACTTCTCCCTGCCTTTTCTGGTTACAGTTTTGGAGGCTCGGGTTTGTAAGTGGAAAATGGCTCTTGAGAAGAGGCAAAAAAATCTTGAACACCCAGTTCTTATCTAGAAAAGTTTGTAAGTAGAGGCGTTCTTAGGTAGAGGTACCACTGTACTAGCAAAAGTGGCATTTGATCACACAAGTGATGTCGAGCTGACCACACCCAATCTGGCCATGCCCCCCTCCCCGAGTTCAAACACAACCCTGATGTGGCCATCAATGAAATTGAGTTTGATACCCCTGATTTAGGAGGATTCTTCCATTGTGCATTATTTCGGCATAAGGACCTGGCATCCCATTCAGGACCAAAGATGGTTAAGTCCCAAAATCATAGCCACTTGAACTTGTTCCTCCCCATCCAGGTTCTCCAGGAATCCCCTTCTCCCAGGGCCATCTAAAGTTATGACCAGCCTACCTTTCCAAAATCCATCGCCAGAAATAATGGGTGATGACCGAATGAAAATTCTTGAATACCCTTGTATTCAGGAACAGCTTCTTAACAAGGAGCCCACGCTCACATATCCACAGCAGCAGAACTATAGCTTGAATGAATAATGAATTCACATGGATTGAAATATGGGCTTTTTCACCAGGAAGAAACCAGCCACCTCTTGAAAAACATTGAACACAGATTTTCCCTCGTGTCTCCTATATACCAACGATTTACCAATAAATGCTAATGGTGGGTTCATTAGTAAGGCTGCTTGTATCACAACAGCGCTCTTCATTAGGAGGAAATTGAACTACAACAGCAATCATAACACAAGACGTATAAAGCTGGGTATTTACAAGCACAAATCATTTTCAACTATGAAAACATCCTGCATTATTCATAAAGATTTGCTCTGTTGCCATGGTTGTCTTAAAGATACTCTGCTTCTAGCTTGATTGATAGGAGGCACTGGATATATTTAATTAAATAGAGTGTTACATCTGTTTATATTTCCAAAAAATCCCTGATCCTGAAAACAAAAGGTGGTGCCGTGGATATTGCCTACCTGGACTTCAGCAAAGCCTTTGATACGGTTCCACATAAAGAGCTGATAGATAAATTAGTGAAGATTGGACTTAATCCCTGGATAGTTCAATGGATTTGCAGCTGGCTGAAGCGTAGACATCAGAGAGTTATTGTTAATGGCGAGTATTCTGAGCAGAGTCAGGTTACAAGCGGTGTGCCACGGGTCTGTTCTGGGTCCTATTCTTTTTAATATGTTTGTGAGTGACATAGGGGAAGGTTTGGTAGGGAAGGTTTGCCTATTTGCCGATGACTCTAAAATGTGCAATAGGGTTGATATTCCTGGAGGGGGTCTGTAATATGGTAAATGATTTAGCTTTACTAGATAAATGGTCAAAGCAATGGAAACTGCAGTTTAATGTTTCCAAATGTAAAAAAATGCACTTGGGGAAAAGGAATCCTCAATCTGAGTATTGTATTGGCAGTTCTGTGTTAGCAAATACTTCCAAAGGAAAGGATTTAGGGGTAGTGATTTCTGACAGTCTCAAAATGGGTGAACAGTGCAGTCAGGTGGTAGGGAAAGCAAGTAGGATGCTTGGCTGCATAGCTAGAGGTATAACAAGCAGGAAGAGGGAGATTATGATCCCGCTATATAGAATGCTGGTGAGACCACATTTGGAATACTGTGTTCAGTTCTGGAGACCTCACCTACAAAAAGATATTGACAAAATTGAACGGGTCCAAAGACGGGCTACAAGAATGGTGGAAGGTCTTAAGCATAAAACATATCAGGAAAGACTTAATGAACTCAATCTGTATAGTCTGGAGGACAGAAGGAAAAGGGGGGACATGATCGAAACATTTAAATGTGTTAAAGGGTTAAATAAGATTCAGGAGGGAAGTGTTTTTAATAGGAAAGTGAGCACAAGAACAAGGGGACACAATCTGAAGTTAGTTGGGGGAAAGATCAAAAGCAACATGAGAAAATATTATTTTACTGAAAGAGTAGTAGATCCTTGGAACAAACTTCCAGCAGATGTGGTTGGTAAATCCACAGTAACTGAATTTAAACATGCCTGGGATAAACATATATCCATCCTAAGATAAAATACAGAAAATAGTATAAGGGCAGACTAGATGGACCATGAGGTCTTTTTCTGCCGTCAGACTTCTATGTTTCTACGTTTTCCAGCTGATTCCCATCCTAACTCTTTTCTCTGCCTTCTCTGGTAGTTTTCTAGGCTTAAGCTAAATTAGGCTTTTCATAGGTGAGATTTAAAAGTACTGTACTATTCCTACCTTAATTTCTACCAGATTTGCTGTTACTGAGTAGAATGGATACACCACACTTTAAATAAAGTTAGGAAACTCATCAGCCAGAATGCACATACCGTATTTTTCCGAGTATAAGATGCATCTAAGTTTTTGGGGAGGAAAGTAGGAAAAAGAATCTGCTTACCAGGTATTCATCTGGCTGGCATCCTTAGTCTGGTCAGTTTCAGCACATTATTTTATCCCCTGGTTAAGGGCTTAAAAAATTATTCTGAGAGACTAACAATGAAAGAGCTTTCAAGCCAGTAAGAGCTGGGAACATCATTAGCACCTGGAAATAAACAGTCTGAGCAAGTAGAGCAATGAAAAAAACCCTGCAAAGACTTAGGGCTTGGTAAACATTCTTCTTTGCAGAGAGTAACAATGAAAGAGCTTGCAAGTCAGTAAGAGCTGGAAACATTGTTAGCACCTGGTTAGGGCTGGAAAGAAACTTACTCAGAGCAAGTTAGAACAATGAAAAAAAAAACCTGCAAAGACTTAAGACTTGGAAAACATTCTTCCCAGAGAGAAACAATGAAAGAGCCTGAAAGGCAAATGCTGGGAAAATTGTTAGGAGCTAGTTAGAGCTGGAAAAAAAGCTACATTCAAAGTATGGCATTGGACCAGAGTACCTCCGGAACCGCCTGCTACCGCATGAATCTCAGCGACCGATAAGGTCCCACAGAGTTGGCCTTCTCTGGGTCCCGTCGACCAAACAATGTCATTTGGCGGGCCCCAGGGGAAGAGCCACTGCCCCAGGGGAAGAGCCACTGCACAAATTTAGAAGATTTCAGCACATAGTGCATCTTCAGCATGCTCCATAGAGCGGACCAGGTGACTGTCTGGACCGACTTGGCTCTGCTAGTGCTTGGGTGGTTTAGACTATGCCCATCCCACAGTATCTCAGGAATAGAGCTCTTTTTCAGTTGTCGGACAAGCCAAGGAGGTCATGTAGGTGTCCCAGTTTTCCTGTGCTGGGTTGTAATGAATTGGCAGGGTACGCGTCATCATTTTGACTGAGTGGTGCTTCTGATGGCTGTTTGTGCAGAATACTTCCTAATCCGGGCTGGATTGTGATGATCAGTTCTTCTTGTTATCTGTCTTCCGATCCCACCTTCATCGCCAGTGTTCAATAGGGTGAACGGATGAGGCAGACAGGAGCGACATAACAACAGCTGTTTATTCAAGCAACTATATACAATCCAACAAAGTTCTGTCTGACAGCTAGCCCTTTTATAGGCAGCTGTCAGACAATTCAACCAATCAGTATTTTTCCCACCAGAATGGAGGACTCTATTAAAGCCTATGTGCTATATCAAATCCTTATCAAAAACTATATCAAAAGAATATGTCACTGGTAATATTGGTAGTTGAACCTTACCTAGATAGAACAGGGCTGGATGGTAGGGTAAGCAAGATATGAATGCTTTTAAAGCTATATCCCTGAAATAAGATATATCATGGCCTTATACATTTATTTATTTATTTTAAGAGTTGAAAGGGACCATGAAGGCCATCGAGTTCAACCCCCTGCCCAAGCAGGCACCCTATAGTACACCAGTCAAGTGGCAGTTCAATCTTCTCTTAAAAATGTCCACAGTGTTGGAGTTTACAATGTCCGCTGGTAGGTTGTTCCATTGGTTGATCGCTCTGACCGTCAGGAAGTTCCTCCTTATCTCCATGTTGAATCTCTCCTTGGTCAGCTTCCAGCCATTGTTCCTCGTCCGGCCCTCTGGTGCCCTGAAGAATAAAGTGATCCCCTCCTCTTTGTGATGTCCCCTCGTATACTTGTAGACTGCTATCATGTCCGCTCTGGCCCTCCTTTTCTCTAGGCTATCCATGCCTAGTTCCCTCAGTCTCTCTTCGTAAGTCTTTGTTTCCAATCCCTTAATCATCTTGGTTGCTCTTTTTTGCACCTTCTCCAGAGTTTCAATGTCTCTTTTGAAGTGTGGTGACCAGAACTGAATACAGTCCTCCAGGTGTGGTCGGACCAGGGCGTAGTAGAGTGGTATTAAGGCTTCCCTGGTCTTGGAGTGTATTCCCCTGTTGATGCAGTTTAGGAATTACATGGAGAGAAAAAGGATCACGAGGCATATTGCATTCCAGTACACAAATCTAGCTTGCATTACATTGCTTTTTGTCAGTGGAAAATTGATGGTCTTTCCGATTTCAACTTTCAACACTATTTTTATGAGCACAGTACAAGAATTAGTGCTGAGTGACAGATCCATACTTTGATCTTCCTTTTTATCCTGCGGCTAAACTAACTCCCATAAACATTCGGTTCTGCTCAAAACCCCAGTGGAATAGGATTATTTTTGGTGGCTTTGTGAAATTTAGTATTTAGAGGAGGAGGATGCATAACATGCTGGGGGCAAGGAGAAGGGGACACACAGAGAGAATGCTTAATCAATGTTCCCTTGGTCTCAGGTGGAATGGAGACTCTAAGCAGCCCTACTCACAGCATTCTTACATGTTTCACTCTCCATACCAACTTCAAATCATCCAGAATGTAGCTGGGCGAGCAGTTATGGGCCTTCCAGGGCATGCCCATATTTCTCCAGCACTCTGCAGACTGCATTGGCTGCTGATTGGTTTCTGGACACAAAAATTCCCAGGAAATTTGAGAGTGGCACAAAGGCCCGACAGTTTCCTGCCCTTCCCCCTTTAATCCCGGCCATCTCAGGCTTTTCTGGGCTGCCAGAGAAGTCTTTCGGTGGTGCTTAAGGAGGCTTTGGCAGCCCAGAGCGAACGGAGCATTTTCCTTTTTCTGAGCGCTTAGAGAGAGAATAAATCTTTGCCAGCACCCAGAGAAAAGAAACGCTCCTTTCGCTTTGGGCAGCCACTGTCCTCCTCCTACCACCCAAATTCCGAGCTTTTATTTCTTTTCTAATGCGTTTGCACAAATTATTTGCTTTTACATTGATTCCTATGGGAAAAATTGCTTCTACTTACACACTTTTCTACTTAAGAACCTGGTCACGGAATGAATTAAGTTCTTAAGTAGAGGTACTGCTGTACTTGGATAACCATCAGTGATCATTGCCCATCTACATTAGAAATTCTATTCTAGGCTTCTCTTTTATACTCTTAGGAAAAAGGTAAAGGTTCCCCTTGCACATATGTGCTAGTCGTTCCCGACTCTAGGGGGCAGTGCTCATCTTCGGCATTTCTAAGCCGAAGAGCCAGCACTGTCTGATGATGATTCCATGGTCATGTGGCTGGCATAACTAAATACTGAAGGTGCACAGAATGTTGTCACCTTCCCACCAAGTGGTCCCTATTTTTCTACTTGCATTGTTACGTGCTTTCAAACTGTTAGGTTGGCAGAAGCTGGGGCAAGTAATGGGAGCTCAGTCTGTTAGTGGTGCTGGGGATTCGAACTGCTGAACTGCTGACCTTTCTGATTGACAAGTTCACGTCTTAGCCCTGGAGCCAATGCAAACCCCATTATACCCTTAGCACTTAACAAGAAGGAAAATAAATTCTCAATTCTAAGAACATAAGAAGAGCCATGCTGAATCGGGCCAAAGTCCATTGAGTCCAGCATTCTGTGTCACACAGTGGCCTGCCAATTGTCCATGGGGATCTTGAGCAGAAAGAGAGGACAAAACCCTCCCTTTCCCTCGACCCCCAACAAATGGTACCCAAGGGAATCCTGCCTGCCTCAACCAACATAGAGGCGGCACTTGGACATCCATTTCAATAACCACTGATACACTTGGCATCCATGAATCTGTCTAATCCTGCCTTGAAGCTATCCAGGCTGACAGCTGTCACAACCTCTTCTGGAAGTGCTCAAGTTTCAAGTTTTATTGGATTTATATGCCGCCCCTCTCCGAAAACTCGGGGCGGCTAACAACGATCATAAACAATGTACAATAAAATCCAATACTAAAAGCAAATTTAAAACCCCTTAATATATAAAAACCAAACATACACACAAGCATACCATATATACAGTTGTGACGGCCTAGGGGGAGAAAGAGTCTTAATTCCCCCATGCCTGGTGGCAGAGGTCGGTTTTAAGTAGCTTACGAAAGGCAAGGAGGTTGGGGGCAATTCTGATCTCTGGGGGGAGTTGGTTCCAGAGGGTCGGGGCCGCCACAGAGAAGGCTCTTCCCCTGGGTCCCACCAAGTGGCATTGTTTAGTTGACGGGACCCGGAGAAGTGAGTTCCATAAACCAACGACCCTCTGGGTGAAGAAATATTTCCCTTTATTTGTCCTCACTTTCTAACCTATGAGCTTTAGGGAGTGCCCCCTCATCCTAGTATTGTGTGATAGAGAAAATAATTTTTCTCTGTCCACCTTTTCTACCCCATGCATGATTTTTTAATACGTCGGTCTTGATTTCCTTCTTCCTGTCCTCCTGGAGGTTCCAGAATGCATTTTATTTTCTCCAACTCAGGGTTACCCTTAGCTCTTGTGAGTTATGTCAGAAGCTGCTACAGCAGAAAAGAAGAAGAAACAGACACAGTGCGAGGAGAAAACTCCAAAGCTGGTTTCATTGTCATGGAATTAGGAAGTAATTATGTCAATAGAGTTAAGAGGATTACTTCCCATGTATTCGGTTATCTTCCCCTGCTGTTTAAGAGTTAAGGTTACAGTATTCAAGTATCAAATTTTGAGCAATTTTGGAATGGCTCCCAGGGACTGCATGAAAAGCTTTCATTTTGGTTATCCCTGCTTTAATTGGGAAGAACTGAATTTGGGCTTTTCTGTATGGAAGTCTTGCCTCTCATTTAGGCCTCATAGAATAGAACACAGTGTAGTGTAGAGTAGAGTAGAGTAGAGTAGAGTAGAGTAGAGTAGAGTAGAGTAGAACAGAATAGAATTTTATTGGCCAAGTGTGATTGGACACACAAGGAATTGGTCTTTGGTGCATATGCTCTCAGTGTATATGAAAGAAAAGATATGTTTGTCAAGAATCATAAGGTACAACTCTTAATGATAGTCCGGGTACAAATAAGCAATCAAATCATATTAGGAACCAGTCAACATAAATGGTAAGGATACAAGAAACAGAAGTTACAGTCATACAGTCATTTGTGGGAGGAAATAGGAACAATGAGAAGATTAATAGTAGTGTAGATTAGGAAATATTTTGACAGTTTTGAAGGAATTATTTGTTTAGCAGAGTGGCGGCGTTCGAGAAAAACTGTTCTTGTGTCTAATTGTTCTGGTGTGCAGTGCTCTTATAGCATCATTTTGAGGGTAGGAGTTGAAGAGGTTTGGGTCCAGGATGTGAGGTGTCTGCAAATATTTTTGCAGCCCTCTTTTTGACTTGTGTACAGGTCCTCAATGGAAGTCAGCTGGGTAGCAATTGTTTTTTCTGCAGTTTTGTCATTTTGTCTTGTCTGGATAAAATGCCAAGGATCCTTTATTTTTAGTGAAAGTAGGTTGAATCCTAGCAATTTTCAGTAGCTAACAATGGACTACATAGATAAAAGATTTTTCTTCTCTGCTTGGGAAAATCTCTTTTCATTTCAACAGTCTCACAGCATTTCCCAAACTTTTATTTAGGGAAGGAATAAAGGAAAAATCTCTCAACACATGTAATTGTTCTGGAAATGGAAAAGGCCCCTTTGTGACAGAAACTGCTTTCATCTATCTGATCAAAGTCTGCCATTATTTATACAGGTAGATCTCCATTTACAACACTTCATTCCGTGACTGCTTGAAGTTACAATGGCACTCAAAAAAGTTACTTCAGACCATTCTTCACACTTATGACTGTTGAAGCATCCCTGTGGTCATATGAATAACATTTGGATGCTTAGCAACTGATTCATATTTATGATGATTGCAATGTCCATGGACCATGTGATCCCTTTTTGCAACCTTCTGATGACCAGTGGGGAGGCAAGATTCGATTAATAATTGCAGCGTATCAAGACGCTGCAGAAGTTGGTGGTAAATTAATGGCTTGCTACACTATCTATAGAAGACCTGATGTTTATGGGAACTTGGGAGGGGTGGAACAGATGCAGCCACAAAGCATTCTTTCAAGTGGCTCAAGGCTATCCTATATCCACCCACCTGGGCGGAAGTGGAGGAAGGACTTGCCATGCTGGCACAATCTGAGTGGGCAACGTGACATGTTTGTGGGTGATGGACAAGGGATGTGAACTTTCAACTGAGTGGCAAACTCAGATTCATTTTTTCCCAGTTGTAGGTGCCAGGATGGCTCCGACAATAAATTGGAACTTTGAGAAGTATTTTGACTTGGACTCTGATTTAGTTTGGACGTTACCTGGAATCTTGACACAGTGATTCACTTAACAAATGTGGCAAGAAACATCGTAAAATGGGGCAAAACCTACTTAACAAATTTCTCATAAATTTTGGGCTCAATTGTAGTTTTAAATTGAGGACTCCCTGAACCACAATGGATGATATGCTTTATTGTTTTATTGACCAAAAATAAGGGATCACAAAACAGTAAAGCAGGTACAATAAAGACAATAAAGTATATATAAAAAGTATATTGATGTGTCTAGAGGTAGTATACTGCTTCCACAATTAGAAATGTACAGTTAAACTTTCTCATTCCTTGTGCCTTTTTTTTTTCATTGGAAGAAATTGTAATTTTTGTAAAAAAATGTATATTTATGTGTCTAGAGGCAGTAAACTGCCTCCACAATTAGAAATATACAGTTAAACTTTCTCGTTTATTTTGCTTCTTTTTTAAAAAATTGGAAAACAGGGATTCAATTTACAACTTTGCTCATGTCCATAACTCATTTTATACGTTAATATATTTCCATGTTCATAGCTTCAATAGAAGCATAAATAAATGCTGGCAAATAATCAAGCACACACAGAGACTGGTCTGCATAATTTATAACCCACATCCTCTTCTTTATTGAGATCCCTTCAGATACTGGAAGACCGCTATCATCTCTCCCTTTAGCTATCCCTCCTTTAAACTAAACATACTAAGTTCTTTTCACTATTCTTCGTAGGATTGAGCCTCTGGGCCTTTTACCATCTTTGAGCTCTTCTCAGAGTACATTAAGAATGCACTAATAGCATAGTCCCTTTTCTGCAAACAATCTTGACTGCTAGGCTGTGACTGTCTGGAGGAAGACCTGCCTTGCTTTATAAATTTATTAATGCATATGACTTAAAGACCAAAAAAAAACCTGAATATGTTATGCCGCATGAATCCCAGCGACCAGTTAGGTCCCACAGAGTGGGCCTTCTCTGAGTCCCATCAACTAAACAATGTCATTTGGCGGGACCCAGGGGAAGAGCCTTCTCTGTGGCGGCCCCAGCCCTCTGGAACCAACTCCCCCCAGAGATTAGAATTGCCCCCACCCTCCTCGCCTTTCGTAAGCTCCTTAAAACCCACCTCTGCCGTCAGGCATGGGGGAACTGAGATATTCTTTCCCCCTAGGCCTCTACAATTTATGCATGGTATGTTTGTATGTATGTTTGGTTTTATAAATAAGGGTTTTTTAGTTGTTTTAATATTGGATTGTTGCATGCTGTTTTTATCACTGTTGTTAGCCGCCCCAAGTCCACGGAGAGGGGCGGCATACAAATCCAATAAATAAATGAATGAATAAATAAAATAAAATAAAATAAAATAAAATAAAATAAAATAAAATAAAATAAAATAAAATAAAATAAAATAAAATAAAATAAAATAAAATAAAATAAAATAAAATAAAATAAAATAAAATAAAATAAAATAAAATAAAATAAAATAAAATAAAATAAAATAAAATAAAATAAAATAAAATAAAATAAAATAAAATAAAATAAAATAAAATAAAATAAAATAAAATAAAATAAAATAAAATAAAATAAAATAAAATAAAATAAAATAAAATAAAATAAAATAAAATAAAATAAAATAAAATAAAATAAAATAAAATAAAATAAAATAAAATAAAATAAAATAAAATAAAATAAAATAAA